>NC_039359.1:57731797-58931797 GCF_003573695.1 Papaver somniferum
GTTCAGAGACGTGGCTGGCACGGTGGTGCGGCTGGCATGGTTGACATGCCTTGGCGCGGAGATGTGGCTGGCACGTCTTTCCATTGTCACGGTGATGCGGCTGACATGGTTGGCATGCGTTGGCGCGGAGAAGTGGCTGGCATGGTTTGTCATTGGCACGGTGGCGCGGATAGCATGGTTGGCATGCTTTGGCGCAGAGACGTAGCTGGCATGGTTTTCCATTGGAACGGTGGTGCGACTGGCATGGTTGGCATGCCTTGGCGCGGAGACGTGGCTGGCATGGTTTTCCATTGGCACGGTGGTGCGGCTGGCATGGTTGACATGCCTTGGCGCGGAGATGTGGCTGGCACGGCTTGCCATTGGCACGGTGGTGCGGCTGGCATGGTTGCCATGCCTTGGTACGGAGACGTGGCTGGCATGGTTTGCCATTGGCACGGTGGTGTAAGAATTTAGGGTTTTGTGTACGAAGGTGATGTCGGTCAATACTAAGGGTTCTACCATGGAACATGACACATATATATGTAAAAAAAAAAGATACCCTGGTAATTCTTACGTAGGTGTGTTGAATGATTCAATAAATGCGCTAGTGATCCTAGTGACGCCATGTCAGAAATAAGGTTTTACGATTTTAACCCTAAGCTAAAAACCACCATCAAAATTAAGTCTCCTTCTTAGATTGGAACAGGAGCATTGTTGCGAGGTAAGCATAAGATGGTGACAGGCGAGGACAAAATAGAAATGACAAGTCGTGAAAAGATGGTCAAGAAGACCCGACTAACCTTTTTCGAGAGGTAAGGAGAGTTCGTGATTCTCGGGTTGGCGGCCTTGCATAGATTCTACTTGTGGTGTTTGCTAGATAGACCGTGAAGTGGCGAGATGTGGAGCCGCAGGTGTTGGTCGGCTTGGAATAGGAGGCGCATGCGTTGTTCGGCTTGGAATGGGAGCCGCAGGCGTTGGTCGGCTTGGAATGGAGGAAACTGGCTTCGGTCAGCGGAATGGTGGAAACTGTCTTCAGTCCGCAGAATGGTGTAAACTGGTTTCAGAACTTCGTCTACCAAACGATGGTGATGACGCTGGAACTTTGATTATCAAATGGTAGTGATGGAGCCTGACAACTTTTTCGAAATCAAGGTTTCGGATGCCGAAACCCTAATTAGCGCTCCTTACTAAAATCGTTGTAGAATTCTCGTACAAACTCGGATGTTGATGGTCCTCCCATCCATCTGACCGGAAAAGAATTTCCTATATTCTCACGCGGGAATACTTAGGTTTTGAGCTAGTTTAGGAGGTGAAAACCTCCCGATAGTGAAACTCAAGAAGAATTCAGGAGGGATGTTGCGGGCCCGGGGTAGCATAATCGCACCGAGTCATCTGTTCCCATTCATGGAGCAAGAAGGGAACTTTATTCTGTGCAAAACTCTAGAAACTCCGTCCATATGAAAATAGGTATGGACCTTCTTCTGTTTTCTGTTGCTCGTTTGTATCCGCGCTTTCGTCTGCAGTGTCTCTCCAGTGGATTCCAAAATTTACCAAACTCCATTGCATTCTTGGGACGGATGGATGAAATATATGCTCGGCAACGATCATGTCAGGGTTAATCTTGGAGATTGTGGTTGCGGTGTCGGTCCATCCTCGGCTTGAGGTTGTTTAGTGCCTGGACCTTCTGATCGTGATGATGATGTGCTATGAATGCTTGTATGGTGGAAAAACTTCTGGTGCCCCCGGATGAAATATGGAGACGTTCTGTTGCCGATGTGCTGCTATCAAGTCTTTCAGGACTTTGTTTTAAGCGACATCCTTCGAACCATCTTTTGAATCTTGGACTATCGTATGGAATGAGATGTGGTAAGATTCCCCAGTTATACTTCGGTTTGATCCGATGGCATGAATGAATATGTGAATGTATCTGTGTGGCGTGCTCTTGAAGTTTTCGGTGTACATGTGCGGCTTCGTGTTGAGAAATTCCTGCGGCTCGTGAAACTTCGACAGTGATGATGTTGAAATCAGAAATAACCTGGTTGAGGGGAGTGAAAGCGTCTCATGCTGGTAGTCCCCATGTTTATCCTATTTTCATTGCATCGTCTTGAATCCACATCCACGAGATTTGATACAAGATTATCGTACTCTTCTGGATGTGACGCTGGGATGCTCAGGATATCGCATGGACGAAATATTCTGGATAGCGAAGATGTAGGAATGAGATAGTTATGTTGTTTATCATGGCTCCTGATAGACACATTTTTGTGTCCGATTTGTCTCTATTCTATATATTTTCAGGGCTCATTTTTGTACTTATTATGGTGTTTTATTTATTTGTAGGTATTTTTGACTAATAAATATTTTTGGAAAAAATTGGCTCGAAAAGTTGTCAGAAAGCACCCGGAGGACATTTGCTATCGGACTCTCACTTTGGATAAGGAGTAACCTAATTACTAAGGGGCATCCCATTTCCAGGCAGTTGCTAATCGCACCCCTACTCTGGATATGGGTTAACCATCTTCAACATTCAAAAAACCAGGATTTTGGCAGGAAAAAAGTGCAGTTAAAGAACAGTTTTGGCAATCGTTATTTGGAGGAGTTTGAGGTCGATTAAACCTCTGATTTTCATAGGATAGACTCCTTATGGGTCTAGGAATCTGATATGGGTGTTTAAATCGATTAGACTGGGCTCAATCGACGGATTTTTCTCACAACAGAAAATATGGAAAGTCACGTGTGTGACCTGTTTTAGGGAATTTTAGAGAGATTAAAACGTTGTAAACCTTCCCAAAGATTTGTATCTATCTAAGGAAGAGTTTAGAAAAAAAAGAAAGCTCAGAAACGCGTAGAAATCCTAAAACAAGAAATTTCCGCAACTTGACCGTGAAGAGAAGGAAAGAGATTTTGGAGGATTTGGGAGAGATTTAATCGTTATTTTTGATATAAATAGATGTCTTGGGTCATATAGAACAGGTGTCGAGAGTTTGGGAACCTAAGGAGAGCCAGAGAAGAAGAAATCAGAGCTTTACCAAACTCTGCTACTACTGCTGCTACTGCTGCTGAAGAAGAAGAACGCGAAGAACATTAACGCTCGGTAAACAGTCGCAGAACAGTATAGTTGTTTAACAGCTGAAGAACATTAAGTTGTTCAGGTGATGGTTTTTTCAAATTGGTTGTAGTTGTAGTGGTAAAAAGGTTCTTTTCAGACTTGTGAAGGTAACAAAATTTCTAGATTTAAATAAAATTTAGGAAAATAGCAAACTGACGTAAAATTTTATTGAGAAATAGGGGTTAAGATTCCACCATTCAACAATACTTATGTGATCTAATATTTTTTTACTATGCAATTTAAATAATTGCGTTGATTCTAAGTATTGCCAAAAGCAGATTTTCCAAAATATCAAATGTTAATCACAAGTATAATGCATCAAGAGTTTAAAACTAAGCATGCATTATCAAGGGAAAACACAGTTGATTAATAAAAACCATTTAAATCATTTTTATCAATGCAATCAATCATATAAAAATATTGCATAAATTAATAAAATAGAGATTACCACATAATTATTGTGAGAATGGCTTCCTCTGTCACCCCTGGGTTTGGGTTTAGCTCCTCATCCCAAAAACACACTCACAAGATAAATTCATGGCTAAATAGATGTTTTTATTGATGATATGGTGTTTAACAGAATTTCTGCAACGCTGTATAATTGTTACAGCGTGACTGTTACAATGTTCGAAAAAAGACTGCCTGTAAACGATACTTCTGAACTGCAGCAAAACAACGACACAGTTATGCTGCTGTAGGTGCTATTGAAGAACGACGCTCCAGGAGCGTCTGTTCTTCGTTCTTCGTCTTCCTCCTCGAACAACAGCAGCAACAGCAACAATCAATGGTATCTTCCTCGTTTCGGCTCTAAACTCTCTCCTATTTCTCTCCAAACTTTTCTAACCCTCGTTATGACTTGAACCAACTCTTATATAGTCCTCTAATCCCGAAAAATCTCAACTGAATCCGCGACTTTTTTTTTTTTTTTTTTTTTTTTCTTCTATGCGTTGTTGAGAGAATATCTCTCTTGTGATCTCCCTGTACGCGTTTGTTAGCTATAAAATTGCCACCAAACTCTTATCAAGACTTGGACAGGACCAAGTACAACAATCACTAGCGTGAAACTCTCCCAAATATTCCTCACAAAATCTTCAAACTCAACAGAAGCGTACGTGTCCTATTTGGACTTTGATCACTTCTCCCAGCCATTCCAGCCCAATTGGTTGGGTCCAATCGATTGTAACAGACCTGTTGAGTCTTGTATAGTCCATAAGTACCAAATACAGCCATTGAATCTCCTAAAATCACGTAGAATTTCGATCTCCAAATCTGCTCCTCGTTGCATGCATTTTCCCGCCAAATCTTGTATTTGAATTATGAAGATGACCTCCCCTTATCCAGTTCCGGTCTCCCTTTAGCAGATGCCTGGAAATGGGTCACCCCTTATTAACTAGGTTACCCTTTATCCAAAGTGAGAGTCCGTATAGTATTTTTCTCCCACGGACGCAAAAACCAATTTTTTAGCCAATTTCGCCGCAAAAGCTTATTTCTCCAAGAATACCTACAGGGACATAAAAAGCCATAATAAATATAAAATCGAGCACTAATAATATATACAATTGAGATTATATATAGAATTTTATTTTAGACAATTTTAGTTTAGGGTTTGTTTATTTTATTTTAAAAAAAAAAACTGTATTAGGGTTTATTATTTTTGTAATTTTTCTTTATTTTTTTGGACTTTTGGACTTTGGGACATTATTTTTTTTTATTACCCTACGGAAGGGTACTTTAAATATAAACTGTTTGCAGAGAAGGAGGACAATTACGATATTGTCTCTGCACCTTGGGTTCGTACACTAGACATCGGAGTCAGTGGCTCGAGTCGACTACAACCGATTCATCCCCCGTCTGGAACGGGAGGTAAGATTCTAAACACTCGCGAATCCCCTGTCAGCGAGTTACTGGACTCCTCCGTATGCATATATGTTGAGGACTGAATACGGACATTTATTTTTCTAGTAAAGGGCAAGGCCTGGCCATACAAGATAAGGGTTCGGATTTCATCACCGTTCTCTTCTTGCCCACTTTAGGAACACGTAACCTACACGAACCTAAGCCTAACATTTTGACTAGAACGAGACCGATAGGCTAACGAGCTTAATAGGAAAGTCATTCGAAAAATATTGGTTACTATTTTAAGCATACTTCGAAGTTCTTGACGGTTTCTGTAAGTTGAATGCGTGACTGTGCCGCCTTGTAATACCGGTGAGGCCTTGGGTATCAAAGATCCACCGAGCTTCCCTCGCCTCTATTCAACTTACGTTAACTCTGATTGATTCCATAGGGGTTTGCTTAAATTGTAACGAATTCACATTCGAAGGATTAGAAGCTGGTCTAGAAACAATCTAAGTGGAGCCATCATGCTTTTTGTTTGCTAGAAATCAATAGGTTTGATTTGGTTGAGTCGGCCTTGATCTGTGTTTGCTTACCCTTCCAATTTATAAAATTCTATTGTATGCCTGAACGTAAAAGAGACGCACTAGGTAGATTTGTTAAAGAGAAACCTAGTAGTTCGAAGCGTCTCGATTACCTTAATCTAGAAAGTCCGGCTTTTGAAGAGTCTGTTTTTGAACGTTCTTTGACTGATGAGAGAATCCCTGTTGCTCCAATAGCGCCATAAATGACAACTTTGAAAGCTTTATTAAATCCAACTAGGACTACCCGTCCTTCGTGTATTAAGTTAGCTGAAACGGAGGCATCCTATGAACTGAAACCTGGGACCTTACAGATGATCCTAATATTTTTAGGGAAAGAAAATGAAAACCCTTATTACTATGTTAGGGATTTTGAGGAAATTTGTAGTACTCTAAGAATTAGAGGCTTAGATGATGATGCTTTGAAACTTAGGTTATTCCCATTTTCTCTGAAAGATAAGGCCAAGTCGTGGATGTATAGTTTGGACTCCGAGTTAATTGAGACATATGAACAACTTACATCTGCCTTTTTCAATAAGTTCTTCCCTAGGCACAAAACATCGTCTATTAGGACGCAAATATGCACATTTTCACAACAAGAGGGAGAATCTTTATATAGGTATTTGGAAAGGTTCAATGATTTATTATCCCAGTGTCCTCATCATGGTTTAGAAAAGTTTAGGCTAGTTCAGATCCTTTATGAGGGTTTAGATTATTCCACAACGATCATGGTTGAGTGTCTATGCACTAGTGGATTTGAAAACCAAACAGTAGATGCGGCGATGAAATATTTTAATGAAATCGCCGAAAAAGCCCAGCAATGGGAAAATAGTAGGGCACCCCAGAAAACAATTCTTTTAAGTAGAGGAAACGTTAATAGGGTAGAAGGAGGCTATGAATCAGATGCCAAAATTGCTGCTATAGCAAAAAGGTTAGAAGCCTTAGAAGTGGGCCAGACTAGTGGTAGAGTGGAGCCTTTTTGGGAAGGCCAGAATATTGAAGAGCAGGCCAATGCTCTTTATAATAACACTAGATTTGATAACCGTCAAAAGATTGACCCATATTCAGAAACCTACAATCCTGGTTGGAGAAACCATCCGAACCTTTCATGGTCTAAGGACCAAAGTCTAGGTCAGTTTAGTAATTCTAATGGTCCCCCAGGTTTTGGATATACTAAGAATCCTTCAGGACTAGCTCAGTTTCAGAATCAGTCAGATAAGAAAATCCTAAGTTTAGAGGAATCTCTCGCCTTGTTAACTCAGCAAACTGCAAAATTCCAGTTATCCGTAGAACAGAATCTACAAGCTAGTAACAAGATAGGACAAGAAAATAGTCAGGCTATTTCCGAGTTAAAAACCCAGGTCGGTCTGATAAGTGATTCTTTGAGAGAAAAAGGTAAGTTTCCTAGTCAAACACAACCCAACCCTAGAGGAGTTCATGAATTAGGTGCAAAAACATTTGAATCAATTGAATGTTGTTAGAACCCTTAGAAGTGGTAGAGTTGTAGACAATAAGGTAACCATGCCCGATAGTGAACATACTGTAGTTCACCCCTCAGTATCTCACCTCTCAGGACCAGTAGCTGAAGAGACTGATAAAGTTTTCGATGATGTGAATTCGATTCCTGAAAGGTCTGATTTTAGGCCTAGAGCCCCATTTCCTCAGCTATTAGTACCAACAATGAAGGAATCGAACTTTAATGACATAGTGGAGGTTTTTAAGCAAGTTACTATAAACCTTCCCTTATTAGATGCAATTAGGCAAATTTCTGCTTATGCCAAGTTCCTTAAGGATATGTGTACGCGAAAGCGAAAACTTAGCGTCCATAAGAAAGCCTTTTTAGCTATCCACGTAAGTTCAATCATTCAGAACACTACAACTCCAAAGTACAAAGACCCAGGTTCTCCTACCATTGCTTGCACAATAGGTAATTTCCGGGTAGAAAAAGCTTTACTTGACTTAGGAGCCAGTGTGAACTTACTGACATTCCATGTATACTTACAACTAGGACTTGGTGAAATGAAACCTACTCAGATGACACTGCAGTTAGCTGATAGGTCTGTTAAAATCCCTCGAGGTGTTATCGAGGATGTTCTTATTGAGGTCGAAAAGTTTATTTATCCAGTGGATTTCGTGGTCCTAGATACCCAACATGTCCCTGACCTAGAGAACCAGATACCTGTGATTTTAGGTCGCCCATTTTTAGCCACGTCTAATGCAATCATTAACTGTCGAAATGGTGTGATGAGTTTATCTTTTGGCAATATGACTATGGAGATGAACATTTTTAATGTCAGTAATAAACCTCATGAGCTAGATGACACATGTGTTGAGGAGGTGAACATGATAGAAGCCTTAGTTCAGGAGTCATTACGAAACATCTTGTCTGAAGACCCATTAGAAAGTTGTCTATCCCATTTTGGTTTAGATTTTGACGACGATAGCACTATTGAACAGGTGAATGCTCTATTAGATTCTACCCCTGTGTTAGACACTGATAGATGGAAATCTAGGTTCGAACCGTTACCAGTTTCTGAGACTACCCTAATTCCTTCTTTAGAAGAGCCCCCAAAGTTGGACCTTAAACCGTTACCCGATACTCTAAAGTATGTGTTTTTAGGCCCATCTGAGACTTTACCTGTGATTGTAGCTTCCAATTTGGATAGTGATCAGGAAAATAGGCTAGTAAATGTACTTCAAGACAATAAGGAAGCTTTAGGGTGGACTATAGCATACATTAAGGGTATAAGTCCTACTGTGTGTATGCATCAGATTCATTTAGAGGAAGACTCCAAACCTTCTAGGGAAATGCAACGTCGACTGAACCCTAAAATGAAAGAGGTAGTTCGAAAAGAGGTGCTTAAGTTGTCAGATGCGGGTATTATTTACCCAATTTCAGGCAGTAAGTGGGTCAGCCCTGTTCAGGTTGTCCCCAAGAAATCAGGTATCACTGTAGTCCAGAATGATAATAATGAATTAATCCCAATCCGAGTGACCACGGGATGGCGTGTGTGTATTGACTATAAGAAATTGAACAAGACAAGGAAGGATCACTTTCCCCTTCCTTTTATCGACCAAATGCTAGAGCGATTATCTGGACATAGTCACTATTGCTTCTCAGATGGCTACTCCAGTTATAATCAGATCTTTATTGCCCCAGAAGACCAAGAGAAAACCACTTTTACTTGTCCCTTTGGTACCTTTGCGTATAGACGCATGCCTTTCGGGCTATGTAATGCCCCTGCAACTTTTCAGCGTTGTATGATGAGCATATTTTCTGATATGGTAGAACGGTTCTTAGAGGTCTTTATGGATGATTTTCAGTGTTTGGTTCATCTTTCGATGAGTTCTTGCATCATTTGACATTAGTGTTGACTAGGTGTAAGGAAAAATTTTTATTTCTTAATTGGGAAAAATGCCATTTCATGGTTAAATCAGGAATTGTATTAGGGAACATCGTCTCTTCGAAGGGTATAAAGGTAGACAAAGCCAAAGTTGACCTTATTAAGACTTTGCAGGTCCCAAAAACCGTAAAAGATATTAGGTCATTCCTAGGGCATGCAGGTTTTTACTGTCGATTCATTAAGGATTTTAGCTTGATTTCTAGACCTCTTTGAAATTTTCTTGCAAAAGATGTTAAGTTTGTCTTTGATGATGCTTGTTTAGAGGCTTTTGAGAAGCTTAAAACTTTACTCACTACTGCCTCGATAGTTCAGGCACCTAACTGGTACCTACCCTTTGAGATTACGTGTGATTCTTCAAATTATGCTATAGGCGTCGTTTTAGGAAAACGAGAAAACAAATTACTTCATGTGATTTATTATGCTAGCAAAACTTTGAATGATGCCAAAATGAACTACACAACTACCGAGAAGGAAATTTTAGCCATCGTGTTTGCCTTGGATAAGTTTAGGTCCTACCTATTAGGTTCTAAGATTATAATCTAAGAAGGATACCAAACCTAGAGTGATTAGATGGATCCTATTGTTACAGGAATTTTCCCCAGACATTAGAGACAAAAAGGGTGCAGAAAATGTAATAGCAGATCACTTGTCTAGGCTAGTTGTTAGTTCCCCTAGTGATTCCCTTCCTATAAGGGATAACTTTCCTGATGAAAAATTGTTCTCTGTTTCCCAATCACCTTTGTATGAAAATATAGTGAATTATCTTGTTACTGGTCTAACCCCTCAACATTGGGGTAAGCAAGATCGTTCTAGGTTTTTAGCCGAGGTTAAGCATTTCTTTTGGGACGACTCTTATCTGTTTAAGTATTGTTCGGAACAGATTATTAGGAGATGTGTATCTGAGAGTGACCAGTCTAGTATTATCTCCTTTTTTCATGAAAATGCATGTGGGGGTCATTTTAGTGCTAAGAAGACCGCTGCTAAGATTTTTCAGTGTGGATTTTACTGGCCTTCATTGTTTAAAGATTCCCATAGTCATTGTGTTTCTTGTGAGCGTTTCCATAAGTTAGGAACCATTCCCCGTAGAAATATGATGCCTTTGAACCCTATTTTAGTGATTGAGGTCTTTGATGTGTGGGGTATTGATTTTATGGGTCCATTTCCTATTTCATTTGGTCGCTGTAGACTATGTGTCTAAGTGGGTTGAGGCGGTTCCGTGTAGAACGAATGACCACAGGGTCGTAGTCCAGTTTTTGAAAGAGAATATACTTACACGTTTTGGTACGCCGCGAGCTATAATTAGTGATGGAGGTTCACACTTTTGTAATAGACCGTTTTTTCTTTTAATGAAACAATACGGTATTACCCATAAAGTAGCAACCCCATATCACCCTCAGACTAGTGGTCAGGTAGAGGTTTCCAATAGGGAAATTAAACGTATTCTAGAGAAAACAGTTAATCCAAATAGCAAAGACTGGTCGTCGAGGCTTACTAATGCCTTATGGGCTTACCGTACTGCGTTTAAGACACCCATTGGAATGTCACCTTATCGTTTAGTGTTTGGCAAGGCATGTAACCTGCCTGTTGAATTAGAGCATCGATCCTATTGGGCTATTAAGAACTTAAACTTTTCACTTGACAAGGCAGGAGCTCAAAGAAAGCTCCAGCTCAATGAGTTGGACGAGATTCGTAGAGATGCATACGATAGTGCTAAGGAGTATAAGAACAAAATGAAACTTGTGCGTGATGGGAATATTTTACGAAAGTCATTTTCTCCAAGTCAAAAAGTTCTTCTGTATGACACTCGTTTGCATCTATTCCCCGGGAAATTACGGTCTCGGTGGACCGGTCCTTTTGTGGTCCGTACTGTTTTTCCTTATGGCGCTGTTGAGATTGAGACACCAAATGGTAGTAGTTCTTCGAAGGTTAACGGTCAGCGATTGAAGCCCTTTTTAGAGCCTTTTCTTATAGGTGATGTTGAGGAGGTCCCTCTGGAGGACCCTGTTTACCTTGATTGACCATCGAGGCAATTTTGTATGTTGTATAATATTTTTGTAGGTTTTTGGTTACACTTCACCCAGGTACTATCTTTCCGACTTCTCTCTTTACTATTTTATCATGTTACTTATATTTTTGGTATTGTTCTTTGATTAGAAACATTGAGGACAATGTTAGATTTAAGTTTGGGGGTGGGGTAGAACTTTTTGTTACCTTTTCGTTGCAATAAATAAACTCCAGAGCCTAGAAATTTATCCCTATTAAGGATGACACTAACCAATCTAAGTGGATGGAAGCATTTTGGTTGTAGGAGTTGAGGAACCAATCTGACTAGATGGCAACATCTAAAGAGTCTATTCATAAAAGCACAGAGCTCAGGTGTTAGAAATAACATGATAGTTTCACCATATATCGTTGAGTCCTTTTCACTTCTGTTTTTATTTTATTTTGTTTTTAAACTATGTTTCTCTAAGTGATTAGGTGGGGCTCACGATTCAAGTTGTTACCAATGCTATGGTGAATTAGAGTGACTGAGATACAAAAAAAAAAAAGAGACCAGACTATCAGACCAACTGGAATAAATTCAATAAAGTCGACCACTGGAACCCTTGTATATGCCAGTTGTGTTGACCTAGAGTTAGGATTATCAATCACTGGTTCCCTTGTATATGCTAGTGTGTTAATATTAGTCATACTAGTATCTCAGTCCATTAGGATAGGTTCATTTTGGCGAAGGCCTTCAGATAGATATGAGAAACACCGTTCACCTAGTAAACATCAAAACCATCTATGTTTTTCTATATCCATCTTCTTGATCTATCCATGTGATTAGTTTTGACTCCGGATATTGATTACCATAGTGCGACTATCTGAGTAGAGCTCTGTCACTTCATATGAATTTTAGTATGCTTGAGTGAAAACTCGTGTACAACAATTGGAATTTCGCATCAGGGTACTTCCTCCTGTAGTCAATAAGGATGCCAACCAAGGAGATTCTTTAGTGCCTTCCAAGGTTCTGTGTAGATACCTAGGGTCTGGAGTATAAAGGTTTTGTGGGTATACCTCTGGTAATCCCTCCGGAGACAACACTCCGCCAGTAGAAACACCTAGGGGTTTAAAGGCTTATTGCATATGCTAAATGCAATCGACGAAGCCTGCGACAGTGAGTTAGGATTTTATTTCTATTTTATTTTTGCTCGAGGACTAGAAAATAATAGGTTTGGGGGTATTTGATAAACACATTTTTGTGTCCGATTTGTCTCGATTTTATATATTGTTAGGGCTCATTTTTGTACTTATTATGGTGTTTTATTTATTTGTAGGTATTTTTGGCTAATAAACATTTTTGGAAAAAATTGGCTCGAAAAGTTGTCGGAAAGCACCCGGAAAACATTTATTATTCGGACTCTCACTTTGGATAAGGGGTAACCTAATTACTAAGGGGCATCCCATTTCCAGGCAGTTGCTGATCGCACCCCTACTCTGGATAAGGGGAAACCATCTTCAACATTCAAAAAACCAGGATTTTGGCGGGAAAAAAGTGCAGTTAAAGAAAAGTTTTGGCAATCGTGATTTGGAGGAGTTTGAAGTCGATTAAACCTCTGATTTTCATAGTATAGACTCCTTATGGGTCTAGGAATCTGATATGAGTGTTTAAATCGATTAGACTGGGCTCAATCGACGAATTTTTCTCACAACAGAAAATATGGAAAGTCACGTGTGTGACCTGTTTTAGGGAATTTTAGAGATATTAAAAAGCTGCAAACCTTCCCAAAGATTTGTATCTATCTAAGGAAGAGTTTAGAATAAAAAGGAAAGCTCAGAAACGCGTAGAAATCCTAAAACAAGAAATTGCCGCAACTTGGCCGTGAAGAGAAGGAAAGAGATTTTGGAAGATTTGGTAGAGATTTAATCGGTATTTTTGATATAAATAAATGTCTTGGGTCATACAGAAGAGGTGTCGAGAGTTTGGGAACCTAAGGAGAGGCAGAGAAGAAGAAATCAAAGATTTACCAAACTCTGTTTCTGCTGCTGCTGAAGAAGAAGAAGAACGCGAAGAACATTGACGCTCGGTAAATAGTCGCAGAACAGTGTCGTTGTTTAATAGCTGAAGAACATTAAGCTGTTCAGGGCAGTCTTATTGTAGGGTCTTAAAATCAACGACAAAGAAACAGTTTTTCTGTAACAGTTCTATTGTAACAGCTGTTTTGCAACACCAATACACTGTTGCAAACAGTCTGTGTTATTAATTTTCACTCTTTTAATCGTCTTTTGAGCAACAAACACACATTTTGAGATCATGATTAATATGAGGAGCTAAACCCCATTTCTAAGGCGATAGAGGAAGATATTTTTCCAACAAAAAGTGGTACATTCGATTTTATCTTTTTATTTGCAATGATTATATGATTATTTTCCTTGAACTATTATTGAATATGATTTTTATTTGAGTGATTGTGATCTATTTTGATGGAGTATGCTTAGTTTTAAGACTTTTTATGCTTCATACTTGGTATTTACAATTATTACTTTTGAAAATATACTTGTTGCAATATTTTAGAATCAAATTAAACAAGAAAATTGCATAAATATAAATATTGGTTTAATCACTTTGAACTTGGAAAATAGTGTAATCTTAGCCTCAGTGTTTCTTTTAGTATTGATATCATCTTTGATTGAGTTTGCTATAATTTTTAGTGAGTTTTCTATTTTAATATTAGAATTTAAGTCTAATTAATATCCTTTACAAGTCTGAGAATCGAACCACTTTTACCACTATCTACAAATCACATCAGCTCCCTCTGTTTCTTCAAGAAAATGTTTCAGCCGCGTCTCTGGAGTTATCTCATGAGTCTTTGATGGTCGTCGATGGACTGCCAAGAGAAATCCCCAGTCGCGTTTTTCTTCAGTTTCTGAAGTTGTTTTCCTCTGTGCAGGCTTGGGATCCTCCGCGGCCTCGTAAAGTGTTGAAGGCGTCTTCTAAACAGAGAGGTGATGATATTCTTGCGCTGCACCCTTGAAGAGTAGATGACCTTGTTGCGTCTATGGCCTTTTGGTTGACTGTGTCGTCTGAGCTTTGACAGTGAAGGGATTCCGTGTACATCCTGAGTCCCAAAGTATGGTTTACATGTTTCCATATTTGTAGTGATTGCTGCTGTGGTGAAGCTCTGGCTGGTATCAACAAATGAGCGGCAACAATTCTTGGTAGCAGATGTAATCAGAAAAGACTACATTGTCGTGGTAACAAAGTAGGTTGGATGGAATTGTATGGGCATCCGTGGAAGTGAAAGGATTGGATGGAGTTTTGTGGGTATCCGTGGAAGTAAAAGGATTGGATGGATGCGTAAGCGAGAAAACTGTCCATGACTACGAAGATTGGTTGGCTGTGATCATGATCGTTGACATGGGGAGCGTGGTGGTACGACCCTTTGCAGGAAGAAGCATCGTTGAAGCAGCTTCGGCTCTTGGAGAAGATGTTGAAACTTAAGAAGCCGAATGCTGAATCCTCATCTTCGGATCATGCAGAAGCTTATGGAGAGAACGCTGAAACGGAGCGGCTGCTGGAGCGAGCGTTTAAGCGGAGCGGCTGTCAGAGTGATCGTTGAAGCGGAGTCGCTGCTGGAGGATGTTGAAGCGGAGCGGCTGCGTTAATCGGTGTGCTGTCAAACTGAACACCCTTCAAGCGAACAATGGTTAGGAGTCCCTAGTTCCATCTATGAATCGTGCTTTCCAGGAGAGGTTGGGGTTTGGGAACGGCTTCTCTGGTTGGAAACAACTGCTTCCTTGATGCTGTTCGGTTGAGGGATGCAAATATGCCTTGACGTTGCGCGTTGGGAAATATAGAATCTCGCGTAAATGTTTCATCATAGACTGCACGATTTTGCGGGCAAAGTCCCCAGAAATCATGCATCTCCTGACAGGGAAAAGAGTCTTTGTGAACTCAGGGGGGTTGCTGATTTTTGTTTGCTTTGATTTTGGAGAAGTCGTTCCTGATATTTTCGTGTAATGAAATTAGATTGTTGATTCCCTTCTACTGGGCGTTCAAGAGCAACGTTGGAAGGATGCAAGCTACTGGTGCAGGGAAGATGCAAGTTGTTGTAAAGATGCAAGTTGTTAGCGCTGGAAAGGATGCAAGCTGCTGGCGCTGGAAAGATGCAAGCTGCTGTAAAAATGTAATTTGTTAGCGCTGGAAGGATGCAAGCTACTGGCGCTGGAAAGATGCAAGTTGTTAGCGCTGGATCGGCTTGGAATGGGCGCTGGCTTGGCGTGGACGCTGGCTTGGATTTGGTATGGCGCGGAGTGTCGGCTGGGCATGGCGCGGACTGTTGGATTGGCACGGCGCTGGCTTGGCGTGGCGCGGACTTGTTCTTGTGGGCCTAATTGCCTCTTTCCATACGTAGCTCAAATAGGAAATCATTTCCCTATTCAAATTCCCAAAAGTTTTATGCGTATGAAAGGGGTTGGCTCTCCTTTTTTATCTCGTATCTTTGTTCTCACGTCTTGGTGTTAGCGGTAGCGCGATAGCAATAAAGTGGCCAAGCATATTCCAGCTATGTACTCCAACGTTTCTCTTTCAATTTTTTTTCTTGTTTTCTTGTGTTGGTGAAAACCATAGCCATAGGTATGCCTTCCATAAATCTGTAGAAATGTTTTTGTTCTGAACTGGTGTAAACCCTAGCCGTGGGTATGCCTTTCATAAACTTGTAGAAACACTTCGTCATAAACAATTCCTCTTCGAATATCACCGTAATAACGTAGGATACCTCATGAATAGTGATGGGTAATCATTATTATGCAAATTAGACACGTACGGGTAGGTGACTGTTTTTTTTTTTGAAAGGCAAACAAAGCGCTTGGTTTATGGTTTTGATTTTCTGGATTTTTGGGTTGATAGACAAGTATTACCCCTAAGGGTTTTGGATTATTATTTGGAATGAACTGTTTTAGAATATTGATGTTTTTGGTTATGAATATAAGTGGCATGAGTATCCCAGGGAAGTCATGGAATTGTGAATGTTGTGTAATAGTAGAAAGCATGAAACACGGGAAAAATATGGCTATCGGTTTTTTATATCCCCTATGAAGATTTGAATTAGTAGACCATGTATTTTGTCTAGCAAGACTTACTCGGTTTTTCGGATCTCCTGATGAAAAGGAATATCCCGGGTGTAAGACCGAGTTTTATGGGAAGCACCACCGGGTCGTGTCATGACTGGTAATCGGGCCGTCTGGTAACTGAGCCGTCGATCCATGGGAGGGTCGTTTGGATTCTACCGTCTTGACGTCTGGGTCGAAATATGAGATCAAGTATTGAAAGTTGACAATGTAACCGAAAGATCCATCTCCCACTGTGGTCGCCAATTGTTTGAGGGTGAAAACGGTTTCTGCTGATTTCGGTAATTTCGGGTGTGTGGGTGAGAAACGAGTCTAAACCCTAAACAATGTACTACAAGGGAGTACTTTAGATTCAGGAGATCAATCTGTACAACTCCGGCCTAAACCAAGAAATGGCCGTTCCAGGCTTGCTTCGGTCACAAAGAGGAGGAGAAGGGTTGGTTTTCGGGAGGGAAGCTAAGAGAGTATTGAGACTAGAATAGTTGATCATGGAAGAGTAGTTGTTTTGTGACTTGGATCAGAAAGTGGGAAGCTAACAGATGGGAAAGCTAGTAAACGTTTTCAGAGTGTTGTATGCTCCTGAACATAACTTGTTGTTCGGTAGAAATAGGTAAGACCTATTTATACAAGTCGAAGTGAAACATACTCTGGTCTCGTAAGAAATGGAAAACAGATGAGTAAGTGGGAGGAGGTGGTAACCGGTAACGCCTGTAATTGATGTTCCATAAAACAAAGTGTTTTATCATTACTCCCTATATTTACTAACCGCCTCATCCTTATGACACTATCTTGTGACGGGCGTAGTATACGCCGCACGCTGTAAACCGCCAAACCAATACCCAATGAGCATCCCCCAGTTTGTGACATGTGTTGATGTCTCGAGTGTTTTCGTGGAAAACATGTAGCATGTTGTTGTTGTTTGGCAAGTTGAGATCGGGAGACTTGACGGCTCGGTGGTGACCTTTGACGGTCGAGATTTTGCATCTTGAGAGGAAGGGTATCCGTTGATTATTGAAAACCTTAGTTTGGTATCCAATGGCATGAAAGCATGGACGACATGACTTTTATATGGCCTAGTTTAGGCGTGGCCAAAAGCTATGGCTTTGGAATTGTTTGGGCGCGACCAAAACTAGGGATTGGCGTCGAGCCAAAAGGTTGCCTTGCGTTAGCTGGTAACCTTGGAGAGCTAAGATCTGCGTCTTAGATTGAAATGTGGCCGACAATTGTTGCAAGCCTTCGTTTTGGAAGCCGTGAAGGGAAGGCCAGCGTGGTGTGGTTTAGGCGCAGCAAGGTGGCTGGCAAGGCATGCCATTGGCACATGTGGCATGGTCGGCATGCCTTGGCGCGGTTTAGGCGTGGGCAAAACTAGGGTTTTGGCGTTGGGACAAAGGTTACCATGTGTTGGTTGGTGAGCTTAGAAGTTTAATATTTGCATCTAAGATGGAAGGGTGGTCGTTGATTGTCACACACCTTCGTTTTGGCAGCCGTGAGGGGAAGGCCGGCATGGTATGGTTTAGGCGCGGCAAGGTGGCTGGCAAGGAATGCCATTGGCACATGTGGAATGGTCGGCATGACTTGATGCGATTTAGGTGTGGCCAAAACTAGGGCTTTGGCGTTGGGACAAAGGTTACCATGCATTGGCTGGCGACCTTGGACGGCTAAGATATGCATCTAAGATGGAAGTGTGGTCGTTGATTATCGCACGCCTTCGTTTTAGAAACCGTAAAGAGAAGGCCGACAAGGTATATGGTTTAAGCGCGGCATGGTGGCTGGCACGGCATGCCATTGGCACATGTGGCATGGTCGGCATGCCTTGCAGCGACTTAGGCGTGGCCAAAACTAGGGTTTTGGCGTTGGGCCAAAGGTTACCATGCGTTGGATGGCGACCTTGGACGGCTAAGATCTGCATCTAAGATGGAAGGGTGGTCGTTGATTGTCGCACTCCTTCGTTTTGGCAGCCGTGAGGGGAAGTCCGACATGGTATGGTTTAGGCGCGGCAAGGTGGCTGGCACGACATGCCATTGGCACATGTGGCATGGTCGGCATGCCTTGGCGCGGTTTAGGCGTGGCCAAAACTAGGGTTTTGGCGTTCGGCCAAATGTTACCATGCGATGGATGGCGAACTTGGACGGATAAGATATGCATCTAATATGGAAGGGTGGCCGTTGATTATCGCACGCCTTCGTTTTAGAAGCCGTAAAGGGAAGGCCGACATGGTATGGTTTAGGCGCGGTAAGGTGGCTGGCACGGCATACCATTGGCACATGTGGCATGGTCGGCATTCCTTGCAACGATTTAGGCATGGCCAAAACTAGGGTTTTGGCGTTGGGCCAAAGGTTGCCATGCGTTGGCTGGCGACCTTGGACGGCTAAGATCTGCATCTAATATGGAAGGGTGGTCGTTGATTGTCGCACGCCTTCGTTTTGGCAGCCGTGAGGGGAAGGTCGACATGGTATGGTTTAGGCGCGGAAAGGTGGCTGGCACGACATGCCATTGGCACATGTGGCATGGTCGGAATTCCTTGGCGCGGTTTAGGCATGGACAAAACTAGGGTTTTGGCGTGTGGCCAAAGTTTAACATACGTTGGCTGACGACCTTGGACGACTAAGATTTGCATCTAAAATGGAAGGGTGACCGTTGATTGTCGCACACCTTCATTTTTGCAGCCATAAAGGGAAGGCCGGCATGGTATGGTTTAGGCCCGGCAAGGTGGATGGCATGGCATCCCATTGGCCCATGTGGCATGGTCGGCATGCCTTGGCGCGGTTTAGGCATGGCCAAAACTAGGGTTTCGGCGTTCGGCCAAATGTTACCATGCGTTGGCTGGCGACCTTGGACGGCTAAGATCTGCATCTCAGGTGTAAGGGTGGCCGTTGATTGTTGCAACCCTTCGTTTTGGCAGCCAGCGGCATGTAGCGTGGTCGTCATGGCTTTGGCATGAAATCGTGGCTAGCATGGTTTGCCATTGTCACGGTGGCACGGCTGGCATTGTTGGCATGACTTGGCGCGGAGGTGTGGCTGGCACGGCATGCCATTGGCACATGTGATGCGGCTGGCATGACTTGGCGCGGAGATGTGGATGGCACGGCATGCCATTGGCACATGCGGATGACATGGTTGGCATGCCTTGGCGCGGAGACGTGGCTGGCATGGTTTTCCATTGGCACGGTGGTGCGGCTGGCATGGTTGGCATGCCTTGGCGCGGAGATGTGGCTGGCACGGCATGTCATTGGCACATGCGGCTGGCATGGTTGGCATGCCTTGGCGAGGAGACGTGGCTGGCATGGTTTGCCATTGGCACGGTGGTGTAAGAATTTAGGGTTTGGTGTACAAAGGTGATGTCACTCAATACTAAGGGTTTTACCGTGGAACATGACACATATATATGTAAAAAAAAAGGTATTCTGGTAATTCTTACGTAGGCGTGTTGAATAATTCAATAAATGCGCTAGTGGTCCTAGTGACGTCATGTCAGATGTAAGGTTTTACGATTTTAACCCTAAGTTAAAAACCACCATCAACAGGATGACATCTTATAGATCCCTTATTTTCGGAATCACTGTGCATTACAATCGCTCATGTACATTCACTCAGCTTCACACATTTTACACTTCGCACAGATCTTCACACTTTACTCATGATTATGATGACATCATCAAATACATCACCTTCATTTTACTATAAGCGATGATCTTCGCTTAGATTTCATGACCTTTACTTCGCATACATAATGAATGTGCGATATTTCAATCCTACATTCTGCCTCTTCTCATTTCGTTATTTTTATATAGTGAACGATATGAGAAATCTCCATCCTAAAGTATCGCACATGTTCAACTTTCGTATGCTGCTTTGCCGACACATTTTCGGAATTTGAGTTTTCTTAATTTACGCGTGTTTTCTTGACCAATCATTATATGACACGTCCTTATAATCGCTTCTTCCTATCCATTTACTCTTCGCATTAAATGAGATAAAACTCGAAAATCGAGAGTGAATCTTCTTCGTGATCTTTTTATATATATCTTTTTTCATCTTGTTCTTTTTTCTTTTTACTTCCTCTTTCTTTTTCACCTGTTACTGTAATTTTCATCATCATCCATTCTTTTTTACAGTCATTCATCTCTTCCTTATCTTTTTTATCATTCTCCGCGTTTTCCCCTCTTCTCCTTATAACTTAATCTGAATTTTACTGTTTTGATCATAATCTTACTGATTTGATCTTGATCAATAATTTTTTACTTTTAAACCCATCATTCTCATTCTTATAATGGCTCCTGCTGGCAAAAAGATGGAGATAGAATTCACCAGACTCAAGAAAAATTTTGATACTAGAGGTTATTCGCTTTCCCTTCCTTCTGATTATGATTATTCATCCAAACTCAATCTCGAGTTAATAAATTTTGAAGAATGGACTAATCAGAAGATTATCGTATCGTTAGGGCATCTTCTGAATAATCTTCTTATCCCACTGTATAATCCAGAAATTCTTTTGTTCAATGGAATTCTGGATGATGATCGATTCGCACGGGGAATATTTCAGTTAAGTGGTGATGCAATTAGAATAGCTTTGGAGTATTCACGTCGCGCAACAGGATTAGGAACTTCTTATGCTTATGAGGTGTGAAATGAATTGTTCCGCGACAAATCTATCAACCCTGCTGATTATACTCTTGATAATTTCTTCAAACATTACTATGTTGCGATCATGAATAGTGAATCAACCAAGTGGGCCATTCGCTTAAGAAGAAAAGATGGCATTTCTGAAGACGAGAAGATTAGGCGAGATGTAGATTGGAATGAAAAATCCAATAGTACTGCTCGCCGGTCTAATGACACATGCTAGATTAATTGCCATGTAGTCTTAGAAGGTCCTTTTGTGTCAGGCAGAGCTGCTGATGGTAGAGATCTTCCCATGCCTGAGAAACTTTCTGCTTATCAGCCTTGGAAATTGTTTATGTCCGAAGATGAGAATAAGAAAGCGGTATGAGATCTTCGCAGAAGTATTCTAAACTTCGCATGACTTTATTTTCTTTTATTCTTATTTTCCTACCCCTTCAATTCTAGGTTGTTAGGTCAAAGACCATGGCTAAGAGGACCAAGATTTCGCACGATGCATCATCTTTGCAGAATATCGAGGTAAGGAACATTCTTTCTAATTTTAACAATATTATTACCTTTATTCCTTATCTTGGTTATTCGCGCAGGTTGAAACTTTGGGAGTTAAAACTATGGGTAACGCTAAGAATCAACCCAAGAAACCTGTGTCTAAATATTCATCCAGGAAGCGTAAAGAACTTGACCCTTCTTCAAGTCCTGAATCCGAAGATGGTGATTTTCTTGTTTCTGAAGATCCATCGACCTCCTCCTCCATGAAAGATTTATCCAGTATTTTCTATGATACCATGTCAGCTATTAATAATGATGAATTACAATGGACCTTTGAAATGGTTTCTAAATTCTGCGATGCTCCTATTTTGGATGATCCATCTCTTCGCGGAGCTGCTTCTGCAATAAACCCAAGTTTCCAATATGCACTAGGTTCTATGGTAATAATCTTTGTTTGCATTTACTTTAATATTATTTTTATTCTTTCTCATCGTTATATAATGCTCTCCTTATATATTCGCATGTATCTCATTTATCTTATGTAGTTTCCTTAGATTACCAAAGGAAGCTTCTCAAGCTGAAGGGAGAAAATACAAAACTTAAGGCTGAAAATACTTCCAACTCAGAACGTATTCGTGAAATCCGAGAAAGAAATGATGAACTCACTGGTACGTAATTTTAATTATTGTCGTTCTCTTTGCTTTATATGATAATTCACGCTTCTTATTTTTCGGTTTTCGCAAACATTTATAACCTTTCTGATGAGGCATCTAATTTTCCCGACGAGGAAATTATTTTAGAACACCTCAATTCTTCTTTAAACAATTACCCCACTAAATGAATTTAGAATCTTAGTTTGTAAGAATTAAGACCGAAGTACACTGCTCTTAGGATGGATCATAGACCTCTATTGACTACACTCAATAACTTCAGACGTCGTCTTCATGAGAATAAAGAAACAATTCAAATTTTGGAGGCAAGGAAGAACAAACTCATTAGTGAAAAATATGAGGTTGCTCTCAAGGGTGCGAAGGCACTAGGAAAAATTCCAAGAATCTATCCTTAAAGTTCAAGTTGAACGTGACTTAGCTTTGAGCGAAAAGAACGTACTCGTTGAAGAAAGAGATTTAATTCGTTCTCAACTTCTTATAGAAAGTGAAGCTGAATTAATTTAGGATGCTAGGGATCTGAATGATGCTAGGAAGGGTTTGGCCGTAAATGTGAGCCTTGAATCTGAACATTCTGCACTGGTGAAAGACATTATTTCCAATCACGAAGGTCATTTGTTGCTCTGTCATACTTGTCATTTCCTGAGGATGATATCTTTTTTAACTCTAACTTGCTTATTTTTCTTCGCAGAGAAAGAGAATAATTATCTTAGGAAGATTGAAGAATTAAAGACACAATTATCTGCTCGTAATGCCAAGTATCAGCAGTTAAAGAAGAACTATATTGTCATTGTTTCAAATAATGGGAAGGATGCCACTCGTGCTCGTGATGCTGCTGTTAAGAAAGTCTGCATTGATAATGATATTCCTCTCTCAAAGTATATATTCGCAGACTTTCCCCCAAATGAAGATGTTCCTGATATTGAGGATAGTGAGGAATAATATGAAGAAGAAGAAGTAAGTGATTTTGGGGCTGAGCGAAATGATGAAGATAATTCAGGAAAAAATTAATTATTTTTTGCTTGCTGTAAATTCTTTTTCTGTCCCTTGTATATCTTCTCACTTTTTGGAATTTCTACTTCAATGTACACCTTTTAAATATTAATTTTTGCTCCTTTAGTATATGTTCCCTTTATACATCTTTCTCGCATATGCATGAGACTATCAAATGGGGAAAATAACATTCTTTTTATGCTTACATTCCCATTCTTGCCTCTGTTAGATGACACATATTGATAGGCTGATGACCAAAATGTCGTTCTCTGCCTTAATTTATTATGCGAAGTTATTCGCAGCATACTTATTTAGCTGCAAAACAAAGTTAGCATATATTTTATTTCTCTCATGAGGTCTTATTTTTCCTTTCTTATTAAAAGTCTTATTTTGCCCCAAAATTTTCTTTGCTTTTGTGCGACGAAATCGCAGGAAGTCTTTACACTATAATGTATTGACCTATTGATCTCGCCTTATCTTTTTCTTGTATTATTACCTCTTCAGGTTTCTTATGTGCGTAAATATGAAAAGCCTTAATATTCCTGTGAGTAAAAAGCCTCATGACATTTACGTATTTTGACACAATTCAGCTCCCTAATGGAGGGTTCCGTCCTTATCTTCCTCCTGGTTTCCCCTTCAAGGAAGCTTACCTCTACCGGGTTAAGGTTGGCTCCTCCCATCCGGTAATACAATAACCAGTTGATTTCGAAGTCTATTTTCCCTCCACCGATAGGGTTTATGGTTACGAGACTGCACCCTAAATGGGGTATCTTCGGACCGAGTGCATCATAGTCAGAACTTGTCAAGAGTGGCACCGTACGCTCCAGACGCCCCGGGCACTCTTGACTCAACCGTGTACCTCGGCGCCCTGATCGAGTTTCTGAACTCCTTAGGAAAGATCTTATTACCCCAATCTTTCGATTTAGGTGTCTTTCCTGGATGGGCATTTTCGTTTTTCTCACCCCAAATCTCCATGACTCAAGTTCCAGGGTCGATGTAGCTTTCCCTTGAGTCATGCTTACCAGGTTTTCCCCGTCTATGACGTGAGATAGGTTTTACTTTTTGCCTCTTGAATTTATGCAAACTAAGTTGCACGCCACATTCGGATGCCTACCCTCCCTAGTTAGAGTTTTTACTTCTATTTCCTTCTATTAAGGTCTTACATTTGCCTTCTCTTGATATGATAACATCATATGAAAATAGAATTTTTCATTACATTATTATTGTTGAGTTATACAACTCTAGTACACAGAATTCCTATGAATTTGTTACTCATGGAGACAAAACATTTGCGTTGTTCATTCTACTCATTTTCTTCACTCACCTCTTGCATCTCTTTAAGTTCGCAGATGCTTCTCAGAACATTATTTCGCATGATTTCATTAATTTCTACCGTGCGAGAAGCTTCGCACATTTCTTGAGAACATAACTTCTGCCTTTGCGTTCTTTCTCCTTCTTTAGAAGTACTCTTTCTGGTTCGTTTAGTATTATTATTCACAGAAGGTTCTGCCTCAGTACCCTGCTTATCTGCTTTTCCAATTGTAGACACCACATCCACCATTAATCTTTCACCTCTTTGACTATTTTTAACATTCTTCTTCCAATTTCTTCTCTTGCATTCTCGCTCTTCACACTTGTCAATATCAATTTCCAGACAGTTTCTACCCTCATTAGTATCTCCTCTTATTATACCAAGACCTTGAGGTAAAGGAAATTTTATGCATTGATGAAATGTCCAAGACACACCCAAGATACTATGCATCCATGGTCTCCTAATCAGAGCATTATAAGGTGACTCAACGTCGACAACACAGAATACAATTTATATTGGAAGACTTTGTAGAGGAATTCGCATTGTAACTTCTCCTTTTGGCTTATTCGCAGCACCATTAAAACCGTAAATTTTATAAGTTGAAGGAATTAATTCGTCATCTCTTCCACCCATAGTCTTGTATGTATGATAAAAGAGGATATGAACAGAAATCCGATGATCTATGAGTATTCTGTTTATAGACCAAGTATTCGCTCCATCTTCTTCATCATCTTCTACTTTTGCTTTCGGGTTAATCCCTAACCTCACCACTAGTGGACATTCATGTAGTTCTCCTGCTCTTGGTGTTTCTTCCGCACTGAATGAAATAGTTTGCTTTTTCCATTCCTTAAGTGGTGATACCTTCGCAAGGTTAAAGATTTTTCTTCTATCATTGTCTCTCGCATGCACCCGACTTAAGATGTTGTCGTGAAAGTCTTCTATATTCTTGAACGAATGTATAATCGAATTACAGTATAGGTTTTTCTCCTTCGCACCAACTTCAGTTACATATGTATTGTTTCCTTTATCCTCACCATATGCATTTCCTCCTGGTAGTGGTGGTGGTGGTAAATTATGTGGCCGCTTTGCTAAGAAGTGATCCAATTTTCCTTGTTCGATCATTCGTAGTATGATTTTCCTAACATTTCTACAATTACTTGTTGTGTGACCATGGAAGCGATGATATCCACAGAATTCTTTGCTTCTTCTCCCAGATGGTGGCTCCTCTCCCACATTATGTGGTTCAGGAATTTCTTCCATTAATATAACAACTTCCATATTTTGTCTACTGCGGTATTCAACTTTGGCAAGTTTATTTGTTCCCAGACCACCTTTCCAGTTCCTTGTCTTTTATTATAATATGGTTGTTGACATCCGTAACCTTCTGGTGGATTGTCCATTCTCTGAATCTTATTATTTCCTCCACGATCTTGAAATTGTTTTTCTTTGTATTCTTCTTGATTTGCACTACCCATTGCTACCAGCTTTTGTTCCACCTCCTTAATGCTCTTTCCTTGACTTCCTTTAGATGTACTCGCAACAGAATTTGTCGTTCTTGGGAGTAAAATTACGTTCCCATTATTCGCATTGGGTATCGCAACAGGGTAAAATTCCATAGCTCTCTGCTTCACATCAAGTGCTATATATTCCTCTTGAGATTCGCGCAGCTCTGACATTGTTATGGTGTCTTTTATTCTGAAGATCTGTGTATATAATAAATATATAGGAAAAAGAGCATTGATAAAAACCGGTATAAGATTTCGTTCATCTACCCTTCTTTCCATTTCACTACACATGGTTCTCCAACGTGTGGTTAGATGACGCAAACTCTCATTGATCCTTCTGCGAAGTCCAAAGGCTGTCTCAATCCCGGGTCTTGACATATTATTACTGATATGTTATCCCAAAAAGACGTTCTGTAAATGACGAAATGATCTAATGGTTCCTACTGGCAACCCTTCAAACCATATCAAGGCTTCCCCAGTCAAGCTGGCAGGGAAATACTTACACAACACTGCATCATTTTCTTCCCATTGCAACAGAGATCGATTGTAAGATTTAATGTGTTGTACTGCACATGTACTTCCATCAAATATACTTGTGAATACTGGTAAATTGCATTTAGTTGGTATTATTGCACTTTGAATTTGCCTCGAAAAGGGTGTTTTCCCAGCTTCCTCCACTACTTCTTCTATATGTATCCTTCTACCATTCCTTTGCGTAGTCATCATTTCTCTTAGCTATGCCATTTCTCTAAGAATTTCTTCACTCATAGTTTGATCTAAATCTTGTCACATAGGTCTTTTTAATCTCGCTTGCCTCAACCAATTCTCATGATTATTCTGTCGCATGGCTTCTTGGATCTCTCTTTCTTCAGATTCTTCTCTTTTTCGCCTACGCCTTTCTCTTTCATCTCTCATACGTTCTCGGAAAACATTATTTCTTTGCGTGCATACTGATCTCTCAATATTTCTCTACCATGCAACAGAATTATCCCTTATTCTGGATCATTATCTGAATCATAGAGTGCGCGATGTCGTTCGCCTAGATTTTGACGTCTGTTGTTCCTTTGACCTTCTTGTCGGTGATGATGCTCACGCGATTGCTCATATCGGTCATATTCCATGTGTCTCTCCTCGCATTGATCTTGTAAATTATCACCTACCTGTGAGTCCTCATCAATATTTTCTAATGGTGGTTCTCGCCTAGCACTTCTTTGATTAGATTGACTTCGTCTTGATGAACTTCTTCTTGTCCTAGATCTTGATCATGTAGCGCTTCTTGATCTATGTTCTTGTAATCTGAGGTTCTCTTCTCTTAGATCTTCATTTTTACGTATCAAGTTCGTACGCTCTTCCTCTTCTCTTCGCCGTTGTGCAATCAATCTTTGTCTAAGTTCTGCGATTGTCATATTTTCTTTAGTTCCTTCAATCCTTCCTTCCTCTCCAGTTCTTTGTTCCTCTTCTTCGATTGAATTCGTTCTTGTAGTATGGATACTCACCCGATCGTAATCAATATCATTATTCTGCTCTTGTGTAAGCTGAGGTCTAATTGGAGTTGCATTTCTTTGATTTTCTCTTTCTTCTTCCTTTGGTTGTTCAGGAATTTCACCTCTTCTTCTTTTAGCAATTCTTTTACTCCTCCTAGCTATCGCCGTTTGTTCAGCAGTAGATCCGATTCGTACCATCTCCACTTTTTTGTATTAAAAAATGAAAGACTACTTTAAAAAGAATTAAAAGGTTCTAATGATGAAAATATCAATTTCTTAACAAAAATATTAGGACTAGAATTCTGTAAACATGGTTTCTAAACGAATTTACCAACAGGATATATCACTCATCCCTGTTTCTAGCGCCAGATGTAGTTGCAGGAAATCTTACAACCATACTTGTATAAGAATCAGAGCAATATACTAAGAAATCATGGTGAAGATCATTCGTTTATTCATTGAAATTTTAAGTTGGATACAAGATAATACAAAGGTTTTACTTGCTCTCCAAATAAACTTTTTCTCTCCTAATTTCTTGTCTAACACACACACTAAGAGATCTCTCCTTACATGACAGCCCTTCCATTTATATAGGATACTTACATAGTGGATGACAGCTAATAGATCCCCTATTTTCGGAATCACTGTGCGTTACAATCGCTCATGTACATTCACTCAGCTTCGCACACTTTACACTTCACACAGATCTTCACACTTTACTCGTGATTATGCTGACATCATCAAATACGTCACCTTCATTTTACTATATGCGATGATCTTCGCTTAGATTTCATGACCTTTACTTCGCATACATAATGAATGTGCGATATTTCACTCCTACAAAAGTCTCTAAGATTCTAAGGAGTGGAATGAAAGAAGATGTACATGATAATATTAAAAATTGATCGACTGAACTACTCGAACAGATGTATCTTGACTTTATACCGTTTAACCCACAAGTATACCCTGCAAAGAACATTGGCACAGTCAAATATATCAGCAAGTTTGATAATTGCCTGTTATAGGCAAAAATCTATATCTGTGTAAGTATTCATTAAAATATCACACAGAGGGATACATATTTAACCACCTGCAATCAATTCCGACTCCAGCACCGCTTTCAATTGTCAAACTCCACAACTGTATTTGATAGAGAAAGCAACTTACTAGGTCAGCACGAAGCAACCAATTTATATAGTTTAGTAGTTTATGATCATTTTTGACCTGTTGAGTGCAACAATAAAAAACAATGAAAAGTCAAATAAATAAAAGTTATTGATACTTAGCTCTTTTGTAATGGAAGTGATGGATTTGAAGAAACGAGCAAGCCCCAAGATCTCCACAACAATAACATGGTAAAACTTTGAAAAACAAAATGAGTCACGTGTTCGACACGCTATCCTTAAGATATTAGCGCCCGACTACATCCAAAAGTGATGCTATAGCCCTCACAGGATGGATATCTCAAGGATAAAATACCCTACTACACCTACTACTAGCATATGTATTAGATGCTCAACTTGAACTTGGAAACTCCGAAAAAAACCGTAAACGCATAAGAAAACACAATAAAAATGTTTTCCCATTTCCCATAGATTTTACAAAAGTAGAGAATTTGTTACATAATGGAATAATACAACTTAAGAAGGGGAACTCTCTGATGCGGGACTAAAAACTTTATATAGCCTTTTAAAAATACTAAAAAGTGGGAAGTCCACAATGTGGAACTAATAAGTTTCATTCACAAAAGAAAAATGATTATTTTTTAAAAAAACGTTAAACATGTTGTTTTTCCAACAATCCCCCACATGATTGAAAACCTCGGTAAACATGAAAACACAAATAGATCTTGGTAAATCAACACCCAGTTCCACAATACGACCTGACCGAAAAGACGGATCGTCTGTGTGTTGACATCATACTAGTCAGTTCAGCGTCCTCTCTCTCACACAAATGTGTGTTGACCCTAGGGTCAAACTATGGATTGTGTAAATCATAATAGTATAGAGAGATTTCATCTTCAGTTTCTCATAGGTGAGACTAAAGGTTTCTTTCACCAAAGTGAAAATGCATGAACTAATGAATCCTTTGTGACCCTTAGGTCCTAAGTTCCAGTAATACCAAAACCGTCAAAACAACATGAAACTCATTTTCTCAAAATGAATTAAATTTCGATAAAAAACGAAAATGACATTAAAATGCAGGAAATACCATTTTAGGAAGAGGTGTCCATGAGGTCTTGAACCTTTGGTTAGTTAGACATTACCGGAACTACTTGCTAGAAATAGTGAACGCCTTGAACTGCTAGATTTTGATGTAATTCGCGATAACAACCACACATGATATCTCCAAGGTTGCTGCCAAGATCGTGTCGTTGTATCCGTTTTGGCCCTGGACATATCCAGTTTCTCATAATGCTCTAGAGAATTTGCTCATATTCTCATAGAAAGCGACCACTTCCTCATTCAGATAGGTGAATTCCATCAAGAGTGTTTACTGCTACACCCCACTTCAATCTTAAACTGAAACTATAGAACTCATTAAGACTTATTTAAAAGTTATCCTCCATATGCAGTCACACTATCACGTCTACACCATAGGGAAAGGACAGAGAATAAAATTCTCTGATAATGTTTACCTTTACCCACCACAAATTAGTTGTCTCATTTGAAACCTTGATCTTGGGATCTCCAGTCATCAAGGTTGAGTATCCTTCATGACAAGTTTAATTTATGAGCTTAAGCCCCATCCCTGACGATGAATTTCTAACTATCTCTTTGATAAACCTTTCGTCAAAGGTTGCGCGATATTCTTCTTGGACTTTACCCAATCAATGGAAATAACGCCGATTGAGATTAGTTATTTTTAGCTTTATCTATTAGAGTTTGGCTAACACAATGTATATATATAGATGGCACATGCCTATGCTAGAGAGGAATGTCTTCTAAAAAGCATCTTAGGCACCCGGGCCCCTCTCGTGCTTTATTAAATGCAATACTCTCAGATTCCAAATTGAATTGAGCAATATATTTCTGTTTGGAAATCTTCCAAAAACAAACCCTCTTGCTAGAGTGAAAACATATTCACTCGTAGACTTAGACTCCTCTAAGTCCACTATCCAGTTTACATCACAAATTCCATCAAGGAAAGCAAGATACCTATCATAAATCAAACAAAAGGTCATAGAGTATTTTAGGTACCGTAATACTCTACTAAGTGCATCTAAATGCTCCTTCTCTAGATACAAGTATACCTACTTAACTTACCCGCACTATAGGAAATGTCTTGGCTCTTACAGTTCATTAAATTCATCAGACATCCTATAACTCTTGAGTATTCAAGTTGTGATACTCCATTTCCCTTATTCTTCTAGAGTCTACCAGAAGGATCGTACGGAGTACAAGCATTCTTACAATCCAATCGATTGCATCTCTTAAGCACAGTTTCAACATAATGAGAACGACTAAGACTATAAATTTTTGATTATCTTCTAATCCTCATCCCTAAGATTACATCAACATGTCCTAAGTCTTTCAAGTCAATGTTCTCATTCAGCGCATGTTTTAAGTGGAATTAATCACATCTATGTTTGTCTCAAGTATAAGAATATCATCAAAATACAATCATATAATCACATATGCATCCTTATCACGTTACTTGTAAATATACTTGTCATATTCGTTAACTTGAATCCACTACTCATAATCACATGATCAAATTTCCATGTCACTATCTACGTGCTTATTTGAAAATCATACAAGATTTGTTCAAGTTACAAACATTATCTTCATAACCTTTCACTACCAAGTCCTCAGGTTGGTCTATGTAAATTTCTTTATCTAATTAACGGTTTTAGAAAAGCTGTCTTAACATCTATCTGATGTATCTCTAAGTTTTTTACGGAAGCAATAGCGATTACGTGAATAATAATCAAGGAAATACACACCTTCTTTAAGTTTATAGCCATTAGTTACCAACCTAGACTTATAGTTTTCCACAGTTCAACATACCTTACGTTTCCTCTTAAAGACTCATTTACATCCTATGGTCTTACTCCATGGAGGTAAACTAGCAAGCACCCAAGCCTGGTTCTGACGGACTGAGTCCATTTCACTAAATGAAGCTTCTTAACAGAATGTGGTTTCAGTAAATGTTATGTCTTCTTTACGAGTCTGGATCTCAGACTAAGATAAGCATATTATGAAGTCAGGTCTATAATAATTCTCAATTTTAATCCTTTTATTTCTCCTAGGATCAACTCTACTTCTTCTTCCTTTGAAGGTAAATTCTGACTACTTGAAAATACATCCAGGGGATCAACAACACATGTAAATAAGATACATGTTTCAATAGAAACATGTTCAAATAACCCAACATCCCTAGACTCCATAAAAGTATTCATACCAATGTCAGAAAAAACATACTCACAACCAAAAACCTATATGCAGTAGGTATTTATGATATATTATCTAAACACCCTCACACTTTGACGTATGCATAAGAAGGTTGTCTATCTTTCCATAATCATATGAATTTTTATCTGATCCTTTAAAGGTTATATTCAGGATATAACAAAATTAGAGGACGAACACCCCCCCACCCCCCCACCCCCCCCCACACACACACAAGTTGGTGGTTAATCCTTTAATCAACATGGCATAAATCATCTCCTTAATGATTATGTTCTTACGTTCAACTATACCATTAGACTATGGTGAATAAGGAGGTGCGATCTCATGAATAATTCCTTTTAACAAGTAAAGTTCTCCTATATATATTTCATACTCGCCATCACGTTAAGACCTAACCCTTTTAGTGGTAACATATACTTGGCTTTCAATTTTAAGTTTATACTCTTAAGGATTCTAAGGCATCATCCTTACTCCTAAGAAAGTATAATACAAGATAGTACCTCGTACAGTCATCTACGAAAATTATAAACCACCTTTTACCACATTAGCTTGGGTTGATTTCATGTCAACTAGGTCTAACTGAATTAATTCTAAGGTCTTAGAATTACTATGGACAATTTTGCTAAAAGGTTTTATAGCATAATTTGATTCTGCAAAGATTTAAATTTTGTGTTCAATATCCAAACTAAATTTGGGTGCGCAGCCTACGCTAGCAAGTTTATGCATTGACTTATAAGTTTAAAGTTCCAAGTCTATCATGCAAACATTCAATCACACAAAAGAAAACACATGAATCAACTATGTTCACTTCATCATTTTTTTTCGTTAAGCTTATGCAGACCTAAGTCTTATAACCCTTGCCTAAAAAACCACTGGCCTTAGTTACAACAAGTTTTCCAGATTCAATTAATATCTTAAATCTTTTACCATCTACAACAGAACAAGATACAAGATTCTTGCATATGCCTGGAACATGAAAATGTGAGAATATTACAGATATGAGCTTATGCTCGACCTTTCCTTTTTATGCAACCTCTGTCACAGAAGAGTTACTCATATAGAGTTTCTCGACATCCCTTATCCTCTGATAGGAGGTGAACAGGTCTCTCACATTCGTTTTTAAAATAACTCCCGACATCATGGCACTGATCTCGTTCTAGTATGTTTGAACTTAATTAACATTAATGTTCTACTAATTAAGGTTTTTATGTTGCCTACAAATTACTGCCGTATGGCCGGGAATTTTACAAACATAACAATCACCCTTAATTATAGTAATGCTAGATTCAAGTTTACGAAACATACCTTTCTAAACAATCACATTTGTCAGTTTTGGAAGACTGGTGTTCATCCACATGCGCCTGTTAGCCATGTCCATTTTCTTGTCACAATCTTCATTTATACTCTGACTTGGGAGACAGTAATTTCCCAATCACCTAAAGCACCACATCTCATAAACCTTAGTTCCGATCGGAAAGTAAAATATGAGTTTTGAAAATAACATATGTATCTACAAACTTCGTTTGAATCACCATTTCAAAAAACTCATGGTTACCCCATAAAAACTATTTTAGTTAACAACAAATTTCTGCTCGTTAGAATTTTTCAGGAACGTTTCTCTGTTTTGTAAAACATCAAAAAAAATACTTTTACAACTCCAAAAATTCTGAGATTATACGTGGGTAAGTATCAAGATGTCTACTACATTAGGTCAAAAGGGTTCATTGAAATTCCTTCTAGGATAAGAGATAAATTCGAAACTCTACAGCTGACTAAAAATTCGTTTTTTGTTTTTTCACTCCACAATATCCATGATTATTACAAACTCTAATGTCTTAAGATTGTTGGGTGCAATTATAAAAAACAATGAAAAGTCAAATAAATAAAAGTTATTGATACTTAGCTCTTTTGTAATGGAAATGATGGATTTGACGAAACGAGCAAGCCCCGAGATCTCCGCAATAGTAACATGGTAAAACTTTGAAAAACAGAGTGAGTCACATGTTCGACACACTGTCCTGAAGACATTAGATCCCGGCTACACCAAAAAGTGATGCTATAGCCCTCACAGGATGGATATCTGCAGGATAAAACACCCTACTACACCTACTACTAGCATATGTAGTAGATGCTCAACTTGAGCTTGGAAACTCCGAAAAAATCCTTAAGGAAAACCGCAAACACATAGGAAATCAATATAAAAATATTTTCCATTTGGTGGTCTGTCTAAAATATGGAGAAACTCATTTCCCATAGATTTTACAAAAGTAGAGAATTTATTTACATAATGGAAGAATACAACTTAAGAAGAGAAACTCCCTGATGTGGGACTAAAAACTTTATGTAGCCTTTTAAAACTACTAAAAAGTGGAAAGTGCATGATGTGGGACTAATAAGATTCATTCATAAAAGAAAAACAATTATATGCTTTGTTTAATTAAAAAAACGTTAAACATGTTGTTTTTCCACGATATATGCGAAATGGATAGATGCGGGAAAGTTATTTGTTGACCAAGAATGATTGAACGTAGATGAAAGCAAAAACTATTTGAAGGACCTTGAATTTTACAATTTTAAATGTAAAATCGATGATCAACACGGTCAAACAGAGTTATTCGGTTGACTGGACACCAAATTGGACAAAATTAGGCCTCAAACACATTATGGGCACCAAAGTCAGAATATCCTTAAGTTTATTACAATAAGGAAAGTTGAATCAATTAACTTTGTGTCTTCTCCGTCCTTTCGGCAACGGATTTTTCATTTTACGTACAAAAGAATAAGAAAAAACAGAAAAACTCTGCACATTGACATCCCGGACCCAACTGTCCCACACTTGTCAAATTCGATTGGGAGAAATTAAAGCCCAGATGTATGGGCACCATTGTTCGCCCTAATTGGTACAAACATTTCACTTTCCAAACCAATCGTACAGACATTTCAATGGTTCTCTTTTGTTTGCATATATACAACTAATTAATTTGATTAGTTAGTTAAAGTTTAATTAACAAATCAATTATGCTTTGATTTCGTTTTGCGCCGTAATATATCTTCGTCTGTCGGAACAAAGTTATTGATTAACTTTTACGATTCCATTTCTAATTGGTTGTTCAGGCTATTTAGTTGACTAATGCTAATTATATATGTAATCAAAGAACAAATTTTCCTTTCTTTTGTACCAGAGCTTTATATTTTCTATTAGTGAGTGAGTTGATATATTCTCCTGTAGCTACCTCCCCATATACCAAATGCATGAACGTTAATTGTTGACAAATGCCTAAGCTTTAATTCCTCAGACTTGTGAACCCAAGCACTAGCTTGTTTATTATAAATACTTTTTCTTATTAGTCATTGATTCGAACCGTTAAACAAATTTTTAGCTTGTCTAATGCATATAATACATGATCACTGATTACGCTTTAGTTAAATGGTCGACACGATAATAGATAAGCTTTCGCTAATTGGTGGACATGATAATACGGATATGTAAGCACTTTTAACGTGTAACTATATAATCATATATCTATGCATTTTCTACGCAGAATAAATTTGATTAGTTAACAATTTAACATCAAAGTCACGACTGAGTGGGGCAATGAATTTCAGGGCCAACGCTAGTAAAAATATTGCATCAGAAAACATAGTTAGCTAGCACAACTAGCTGACTGATTTTATTTTGTTTATTATGGTTTCCCTGGTATATCATCTTGGAAATGCATACTTCCGCTTCATGCTGTGAACCTTCAAACTTGGAGTACTGACTGTAGTATGTATGTCTGTGCTGTAGACAGCATGTGAATATAGATAAGAGATAATAAAGATGAGATTGGAAACCAAACAGTAGTTACGATATCTTGTTTTTAGTGGTGGTGGTGATGCTGGTTTGTCAGTGGGGACTGACTGAAAAAGAAAAGTAGACTTACTTTTTATTGGAGACTTATTAGAAGTAACAGAAATTTAGAATTACTAGACACCTTGACATGAGGAAACGATCATTAATGAGACAGCGGGTTGGGATTTACAAGATCAAATAGTAAGAGACATAGTCTGAATGAGTTATCTAGATATATAGATCATGTTTTTATTACTTTTCTATATCTTAACTAGCTACTTTACTTTACTTTAGAATATGAATATCGTAGTAGAATAAACCAATATGATAGAGATTGGATCAATCAGAGATCAGAGAGAGAGGGAGAGAGATAGACAGTGAGCGAGAAAGAGAGAGGTACTTGGGATCCCTATATAAAGGATCAACAGGCCTTCAGTTTTTTTCTCACACACAGAAAAAATCCTCTTATACATCAGTTGGTCAGGGATAGATTTCCGTATAGAGTTAACAGAGAGATTTGATGATCGAAGGGAACTAGCTAGCAAGCTATCTTCAGTTCAAAGGTGTCCGGCGTACACAGTACAGGTAATAATAATTGATATGCATGGGTTTATACGGTGACAGAAGAGAGCGAGCACACATGGTTTTCTTGCATGAATGATGCTTGAAACACTGCGTGCTTACTCTCTATCTGTCACCCACACCACCTAATCTTAACTCTCTCTCTCTCTGTTCTAGATCTCTGTATTTTTTTTAATGATTTTCTCTACTTAACTGGTTTATCATCTCTCTCTCTAACGGGTTGTTCTCTTATTATTTAACCCAGTATACTTAGCAATAAATTTTTTGTGCTTTAGGGTGTATGTTTCCTGTTTCACTAGTTATATGTACTGATCTGAGTAGCTAGGGTATACTAAAAGTTCATATTTATTCACGACATGACAATTGATTTATCTTAACCCTAGTTAGACACCCAAATTATATCCTGGCTGATTTGATCCTCAAACCCTATATCTTTATGTTATTTTTTTCATAAAATATATTTTTTTGTTATTTTTGAAGATATATATTTTATGTCGGTGAAAGATATTTCAGTTAAAGTCAAAAGATGGTCACTTGGTACCGTCGACTCCACGTCCCATATTGAATGAGACTATTGAAGAAGGCAAGAACGAGTGGGAGCAATAAGGCTAGCAGTCATCAGTTTTCCAGAGTCAGCAGCGCAACTGCTGACCAGCATCAAAAGAATAAGAATAGCTTATAGACGACCGGACAAGCGCAACGCCACTACATCAAATCAATCCTCCTTCACATGTATGGAGCAAGACTACATGTCCCCACGCAAGCTTCTTTCATGGTGTGAGCGGCAGCGGTTATCAAGCTTCGAGTAGATGAAAACGGAACAATATATTGAGGCATTAACATAGATGCCTATTCTATACGGAGCTAGAGAGATGAAACAGCTGATCATATCTTTAGCATTAGATGAAAGATTACTGCTTGTATATGGAGGCTCGTTCCTTCTTAGGCGCCCTAACTAGTTGAAAGTTGAATGCGAAATAATCAGAGTAGAGCTATACAGAAATCATCTTGCTGTGGTATGTGATGCCCTAATTGATGAGCTAGGTAGGACATTTACCAACTAATTCTTTTTATAGTTCATGATTTTCATGTAATAGTATCACTGTGTGTGTGAATATCCTAAACAAATCTTATATATTGTACTCCTACATACTAACAAAGTCTTGTTTGTAAGGCTAGATAAAAAAATATTATGGAGGTTCCCCAACACCCAAAAGAATAGTCTAATTCTCCACTTGTAGGGAACCAAGTTGGGAATTAAATTGTGGGCGTATGGTGGCTGTATGTTTTCCAATTTTTCTTAAAAATGTATAACAATTTTTCTTAAAAAGGTTTGGTCTCGTGATTGGCCTCAAAAAGTGTGTTTTTTCCTTTGGCAATGTGTTCTAAACAGGCTGCCTACTTTGGATAATCTCCATCAAAGGAATTCTGCCCTCGTCTCAGGCGGAGGAAACACCATTCCTAATATTTGTTGTCTTTGTAAGCTTTATCCAGAGACGAATGTTCAAATTCAATTGTCTTGGGGTTTTTAATTAAGGGATTATAAAATGGCCCATAACATTTTACATCAGGTTAAACACCAAATTGCCAACAACCCAACATGGCAACATAACTTTTGCCTCGCAATTTTACTTTGTTTTTCTTTGGAAAGACATGGTATTTTTCTTCAACACTCTTAATGAGGATAGCAATTTTGTTTCTAGTTTATCTTATACTTTTGATATTCGGATTATCGGGTACCCCTTCCTGTAAATTGATACCCCTATTAGCAACCATGTTTTTTTTTTCTTTTTTAAAAAATAACTTCATAAATGAGAAAAAAAAATGGCTGCTAATTAATAACAAATGAAAAAAAAAAACTAGGGCTAGTAACAGCGGTTACAACTTGGTTGTGTGTGTATCATTCGAAAGGTGAAGAATGTTTTATCATACACCGAATTTGGCCTTAATTGGCATCCCAATTAGCAATCTTGAAAGAAAAAAGTCTGGATTTCTAACCTCGTGTTCAAGGGTCAGACGCCAACCAGAGTCAAGAACTTAAGGGAAACAAAGAAATATGGTAAAACTAAGAGAATTAATCTTTGTAAAATTAATAATAACAATGTGGTTTGGAAGCTAGTTGAGAAGTGGAAGTAACTGACTGCAGTCTCCTAGCTGTTTCTGTCTCTGACCAGCTTGGTTCTTAATTTTTGTGGATCTCTTTTTTTTTTTTTTGCATTTTGCTATCAAGATGATCATTTCTTAATTTAGACATTGGAAACCAGTGGACACTTCTTAGAATTTTGTTCCATGTTTAACAGAACATAAGAAGCAAGGGTCGAAATGTTCTAGGAAAATAAAAAGACAAAGTTCGCACAATTCGTAGGACCAAAAAAGCTACATTTACGGCGGGTATGTAATTGATTCGCGTTCTTTGTGATAGATAGCAGTTGATATTTTTAATTGACACATCCCTTGGACGTAAACGATAAATAGTTGGTAATTCATTCATTTTTTTGTGAGAACACTTCTTTAACCTGTTGGAGTTAACATGTCAGCCGGAAAATTCATGTACGGACTTCCTTGTCTCTTGGCAGTTGAAACACAAAATGAAACCAACTGCATTTTTTCAAGTTTTTTTTTTATCGGTAAAGAATTTGATGCCAGCGAGTTTCGAACTCAGGTCACTGATATCATCACCCAATGACTTTACTACTGTACTACAGTGACATCGGCTGCATTTTTTCAAGTTATGTTCGTACTTCCCAATTTGGCAGCAAATCTGGGACGAAGGGAACGAAAGAATTTTCTGCGATAAGTAAAAATCAACAGCGTGGGTTATTATACAGTGAAGGTGTGTTGTCTCTCTAGGGTAGTCATTATCATTCTAAGCAATTTAAGCTTGTGGACTTCATGCACGATTGGGTTTTTCTAAAATAGTAACTGAGAACTACTTGTGAAGTTGTAAAAGGGGAAAGCCAGTGATCTATGGTTGTACTTCCCTAAACCTGTTCTCAGGATTCCATGTTTCGATAGGCGTTTGTTGTATCTCTGACTGTAACTCAGCCCTTCTTTTTGAGTGAATTTTATCTTTTCCCAAAAAATGTACCTTGCTGATTACATTAAACATTGTGAACCTAAAATTTGTGGCATATATAAGTAAAAAATGAGTTGTTTTCTCACAAAATTGGTTAAAAAAATCAAAATCAACAATTTATGGGTGAAAAGGTTATTTAAATTTTGATGCTGTTTAAATGGACAAAAATGTAAAAATAGCCAGGATGTAAACAGTTTCATCATACCCATTTTTAAATATTTTTTCTTATTTTTAATTTATATCAGGATGAATCCAGTTTCATCCTTGCTATTTTTTAAGTTTAAGTGAGGATGAATTCAGCTTCATCCTTGCTATTTTTTTGGTGTCCATTTCACCAATAATTATTTTTACTCGTCCATTTGAACCATGTTTTAAAAATATTTGGACAAATGACCCATTTTTTCGTTTTTCTTTATGGGAATAAATTCGCCTTTCTCCTACACAAGAAGGAGATTTAGGAAACTACAATATGCAGCCCAAATAGTTGCCCAAATCTACGTATGCAAGCGTACCAACCAGTGATTAATTAAAATTTTCCTTCCAGGTGGGCTCAGCATTTTCCAAAAGAATTTCTAATTTATAGAATTAGTTTCGGAAAATTGGTCATTTCTCCAAATATTTTTAAAACATGGTTCAAATGAACGAGTAAAAATTGTTATGGGTAAAATGGACACCAGAAAAATAGCAAGGATGAAACTGGATTCATCCTGACTTAAACTTAAAAAATAGCAAGGATGAAACTGGATGCATTCTGATGTAAATTAAAAATAAAAAAAAAGTATTTAAAAATGGGTAGGATGAAACTGTTTACATCCTAACTATTTTTACATCTTTGTCCATTTAAACAATATCAAAATCTAAATGTCCTTTTCACCCAGGAATTGTTGATTTTAATCTTTTTAACTAATTTTATGAATTATTTTCTCATTTCTAGAATTAATTAAAGTTTAAATTCTCCATGACAAAATGAACGTGCAAGAGACTTTGACCTAAAAGTAAGGGGTTTAGAAGTCTTATTTGCTCAGAGAAATCCCTTTCCTCTGATTAATTCAGCATATCCTTAACATATTTGCCATTATTACACAAATATGGTCGATACGGTTCAAAATCATCCATAACTTTCAGTTTCATTGTGTATTTATTTTCAGATTATTCTTCCACATTCTGCATGCACTTGGAGACTATTTTGGCAGATCTGCGTATTCTCCATCAAGATCCACATCTACCAATCCACCCTCATTTTTCTTTTTCTTTTTCTTATTTTTTATGAGATTGACTTGGGTCAACGCTACAAAAGATTATATCCGATGCTATATGGAATTTTTTTTCTTCTTCCTGATCATTTTTTCTTTTGGCGTATAGCTAAAGACTACCCTAGAGAGACAAGTGGCACGCTCAATAGGCCACACGCCTATGTACTTAACACATGCATACAACTCCATGCAATGTGCACAAAGCAACAAAATAACCTGATTTTAGTGGCCTTGTTTTGCTCAAGAGGGTTTCCGGAAGAGAGTTCGAATATGTAGGGTAAATCGGTTAGATGCTTTTTCTTTCTTTCTTTTTAATCTTCATAGGAATCATTAGTGACAGCATCGACATTTCTTGTTTCCTTTTTAATAGTATTGGTCTGATTTGATCTTTGAACAAATAAAGTCTCTAAGATTCTGAGGAACGGAATTAAAGAAGATATACATGATAATATTAAAAACGATCTGATTGAACTACTCGATCAGAATGTATCTGGACCTTATACCAATTAACCCACAAGTCGACCTTACAAAGAACAGTTGCACAGTCAAACATATCGGCAAGTATTGATAGTGCTCGTTATCGGCAATGTCTTCCAAAATCTACGTCTTTTGAAGTTTCCTTTAAAGGATCACACAGAGGGTTTCATATTCAATTCTGACTCCACCACCGGTGGAGAAAACCAAAGGTCAAACTCCACAACTGTATAGAGAAAGCTACTGACTCAGTCAGCACTGAATAAGTCGGTAATTCCTGATCACTATGACCAACCCACTCCTTCCCTGGGATTGGAAAATATCTTGACGGGTGCTTTCTCTAACCATTAGATTCAAACAGCTCTCTCTTCTTTTGCTCTTACTAGCAAAAAAAAGAAACTAATTCGTAGTTTAAAACAATCCTTAAGCTGGTAATTTGGTCAGGTTAATTTCCTGAAGTGATTCATTGAATCGCTGCACTGACCTACCTAGAGATGGGAGCCATATGCGCGCCTATGAAGCCAATAGCTAGTGTACGACAATAAGCTGGCTAGTGAAAAGTTAGCAATATAGGGTTATATCTCCCTCTTGATTTGCATGCCACTAATAATATCTCTACACATAAGATATATGTAAAGTTGCAGGAATCAATGTAAAAGAATCTATGATGTTTTCATTTAGTATAACTTCGTGTCTTCTACGTCCTTTCGGCAACGGATTTTTCTTTTTACGAAAAATCTAAAACAAAAAAACTCTACATATTGACATACCGGACCCAACTGTCCACACTTGGATCCCTATTCCGTTAATCAGATACGATTTGGAGAAATTAAATCCCATATGTATGGGCACCATTATTCGCCCTCATTGGTACAACATTTTTCTTTCAATCGTTCTCTTTTGTTTGCATATATATACTGATATACAACCAATTAATTAGATTAGCTAGTTAAAGTTGTAAGCTTTTTCCCATTTCCTACACCATTTTTCCTATTTTACATCCCCTTTACAATTTCAAAAGTTAATCTACTTTTTAATTTTGTTTTCTCCTACATACAACCTGTAAAAGTCAACTCTATGAGACTATGACCATTAACTGTTGACATTTTTATTTGTCTTCTTCTTCTTTCCGGATTAGAAAAAAACTCAGAAGAATCATCAACTTAAAAATCCAGTGAATCATTTTTCAGTCAACTACCGCAACCACGAATCAATTCACATGTTGTTGTTTTTTTAAATTCCAAATCCAGTACAGTCAGATATACAATTAATTCATAAATTGTTATGGGTTTTACGTCCAGACATTGAAATAGTTGGAATCAACCAAGTAATACAACTTTAGGAGTTTTTGATCGATTCCGGGAGAGCGTATCAGCTATCAGCCAGTTTACGTACGTATATTTATCCAATCATGACATGAGTCCACAAAATGATCACGCCACTACTGGTATTTCTCTGATACAAGCCGCACTAATTGGCAAATAGATTCATGTAAAGTCCCAAACATAAACAAGCGTTTTGCATAGTGCAGTGACTATATTGGCTACACTGAAGGGAGAAAGAGTCCATGAATGCAAGTTGCATGATTTTAATCGGGCATTTAATTGATGATTGAAGGTGGTGGTGGATCATGGAGGTGGGCAACAAGATGTACGGTGGTGGAGATGAAAATAAATTAGGGTTTTTGTTTAACTGTTGGGTGTAAATAGGAAAAATATATATGGTGATACTTAGGATTATCGGGGATAGGAATTTATTAAGGTTGAATTGGGGGTCAGGACACATTTTATATCCACACCAAAAGATATATTGGACTTCCAAAATGATTGTGAAATAACTATTTTACCCTTCTCTAATAACTTCTTCTCGTCCCATTCTTCTTCTCCTCCGCTCCCTCTCTCCCACTGTTTCCCATTCCATTAACGACTTCTGAGAAAAAAAAAATCTCACCGATTCATCGTCGTAAGTGAACTAAAAAAAATTAGATTTTCAACTGCAAAATTGCAGTTACAATTCCAGGGTCGTTAACCACGGTTTTTTATTGCTTAACGATTTTTGATATGCATGTTGAATTGATAAAAAATCGTTAACCATTAGGGTGTCGTAGATAACGACCCTAAACCTGGTTTTCTGCCCTAAAATAGTGTCGTCTAGGGATTTCAAAATCGCTAACGATTCTATATGATACAAAATTTGTTCCCTGTTCAAAAATAGAAAGGGTCGTCATGTCAAATGGTTGTATTCGTTAACTATGTTGAAGGGTCGTCATGTGAAGTCGTTAACGATGTTGAAGGGTCGTTTGGTTTTATAAATTTTGCTTGCCGACCCTTGATCTATGAAATGTCTCGCTAGGGTCGTCAGTATATAGGAATGCCTAATTAACGACCCTAAGAGTAACATCTTCAGAGAGTAAAAAGTTTTAGAGTCGTTGGGTTCTAAACATATTAAGTTAACGACTCTATATGACCTAACTAGCTGGAGTCGTCAATTATATCACACTTAGTTGACGATTTTTCATAACCTGCAAAAGTTGCAGGTTTGAGTCGTCAAAAGTTGTGTCAAGTAATTGACGGCTCCTTAGAGTCGTTCGTTTATTACCCACTCGACTTAACGACCCTCACTCTGAGTAGTTGCATAGTGTACATGAATCGACCACTTGGGGGATCATTAAAACAATTTGAAGAGTATAGGAAGTTTACCTGATTGTTTTGAGCTTCGGGTTCTTCATTTTGAGGATTGGTTCCTTCATTTTGAGCAATATGATTCCTCTATTGGAATCCCCCAAAAACTCAACTTCTTCCTCTCCATAACACAAACACACAATTTTTCTTTTATCAAAATTGTATCCCTAAATCTGATTTTAATCTAATTAAACTAATTAACAATTAATTAACTTAATTACCACTAATGATTTGGGGTAGTTTAGCCACTTAAAAAAGTTGGGGATAAGGGATAACTCCTAATTAATATTTCATGACCTTTTTTGTCCTGTAGTTAGGGATTTCCAATTATTTTTCCATGGCCCCCAATTCATCCTTGGAATTTATGTGGATGAGAAATAAGAAAAATATGGATGGGAAATAGGTAAAATCAAGTTTAATTGACAAATCAATTATGCTTTGTTTGTGCCGTAATAAATATTTGTTTGTTGGAACAAAGTTATTGATTAACTTTTACGGTTCCATTTATAATTGGTTCTTCAGGCTACTTAGTTGACTGATGCTAAATTTATCAACAACCTAAAAACTTAATATCATCCCTCACTCCAGAATAAAAGTAGCATTGATGGATCTTATCCTCTCTCCTATTGGTTGGTGAGCGTAACTTCGCGTTCTCATTGGCTAATTGAGAAACATTCGTATTCGTCGGATGAAATTTCGTTAGATATGGTTGATCTGACAATGTGCGGTGTAGATTGGGTGGATTGTTGGGACATACGCGACGAATGACCCTCAATATTTAGAAAAATTGCTATATTAATTTCGTGCATTTATTGTGAAAATCCAGAAAATAAAGAAAATGATTGAGGAGAATCAAGATGAAGGAGGGAGATGTAGAGACAAGAAGAAAAACCATTGTATTAGTAAGATGAGTAGTTATATTACATAGGTTACAATATATACATATAAAATGGGTAAGTGAATGAACCACACATCCATGGGACATAGGCTCTGTAACACTCCCCCTTGTGTGGTTCAATAACAAAACTATATACATAATGCTTCACATATAGTGCTTGGAATGTATTTCTTCTTGACGTCCTCTCCTTGATGGCTTGTACCAAAATCAATTGCCTTACTAAAACTTTGACAAGGAAAAACCCAGTGGGATAAAACCTTGGTATAAATCTTCACATGTAGTACTTCACATGTCGTCTCTTACTTTACATGTAGTTCACCACATGCAATACGATCTTCAAAGATCGATGAGTCTAAGTTAATTGTCTCGTTAAAACTTCGTCAGGAAAAACCCAGAGGGACAAAACCTGAACTAAAGAAAAAGAGTGCAATATTAAGCAACTTAGAACATATCTGGACTCGAATATGTTGCCTCATTAAAACCTTGACAAAGAAAACCCATTGGGGAAAAAACCTTGACGAAAGGAAAATATTACAACGTGACAGATGCAAGTAAAGGTGAAGATCCTCGTGGGGAAGAAAACAGCCTTAACTGGGAAATTACATTTCAGGTGTTTGTTGTTGTCTCGGTGAAGGAAAATAGTGCAACACACCATTAGATGCTCCCCCTGATTTCAGATAATTTTCATTATTCTAATGCAATCAAAAGGAGTTTATCACGCTTTACTTTGGTGACTTGAATGTTTATAAGGACATGTTGTTGATTCTGGAAGTTACGTTGCTTAACATACTATCACGTTTCATTTATTTGGTTTAGATATTTTCAGTAATATCAACGCGATTTTTATGTCTTCAACGTTCAACATACTTGTTTTTAGTGTTGTCTCGCTAAAAACCTTGTCGGGTAACAACACCCTTTGGGCAAAACTATTATCGATCGAAGGGAAAAGAGTACAACAAATCTTCAATTTCGAAGTAAAATATGTCAACATCATATCCTTGGATCCTCTCCCTGATGTCGGCATCTCCCCCTGATTACTTTCAGAGTTGTTCCAGACAGTTCCTTTAGTCATGTACTTTTCGAAACTGAATTTTGGTAATGATCTAGAACATAGTCCACCATATCTCCCCCTGATTACTTTCGATGGAGAAGAGATTATTGTTCCTTCATAATCAATAACTTTTGAATTGCACTTTCATTAGAATTCATTTTAATGTCTTTGCAGGAATAAAAAAAAATTATGTCAATGGTTACTTTGAAGTACATGATTAAATTCACTATACCATTCCAATGGCGTTGTGTTGGTGCTGAGCTATATCTAGCTAACAAGTTCACTGAGGATGTAACATTTGGCCGAGTACATTATGCTAAGTACAATGATGCATTTATTATACTTAGATAAGGAAAGTGCATCTCCCGACACAACTTCGTCATCTTCCTTTAGACGAATTGGTCATTTATGTACATTTGGAAATCGACTAATCATGGGAGTGCTAGCAGCATGAACGTCCTTGTTAAATTCCCTGACAATGGACATATGCAAATTGGTGGAATAATATACCACAAGCTCAGTATTCGATCGAGCTTTCCCTAGATTTTTCATCTAAAATTCGGATTTTAAATAGCTTTTAAGGTCTCTTATTACATCAAGAGTACACATCATGTTTGTACCATCAACATAATTATCTACAATTCCAAATCAGGAACTTTCTTATGAATACGCAAGGAAAAATAACTTACTTGTCTATCCCCTTCAAATCAAATAGCCACTGATACGGGTATACCACATCCTCCTGATTGCCTGAATCTATAAGTGAGCGTTCTATCTAACTGTAAACGCACTCTGTGGTTTAGAGTCATTTTATTTTGGCAACAAAAGTCTATCTAGTACTTTTGTAAATATCTCTTGATTCTTTCAGAGATACGTAACAACCACATACATATGCTGCATTTCAAGTCCTTTTGAAATTACCAAGCTAACTAAGTAAGGGAACTCTATAACGTTCATTACAAGAGAACAATTTCATGGCTTTGTGAGAAACCTCGCGCCACAAGGAGAGTCTTTGTACTTTAATACTACTTTCTTCTCATTTTGCTTTGTGACAAATTAATTATGTATGTCCAATAGGCTTTACACTTGGTTGGTTAGCACTACCACACCAAATACCCGTATATTTGTCAAAGAACTAAGTTCTACCTGGATTGCGTAGGCCAAATATGCTATTTATTTGAAATTAATCAAAATAAAGCATGGTTCGATCTCATTGTGCTCTGCTTCTGGAGCAACTATTTATGGATTATATCATCACTGTGCATGCATGATCCTTCCATTGACTCATGTGCATTCTCATAATCCGCCAGGATTTCATTATTCTCTAGAATCATTTAAAACTTCGGAGCATCCTCCAGTATTGATTCATGGACATAGTCGGAGACAACCAAATGAGAAGATTTCATTAATGATACAAATTAGGTTGTGCCTTACTCATCTACTTTCTTTCTAGGTGAACATTGATCGAACCTGGTGGTATCTCCATCTTCCTTTATGGAGCCACGGCGTCAACCACACTTCCACTAAGTGTAGTTGCAACACCTTAGTCTATGGTGTATATCCCTTATTGAGGATTTGTAACTTTTCAGGTAGGTTAGCAGCTGGTATGTGATCTCATCAGTTTAGCGACATCAGTGTACATTCTGAAAATCGATTATTCATTGTCACTTCACATTTACATTTGTGGAGTACAAGAATCTATATGAGACACAGTGCGAACACACCACGACAATTCCCGTCGTTCCCTTAGAAAATACTTTTTCTTATCTCCCCCTAACGACGGGAAGACTGTCTCATTAAAGTAATAACCCGCAAATATAGCGGTAAGAGATCTTCAGCCAAAAGATTTAAAATGCGGATAACTGTTGAGAGTAAACATTCAAAAAAATTACTTAATCATTTTCGTGACCCATCATACTGATGTGGACTCGTAATGGCACATATGTAGTTCAACCAAAAATGCGTAGCAACACAAAATGTCAGGCTTATATCCAGTTACCAACTGGTACACAAAGAATGGTTGACCAATTGTGGGTCTAAAACTAATAAGTGAAGATGCGTGTAATATTGCATATTCCCAAGCAATTAAAGGTAGGTTTGTACGCATAACCATGCCTTAGGCACCATCTGTAACCTTTTGATGATAGCCTTTGCGAGACCATAAGGTATAGGATGCTATGCATTGATCCTATTAAATACGCAATAACCATTAAGTCCTTTTGATGTACACTAGCTAGCATTTACATGGGATGGTGAGCCCTTACATGTAAAATATGTGCTAGTAGTTTTCCAAATGCAAATTTCGACTATAACTAGTCCAAAATGTCAAAATATTCACCAGAGCCATAATCACTTTAATGCTCCGCATTCTGCATGAATATTTTTCTAAATTTCACTTCGTTTCTTTGGAGAGTGAGTTGTTTACCATTTGCATCTAAGTAAAATACGATGGTCTCAATCATGTTTTTCTAAAGAAAGACTTTGTAATATGAGTGAAGTGCTTTCTTACTTTAAAGCATAATGGGGATATGTAGTGCAAATCTAGTAACTTTAGAAATCACTAATTTTGATAGATGTCATAACTTCGCATTCTAATGATTCATTGTCTTGTACACTCAAATGGAGTGATGCCCGTGTTAGTACTTTCAAAACGGAACATCGTGTCACAACCAATGTGCCTTATGGTTATGTCAAAGTCTTTATGAATCAATCCCAAACAATTTATTGTTGGGGTTAAAATGGATTCAGTAATTAAAGTTCTAGTGATTTACATTTCAATAGATTGACACATTAAGTTTCTAAGAATACGCTATCCTCCACATTTATTAGAAATAATTTATAGATGCAATCAACTTCATTCTCACTGTAAGTTATCAAAAAGGTAGGTAATAGTTCACGCATGAACACCCTTTGCACTTAACAAGATGTGATTAGCCCTTAATACATACAGAGCTTAGACATCGAGGCTTGAGAGATTTAATAAGTGGTGTGGCCAAGAGAACTATTGTATTAGTGAGATGAGTAGTTATATTACATAAGTTACAATATGTACATATAAAATGGGTAAGTGGATGGACCACACATCCATGGACCGTAGGCCCTGTAACAGAAAACTACTATATTAATTCGGACATTTATGATTAAAATAAAAAAAATCAATTCATCATATTTATGGAATAAAATAAAATAGTTTATATTTTTGAATCTTTTATAATTTCATCTATTTATTATAGAAAATCCATAAAATAAAATACTATATTAAATCTTACATTTATGAATAAAATAAAAAAAATCAATTCAATGTATTTATGGACAGATTAATGGGATTTATATTTTTAAATTCTTTCTTAAGGAAAAAAAAGAAAACAATTATAGAAATGACAAAAGGATTACTATATTAATCTTTTATAACTTCATATAGTTATTATAAAAATCCAGAAAATAATAAAAAATACTATATTAATTTCGTACATTTATGACTGAAATAAAAAAATCAACTCAACATATTTATGGAATAAAATAATAAGTTTTAAATTTGTAAAAAATCTTTTGTAAGGAAAAACAATTCTGGAAATTTGTATAAAATCTTTAGTTGATATTTTAAACTAATATTTGTGTGTTAGAGTATCTGGAAAAATCTAATTATTTACCCGAACCTAATCTTACGGGTTCCATTAATACATCTAATTTACTAATATAAACAAAGCCAATGGTTAATATGGTAGAGTTAAATTGATACTTATGTTTAGAGTATCTGAAAAAAAATCTAATTATTTACCTAAACACAATCTTACGGGTTCCATTAATATAGTTAATTTACTAATATAAACAAAGCTAATGGTTAATATGGTAATGTTTGTAACCATTGTTTAAGTCACGTTAATTAAAACCATATTTATGTGTTATATTTATTTATATTGTCATATAACAGGAATTAATTCCATAGAAGTTGTAAAGGTTTTCTTTAGAGCCATGTTTCCAACATATATATAAAGGATACAAATCATTCTTCAGTCCCACAAAAACCCACGTACTTTTAGTTTCTGTGAAAAAAAGGTAGCGAACAGGAGATCAACATTTATATACAAATTTTTTTTGGAAAGAGCATTGTAGCTAACATTAACCTCTTTTTATATAATTCCAGCAGCTGTAATTGGAAGGCTAAATTCTGTGTTGAATGTTTTGACGAAATCAGCTGAAGAATTCGATAAATCAAGTGATGTGCTTGAGAGGGAGATTATAATTGAGAATGAAAGGTAAACTGCATGGTATCTTATGGGTTTTAGATTCAATAATTTTTGTTGAATGTATTATCCTGATGGAATTTTGTTTTTTTAGGGGAACTACAATGAAAGTAACCTTATGGGAGGATTTGGTTCATGCTATCAAGGATGGGTTGTTGGAGGGTCGTGGGAATGTACCTGTGGTGATGATTGTCACTGGTACATATGTGAAGGATCATTTGGGTAAGAAAATTTTTAAACTAATGTTTTTATTTATGGAAGTTGATTCCATGCCGTATGCAGTTACTGACATTGATGTATTGTAACATTAGAGGTGTTATTAGCCTCTCTACTACACCTGCATCCAGAGTATTCGTGGATCCTGATGTTCAGAAAGTGCGTGATTTCAAGACAAAGTAAGCCAAATGTGATGTTGGAAAATTAATACATGTAACGTTACATCTAATCCAATAAATCTATACGCTTATCATTCATTTTTCAAGATTACTTCAGATTTTGTGGAGGTCGGTAAGGTAGAATTGAAGGAGGACAATCCAAACGAAAGCATGGTAACGCTGTTCGATTTAACTTATACGATGCAGTATGAGTGTAATATCCATACTCTTTTTCAACATATTTTGAGTTTTATAAACACTTATTTGAAATTTTCTTTCCATATTATACTTCATCTGTTTTGCACTATTTAGAATTTGCAAGCTATTTTTATTTTATATATCATGTGTTCTTTTAATGTCTCTAATATCAGGTATTGATACAACCATATAATGAGTGTGATTTTTCATTTAACTATACGGACTTGAACCCTGGAAGAGAACTTGAGTTGGATGCTTGATTCCTAACGCAAGCTTATGATTCTTAAAAAAGATATATCAGTGCATTTTCTTGATTACTTCTTTGACGAGAAGCACTCTACATGCTTTGCGATATTTAGGGTTAGCAATTTATTTGATATTAGGATAAGATCGTGTCATTTTTAATGTCTTTAATGTCATATATCAGCACAACTATATAATATGTGTGATTTTTCATTCAACTACAAGAAGTTGGAGACAAGAAAAACAGTTGAGTTACCCGCTTGATTTTTTACGCAAGTATACGATTTCTGAAAAAAATATATATGTGTGTTTCCTTAATTACACTTTCTTTGACGGGAACCACTTCATATGCTTTGCGTTATTTAGAGCTGGCAATCTATTTTATATTAATATCATGATTTTTTTAGTATCTTTAATATCACATATCGATGCCTATATATTGACTAATGACATTTCCTTGATTACTCTTTGACGAGAAGCACCTTGTATGCTTTGGACTATTTACGGTTGACAATCTATTTTATATTAATATCGTGTTATTTTTAGTGTCTTTAGTGTCAGATATCAACACAACTACATAATATGTGTGATTTTACATTCAACTACAAGAAGTTGGAGACTAGAAAAACAGTTGAGTTAGCCGCTTTATTTTTAACGCAAGTATATGATTCTGAAGAAACATATATATGTACGTTTCCTTAATTACATTTTCTTTGACGAGAAGCACTTCATATGCTTCGCGCTATTTAGAGTTGACAATCTATTTTATATTAATATCACGATTTTTTACTGTCTCTAACTTCTGATATCGATGCCTATATAATAGCTAATGAGTGTGATTTTTTATTAACTATAAGAAGTCGGAGCCTGGAAGAGCAGTTGAGTTGGTCCCTTAATTCTTAACACAAATATATGATTTTCGAAGAAAGATATATCAATGCATTTCCTTGATAATATTTTCTTTTTTTTGACGGGAAGCAATTCATATGCCGTGTACCACATAGGGTTTTCAATCTATTTTATATTAATATCCTGTTTTTTAGTGTCCCCAATATCAGATATAGATACAACTGTATAGAAAGTATGATGTTTCAGTTAACTACCAATAGTACAGATACATGTAATGTAATGAACTACTGATTGATTTCAAAGGTTGGTATAATTTTTGAAAAGTATTTTATTTAAGAAGATTTCTTAATCTCCTACCCTTTAAACAATATGTAATTAGTGAATAATTTGGTTCCGATTGTTAATCTACTAAGTGATTGCTTCAAAAAAAATATATATGATAACTGGTGTTTTCATGGTATACTACAGTTGTTAATTGAGATCTCTTCTTGGACGGGTGCGGGGATTCGCCCAACCGAGGATAGATTCTGTCGTACCCGGTTCGAAGCACGGGTTAGATACTAAAAAAAAAATTATGTGTATTTATAGCTTAAAATATTTTAGTTTATTTGTAAAATAATAAATTATTTTGTAAAATTCATTATTATTTTATTATATTGTATGGAATTAGTTTTCTAAACCATGTTAGATCTTCAAATCATAACAATATTATATATTTTTTATTATAAAATTTTAACTGTTAATTGTTAATCTATTGGATAGTAATTCTATAAGCTTATTAGAACTCTTATTAGGACGGGTGCGGGGTGAATTCCCGCCTCAGTGAACATGAACTGACGATATAAGAAATTCCAGCAGTCCCGATACATAGCACGGGTTTCAAGCTAGTATATGTAATCAAAGAACAGATTTGCCTCTCTTTTATACTAGAACTTTGTTTTTTCTATCAGGACTTTGATATATTCCCCACTAGCTACCTCCATCTACAAAATGCATGAACGTTGTTGACGAATGCCTGAGCTTTAATTCCTAAAACTTGTGAACCTAAGCACTAATCCTTAAACAAATATTTAGGTTGTCTGATGCAAATAGTACTTGATTACTGATTAAGGTTTTGTTAGATGGTCAGACACGACAATAGATAAGCATTCGCTAATTGGTGGACATGATTATACGCATATGTAAGCACTTTTAAACGCGTAAATATATATAATCATAGCTATGACGAAGCATTTCCTGTACAGAATGAATTTGATTAGTTAACAATTTAACATAAAAGTCACGAGTGAGTGGGGCAATGAATTTCACGGCCAACGCTAGTGAAAATCTTTTATCAGAAAACATAATTGGGTTTTGTTATTTTGTGCATCCATCCATAAAATAAGAGTCAATTATTGACATTGAAAATGATAAAAAACAATAAAAAAATATGAGAGAATATTTTCTTACACTAAACTGGAAAAGGTAGGGACTGACCGAGAAAAAAAAGTAGACCAACTTTTTATTGGAGACTTATTAGAAGTAACCGAAATTTAGAATTACAAGACACCTTGACATGAGGAATTGATCATTTATGAAACAACAGGTTGGGATATATAAAATCAAATAGTGAGCGAGTGAGTGACATAGAGTCTGAATGAGTTATCTAGATAGATGGATCATGTTTTTATTATTTCTTTTCTATATCTTAACTAGCTACTTTACTTTAGAATATGAATATAGTAGTAGAATAATAAACAGTATGATAGAGATTGGATAAATAAGAGATCAGAGAGAGAGAGGGAGAGAGATACTTGAATCCCTATATAAAGCATCAACAGGCCTTCAGTATTTCTTCACACAGAAAAAGTCCTACTATAAAACAGTTGGTCAGGGATAGAGTTTTGTATAGAGATAGCAGAGGGATCTGATGATCGAACGGAACTAGCTAGCAAGCTAGCTTCTGAAGAAGTTGTTACGATCTTCCGTTCAAAGGTGTCCGGTTAGCACAGAACATAGGTAATATTAATTGATATGCATGGGTTTATATGGTGACAGAAGAGAGTGAGCACACATGGTTTTCTTGCATGAATGTTCCATGCTTGAAGCACTGCGTGCTTACTCTCTATCTGTCACCCCAACCACATCATATTAACTATCTCCCTCTCATTTCAATAAATATTGTGAAGGTTCCAATCAGATTACGTACCTTGGATCAAGGACTCAAAATAATATCGATATCATGGTTATATGGTGACAGAAGAGAGTGAGCACACATGGTTTTCTTGCATGAATGCTGGCATGCTTGAAGCACTGTGTGCTTACTCTCTATCTGTCACCCAAACCACCTAATCTTGACTCTCTCTCTCAGATCTAGATCTCTGTATTGTTTTATGATCTTCTCTACTTCACTGGTCTATCAGTTCTCACTGTCTCTCTCTGTGATCCATGTGAATCTGTGATGGTGTAAGTTGAAGTGCCATAGTTCTGTTTATAGATATTACCCCCTTTTTCTTAGAAACTTCATTAAATCATGTTTCAGCTGGTACAAACAATCGACTCGATCGTCCCAGATTGAGTGAGACTATTGAAGAAGACAAGAACGAGTATGTGATGTGCAATAAGGCTAGAAAGCATCAGTTTTTCAGCTTCATCCGAGACTAAAGTTCGAAACTTGAGAGCATCTTACCCTACTGCCGATCAGAAAAAATAAATTCAGCATATAGACAACGGGACAAGCGCGGCCACTACTTCATCAAATCAGTACTTCACTTGTATGGAGCAAGACTGTCCCTACACAAACTTCTTTCATGGTATGAACCGAAAAAATATGTAGAGGCATTAACATAGTCAACATAGATGCCTATTCTATGTGGAGCTTGGGAAATGAAACAGCTGATCATATCTTTATCATTTGATGCAAGATTACTGCTTGTATAAATGCCAAATAATTAGAGTAGAGCTATGCAGAATCATCTTGCTGTCGTATGTGATGCTCTAATTAATGAGTAGGATATATACCGACAAATTCTTGTTGTTATAATTAATAATTTTCATGATATCACAGTGTGTGTCAATATTCTAAGCAAATCTTTTTTTTTTTTTTTTTTGAAGCATAAATTTGTTAATCTATTAAAGAGCTATTACAAGTGCAGTTGGAACCATAAGCCAAGATGGTATACGGAATCATATATAATTTGTCTCATGGCAAAAATAAAATAATTTACCTGATGTTTTTATTAGAAATTATTATTTTAATCGATTACAAGTGTAACCGATTGAATTTCTAATTATTTGGATGAAAAATATTTAAAATTTTCATAGCAACAAGTTCTCATATGTCAAAAATAGCAAGAATGAATCTGGATTCATCCTGGCTTAAACTTAAAAAATAGCGAGGATGAAACTGGATGCATCCTGATGTAAATCAAAAATAAGAAAAAGTATTTGAAAATGGATAGGATGAAACTGTTTACATCCTGGCTATTTTTACATTCGAACAATATCAAATTTTACTTGTCCTTTTCACCCAAAAATTATTGTTATTGGGTTAATTGACCAATTTTATGGCCATAATAAGCCTTATCATATTTTGTAGCATTTATTTAAATCATGATGAACTAAATTTATCTTCTCTCGTACCGTGTTGTTATGGCAAAGATTATTTCTACTACCATAACACTTTACTTGGGATTAAACACCAATTGCCAAAACAACCAAACATTATACTTTGCCTTATAACTTTGTTTTGTTTTCTTCAAGAAGATATGGGTTTTTTTTTTCAGGATCAATATCTACTGAGATAAATTTAAGAAATGCTTTGTCTTATATGGATTTCATTGTCCTACCCAATATACTGTTGCCTAACATTAACAACTACATTTTTCCTTTTTATTTTCGAAAGATTAACTAAACAAATGAGAAAAACGCTTTAACTGGGTAACAATATACTTGGAGGGGTAATGGTGTATGGTTCCAGAGGTGTGAATGATGTTTTTTTATCTCACCCGTAATAGCCATCTTGAGGAAAAAAACCCAAGACTTTTGGAGTTTAAACCTCAGGTTCAAGGGTCAGACACCAACCAGTCAAAATCCTAAACAAGACCAGCAAAAAAAATTTCACATAAACAAGCGAAACAAATCTAAAAGAGTACTCGTAAAATTAAGAAATAATATGGTTTGAAAGCCAGTTAAGAAGTGAGAGTAACTGACTTCTCCCTTAGTCCTGTTTCTGCCTCTGCCAAGCTTGGCTCTAAAGTTTTGGAGGATCTTCTTTTGCATTTCTCCATCAATTTAAAGCAGCTCATTTCATAATTTAGACTTCAGATACTATTAGAAGCGTCTTAGAATTTGGGTTCATTTGGTTTAACATAAGATAAAAGCTAGGGCCGAAACATTCTGGATAAATATAAAAAACAAGCTCTCACTATTCGTAAACTGGTTGGACTGGAGTATACCCAAACTAATCGGGGTATTCAAAAATTTAAGTGGACTTGGTTGAAAGGCTAAGGGGTATCCAAATTGACTAAAATTACCTAACTACCTTCACTAAATTCTTTTTCTTCCCAACCTCAAAACTGGTCATTCTTCTTCCGAACCTAACAACAACTACTTCTAATTTTCCACCGTGTTATTCTCCTTTTCCATTATTAAATCTCAAGAAAAACTCGTCGATTAAAAGTAGCCCCTTGTTTTTATCAAAATAAAATGAACATATTACATTCTCAACCTAACGCCAGTATGTTTATTTTGTTGCTTGAATGTCAAATGAGGTCTGAAAAAATTGAAATTGTTGATTTGCAGTTATATGATCGTTAATGAAAAAGCGGAGGTCTAACAACCACACCCGATATTTCGATTAGAAATCTGTATGGACAAACTCCAATATACTTTTAAGAGAATCAACTAGACATTCAGACTCAATCTTAATAAAAGTATATCAAAGAGTTATATCTCTCTTTCTCGATTCAATACTTACTCCGCAAATGGAAATCTGCGATCTAATTGAATACAAGAGAAATCACTTGAACGGTACCAAAGACCAATGTTAAAGTATCAATCAATTTCAATCAACAACCGAAGGTTGGATTTCCCAATTGATTGATTCAACGCACAACCTGTGATATTTCAATTTTATAACAAAATATAATGCGGAAAAGAAATAACAGGGACACCAGAAGTTTTGTTAACGAGGAAACCGCAAATGCAGAAACACCTCGGGACCTAGTCCAGATTGAATACACACTATATTAAGCCGCTACAGACACTAGCCTACTACAAACTAACTTGGGTATTCAATGTAGTTTAACCCCAATCAATATCACACTGATACAAGGTACAGTTGTGCTCCTACGTCTCTGATCCCAGCAGGATACTACGCACTTGATTCCCTTAGGTGATCTCACCCACAACTAAGAGTTGCTACGATCCAAAGTCGAATACTTTAATAAACAAATCTGTACCACAGAAAAGTCTATGGTAATAGATAAATCCGTCTCCCATAGAAATACCTACGAGTTTTTGTTCCATCTTTTGATAAATCAAGGTGAACAAGAACCAATTGATAAACCAGACTTATATTCCCGAAGAACAACTCAGTATTATCAATCACCTCACAATAATCTAAATCGTTTGATGGCGAAACTAGATATTTTGGAATCACAAACGATGAGACGAAGGTGTTTGTGACTACTTTTATATCTTTCCTATCAGAGAAATCAATCTCAATCCAATCCTTACTATTGTAATTATTACGATAGAAACAACAAGATCAGATCACACGACTACAAGAAAAGTAGTATCGGTCTGGCTTCACAATCCCAATGAAGTCTTCAATTCGTTAACCTACAAGGTCTCGGTAGAAACCTAAGGTTAAAGGAGAATAATCTCTAGCAATACCACTAGTATCACACAGGAGGTGTGGGGATTCGGTTTCCCAGTTGCTAGAGTTCTCCCTTATATAGTCTTCAAATCAGGGTTTGCAATCAATGTTAGCTTAGTAACAAAGCATTCAATATTCACCGTTAGATGAAAACCTTATTAGATTCAAGCTAATATCTTTCAACTGTTAGATTGAAACTTAGCTTGTTACACACAAATGAAATGCACGTTTATTTAGGTTTGTGTAACCGTACCCAAACACGTACATCTAGTTGGTTCAAAAGTAGTTAACCAAATGGTTATCCATATGAGCACTTTCATATCAACCATATTCTTCTTTACCACAACTAGTTAAAATGACTCAAATGAACTAGTTAGAGAGTTGTTCAATTGCTTAGATCTTTATAATATACACAATTGAAACAAAAACTATTTGATTCACTCGAATTGATTCATAAACTTTATAGCCACGGTTTGCAAACTTGCATTCCTTAGTTTATATAGGTTTAAGTTCACGAATAATCATTTTTAGAAAATAACCAACTTAAGTACGCGGAATTAATTACCCGGAATAAGTTTTTAAATAGTTCACAAACTCTAGTAGATTTTCTCGGGAAGAGAACCTCCGACAGTACGCGGATTGGGTGCGCGGACTGGGTTCGCGGACTCTGTTCCGGTTTTCCTGAGGAGCAAAGTATGCATATTTTGGTTCAAGGAATAAGGACTTATACATGTATGAGTTACCACACAATGCTTATATCGAACAATTTTTATATAATCTAAACTTTCATTTCAATCATTGAGACATTCTTAGAGGACGTTATATAGTTGTTGTTCACAAACCATTTTTCGTCAAAGCCATTTTCAAGTGATTGAAACTTACCATGACTTTCGTCACTCGTAAAGATGAACTTGGCCAAAGCGAAAGCTTACTAACACATATTTCGAGAAATAGATAAGCGAGATAAACTCGCCTCGAAATAGCAAATGTGTATAATCAAAGTCTATATAACAAAACGACTTTTGTCTCAAGATAGGAGATAGAGTAGATAGACTTTTGAGTGATAGATAAGTTCAAGTATCCACATACCTTTTAGTAGATGAAGTTCCACCAGTTCCTTGAGTAGTTCTTCGTCTTTGTATGATGATCGCCATGGAGTCTTGAGCTCAACTACACTTTTTATCCTAGTACGAGACTTAGCTAATAGTATAATAGAAATCATGACTTATAGTTTTGATCACTAACATTCACAAACATGCTTGAGATAGCCACTCATGCTAGTTTGACCGAGCAGTGCTCTAAAAATCTCCCCCTTAGTCAATTTTAGTGAAAAAACTATCAAAACACATGAAATACAAGAATAGATAAACAAACTTTTGTATCTTCTCTTCCACATGCCTGATCTTCTTGGTTCTTCGACATTACTCGAAATCTTCATCACTTCCAAGTACTCTAATGATCCCAAAGGTTGTAAGTTTAGTATCACCGTTGTTGAAAATTCGTAGTCATAATAATGAGAAAGCAAGAATTCTCAATCATTGTTATACAGTGTCATAGTATTATTACATAGCATCAAAGTTCAATTGTATCACAACTTCGACAACAATACTATGGTGATATGTATCACTCCCATTTAGTCAATACTCCATCTCACCTGGAAACCACTCCTCCTTACATAATGATCCGAAAACCATATGTATTTTTAGTGTGAACTACACATTAATTCTCCCCCTTTTTGTCAATAAAATTGACAAAGGTACGAAAACTAGTGGGATCCTAATGAAATTTCCATAGAGGCATTTCATGACCAAAGTCAAGCACATATCAACTTTTTAGATGCCATCATATAGCCGAAGCTAAATGCATTCATCAAGGAGTTTATAAAGATACAAGACAACCCCTTGAATATTCCACAGCCGCACTCCCCACAAAGATTTGGCAATTTAGCACAAGTTCAATTAAGAACTCTCCCCCATAATATGTCATTCCCGAAAGAACAATAAGAGCGACCTTACTTTCACAAGAAAATAAGGATTTCTTTGGACATAACAAATCACATACAGATATGAATTTGAATCCGAAAATACTCAATTAAATTAACCACAAGAAAACCCATGATTAATTCAATCGGAATACACAACTAAATTACTACAAGAGTGTGATCAATTCAATTGGTCATTCTCGACATAAGAGAACTTACGGAGCCGCACAGTATATACATAAAATATGGATCAGGGAAGATCAATACTGCGGAATAGACAAGGATTCATTCTATTTTCCATCACTATTTGAACAATGACATATAATAGACATAATCCTCGTAAACAAAAATTCGTCTTATCTTCCATCAATATTTGCATAATGACATATAATAGGCTTAAATTTTTGTAATGTCAAAAGTTCATTCATTCTTTTATCAATACATGCATATCGACATAAGAAAGACTTAACTTTTGACAAAGTATGGGACAATCATAGTTCACGGACGCAAATATATATAACCCATAACAAGTTTGCAATATATAAAACCATAAACATTAATACTGAAAAAATCATCTTCCAAACAATTTTTTAGAATTTAAGAAAATAAATCTAAAAACAATAAAGATGAAAACGTTGGACATAGCTATGTGTAATCACAATAATGGATATTCCAAACTCTATTTATTCTTCATAAAAACACAAGAATAAAATTCTCATAAGAAGATTTAATAGACATTGTAGAGCTTTCTCAGAACATCTAACGAGAATTCCTTATCATTATTGAAAAACCCATTGATAATGGGATCGTTCAATTCCTCTAAATCTTCAGAAACATCAGTCAACTCACTAAGTTCTCTTTTTATCTCACGCAAGGTGTTCTTTGTTAGAGACAACATTTGTTCATAGTGAGTTGTCTTCTCTAAAGACGAAACAATTTTGAGATTTTAAATAATTTCTTTTGTTGATGAAATCATTCACCAAACCTTTGAAGTTATATCAAGATGACAAACGGATAAGAAGCCGTTAGAGGAAGAACCTTCTCCATTATTTGTAGCTTTCACTCTCTTCACCCTTGAGGAAGAGATTCATTTGCACATATACACATTAACTGTTTTAGGTACATCCTTACTCGTGGTGCTTCTAGTTACAGGTGCCATGAAACTGTATCTTAAAGGGAGAAAAAGAAACTACAAACAATTATAAATAGACTTATGAATGGTCAAACCCTAAAAGAATGTAAAACAAGTCTTACGTTATTTAATGATCCAATATCTTTAAAACTAGGAAAATATTTCTTAACAAAAAAATAAATAAATACACCACCTGAGAAACATAGACGCAAACCTCATTTTCTCAAGTTAAAGATAAGGATGCGAACGTCACTGATATTAGACAGTGACGATGTGAGCCAAACGCTCCCCTCTTTTATCAAGGTTTGTTGTATAAACAGATTTCCTACCTCTTCTGACTCTGGAAGCACTGGTTTTAGGAAAACCACGTTGATTATCCAGATTCATCTCTTGCATGTTCTTTTGAAGTTTAGAAATTCTTTTGTTGTTCCTTTTGAATCTCCAACACGTGTTTTGAACATGATTTTCATTTCCAAAAAACAAACAAATCAATAAATATTCTTTGTATTTTTGAATTGCCTTTTGTTTATCACAACCATCAACCTTCATTCTTCCATGATTAATATGGGTAATGGGGTTGATTATGCCTGCATTTTTTCCTTTAAATCTTAAACCATTTGTGTTCTCAAAGGATTTCTGACCGAATAGCATTGCTGAAATTTTGTCAGAACTTTCTGATAATCTTTGTAGATCATCCTTAAGAGTATTAATCTCTTTTTCCTTTAGGGATATGGTTATGGTGAGCTTATCATTAAGGCAATCTATGTCAAGATTTTTCACCTGGATTGATGATTCAAGTTCTTTTCAACGAAGCTTTTAATTGAAGATTTTTCTTGAAGAACCTCCTTATTCAAGAATTCAAAAATCTCAGTGTCAGACTCAAGTTATGAATCAGAAATTGAGTAGTTGGATGTTTCTGCTACAAGAGCTGAGGATTCATTACATCCATCAGACGTATCCAAGACGTTGACACTTTGAAGAGATTTTTCTTCTATTGAATCATCTGAAGCAAAAGCTGACAAAAGATGTTTATCACATCTATTGTTTCTTTTTAAAAATTCTTTGATTCTTTCTGTTATCAGTGATTTATTAAAACCAACACCATTGGAACAACATATTCATCGGCCCAAGACAAGTTCGAGGCTTCACTTGTGATGGAAACATCATTGAATGCAGATGTTCGAACAGAATCTTGATCAAGAATGTTTAACTTTCCAACAAGAGTATTTCTGGAAAGTGTATCAAGGTTATTTCCCTCAACGATGGCATGCTTCTTAGAGTCGTATCTAGATGGACACTATCTGAGAATTTTCATCACAATTTCCTGTTCAGGGATGGTCTTACCCAATGCAAAAGATGCATTAACAATTTCAGACAATTTTCTTCATCTGCCATAGGAAGGTTTTCCCAATCAGAATTTAGTTTTTGAAGTCTAGCTTCTTTCTCACTGATATTTCCTTCAAATACGGTTTCTAAGATATCCCAGGATTCTTTGGACTTAGTGCACGTAGTCACATGGTATTGAAGATCTAGTATAATGGCATGTATGATATCATTTAAGCCGTCAGAATTTTGCTTTGCAACAAGGATTTTTTCTGGACAATATCTACCAATATCCTTAGGTATAGATACATCGCCTTCTGTATTAACCGGAGGATCATAGCCATTGACAACATGTACCCATATTTTAAAATCATGAGATCGAAAAAAATCACGCATAGAAATTTTTCACCATAGGTAGTTTGAGCCATCGAAGACTGGTGGTATGTTTATGGAAAAAGCGGGGGTCTAACAATCACATCCAATATTTAGATTATCAATCTATATGGACAAACTCCAATATACTTTTGAGAGAATCAACTAGACAGTCAGACTCAATATTAATAAAAGTATATCAAAGAGTTATATCTCTATTTCTCGATTCAATACTTACTCAAGCAAATGGAAATCTGCGAGTCTAACTGAATACAAGAGAAATCACTTGAACAGTACCAAAGACCAATGTTCAAGTATCAATCAATTTCAATCAACAACCAAAGGTTGGATTTCCAAATTGATTAATTCAACGCACAACCTGTGATATTTCAATTATATAACAAAATATAATGCGGAAAAGAAATAACACAGATACCAGAAGTTTTGTTAACGAGGAAACCGCAAATGTTGAAAAACCCCGGAACCTAGTCCAGATTAAACACACACTGTATTAAGCCGCTACAGACACTAGAGAACTACAAACTAACTTCGGTCTGGACTGTAGTTGAACCCCAATCAATCTCATACTGATACAAGGTACTGTCGCACTCCTACATCTCTGATCCCAGCAGGATACTACGCACTTGATTCCCTTAGCTGATCTCACCCACAACTAAGATTTGCTACGATCCAAAGTCGAAGACTTTAATAAACAAATATGTATCACACAAAAAAGTCTACGGTTATAGATAAATCCGTCTCCCACAGAAATACCTACTAGTTTTTGTTCCGTCTTTTGATAAATCAAGGTGAACATGAACCAATTGATAAACCAGACATATATTCACGAAGAACAGCTCAGTATTATCAATCACCTCATAATAATCTAAATCGTATGATGGGGAAACTAGATATTGTGGAATCACAAACCACGAGACGAAGATGTTTGTAACTACTTTTATATCTTTCTTATTGGAGAAATCAATCTCAAGCCAATCCTTGTGATTGTACTTAGTACGATAGAAATAACAAGATCAGATCACACAACTACAAGAAAAGTAGTATCGGTCTGGCTTCACAATCCCAATGAAGTCTTCAATTCGTTAACCTACAAGGTCTCGGTAGAAACCTAAGGTTAAAGGAGAATCGGCTCTAGATAATACCACTAGTATCACACAGGAGGTGTGGGGATTAGGTTTCCCAGTTGCTAGAGTTCTCCCTTATATAGTCTTTCAAATCAGGGTTTGAAATTAATGTTAGCTTAGTAACAAAGCATTCAATATTCATTGTTAGATAAAAACATGATTAGATTCAATCTAATATCTTTCAACCGTTAGATCGAAACTTAGCTTTTTACACACAAATGAAATGCACGTTTATTTAGGTTTGTGTAACCGTACCCAAACATGTACATCTAGTTGGTTCAACAGTAGTTAACCAAATGGTTAGCCATATGAGCACTTTCATATCAACCATATTCTTCTTTACCACAACTAGTTCAAATGACTCAAATGAACTTGTTAGAGAGTTGTTCAATTGCTTAGATCTTTATGATATACATAATTGAAACAAAAACAATTTGATTCACTCGAATCGATTCATGAACTTTATAGCCACGGTTTGCAAACTTTCATTCCTTAGTTTATATAAGTTTAAGTTCACGAATAATCGTTTTCAGAAAATAACCAACTTAAGTACGCGGACTTAAGTACCCGTAATAAGTTTGTAAATAGTTCATAAACTTCATCAGATTTTCTCGTGAAGGGAACCTCCGACAGTACGCGGACTGGGTTCGCGGACTCTGTTTCGGTTTTCCTGAGAAGCAAAGTACGCATACTTTGGTTCAAGGAATAAGGACTTATATATACATGTATGAGTTACCACACAGTTCTTATATCCATCAATGTTTATATAATCAAATTAAACTCTCATTTCAATCATTGAGACATTCTTAGAGGACGTTATATAGTTGTTGTTCAGAAACCATTTTTCGTCTAAGCCATTTTCAAGTGAATGAAACTTAACATGACTTTCGTCACTAGTCAAGATGAACTTGGCCAAAGCGAAAGCTTACCTACACATATTTATAAGAATATATAAGCGAGATAAACTCGCTCGAAATAACAAATGTGTATAAAGTCTATATAGCAAAACGAATTTTGTCTCAAGATATGAGATAGAGTAGGTAGACTTTTGAGTGATAGATAAGTTCAATTCTCCACATACCTTTTAGTCGATGAAGTTCCACCAGTTCCTTGAGTAGTTCTTCGTCTTTGTATGATGATCTTCATGGAGTCTTGAGCTCAACTACACTTTCTATCCTAGTCCTAGACTTAGCTAATAGTAGACTAGAAATCAAGACTTATAGTTTCACAAAATTGGTTAAAAAGACCAAAATCAACAATTTCTGGGTGAAAAAGACATCTAGATTTTGATACTGTTTAAATGGACAAAAATGTAAAAATAGCCAGGATGTAAATAGTTTCATCCTGCCCATTTGCAATTACTTTTTCTTATTTTTAATTTACACAAGATGCATCCAGTTTCATCCTCGCTATTTTTTAAGAATCCAGTTTCATCTTTGCTATTTTTCTGTGTCCATTTCACCCATACTAATTTTTACTCGTCCATTAAAACCGTGTTTTAAAAATATTTGGACAAATGACCCATTTTCCGGTATAGTTTTGATCACTAACATTGACAAACATGCTTGAGATAGCAACGCATGCGAGTTCGACCGAGCAGTGCTCTAACAGTTAAAATATCTCTTCATCGACCTTTACAACCTTTCAAGTTTTATTTTGGTCGTCATCTTCTTGAGATGAATATCGTGAGGAATTTTTATCTCTGAAAGTAACATTCACATGGTCGTCATGATATTCATCCAAAACCTTGAGGACTAGTTGACGGATATGATTAGTCGCTAGGTTATGAAAGTCTAAATCATGCCGACTAATATTGTCAAAAACTTATTTTACCCGTGTTCCATTTGTGATTAGTCATCAGGATTTTCAAAACCTAACTTTCTGACTAGGTTATAGTCGTCACTTTGATAAAATTTCGACCCTGACGACCAAACAATTGCAGAAAAATCAATTTTTTTGTGTCCATTTTTGCCTTTAGTCATCATGTTTTTGAAACTATAACCGTGACAATGTCTGGTAATAATTAGTTGACGTAGTTGAAATAAATACAACAAGACGACATTTAATTCACTATTGATAATCGTCATTTTGTTATTATACAATCATGGGGACCATGCCTGGTCGAAAAATTGTCGTGCAGTCAAGCATGAAGACTTTTCCTACCTGGAAATTTTGAAAGTGTTAATTCCTTCTATAATTTAAAAAATTAAACCAGAAAAAGCCCGTGTAATTTCATCTTGAGAAGTGTTTGACTAAAGTAATTCATATCGTTACAAAAATTCATAAGTTAAATCTAACAAAAATAACAACTAAAATATTTATTAAACAAATTTAATCTAACATTATTAGTTCAACTAATTCAACATATTAGTACTAATTAACCAGGAGGCTACGTATAAGAGGTTTTGAATTTTATTTTCAAATAACCATATTTTATCTTATTACGTATACATTTTTTTGGTTAAATAGGCCCTCAATTAGAATTCTCGGATTTATAAGACAAGTAAAGTTTGATCACTGTTCTAATATCCAAAAACCTAAAAGATACTGTTTAGATATCCTAAATTGGTTATTAGACACAAAACTTTATCTATAGCTGACTAAAGTACCCCCGTCGTTTATGTATTTTCGTCGAGCGGCTAGAAAATATCCCTTTCTCTGATGTCGTCTCTGTATCTCGCACACCACCAAACAATTATCTATCGTACTCCACCGTTCCAGGTTTCTACAATTTTTCTTCTTTCATTGTCATTATTCCAAAGAGAATCAACGAATTCCACAGAAAATTAGAAGAAGAAAGAAGATAAAACGATTACAAATCAATCCAACAATTGAACAGATCAAGGTGGAAAGAGGCGTATTATGATTGGTGAAGGTGGGTTTAGTAGAAGTTTGATGATTGGTGAAGATGGTTTTGGTTCTGTATACAGAGGTGTGGTTAAGATGAAAAACACAAATGATAATGGTGATCTTTGGCGAGTGTTTAGATGATAAGAAATTGGATGTTACTGCTAATCATCACAATTGGAACAGAGTGTAAGTAAGGTATTTGATTTAATTCCCCTTTCATCGATTTCATCATGTTTTAATGATTTTTTTCTTAATTCTTGATTTTCATCGTGACGGCATTATATACTTGGGAGGCTCTTCTGGGAAGAGGCGGGTTTTGTAGCTTCAAGCATTCTTTTGTCATTTACCATGGCATAAAGAGTGGATTACAGAAGTGAATTTCTTGGGAGTGGTTAAACATCCTAACCTTCTCTAATTAGTGGGATGTTTTGGTTAGGCTTATATAGTATCTAAATGAATGCTTTGAACTGTACAAAGACATGGAGGAACATTCGGTTACCACTATGTATAGCTAGTGATTTTGGTAGTGTGAAATGTATTAGGATAAATCTATATTTATCTAACAAATACACAAAACGCACCAGAGTGCATTATGCATATTATAAAAGATAGATATATTTTGACCGCGTTGTATCCGAGTGCATCATGTATTTTTTTTTTAATTTTTTATTGTTCTTTGTTTTGGTTAAAGTTTTAATGGTGAATGTGATGATAATGATACTTGACTTATTGCTCAAGATTATGAAATAGTGATTTTGGTTTTGTACGATATATCGTAAGTAATTTGGAGGATAAACCTATATTTATCCACGAAATACACAAGATGCACTTGCGTGCATGATGCATATTTTTAGAAGAAATAGGTTTTTGCCAGGTGCACCTAAGTGCATAATGCATATTTTTTTGATTCATATAGGAAAAATGTTTTGGCCAGGTTGCACTTGGGTGCATAATGCATATTTTTATATGAAATAAAGTTTGGCCAAATTGCACCTGGGTGCATAATGCATATTTTTATAGGAAATTTTTTTTGGCTAGGTTGCACTTGGATGCATGATTTATCGACGGGCTGGGTTAAATTGTTTTTTTTTTTGAATTTTGATATCAACAATGGATCTTGTTTCGTAGAGAATTTTGAGCCTTTTCCAGAAGTGTAAATTTTATTAAAATCCGACTTATATTTCGGAAGTTAAGACCTTTCTCGTGATTAATTTTAAATTAAAAATAAAAAATAAATATGAGAAAGAAAATGAAATGATATAAAGTATAAAGTTTAAAGTAAAGGGTATATATGACTAAATTTTCTCATGTCTTTTTTATCCGGACCTATATTTTACAAGTCCATTACTACGGTATTTTATGGATTTTGGACAAATGACCCATTTTGCATATGTATATATTCCAATAGGTTTATTTCTGGTGGATATGTCTTATTATTCATTAACGTTGTGAACTAAGTTTTGTTGCACGATATAATAACGAATTCCCTATGGAATATAAATTCTTTTCTCTTACATAGGAAGGAAGTTTTGCGAAAACACTATATATAGACCAAATAGTCGCCCAAATCTTATCACGTAACAACCAATTATGAATTAACATTTGCCTTTGAGGTGGACTCAGCATTTTCCAAAAGAGTTTCTCATTCGAGAAGTATAGAGTTTAAATTCTCCATGAGAATGTGGCTCCCGCGAGAGATTTTGTGCTAAGAGTAAGTGACTCAAGTAAGTGGTGTGAGTCAGGGAATTCCCTTTTTCTTCTGATTAATTCAGCATATCCGTGACAACTTTAGATTAATAGATCATATATTTTTTTCTTAAATTATATACCATACAAATGTGGTCGATGCGGTTCATCCATATTTATTTTCTTTAATTATTTCCCGATAATTCTTCCTCATTTTGCATGCATTTGGACCTCATTTTCATGCATTTGGAGACTATATTGGCACAAATACATATTCTTCATCAAGATCCACATCTTTACATCCGCCCACTCACTGCCACTAGCCATAAATTTTCTTGTTATTGTTTTATTAGAAGACTTGTGTCAAAGCTTTACAAAAAGCGTATAAGATATATAGAATTTTTTTTTTGTTCTGATGCTTTTTCTTTTGGCGTATAGCTATAGACTACCCTAGAGCGACAAGTGTGACGCGCCCAATTGGCCACATGGCATATGTACTTTACACATGCATACAACTCTATGTAATATGCTCAACTCAAGGGTCAAGAGGGTTCCCAGAAGAGAGAGTTCAGATGGTATATGGTAGGATTTAAATTTGTTAGATGTTTTTTCATTTCTTCTTTCTTTCTTTTGATCTTCATTGACATCATTAGTGACAGCATCCATATTTCTTGTTTCTTTTCTAGTAGTAACGGAGTGATCTGATCTGAGTGCTCTTTTAAAAAATAAAGTCTCTAACATTTTAGGGAGTGGAATAAAAGAAGACATAGTTGATGAATGATGATCAAGATAATATCATAATTTGATCGATGCTAGTTGGCATAAGTTTTTTTTTTCTTTTTGCTCGGCTAAGAAGAAGAATGCATTAAAAGAAGTAGTGGGCATAATTTACGGTTACTATAATGATCATACATCACCATAGCTTAATCGGGTAATTAACTTAGTCAGGTTTCCTGTGCTTTGACTCATTGAACCCAGTGGCCTACATTGTGGAGGGAACCATGCGCGCGCCTCTCCAAATATAAACCTAGGCAGGGGACCCCTGATAAAGAAGCCTAGCTAGTCATCAATATACGGTCATATTTGAAATTATATCCCACTCATGACCATTTATATCTCTACACATAATATGTAAAGTTGGGCATCTGTGTACAAATATCTAAAGTGTTTTAAGCAGTTGGGAAAACCTACATCTATTTGTAGTTTCGTATCTTCTCAGTCCTATCGGCAGTTAAGTTTTCTTATCTCTACGCAAAACAAAGACTAGAAAATACACATATGACAAACCGGACCCAACTGTCCTAGACTTTGAATCCATATTGCATTGTATAAAGAAACTAGATAACTGCTTCAGCAGTGCTGGGACGACCAAAGCAGGGGATTTGATTTTTATGACGCAATTTGTAACAGCTTTTGCAACAATATCTGTAACAGTGATTTTATAACATATATGAAAGTTATATTCGTGTAACATTTATACTGTAACAATTGTAATATTTCTGTAACAGTTTTAGATCTGATGGCTGAATTTTGTTGGCAATCAACGATCAAGATTAAAATTAAAAGTTTAGGTGACGGTTTTTTGACCATTATCATGCCGCATTAGCCATCAATTGGGTCGGCTTCCATTCGATTTCATCGCTCCTAACCGTAGTTGGGGACGATAACTCTCCGATTGTTGACTCAATTTCAAGAAAAAACGATCAATTCTCATTCAATTGAATCGATTAAAAATGAAAAAAAAGCGTTGCAAGCAATGTATTTTTAGACTCCCTTCTATCGTCCCGATTAAAGCCCAAATGTATGGGGATGCACCATTGCCCTTATTGGTACGTACATTTGAATGGTTCTCTTTTGTTTGTATATATTTAATCAAAGTTCAATTAACAAATCAAATACGCTTATAATTTTGTTTTGCACCGTACGCAGGGGTGGAGGCACATTGTGAGCTCCCGAGCCTAATTTAAGTTATTTTTCCCCATTTTAGCCATTTTAATCCTTTTGCACACCCTCAAATGTGCACTGATTGGTAACTTGCCCACTCATTTAAAATTTTGGCTCCGTCACTGGCCGTACGTAATAAGTTTTTGTTTGTCGGAACTAATTTGTCGATTAACTTTTACGATTCCATTTGTAATTGGTTGTTCAGGCTCCCCTTTGGTTGACTCAATATGCAACCAAAGAACAAATTTGCGTTTTCTTTCTTTTACACTAAAACTTTTTCTTTCCATCAGGGGATGCATATACATATTCCTCATTATGCATGTGTCCTCAGATATGTGAAGCCAAGCACACTTGCCTTTTTAATACAAATACTTTTCCTTTTTAGTCATTAATTCGAATCGTTAAGCGTTGTTTTTCTTAATTTGCACTACAAAAAAGTAGGGTTCTAGGGACTGCCACTTCTCAAAAAACCGTCCCTAGAAAGGAGCAGTTGGGACACTCCAACTTAGCCGTCCCTAGTGTGTGTATTTGGGACGGCTGGCAAAAAACCATCCCAATTATTAGGGATGAATTTCTTCTTCCGTCCCCAGTAGTTAGATTCATTCAAGGGACGGCATTATGCCGTCGGTAATATAACTATCTTACACCCAATACACAATAAAACATTCCCCATTTTTTACTTTGGTTATATCGTCGAAGAAAAACTTTCCCTGTGAATTAAATCTCTCGATTTCACCTTCTTCCTATTCTGCTGAAAAACTTCCCCTGTGACTTAAATCTCTCGATCTGAAGCTAAATCTCAGGTAAATTCGTTCGTGCTAGCATATCTCGTTGATTTGATTTTAGGGTTTGCAGGTTATGTTTTGAAAATCTCGTTGTTGTTTGTGGTTTTCGATGTTAGGGTTTTTAAATCAGAATCACAATTACAAGAGCACACTCTCCCTATCTCCGTCGATTTTGGGTTTTGAATTCAGGTAAGTTCTTAAATTCACAAATGGAAATCAGAATTCCTTCAACAAATTAGTACTACTGATATGAAAACCTCTCTTATAGTGCCCTAGAAATGTTTACAAATAACTTAAATCACATCTTATTTACATTGATTTGTGTTAGTGCCCTAAAAATGTTTAGCAAACCAATTCCTCAGGTATCCTTAGGGCAATTGTTTTTTTACTGATGCTTTTATTTCTTCTTTATGATTGCACAATCATCCGAGTAATACCCTGACTAAGAAACATTTTGCACTGTAGAGTCTAACCAGGTTTATTCTTCAATTTTGAAAGTTGTTATTGTTAGTATATACAGTCCTGCATCACTTGGGGATTCATATTTGTTTGTGTGTGAGGCTATATGCTGAGCACAATATTTTCCTTCAATTTCCGTATATTCAGTTGTTTTTTAGCTTCCATCATCTGTAGTAGCAGGTCATGTACCTCGTTTTGTGCTAGAATTGCATCTGTTTGCAAAACTTTCCTATGATGCAAGATTACTCGTGATTAATCTGTAGCTTTCAATTTATTTGTTTTTCTCAGACCTCATTGAAACATTAGGATGTGCGGGTTGGAGTTTGGCATTGGTAGTGTTTAGGTGACAACTTTCAAATTTACAGAAAAGTTAGCTAGAAATGGTGGGGATGAAGGGGGTTCTTGAGCCTTATGTGATCGTCACTGGTTCAGATTTGGTTGCTTTGCTGCCCTGAACGTATTCTCTATCTAGTGTACTATACTCCCCGTCCAATGTACTACAATCTGTCTGCATAGCTAGCCTGTAATTAATATTTTATTCTATCAATGTACCACTTTAAGGTGGTGTTGCGCCAGGTGCATATTCTGGTGTTAGCGATTAGGTTCATTTCATCCCAGGATCATTCTCTGGCTTAACATGCTCCATATCGTTGATTGTTAGGTAAAAGGTAATGGTGGGGACAATGAAGAATCAGAAGATGAAGATTACGGATGGGGTTACAGATGTGAAAGATGGTAGTGATGGTGATAGTGATAGTGAAGATGATGGTGATAGTGTTGACCTGAACAATTGAATCGATGTTGATTAAACTAGATATTTGTAACTTAGGATTTTTTTATTTGCGAACTAGATCTGTACATGCTTTGAACCTTTATTTGTGCTTATTATTTGTGATATTGTTTGATGAGTTTGATTTAGTAAATCATTTGTTTTCTGTACTAACATCATTGGTTCCCTTTATGTCTCTATTTCTATTTGGTAAATGTTTGTAGGATGACTGATCAAGAAGGGACAACTGGAAAGAGGGTGCGAAGGAAAGGAGAGTTGTCTTTCCTACAAGAAATCGAAGAGGGAGAGACACTATCAGTGGAAAACTTCACCGTCAGCCTTCTGGGGAGCACCGATCAAATTTAGCTCATTATATTGGTAAACTAGCTAGAGATGGTCACATGCTGCCATTGTCCGTATCCAGTTGGAAGTATATGCCGCCTCATCGGATTCAGAGAGTTATGGATGATATAAAGGTGAAGTTCAATGCCCTACAAATTATTTGGTAATAATTCAGGACAGTAGTTAAAGTTGACATTTATTGGTTTCATCTAATTGGTTTCATTCTGTTCAAGTTTGCATCAAATTTATTGATGGAGCCATTCATTTCCTAACAATTGTGTTGTTTTTGTGTTTAATGACAGAACGTATTTGACTACCCCCAGCAACTTGATGTTCCCATCAGGAGTAGGCTCAATGAATACTAGAGGGAACTCAAACACACAATGAAATCATTAGGGTTTGATGCAACAAGAAGTGAAGCTCAAAATCTTCGATACCGACCCGAAGGTGTTGTAGAAAGTCAGTGGGGGACATTAGTTAAAACGTGGAGTACCGAGAAAAATGAAGTACGTATTTTTCCTGTAGTCTGTTAGGGTTCTGTATCATCTTTATAACCTGTAGTCTGTATGACACTATACTATGGTGCTTTCTGTATCGTCTTGGTTGTCAGACTCGTTTTGACCTGGTTCCCTAACTCACAGCAAGCATCGTTTGTTATTATTATGTTGTTTTGAAACAGGAGTTGGCAGCTAAGAATAAAGAAAATAGGTCCGAACAAAGAATTCAACACACTGGTGGCTCCAAGCCTCATATGGAATATGCAAAAGAGGTAAATCTTCTGTTCAGTTTGATCTTGGTGAGGGTGTTTCGTATGTTATACACAAATGCAACCAACAGCACTAAATTTCATTTTACAGATGCTAGCCGAAACAGAAAGATTTCCTGAACGGCATGGAGTATTTCGAAGGACCAGAACAAAGAAAAGGAAAACATCAGACCAGAAGTGATGGATCCTGTTGCTGCTGAACTATACGTATACCTTTATACTTTTGAGTTTTCTTTCGAGTCATCTGTTTTTTGTATTTGTAATTCGAATTGACCTAACTTTTGAGATTGATTTACTTCAAGGGTTGAATGGTGGAAATACACAACCAGGCTAGCCAAACTGGATCTGGAGTCGTTTTAGGTGGTCGAAATGATGCATTTGCGGCTGTAATGGGACCAGATAGACGTGGTCGGGTTCGTTGCTTTGGCAGCACTGTGAAGCCGAAACAGTTTTGGGGCGAGTCATCATCATCAAATAAAGTGTTGCAGAATTGGAGGCTCAAGTTGCGGCATTACCACCAAACCATAACAATGAAGGACTCGAGGTATCACATCATTCACTCTTTTTTTGGCAGTATTTCATATAGACTCAGAAGTATGACACAGTTTGGCATGACAGGTATTTCACCATAGAATCATGGACCACTTATTTCTGAAATGAGTACCCCGCATGACACCCCAGAAGTACCCCGCATAATAGGAAGACCTGAACCAATTCCATTAGCAAGATTTTAATCTATCTATATAAAAAACATCAAAATAGATGAGGTGAACATCAGGACATGACACATTCAGAACTTTAATATTTGAAAATAGGACACTGCAAGAAGATGAATGAGACTAAACTTAGATTGTTGACTAAGAAGATGATGTATTGAGTAGATTGATGATGTTGTTTACAACAAATTCTGTTTTTTGGAGAATATGTGACAGCAAAGGTGCATGAAGGGTCTAATCCGCTACAGTAGATTATTACATTTGTTGTTGAAGAAAAATAGCACCCAAATTGTAGTTAACAGATGATACACATATACTATTTACTGTAGAGAGTATATGAAAATCTAAATTTTTGCTTGTTTTTTGAGAAAAACTTGTTTTTGAGAATGGGTGGGCCACTTTTGTAAACAAATAACTTGGTTTTTTAGAATCTATACAACAAATTCTTCCATGTATCCGTCTCCGATTCTCTGTTTTGTGGATGTATAGCATTCTAATCCTAGTTGTCTCTGATTTTATGATGTATGGCATCTAATATGTATGAGGGGATGGCATTCTGCCAATTAAAACAGGGAATGGGGGTTTTGGTAATATTCAAATATTAGGGACGGTTTCTTAACCGTCCCTACTGTTTCAATTTATATTGGGGACCGTTTTGTTAAACCATCCCTATTATGATGCACTTGGGACGGTTTTAACCTGTTTTATCTGCGGTTTCGAAACCGTCCCTAGAAATATTAGTCACGGCTAATAGGAACCGTCCCTAAAAATATTGGTGACGGCCAGTCCAACCGTCCCTAGAAGGTTAAACCGTCCCAAGTAGTATTAGCGACGGCGGATGAGGAGACGGTACTAAAACCGTCCCTAATCACTTTTTGGGACGGCTTTAGGCCTCTTGGGACGCTTTTTTGACCGTCCCAAGAGGCCTTCTGTTTTGTAGTGTTGATATTTGGAATATTACCTGATTAGTGATTAAGCTTTTGTTTGATGGTGGACATGATAATGAGTAGGCTTTTGGTTATTGGTGGACACGATAATATGCATATGTGATCTCTTTTAGCGCATAATCGTGATAAGCAATAATGAAGCGTTCTCTACCCAGAATAAATATGATTAATTTACATGATAATTAACGAAATTAACGGTGAAAGACTTATTAGAATTCGGAAGGCATAATTAATTAACTAACACACCTGATTGATAAATGCCTTTTAATCTCTTTATGTGTATCTGACCAAGTTATTATTTATTTATTTTTCTGAAGCAAGACCAAGTTATTTATTGATTTCTCTGGTAGTATATATCATCTTGGAAATGGATATGTCGTGACCCTTCAAACTTGGAGGAGTTGGCTGTATGTGGTTCTGTATGACTGTCTGTGCAGACGGGATGCAAATAGAGATAAGATTGGGAGGCCAAATAGTAATAACGGTATATTGTTTTTAGTGGTGGTGGTGGTTAGTAGGGTCGAGTTACTGATAGAGGAAAAAGTAAAGTAGACCAACTTTTTTTATTTGTAAGAATTACAAAAGACCTTGACATGAGGAATTCATCATTAATGAGACAGGTTGGGATATATATGATCAAGCAGAGAGACATATAAGACTGAATGAGTTATCTAGATAGATGAACCATGTCTTAATTTACTATTCGTGACTACATTACTTTAGAAAAGGAATACAGTGCTCTAGAATAAACAGATATAATGGAGATTGGATCAATTTCAGAGTTACTTTTGATCCCTACATAAAGGATCAACAGGCCTTCAGTTCTTCTTCACACAAAAAAAAATCCTATTATAAAACCGCTGGTTAGGGATAGTTTTCATTTATATATAGAGAGAGATCTGATAATGAAGATGAAGAACTAGATAGCAAGCTAGGATCTGAAGTTCTTATGATCTTTAGTTCAAAGGTGGCCGGCGCACACAGTACAGGTAGTACGATGAATCTGTGATATACTACTGATGCAGGTAAGATAGATATGCATGGGTCATATGGTGACAGAAGAGAGTGAGCACACATGGTTAGCTTGCATGATTCTTCCCATGCTTGAAGCACTGCGTGCTTACTCTCTATCTGTCACCCGACCACCTAATGTTAACTGTATCTCTCTTTCATTTCGTTAAGGATACGTACTGATGGTTCCACTCAAATTACTCCAGTCCAGGACTCCGTGTAGTATTGATACAATGATGAAAGAAGAGAGTAAGCACACATGGTTTTCCGGTATGAATGTTTCCATGCTTGAAGCACTGCGTGCTTACTCTCTATCTGTCACCCCAACTACCTAATATTAACTTTCTCTCTCTCTCCCTTTCTCTCCCTTTCTCTCTCTCTCCCTTTCTCTCTCTCTCATATTTCAATAAGTATATAAATGAGAAGCCAGAAGTTTTCACTCGAATTACCCTAGCTAAACATGAGATTTACTTTCTATACTTGGAACACCATTTAACTAGGTAGTAATGGATTTATGATTTCGCATTGAAACTGGTTCAGGTTGTTCACTTATTATTGTACTGTGGTATAATTAGCAAAACCAAATTTAGTTCCTTGTGTAAGATATATATCTCACGTTTCCTTAGTAAGATATGTACTGATCTGAGTAGCTAGGGTAGTAAAATTTCATATTCAGACCTCGATATTTTGTCTATTTAACCCTAGTTAGCAATCGAAATGATATCCTGGATGATTTGATCTTCTAACCGCTATATCTTTTTTTTTCTTTGTTTTGTTATATACTTCAGGTTGATTATGTATTAGATAAGATTTAAATTGACTGGTTTCTATATATGGTTGATCTGGAATTCTGCCTGTTTCCGAAGAGGATATGATTTAGTTAGACTGAAAAGATAGTGACATTGATGGCCCAGATTTAATGCAGACTCTTGAAGAAAACAAGAACGTACGAGCGGAACCAACAACGCTAGCTAGCTAGTATTAGTATTTCAGTTTCAGCACCGACCTAATCGCAAGCAACTTACTCTTAATGCCGATCCAAAAAACAAAATTTCAGCTTATAGACGACAGTAGTCACGCAACCGTTACTTAATCAATCCTTCACATGTATGTAGGAGCAAGACTGTCCCTACAACAACTTCTCTCATGGTATGAGCGCACCGCTTATCAAGTTCCATGATATGAAAACATACAAATATAGAATCTTTAATATAGATCCCACGGTTTTTCATTATTCTACTTGGAGGAAGATAAACAGCTGATCATATCTTCGTCGTTAGATGCAAGATTTCTTAGGCGTCCTATAGCTACTTGAAAATTGGATGTGAAATAGTTAGAGTAGAGCTACCGAATCGTCTTGCTGTGGTTTGTGATGCCTTAATTAATAACCTAGGTAGCATTTATACCAATAAGTTCTTGTTGTTCTAATATTGATTTTCATGTATGATCACAATGTGTATCCAGGAATAGAATATCGCACATGTGTTATATGCCAGCAAAGGACAATCAGGTGTGTGCGAAGGTCGTCGCTCAGCTGAGATATGGTGACGTATTGAATGATGTCAGCCTAGTCACAAGTAAAGTGTGAAGATCTGTGCGAAGCTTGTAGAGGCTGTGAATATAACTAATGTACATGTGCGATAATAACGCACAGGGATTACGAAAATAAAGGATCTCTTGGCTGTTATCCAATATGTAATACCCTGTATAAAGAGTAGATGGTTCATGTAAAGAGAGAGTTCTTTTTAGAATCCTTGATCAAGAAATCAGGAGAGAGAAAGATTGTAGAGAGAGAGTAAACTTAGAGTTTCCATTATCTTGTAATTGTTCTTGTGATTTTGATTAATAAAGAGATGATTTACATTGAGATCGGTTAACTATTGTTAGATTCTCATACTTGTTTGGTTGTAGGACTTCCTGCAACTACATATGGCACTAGAAACAGCTCAGAGTGATGAATCCTGTTGGTGACTTTGTTTAGAGATTCAATCTCAGAAAGAAGGAGTAATAGTGAGAATTAGATCCGTTATCGAACAAACGGCAGCGAGAAGGAGTACAAGAATTGCTGAGAGAAGAAGAAGTGAAATTCCAGATCAACCAGAGATGGAAGAAAGAAATATTCAAAGAAACGAAGATACAATTGGACATCAACGTATACAAGAACAGAAAAATCCTATTGATTATGATAGAGTAAGCGTGCATACTTCACAAACTGATTCTACCGATGAAGAGGATCAAAGAACAGCAGGAACGGGAATAATAGAAGGAAATGAAGATAATATGATAATTGCAGAACTGAGGCAAAGATTGATTACAGAAAGACGTAGAGAAGATGAAATATGTGCGAATTTAATACGACAAAATGATAATTTGAGCGAATAGAATCTTACATTGCAAGATCAGAGATCCAGAAGTGCAACAAACACAAGATCAAGATCAAGAACCAGTGGAAGTTTATCAAGACAAAGTCAATCTAATCAAGGGCATGCTAGAAGGGAAAGAAATTTAGGCGAAAACTTGCAATTAGATGACAATCTACAAGATCAGCGTGAAACGAGACGAACGGAGCAACAACTGGAATATGATCGATATGAACAGCCACGAGAACATCATCGTAGACGATAAGATCAAAGGATTGACATATATCAAAATGCTGGGGAACACCATCGCATACGTCATGAGAGAGATAATAATGATGAGCATGATCCAGAACACGGGAGAATTATATTGCATGGTAGAGATATGTTAAGAGATCAATATGCACGCGAAGACGAAGAGGAAAGAAATAATGAACTCCGTGAACGTGAAAGAGATGAAAGAGAAAGACGTAGACGAAGAAGAGAGGAAACTGAAAAAAGAGAGATACAGGAACCCATGCGACCGAATAATCATGAGAATAGATTGAGACAAGTGAGACTAAAAAGGCCTATGAGATATGATTTATATCAATCTATGAGTGAGGAAATTCTTAAAGAAATGGCAGAATTACGAGAAATGATGGTTGTGCGAAAAAATGGTGGAAGAAGACAGTTAGAAGAAGCAGTAGAGGAAGCTGGGAAAACACCTTTCGCAAGACACATACAAATTGCAACATGGTGAACTTTACCTACATTCACTCATATTTTTTATGGAACCACGTGCGCAATACAACATATAAAGGCTTATAGACGATATTTATTGCAGTGGGAGGGGAATGATACAGTATTGTGTAAATATTTCCCAGCAAGTTTAACTAGAGAAGCATTACAATGGTTCGAGGGGTTGCCAGTGGGAACTATAAGATCTTTTCATCACCTACAGAACATATTTTTGGGGAAGTATATCAGCAATAACATGTCAAGAGCATGAATTGAAACAGTGTTTGGGCTTCACAGAAGGATTAATGAGAGTCTGCGACATTTGACAACACGTTGGAGAACCATGTGTAGTGAAATGGGAAGGCGAGTAGATGAACGAAATCTTATATTATATTTTATCAATGCTCTCTTCCCTATAGACTTATTGTATACACAAATCTTTAGGATAAAAGACACCATAACTATGTCGGAACTGCGCGAATTTCAAGAAGAATATATAGCTTTAGAAGAGAAGCAGAGAGATATTTGGAATCACGAGAAGTGAACTTCGCACTCAATTCGTCAATTCTTCAATATCCCCAAGTTGTTTCTTCTCCTTCTCTGCGAAATATAAAAGAAAGTTAGAATTAAAATATGATAATTCTATTCAAAAATGACAAACATAAAGGAGCAATAAACGACCTTCATTATTAGACATAATATCTCTAATCAAGGTAGAATGTTCGGATTCAAGGCTCATAGTCACAGCTGAGCCTTCTCTAGCATTGCTTAAGACTCTAGCAACCCAATCAAATTCAGCGTCGCTTTCTATAAGAAGTCGAGACCGAATCAATTTTTCTCGCTCAATGAGTGCATTCTTCTCTTTTATGGCAAGGTGTCGATCTATTTGAACTTGGAGAATAGTTTCTTGGAACTCCTTCAAAGCTTTCGCACCATTAAGAATGATTTGATCTTTCTCAGTAATAAGGGAATTAACTTTTTCTTCTAAAACTTTAATTTTTTCTTTGGATTCTCGGAAACGACGTTTAAAACTATTACTAGCGGTCAAAGCACTTCTATGATCGATACTAAGAAGTCGGTATTATGATTTGAGTTTTTCCAAGGTTAGGGAGTTTATTTTATCTTCAGTAAGGTTATTTAAACAAGAATTGAGATAGTTAAGGAGGGTATCATCATCAATGGGATGATGAACAGAGCGAAACAGAGAAGCTGCTTCATCAGAAAGACGGTAGATTTCTGCAAGAATATATAATTAAAGAAAAATAAAGAAAGAATGAGTAAGGAAGAGGATTAATATATAAAAAGAGAACTGGTATACCAGCCAGTTGATCATTCCTTTTTCGAAGTTCTGAAATTGTATTCGCAGAAGTAGAATCTTCAGTTTTAAGTTTAACAGAAGTCTTCTTTCGTAATATGATGATAATACATATGACATACGAGACATCTGTGAAATTGAATGATTAATGTTAAAACACGAAGATTAAAATTTTATTAAAGAAATTACAGAAGAATAGAAATTACCAGAAAACCAAAGGAAAATTGAAAGCTTGGATTTAATAAATTTGAAGCTCTGCGAAGAGATGGATCATCTAAGCAGGAGTATCACAGATTTTTTAAACCATATCAAAGTTGCGCTGTAACTCGTCGTTACCCATAGCTGTCATCGAATCAGCAAAAAGGCTAGAGAGCTGACTCATAGACGATTTAATTGAATCTTCGGAAGGAGAAGAATCATCATCGTCATATTCAAAACTTGAGGAAGAATTATGGAATTCTCTACGCCTCTTAGCAAGATTTGAGGGGGAGATGAACTATGGGTTCTTGCAGCTTTGGTTTTGGTTCTAACTTTGGTCTTAGCACCTGAAGTCTCCATCTGCGCGAATAATACAGATGAGCAACAGTGGCAAGAATATTGTTAAAATAAGAAAGATAATGTTCCTCACTCTATCATTCTGCGAAGATGTCGCATCAGCTGATTTCTTAACCCGTTTAGCTTCGCTTTTTCCCTTTATAGTCTCATTTTAAAAAGAAAAAAGTGAGAAATTTAATATATGCGAAGGAAAAGATATTCATGCGAAAATAGTATACATTTTTCTCTTCTTCGGATAAAACAAGTTCCCAAGGATGATAGTCGGAAAGTCCTTCAGGAAGGGGAAGGTCAGAATGATCAGCAGCTCTACCAGATACATAAGGACCCGTTAGAATGACGGGACAGTTTATCCAACCAGCATCATTAGATCTACGAGCAGTTTGGTTGGAATTTTCATTCCAATCAACGTCTCGCATGATTTTCTCGTTCTCAGCAAAAGTATCTTTTCTTCTTATGCGAATGGCCTATCTAGTAGACTCTTTCTTCATGAGTCCCATATAATAATTATTAAAGAAATTATCAAGGGAATACTCAGTGGGATCAATCGTTTTATCACGGTGCAGTTTGTTTCGTACTTCATACGCATAAAAGGTTCCTAAACCAGCTGCGCGACGAGCATATTCTAGAATTATCCTAATAGCATCACCGCTCAGCTGAAAAATACCCCGTGCGATCGTTTATCAGCTAAAATCTCATAGAATAAAGGAATATTAGGGTTATATAATGGGACAAGAAGACCATTCAAAAGTTGTTCCAAGGAAAAAATAATTTTCTGATTTGTCCACTTTTCCGAATTAATCAGATCAAGTGTGAGTTTGGATGAATAGTTACATCCAGGAGGAAGAAAAAGTGAATAGCCTCTCACGCTGAATTGATCTTTCAAAGTTTTGAAGGTTGTTTCGTTTTTCCTAGCAACTGGTGCCATCAGAAGAAGGGGAATGGTAAAAGTTTGAAGAACAATTTAATTTGATTAAGATCAGGATCAAATCCGGGAAGATTATGATCAAGGTGAGATCAATTAACAGAGAAAAAAGATTAGAAAACGCAAAAATTAATAATGAATAATAAAGAATGAAGAAACAGTAGTAAAAGAAAGAAATAAGAAGTAAAAAGAAGAAGAAGATGAAGTAAATATAAATAGAAATTAATCTCGGTTTTCGAGGAAGTTACCTTATTAATAGGATGAATAATTGGGTAGGATGAGCGGTTAAAGAGACGTGTCGAATGATATGTGGTCAAGAAGACACGTGTAGAAAGGAAAGTTTAAATTTGATTAAAATATTTGTCAGCAAGATGGAATTTGAAAAAATAGGCATGTGCGACGAGGCAAGTTGAAGATTCTCATTTCGCTCATTCTGCGAAAGGAACGAAATGAGAAGAGGCAAAATGTAGGAATAGAATATCGCACATGTGTTATATGCGACCAAAGAACAATCAGGTGTGTGCGAAGGTCGTCGCTCAGCTGAGATGTGGTGACGTATTGAATGATGACAGCCTAGTCACAAGTAAAGTGTGAAGATCTGTGCGAAGCTTGTAGAGTCTGTGAATATAACTAATGTACATGTGCGATAATAACGCACAGGGATTCCGAAAATAAAGGATCTCTTATCTGTCATCCACTATGTAATACCCTATATAAAGAGTAGATGAGGTTCATGTAAAGAGAGGGTTCTTTTTAGAATCCTTGGTCAAGAAATCAGGAGAGAGAAAGATTGTAGAGAGAAAGTAAACTTAGAGTTTCCATTATCTTGTAATTGTTCTTGTGATTTTGATTTACATTGAGATCGGTTAATCATTGTTAGATTCTCATAATTGTGTGGTTGTAGGATTTCCTGCAACTACAATGTATGTAATATCTTAAAGAAGTCATATATATTGTCAAAGTTATGTTTCTAAGCGATATTATTGTTTGGTTACATGAAGCGTTTACAGTTAGCTAAAGTCAGTCAGAAACTGATCAAACATATGCATATACTGATCGAACATATGCATATATATTAGCAATATTTGTGAGGAGTGCTCCAATTATATGATTATGATACCATAACGTGCTAGATACTTAATTCCTTCGAATGCTCCTTAGAATTGATCCTCTAAGAAATTGACATTCTTGCTATCACGCGATTAGGTGCATGACAACACGGTGAGCCTGCATTATCAAATTTCACTACCATTTATATGAGCATCTCCGTAATAGCATATCGTACATATGAAAGTGCATGTTCCTTATGCACGAGTACAAGATACGGATGGTTATCCTTAAATTCATTACAAAGGTGAAGGTTTTCATTTTCATTCTAACTTATAAATTGCATCCCGAATTCAAATTTAAAAACAAAAATTAATGTCAAGCTCGGAAATTATTTGTACAGTTGTACCCGATGTCCTATATCAAAGTAATGGATGAGCCATTTTTCAAGGCAAGAAATAATTGAAGGTATGGAACGTGAATATCTAATGATCTGCTGAACTTTCCCCATCAAATTAATGTGATGCAATATGTGACCTGACCAGACCAGACCAGATCATCAAAGGTCATATACTACGTTCTATACTATTAGTTGATCATTGATATATGATGGATGGTGATGGTACAACTACACACTGATATTTAAGCATAGATCCAAGTAAAATTAATAATGCTCAATAATAGAATATATTTTCCCTTATTTACCGGTCAGAGGATATTCTCATTGATTGACCGTAATCATAATAATATATATTGCCTAACATCCCTCTAAGGAAGTTAAGGCGTGTTTTACCAAAACCAACATGGTATCAGCCTAACTACACGATCCTCTTCTTCCTCTTCCATTTTCTTTTCTTCTTCAACAACAACATCAATCATGGCAGGAGATAAAAAGACCCTACACCCGGCGTTTACCATCAACAACATCAAAACCCTCATCCCTATTCTCCTAGATATCAAACAGGATGAATACTCTTCTTGGGTTTTTCTGTTCGAGCTCCATCTTCAGGCTCATCGACTTCTCTTTCTCATTGATGGATCCGCACCACCACCGGATGTCGACGCTCCCACCGTGCTTCAACTTGACGCTCTCTGTCGTCAATGGATGTTCTCCACCATGACCAAGGATTTAATGCTCACCGTCCTCAAATCTGGCGAAACTGCTCAAGAGATTTGGGATCATCTCAAGAAACTTTTTCAAGACAACAAAGGTAACCGTGCTGCGACTCTTGAACGTCAGTTTGTTAACCTTAAGTTTGTTGATTGCACTAGTATTGATGATTACTGTGATAAACTTAAATCCCTATCGGATCGATTACGTGATCTTGATTTTCCTATGAATGATAAACGACTTGTGATTCAACTCGTCAACGGCCTTCCGGAGGAATACAACACGGTGGCCTCCTTTATCCAACAAGCTATGCCTACATTCGATTCCGCTCGCTCACAGCTGCGAACCGAAGAGATCCGCCGCTCTCAACAGTCCTGTACGTCTTCACCTACAGCACTTGCAGCTACTGCCTCGACCACAGATCGTGGTACTCAGCGCCCACAGCGCTCAGGCTCAGCCAAACGCGGTGGCAGTCGATCGTCCTCCTCCACTGCGGCTCCACCACTGCTGCCAACTCCACCACATCTTTACCAGCTGTATCGTGCACCACATCCGGCTTACAACAATCACTGGACACCAAAGTGGGCAACGCCACCTTGTCCGTATCCCACAGCACCTCCGGAAACAGCATGGCAGCAACCTTTCGGTCACAGCTCCAACCGAGGCCGTGGACGTGGTGGACAGTCACGCGGTCGACCTTCCAGTATTGGACGTGGACAGGCATATCTCACTCCATCCACGGAATACCTTCATCCCAGTGACATTGCCGAAGCGTACAGTTCCATGAGTTTACACTCTCCTGACGACGCTTTCTATATGGATACCGGTGCCACATCGCATCTCACCGCAGACTCAGGTACCCTAAACACTGTTTTTAATACTAGCAATGTTCGTTCCATCTTAGTTGGCAATGGTAACAGTATTCCAGTCATTGCTTCCGGTACCAAGTTCATCGACATTCCATCTCGCACCCTAAAGCTAAAGACACTCTTGTTGCTCCTGACATTATAAAAAATTTGGTTTCCGTTCGTAAATTCACCACTGATAATCATGTGTCTGTTGAATTTGACCCATCTGGTTTTTCTGTGAAGGATTTGAATCGAGGAAGATTCTTCTTCGATGTAATAGTTCCGGGGAGCTCTACCCTATTACTCCTTCTGCCGTGCCACCTTCAACTTCGATCTTGCCTCATCCAATATCCCTTCTCACGTGCTCCTATGATGTTTGGCACAGTCGTCTTGGCCACCCAGGGAAAGCTATCTTAGATAATTTACGTGCAAACTCTTCAATTCTATGTAATAAAAATCAGTCTACTAAACTTTGTCATTCCTGTCAAGTTAGTAAACATATTCGTCTGCCATTTTCTGATTCAAACTCTGTCACTTTTGCCCCATTTGATATAATTCATAGCGACTTATGGACATCTCCATTGCATGTCGAGACTGGTTTCAATTACTATCTTATATTGCTAGATGACTTCACAAATTATCTATGGATCTTTCCTCTCAAATTAAAATCCCAGGTTTATACCAAGTTTTAGAATTTCGCTCTTTCGTTAAAACACAGTTTGAACGTGAAATCAAATCTTTTCAATGTGACATGGGTCGTGAATTCGACAACTCCTCATTTCACGATTTTGCTCACCAAAATGGGTTAGTTTTCCGTTTCTCATGTCCTCATACCTCCTCTCAAAACGGCAAGGCTGAGCGAATGATTCGTCGTGTCAATGACATCACTCGCACAATTATGTCTCATGCCTCAATCCCTCCCACCTATTGGGCCGACTCCCTTCATATGGCCGTCTACCTTCACAACATACTCCCTTCCAAAATTCTCGATTACGCTTCTCCAGTTTCAATCCTTTATCAACGACAACCAACGTACTCTCATATTCGTATTTTTGGTTGTCTTTGCTATCCAAACCTATCCGCCACCACTCCTCATAAGCTTTCTCCTCGTTCTACTAGGTGTGTTTTTCTTGGTTTCCCAACACATCATCGTGGCTATCGTTGTCTCGACTTAGCCACTCACAAGATCATATCTCGACATGTACGTTCGATGAAAACGTTTTTCCTTTCAAAGAAAAACTTCCCATCGCATCCCACAGTCCAGAACCTCCGTCCACATCAACTCTCCCTCTTCTTCCCATTCGTCTTCTCTACCCAACAGCTCTTAACCCTCAGACCAGCCTCCCTCCTGCCCTGCCATCTTCCGCAGTTTCTACACAACCTATTTCCGCTGCACAGAAACTACCAGCTACTCAGCACAATCTGTCACTTCCCACCAGTTCCTGCTGCACAGGAGCTACCATCTACACACAGCAACTCTATACTCCTCCCCATCGTCGTTCACCTACAGCTACTCGACTCCACTCCACTGCACACCCAGATTCCAGCCTGCAGTTTCTGCACACTGCGATCCAGCAGGGTCTGTCACTACCACGACCCCTGCCTGCCCTGCCCGGGCAGATCCACCATCATCTCCCACTCCGTCTGTTCCTGACAATTCAGTCACCTCTCTCGACCTGTCACCCGCGCCTCTCGTGGCATATTTCGTCCCACCCATCGTCTGAATCTTAATGTGCAAACACCAACTCTATCCAATCTTCCAAAATCTCACCTGTCTGCTCTTCGTGATCCCAACTGGACCAAGGCCATGCTAGATGAGTTCATTGCTATGTTAAAAACACACACTTGGGACCTAGTACCACGACCTATTGGTGCTCATGTTATTCGCTCCATGTGGTTATTTCGTCACAAGTTTAATGCAGATGGTACATTGCAGCGACACAAAGCCCGTCTTGTTGCCAACGGTAAGTCACAACAGGTTGGGGTTGATTGTTTTGAGACTTTTAGTCCGGTTGTTAAGCCAGCCACTATTCGTACCGTTCTCAGCATTGCCACGTCCAGATCCTGGCCGATTCATCAGTTGGATGTCAAGAATGCCTTTCTTCATGGGGACTTGTCCGAGACAGTTTATATGTTTCAACCTCCAGGTTTTGTTGACCCTACTCGCCCTGATTATGTCTGTCGTCTTCGTCGATCCCTTTATGGTCTCAAACAGGCGCCTCGGGCGTGGTTTCAGAGGTTTGCAACTTTCATTACAGGTTGTGGTTTTCGGGGTAGTGTTTGTGATCCATCTCTTTTCATTTACCGGTCCGGTCAGGATACTGCATACTTATTATTGTATGTTGATGATATCATACTCACTGCCTCTACTGATGCTCTACTGTCCCGTTTTATTGACCTGATGAAACGGGAATTTTCTATGACTGATCTTGGCCCGTTGCATCATTTTTTGGGTATTACTGCCACTCGTTCTTCATCAGGGTTGTTTTTATCTCAGTCGCTCTATACAAAGGATATTATTGCTCGTGCATCCATGACAAACTGCAATCCAGTGGCAACTCCGGTTGACACAAATTCTAAGCTGAGCGCTACTTCTGGTCCAGCAATTTCGGATCCTACTTTATACAGAAGTCTGGCCGGGGCGCTACAATACCTTACTTTCACTCGACCGGATATCTCTTATGCAGTCCAGCAGGTATGTTTATTTATGCATGATCCTCGAGAGCCTCACATGCAAGCCATCAAGCGCATTATTCGATATCTTCAGGGCACTATTGATCACGGTTTGTCACTATCGGTTTCGAATATTTCTGCCCTAACCGCCTACTCTGATGCTGATTGGGCGGGTTGTCCTGACTCACGACGCTCAACCTCTGGTTACTGCATATTTCTTGGGGACAATCTTGTATCATGGTCCTCAAAACGTCAAGCAACTGTGTCCCGTTCCAGTGCCGAAGCAGAATACAGAGGCGTCGCTAATGCGGTGGCTGAAACAACCTGGCTACGGAATCTACTTCTTGAGTTACATATACATTACACTTACGGCGTGCTACTATGGTATATTGTGACAATGTGAGTGCTATCTACATGTCTGGTGATCCGGTTCAACATCAACGCACTAAGCATGTAGAGATTGATATCCACTTCGTTCGTGAAAGAGTTCGTATTGGTGACATTCGCGTCTTGCACATCCCTTCAGAAAATCAGTATGCTGATATCTTCACGAAGGGTCTTCCACGTCAGTTGTTTCTTAGTTTTCGTTCTAGTCTTAGCGTTTGTTCCTCTCCCGCTCACACTAAGGGGGTGTAATAGAATATATTTTCCCTTATTTACCGGTCAGAGGATATTCTCATTGATTGACCGTAATCATAATAATATATATTGCCTAACATCCCTCTAAGGAAGTTAAGGCGTGTTTTACCAAAACCAACACTCAATAAAAAAAAACACATGATACTAGATCTTCGAATTAGCCCACTAGATACTAAATCTTCAAATAGACATAGAATGAAAGATAAAACAAGATGCAAATACAAGCAATGCAATATTTTTACACAAAATGGAGATTTACAACTCAATGATTGATGAATCAATCAACAAACTATGATTCAACATTGTGTTCACTACAAGAAAAGTTGGATTAAGCGACCAGGCATTTTTGGTTGGAAAAGCCCATATTGAGTCGCTCTATCTCTTAAAGCGACTTAATTTGGCTCTCGCTCTGGAGTTGTAAAAGGTGGGATTTCAACAAGTCTAGAGCAGCTAGGCACTCGCTCTAAGCATGTTTCAACTACTACCAGCATTTAACTAATATGATTGCTTTAATTTTATTCCAACTATTCTGAGATGAGTCGCTCCAAATATGTTTCAACTACCATCAACGGCTAACCAATATAATTGCTTTAAATTTATTTCAACCATCCTACTGAGTAATATGTTAAGTTGACAATGGTTTAGGGCGACTCAATTGTCCAATGCTTTAAACTTATCAGAGATTAGTTGCTCTTTCTTCATCGACGGGAATGTTCTGATTGGATAAATGGTCAACGGACAGATTTTGACTCAGATGAATAAAAGTAAAATTAAAATTAATATAGGGACAAATATGAGCAAAATTTAATGCAACATTAATTTTAATTTATTATCACAAAATTTTTACAACATCATTTATTAGTCAATTTACAATCTCATATTTTTACAAAAATGAAATACAATCTCTGGGAAAGAAAATTAAAATCTAATGATACATGGCACCATTGAAACAACAACTTCAACCTGCACCCATCAAAGTTCTTGAATTTCACAGGACAATCTTAAATAGATCTGCAATCTAACATCCTTCGATCTGTTCTTTTAGCTCTGATTTCTAGATCATAAGAGTACTCATCCTAAATCTGGTTTCTTCCTCCCAAAAATGTGAACTTTGGTCCTGCATATATACACACCAGCAAATTCAAAGTGGAACTAACTATATATCAGGAATCAAACTAACGAAAAAAAAAGGATAAAAACTAGATTAAGAAACAAATCAACAAAACCTGATACTTTTTACCTTCTTCAAAGTATGCGTAGGAGCAAACTTCACTTGATTTGTTTATTCCGAACCAAAAAAAAAAAAACAGACCCATTGAAAAAAAAAAAATCAGAATCATATTTATATAATAGATGAGTTAAGTAACTTATGGTCCAAACGACCAAAGACATATTATCAGTGTAGACAACAAAACTTTATAAAGAGAACAATAAGCTTGAAATCTTGATTAATAACAAATCTTTATGGAAAAGATGACAGATGCATCTAGATACAGATTAATACAGAGGAAGATGAATTAGAAATTCTAAACAAATAAAAATCAAATTAACAAACTCAATCATTTAATGGATAAACGAGACCAACTGAATAAGAAACCTATCAAAATCTGATAATTTGTGATAATTTATTCATTCAAAGATAGAAAAAAAAATCAGACCCATTTGAGAAAATCAAAAACTCCTAATGCAACCAATTTCATATAGATTTTAATTAATTTATGGTCCAAAACGGCAAAGAGATAACTGTTCTGTTTACACATCAAAGCATGAAGCCCTGATTAGTAAAAATCTTAAAGGAAAACATGGATATGAAGAGAGAGGCATAGAGATGCAGATCAATATAGAGGAATAAGAAACGAAACCTTAATACCTAAACACTGTTATTACTACAATCAATCATTGCAGACAAAGAAATATCTTAATAACAAAATCAAAATTTTGAATCATTCGTTAGTAAATCCAACCCAATGAACAACAATTAACAAACAAATTTTATCAATTAACCCAATGAGAACAAGATCTATTGAGAATCTAAGATGGAGGAAAGAAGAAGATGAGAAAAGTAGGAGAAGGAGGCGCAGCTGCTTCTACGAGAGAGAGGAATGAAAAGAGTTCTCCAAAGGAATTAGGTTTTCCTATAAACTTTATGTGGAAAGGCAAATTACAGGCCGTTGGATGGCATAGAGAAGAAACCAAATTGATGGATGAGATTTATCTCATCTTCCACGTTTCGAAACAACGGGACATTAGTCCACTACTAATTTTTATCAAAATCCGTATGAGCTTTCTTTGTAAGTTGATATCCGTAGGATTATAGACTTTAGTTCTCTATTGGTTGGAACAATCTCATGCGGATCCTCATGGATTTGTGTTTCTTTTAAGTAGATTTGTGTTTCTTTCGTAAGGCATCACTTGTGGATGGTGAAGTTTCGTATTTCGGAATATTTTCATTTTTTGTAGGAATATAGAATTTTACATGAGGAACATGTTACCAAAATATTAGCTTCAAATTCATTTCCGGTTGAGCTCAGTAGAAAAAATGACGTGTTTCTTTAAAGTAGATTTGTGTTTCTTTCATAAGGCATTCATTTATGGATGGTGAAGTTTCGTATTTCGGAATATTTTAATTTTTGGTAGGAATGTAGAATTTTGCATGAGGAACATGTTAACAAAATATTAGCTTCAAATTCATTTCCGGTTGAGCTCAGTAGAAAAAATGACGTGTTTCTTTAAAGTAGATTTGTGTTTCTTTCATAAGGCATTCATTTATGGATGGTGAAGTTTCGTATTACGGAATATTTTCATTTTTGGTATAAATGTAGAGTTTTATATGAGGAACATGTCACCCAAAAATTGGCTTCAAATTCATTGCAGGTTGAGCTTAGTAGAAAAATGACGCTAAAATGTGAAGATTATATCGATATAATCATGTCAATGGATCCTACCCGATTTTTTAATTTGCAGTGATTCAATACATATCGTCAAGAAGTCTTGAAGTAATATCATGTTCTGGCATATTGTACACTGGTACGTTCTTACATAGTTTTCGACTTATAGTAGTCCACTCCCGGCTAGGTTTCGACCTTGGAGCCACTTTCTTTTTCGAAGTCGCCGGAAAAAAGTTTCATCCGTTATATATTAATGTTATCCAATCTCTCTCGGCCTCACTCAATTTCTCTTAGATTCCCATTGGTTTAATTATAAGGTTAGCGATTAATTCAAATCAAATTTCCGTCCACTTCATTTAATTTTATTTGTTACCGGTTAATCGTACCAAATTTGGTTGCCGCATTCATTTTCAATCAGATATATCGGTTTTCTTCTAATTATTCATCATTTTAACCGTATGCGCCGATTGACTATAGTCAATTGCACATGTTATCAATCAATTTTATTCAATATCACTCGATTGCTCCTGGAGTCAATGGGTTTATATGGTTAACTATTAAATCATATCGAATTTTCATTTAGTACACTTAAAAAAAAAATTATCTGTCAGTTCTACTTTATGTCGGTCGACCTCACCCACTTTCTCTTGTATTACATCGGCTTCTCATGTTATTGATAATTTTAACCGAATGTCCATACTCTTTAGTCAATTTCACCTGTTATATATTAACCTTATCCAACATCGCTCGCTCCACACGATTTTCCTTGGATTCCATTGGTATAATTGTATTATTGCCTATTAATTTCAAACGAATTTCACCCGTTATTAATCAAATTTATTCAATAGTTACTCGATTTTTCTTGGATTCCATGCGTTTATATGGTTGACTATTAAGTCAACTCAGATATCCATTTAGTTCACTTAATTTATCCGAGACCAAAAATTTCACTTTGGCCAAGCTGATTTCTATTTTTCACCGAGATGAGAACTGATGCGTTAATCGGCATAATTGACCAAGTTCCACATATTTTTTGACCGAAGGAATTATCGATATAATTTTAAATTTTCAAGGGTTCGGTAAAGCTCCGAGATCTATTTCATGTTGTAGGATAGCTTTTTGGTTTCTTTTGTTTGTTTTTTTCTTCTCATTTGAAACCAGTTAAAACAGTAATAGCCAGAAAATGACCGAGCGGACTGGGATCGGTTTCAAACGCAACTGATCCATCAATAGTTCAGTGGCAGTTTTGAAATCGAAAACCGAGGTGTATACGGCTTGGTCAATGGTTTTTCCTAAAATCCAGACCGACATGCCATTGTGCACCCCTAATAGTAAACTAAGATAACAACCATGATCCGTATGACACTAATCTAACTAATAAGAAACTAAAATGAGATCATTATTGGTTTCAAATGCCTACTTCCAAAACTGACTTCTCTTTTGAACATGTGGTGGCCGCTTAAACTTGGTTGCTCATAGAGAGGTTGTACCAACCGATTCATTTGTTAGTTGCTAGGATTCGGTGCCTCAAAGTAAATAGCTACCTGAGCACTTTTCAAGCTGCTATAGATGACTTGAAAGAGTGATGTAGCGAGCAAAAACATTCAGTCGTGGCTAGATATTAGATGACACAGGTTTGTAACCGCCAAACTTTATGGAAGTTGCAACTTTGGATGCTTAAACCCTTAAAGTGACTAAAATTATGGGCTTTTGCTGGGATTTTGGTCGCTTAAGCCATGTTTTCTTGTAGTGGTTGTTCATAAATCCTAAAATAAATTTCTTGAACAAAGCGTTTCATAACTCCAAATAATGATGTACTCTCTCAACACCAACGATGTATATTTTAATGCACCAACGATGTATATTTTAATACCAGATAATGATCCCTTTCTTCTCACTAAAAGTCCACCCAAGACGTAGGATGAAATCCTTCAAAGCCTTACATAACTATATTGTATATTCTTTAACCCTCTTTAGAAACAAAAATTCTAGACATACAACATTTTAGACAAAACTAAAACAACCCTCTGACATAACTTCTAATTATAGGGCCCAAAAGTGGACCACATGCTAACCATGTGAGGATATTAAATTTATCAGTCCCTTGATAAATTTGTTCACGTAAACATTGCCAATCACCAGGACCAATTACTGATATATATGGAAAGGAAGATAACAACAATCACTACTGTGACTCAATGATCTAAACATGGAAAGAATATTAGTACATGCAACGAATAATACGTGATTGAATACATGCAAAGAAGAATATGTGATTGAGAAGTTGATGTAATTAGTTTTAATTTCTTTGAAATATTTATAGTATTAAGATTTTCACTATGCTATGTAATAGTTGTGACATAAAAAAAATCCATATTTTTTTATGGTATACAAGAGCTAGGTAAAGTTTTTTTTTTCTGCAACTTCATATCCATGACTATCGAAGGCGATCAATCAAACCCTTCCATGGAAAATCACGACGTCATCGTCTCTGATAAGGATACTGGTTTATCTTCTACCATTCCTTACTATGTCCACCTAGCAGACAATCTTATGTCTGTCATCTTTACTCCTATTCTTACGAGTGATAACTATTTCACTTGGGGAAGAGGAATGAAAAAATCTCTAAGTGCAAAAGGGAAAACCGGTTGAAACAGCTGGGGTCTAACAACCACACCCAATATTTGGCTTAGCAATCTGTATGGACAAACTCCAATATACTTTTAACAGAATCAACTAGACAGTCAGACTCAATCTTAATAAAAGTATATCAAAGAGTTATATCTCACTTTCTCGATTCAATACGTAATCAAGCAAATAGAAATATGCGAGTCTAATTGAATACAAGATAAACTACTTGAACGGTACCAAAGACCAATGTTCAAGGATCAATCAATTTCAATCAACAACCAAAGGTTGGATTTCCCAATTGATCGATTCGACGCACAACCTGTGATATTTCAATTATATAACAAAATATAATGCGGAAAAGAAATAACACAGACACCAGAAATTTTGTTAACGAGGAACCGCAAATGCAGAAAACCCCCGGGACCTAGTCCAGATTGAACACACATTGTATTAAGCCGCTACAGACACTAGCCTACTACAAACTAACTTCGGTCTGGACTGTAGTTGAACCCCAATCAATCTCACACTGATTCAAGGTACAGTTGCGCTCCTTACGTCTCTGATCCCAGCAGGATACTACGCACTTGATTCCCTTAGCTGATCTCACCCACAACTAAGAGTTGCTACGACCCAAAGTCGAAGACTTGAATAAACAAATCTGTATCACACAGAAAAGTCTACCGTAATAGATAAATATGTCTCCCACAGAAATACCTACGAATTTTTGTTCCGTCTTTTGATAAATCAAGGTGAACAGGAACCAATTGATAACCCGGACTTATATTCCCGAAGAACAGCCTAGAATTATCAATCACCTCACAAAAATCTTAATCGACTAGCGAAAGAAGATATTTCGGAATCACAAACGATGAGACGAAGATATTTGTGACTTCTTTTATATCTTGCCTATCATAGAAATCAATCTCAACCCAATCTTACGATTGTACTTAGTATGATAGAAACAACAAGATCAGATCACACAACTACAAGAAAGTAGTCTCGGTCTGGATTCACAATCCCAATGAAGTCTCCAAGTCGTTAACCTACAGGGTCTCGGTAGAAACCTAAGGTTAAAGGAGAATCGACTCTAGCTAATACAACTAGTATCGTAGAGGAGGTGTGGGAATTCTGTTTCCCAGTTGCTCGAGTTCTCCTTTATATAGTCTTTCAAATCAGGGTCTGCAATCAATGTTAGCTTAGTAACAAAGCATTCAATATTCACCGTTATATGAAAACCTGATTAGATTCAAGCTAATATCTTTCAACCGTTAGATCAAAACTTATCTTGTTACACTCAAATGAAATGCACGTTTATTTAGGTTTGTCTAACTGATGAGTGCTAAAAAGTGCATATTTCTATATATTTTTCTTGGCATTTAACTCATATTTTGTGCATTAATTCTACATTTTATCCCATATTCTGTATTTTCATTGTTTTCAAGAATAAATATTTTTCTTAATTAATTTTGCATTTTTAGGTACTAAATAAAGCCTGGTTATCTCACGGAGCGAAAAGAGCAAAGGAACGGCAAAGACTCTCGCTAGGAGGAAGCGAAGAATGATGTTTGCAGGAGCCGGATCAACTAGAAGTGGGCTTGAAGAGGAAGAATTGTTTTTAAAGAAGATATGGGCTTGGCATACCCAAGGCCCAAAACCCTTACCCAAACCCATTTCCAATATCCATACACGTCTCCATCGTTAGCCGTCAGATTGGATCACATCTGAATCCAATGGTCGCAACATCGCCAGTACATCAAAGTCTGAAGCTCCTGTCTAACACTACAACACCTAACTCCATCTTGAGCCGTCAGTTTCGTTGTACTTCCGCATCCAACGGTCGCTCCTCGCTTCCTTCCATCTCACCGTTAGATCAATCCTTCATATCCACATCCCACGGCTCACCGTCGCGAAACATCAAAACTTGATGTCCCCGCCTAACATCCTAGTACCTAAATCAGTATACCCAAAACAAACACTCCCTCTCCTCAAACCCATCGACCTCCATCTTTCTCCCCTACCCCCGACAGTTGCAGAACCACCACCAGCATACCCTGTCTCTGCAACTGCCACCACCTCACCTTCTGCTCCACCATCACCTCTTCCCCAACCATCGCAGACACCACCATCACATCCCCCTACCTCTCTAGCCACTTATTACATCAACTTCTCAACCCTAGAACCCTAGTTTAGAAGTTGATGAAATAGGTGAGGTTAGAGACAGAAATTGAAGCATGAGAGAGGAGCAGGAAGGTCAGAAGAAGCATGGGTCGAGTCTATTTGCATCAGAGGGTGAGTTAATTTTATTTATTCTCGAAACCCTAATCCTGCTGATTTGGGGATTTTCAAATTAGGGTTTGTAGAAATTTAGGATTTTGTTGTAAGCTATAAAAGGGAAGCTGTAGAGAATGCAAAACTTGTTCTTGGGTCATCCGAGAAACCCCCTAATTGGGTTAAGTTCATGTTCAGTTTCAATTTAATCTCATGTTTAGTTTAATTCCATGTTTATCTGTATCTTCATGTTAAGTATGTTCTAAACACTCGTGCTAAGGTTGAGATGAAATTTAATTCCTGTTAGGTGGTAAAATATTAGGAAGGAATTCTTGTAGTGATCAGTTGCCTAGGGAAGTGATGAACTTAGTATGTAATATCGCCTGTGATTGAGTGTGCCTTAAACAGACACTCAATGCTAGGGGTGATTGAGTAACTTAGCTCATTAACTTTCCACAAATGCATACCCTGGACTAAGGAAGGCATGAACCTCCCCCTTTTTCCATTAGGGACAAGAATATGAACTAGAATTGCTACTATCTAGCTAGGTATAAGATGGATTCAAGACCTTAGTGTTTTACTTCTTTGTCACTGTTTTACTTAGAGAACTCACTGCTCATTGCTCACTGTTATTCATTTCCTTTGCTTCTTTGGCTCACTGCCACTGTCACTTATTGCCTCTGTCTCAGTTACTTTTAAGTTATTATTGTTGCTCTTGCTCACCACTGTCTTTGTCACTATATTACTCTTTTACTCACTGTCCCGTTTAGCTACCTTGCTGTTTTGCATCACTGTTACTGTTAGAGAATTATCTTAGGAGGATCTCAACACACACCAAGTCTCTGTGGATCGACCCGTATTTGCACATTAGCTTCAATCGACACCGTGCACTTGCGGTTATCATTTGTATGATTTTTAGAAGCCTACCAAGTTTTTGGCGCCGCTGCCGAGGAATCGACTCTAGCTAATACAACTAGTATCGCAGAGGAGGTGTGGGAATTATGTTTCCCAGTTGCTCGAGTTCTCCTTTATATAGTCTTTCAAATCAGGGTCTGCAATCAATGTTATCTTAGTAACAAAGCATTCAATATTCACCGTTATATGAAAACCTGATTAGATTCAAGATAATATCTTTCAACCGTTAGATCGAAACTTAGCTTGTTACACTCAAATGAAATGCACGTTTATTTAGGTTTGTGTAACCGTACCCAAGCATGTACATCTAGTTGTTTCAACAGTAGTTAACCAAATGGTTAGCCATATGAGCACTTTCATATCAACCATATTCTTCTTTACCATAACTAGTTCAAATGACTCAAATGAACTAGTTAGAGAGTTGTTCAATTGCTTATGAAAAGACGAGGGCACCCAAATATACCTCAATCTAAAACTTTTCCTACCTATAATTCCTTTCTCCGAAAGTGATTGTCTATGGACTGAGTCGAGACAATGCAACTAATCGGTTCTCACTTCTTGTGATCGTCTATGGATACGAGATCGAGACAATAAAACAACGAAGTATGTTTACTTGATAAAAAGTTTCGGACTTAACCAAACACAATAGGATTCACTTATCAAGTAAATAGGAATTAACGTTTGTGTGATTTACTTTAATTATAATAAAACAATTATAATGCGGAAAATAAAAGTAAATGACACAACATGATTTTGTTAACGAGGAAAATCGCAAATGCAGAAAAACCTCGGGACCTTGTCCAGAATTGAATACTCTCAGGATTAAGCCGCTACAAAAAATTACACCTAACTTCGTATAGTTTAGACCAAGTAACTAACCCCATAGTTCACCTAGTTCCTTCTGTATTCCCACACCTCTAACTTATAAATAAGTCACGTACTTGGAACAATTCCTTTGGTTCGTATTCCAAACAGTAAAGGAGTAACAAATTTGTTTGGTATCCACTCTCTTCAACCAAGTGATATGAGTCGGGAAACAGCTCTTCTGTTTATCTTAACATAAACTCCTTCGTCAGTTCCTTAGATCTATCTTATGTTCAATTACCAAATCAGTAATCGTTAAGATTTGCGATCAACACTCTTAATCCAAATAATTATGTTGATGTCAATCTACTCAATTAATCAATCCAATTCTATCACAAGGATAAAACCGATTATTAATTGGATCCTCTTTTTACCGAAACAAGTATTGTGCACACGAAAGATTATGAACCCACAAATTAGAAATCTTCAATATCTTCTTCGTATTCAAATCTTCTTAAATCTTCAATAAACACCTGCACACAATCATTTGAATTTCTTGTGATCAATCACGCACAGAACGGAGTTTGTTAACAATGGATTATCACAAGATCGCGTTAGAACTACAAACAGTCTAAAGAACCCTATCGAAACTTTGAACTAGTTTGAATGAATCTTATATCATAAGAGAAGATCCTCAAGCCTAAACAAACTAGGTCCAATCAAAGTTCAACTACCGTTAGTCAATCAAATCAATGAAAATAAAAGATAAACCTCAATTATCTAGTTCCCCGCCAACGGTACTAATAGAGCTTCTCAATCCCAAAGAAGATTTTAAACTGAGCGGCCGTAAGAGATTTCACCTAATTAGGTTACTCTCCTCTCCGAATAGGCGGCTTCTCCAGTAGCAGCAAACACAAGAGGTAGTTTGCTGTTACGAAGGATTAGTTTGCTAGAAATGCAAACATCAAGTATTTATATACTAGGAAGTTTGGACACCAAGGAATTTCCAAAACCGAAAATATTCTCAAGATATTCATTAAAGCACAAATTCGTTTTCCATAATTCCTGGAAATGCTTTGTCCAAAAATAATGATCGAAATCTCTCAGAAAATCTTTAATTAGTAAATGCACATTACTAATTCTTATTTCCTAAAAATGAAATTAATAACATTAACTAAAAGATTCTTAACTTTTTTATGTTTCAATCCTGGGATTCTCTTCCCTTAGCTATTAAGGAATGACTTTAAACAATTAAATAATAAACACTCACAGCACGTGTTCAAAGTATGTCGACATCCTAACTTTGTAAGTTCTCTTTCATAATTACAACCTTGAAACCAATTTGCCACACGCGAAATTCGCATGCTCAAAAAAAAAGTGTTTGCAGCTGTTTTCCGCCAGACACGGAACTGGCATGCGTGAAATAAAATCAGTTGCAAAATTTTAGCAACAGAAATTCGCAACTGAAAATTCGCAACAACTACATTTCTGTTACGAATTTGAGTTGCTATTTCCTGAATTTGGTGTAGTGTAAGATAAGCAATCAATAACAAAACCAATAACACATGGAGATTTCCTTTTCGATTCACGAACCAATTTCATGAATTTACTTCCTTAGAACACATGAAAAAATAGTTCCCTGGGATGAAATCCTCACCTCATACGCATACATAATCATAATAGCATTCAAATGATTATGGCGATGTCTTATCTACAAAGTTTAATGGTTAAGAAATAAACCTCGTATTGTATTCCTTAATACTATGTCTATCTAGATTTCAAACATGCTTCGAAGTTTGGTTTTCAATATGCACGACTTGAGAGATACGTTAGGGAATGAAACAGTTCAAGTCAAACATCACTAACCTCAAGTGGAAGGATGATTGTTGTCGGGGTAGCACATTTATTCTTCACATCTTCAAGTCTTCGCAATACTTGTAATGTCTCATATCCTAATACTTTCAAGCTAACCTATACGAAGTTGACTCTAGTGCATAATCAAGCGACTCTTAACATGAGTTTTGATTCACTAAAATATGACAACCAAACTTGACATACCAGTGCTTGGTGGGTTCAACCGAACTATGCTCTAACAATCTTCCTTTTTTTTCAATTTTAGTGACAAACTCTTATATCATATGGATAAACAAATTACAAGAATTCATTACACATACGCTTGATTCCTGAATTCAATAGCACAGTAAACTGCATAAATTCAATCCTCAAAAATGTCGTTGTTGACATTATAATAACAAAGCTAATACTCCCCCTAAGGAAGATAGGTAGATATTCAATCCGCACATCTTTGTTATACCACTTAATATGATATGTTACTCCCCCTTAGTCTGTGATTTCACTCTTTCGTTTAGATTAAACGTTAAAGCACCAATGTTCTTTTCCATATCGATACCAATCAATATAAAATCAGTGCCAGTATCACTTGTTTACTCCATATATTTCTCCACCTTTTTTTCACAAAATGACAAAGAAACGAAAAAATAAAGGACAACACGAAAATAATCTTACAAATCTCAAAATAGACTTGCAACCTGTAGAGTTAGGCACGAGGGTTCCACACACCATGTTCTGGTAACCAATATCAAAACCGACACTACAAGTAGTTTTATTTTGATATGTTACCAAGGAAACAATTGTCCGAAACAATTTTTCCATTTTAGTTTAGCAAACCAAAAATCAACTAAGCATCTTAGTTCCTTTGCTAAACCGATTGTACAAAAACAATCGCCTATTCGATAAGACCAAAATAAAGATAACTCTATTTTTCTCATCAGGTTCTAATTATCCATAAACTTAGACCTTTCAATGTTAAACAAGACAAGTACTAGGTTAGTTAACTAGCATTTCTTTTTAAGGCATTCAATTAGACTTGAATAACCGAAACCTCACTTCGGTAAGTCTAACTAAGATCAGAATTAACTTAGTTTCTTTTATCCGAAATCGAATTGGACTAAACAACTCATCCCGTAAACCTTTTATTTCGTTAAGCCATAAATAATTCATACAAACCAAATAAATCAACTTGCAAAATTATTCACCTCAACCAGAAGCAATTCAAACAACGTAGACATTAAAGAACCGCAATTGCACCGAAATTTTGTAAGCCTAAACAATTGATACCGCATAATAAAGCAAGATAACAATAATTTTTTTTAAGCGGAACCAAATGAATCACACAAACATCCATACACACATAATGGAATAAACATCGATTAAGCAAAAGCAATAAATATATATGAAATAAACTCAGACTTTTCTTAAACAGGAAAACAATTAACTAACAACATTGTTACCTCAAATTTCACATCCACTTCTCCAATATGATTGCGTCTTCGTCCAGGGAGAATTGATATCGAAATATCATCATGTTGTCATCCTTATACAAAAACAAAAGAATAACAACAACCAACCTTTACCAGAGAAAGGTTGAAAATCGGTTTTAACAATTGCAAGCAAAAGTTGAAAACCTTCGAAACACATATGCTTTTATGCTAAATCAAAACCGATTCAACATATTGTGACTTTTTCACATATTGTTTCTACCAGAACCCCTCATGATTCTTTGATAAAGCCTACCAACATGTGCTAGAACTTAATCCTGCTAAATTAAAAAATCACCCAAACCACAAGGGTTCACAACATTATGAGATCGAATATTAAGGTAGTAAAACCGAAATCAAACATCCCATAAATATACATAGAAATAATATAAAAGCATTCAAGCACAGGCTATGTAAACCGAAAACTATCACAAGAAAAATTGTAAATCAATTAATTTATTTATAATAGACCAATACAATCATTGAAAGAAATCAAAAATTGATGTCTATTTTTACGGACTTCCTAATCCTTCATAATCTTGAGATCTCTTGCGCTTGATAGGGATGACTCTCCTAATTCCCTGAAGCGATCCTTGATTGAAGACTAATTACTCAACCTTGTGGAAGTTGGGTTCCTCCTCGTTTACTATTTTGGTGAGTAAATCTAGTTTCTTGAGAATTTGAGCTTGAGCTAATAAGGATTTTTAAAGGCTACGTTTTAACATAAGAACTTCCAACTTGCTTCCGGCACAAGTTCGAGCCATCTTGTAAAACTCTTTTTCATAATCGATCATGCAAGATGAAAGATTCATATTCAAATAGGAAGTGGATCAGTTTCCATTTAGGTGACCGAAAGAGTCACTAGCCAATTTTTCAGCATACCTTTCTGAAACATTTGAAGAAAGCTTTGCATACAAATCTGATTTTTCCATGATTCCTAGTTTCAGACAGAAGACCGAGACACTCATATATTACCGAAACTTATACACCAATGGTTACTAAAAACTTGTTCATTGAATATGGAAATCAAATATTCTTTCCTTAATAGAAAAACCGTGAATTTTTAATATTAAGGATTTTAAAGAAAGTGAGTCCAATATTTTCATAATTCTCGCAAGTTTTGAACCATTCCATAATATACACTGAACTCATCAAACCAAGTTTGAGCACTTTATAAGTCGGTGTATTTCTCCCAGATACTAAGTATCTGAATGAGACAGATTAAGTTTTCCACGATTATCAAGAAATTTCTTCTTACCTGATTTATTAGGAACATTGATACTTTCTGACGATAAACAAAATTTATCATAGAAATTACTATCATCAAGATATTTAGAAATTACCTTTAGTGTTGATGATCTGGAGACATGGCCAACTTCTTCTTTTTGTAGTTTCATGATCTTCTTTGGTATCCACTTCTTGGAGTTTGTGGCCTTCTGATCTTTCTTCCCTTTGTGATGAACGGTTGAAGAATTCTTTTGAGAATCCCTTGATCCGAGATGATCATGTTTGTGTATGGCTTGTTTAGATAAAGTTATCATGTTAAGCCTTGGGCTGGAGTTAGATATACGTTGACAGTCCATAATTACATGACCTTTGTTTCCACAATAAAAACATCGTCTATCATGATGTTTAAGATGATGTGAAGATCTCTGATGAGAGTAGTTTACCTTTTTATTTCCTGGGAATTCCATGTCCTTTTTACAGGAAGGATCCTCCTTTTGAGCGCCCTTAAGATTGATATTCATCTTTCCTCTTGGAGAATGGTACAATCCAGACTTCTTGGATTTTGGGAAGGATGTAACCAACTGATGTTCAGACATTAATGAATACGTATCATACTTTAGCATGTTGACATGTTCGATGACAGTCTTTATCTCAGAGTCATATGAGATTTTTAAGGCATTGTCTTAAGAGATCAGTTTTCTTTTCTTGATCAATGCTTTTCTTTAGCTTGGTTTCTAAGAAATTGATCTTTGAGGAGGAACTGATCTTACAAGATTCTAAGTCAGTTTTACATGATGACAAATCACTTTTAAGCTGATCATTTTCAGCTTTCATATGACCTAAGTCTTTAAGAAGTTTTCCTTCTCTTTTTAATGCAAGTGTGAGCTCGGTTGCACAAGAAAGAAATTCTTTCTTTAGTTCATCAAGTTGAGATGTTTTTATGTTCACATAATCAACATCGTCTTTATCATCAGGTGATTCAGAATCAGACTCATCGACTGTGAGTACAAGACTTAACTTAACCTCTTCTTGAGAACATACAGACATATTTCAGAAGAGCAAGTGGAACTTATAGAAGACATCCCTTCTAAGAATTTTCGGAAGTTAAATCCAGGACGAGTTTTTCTCAAACCTTGTGACACGTTAAAAGAATCATCCATTGGATTCAATTCTTATAGGTTGGATCCCACCAAACACAGATTACTAGATCTTTTCGTTTTTGCCTGCTCTGATACCAATTGAAAAGACGAGGGTACCCAAATATACCTCAATCTAAAACTTTTCCTACCTATAAGTCCTTTCTCCGAAAGTGATTGTCTATGTACTGAGTCGAGACAATGCAACTAATCGGTTTTCACTTCTTATGATCGTCTATGGATACGAGACCGAGACAATAAAACAACGAAGTATGTTTACTTGATAAAAAGTTTCGGACTTAACCAAACACAATAGGATTCACTTATCAAGTAAATAGGAATTAAAGTTTGTGTGATTTACTTTAATTATAATAAAAAAATTATAATGCGGAAAATAAAAGTAAATGACACAGCAAGATTTTGTTAACGAGGAAAACCGCAAATGCAGAAAAACCCCTGAACCTTGTCCATAATTGAATACTCTCAGGATTAAGACGCTACACAAAATTACACCTAACTTCGTATAGTTGAGACCAAGATACTAAACCTATAGTTCACCTAGTCCCGTCTGTATTCCCACGCCTCCAACTTATAAATAAGTCACGTACTTGGAACAATTCCTTTGGTTCGTATTCCAAACAGTAAAGGACTAACAAATCTGTTTGGTATCCACTCTCTTCAACCAAGTGATATGAGTCGGGAAAAAGCTCTTCTGTTTATCTTAACATAAACTCCTTCGTCAGTTCCTTAGATCTATCTTATGTTCAATTACCAAATTAGTAATCGTTAAGATTTGCGATCAACACTCTTAATCCAAATAATTATGTTGATGTCGATCTACTCAATTAATCAATCCAATTGTATCACAAGGATAAAACCGATTATTAATTGGATCCTCTTTTTACCGAAACAAGTATTGTGCACACCAAAGATTATGAACCCACAAATCAAAAATCTTCAATATCTTCTTCATCTTCAAATCTTCTTAGATCTTCAATAAACACCTGCACACAATCACTTGAATATCTTGTAATTAATAACGCACAGAACGGAGTTTATTAACAATGGATTATCACAAGATCGTCTTTGGAACTAAAAACAATCTAAAGATCTCTGTCGAAACTTTTAACTAGTTTGAGTGAATCTTATAGCAGAAGAGAATATCCTCAAGCATAAAAAAACTAGGTGCAATCAAAGTTCAACCACCATTAGTCAATCAAATCAACGAAAACAAAATATTAACCACAATTATCTAGTTTCCCACCAACGGTACTAATAGAGATTCTCAATCCCAAAGAAGACTTCAAACTGAGCGGTCGTAAGAGATTTCGCCTAATTAGGTTACTCTCCTCTACGAACAGGCGGCTTCACCAGTAGCAGCAAAACAAGAGGTAGTTTGTTGTTACGAGGGATTAGTTTGCTACAAATGTTTATAGACTAGGAAGTTTGGACACCAAGGAATTCCGAAACCGAAAATATTCTCAACATATTCATTAAAGCACAAATTCGGTTTCCATAATTCGTGGTAATGCTCTTCCAATAATAATGATTGAAATATCTCAGAAAATCATTAATTAGTAAATGCACATTACTAATTATTATTTTCCTAAAAATGAAATTAATAACCTTAATTAAATGATTCTTAACTTATTTATGTTTTGATCTGGGGATTCTCTTCCATTAGCTATTAAGTAATAACTTTGAACAATTAAATAATAAACATTCGCAGCACGTGTTCAAAGTATGTCGACATCCTAACTTTGTAAGTTCTCTTTCATACTTATAACCTTGAAACCAATTTTCCATACTTCCAAACAAGTTTAGAATTGGTTCATCTGATTTTCAAGAACTATGTGATTGATCAAATAACATTCAATCACAAATCATGGGTTTAACGGTTCTACCAAAACAAGTTTTGGTTCTACCTCCATGTGAGTGTTGTGCATAGTCACACTAGCTTTACAAAATTCGGTTGACTAGCTACTAGGATCGGTTCCCCACATATATATGGTATCTAACTTGAATATGTTGCACATGTCCATAGGATCGGTTCCCTTTTATCTAAAAACGTGTTGCACATGTCCATAGGATCGGTTCCCCTTTCTGCTATAAACCTGTTGCATCTCATACAAGGATCGGTTCCCCTTTGTGATGTACTTCACCTCTTACTAGGATCGGTTCCCCTTTTCCTAGTTTTGGTCAGACATATAATCACAAACCCGATCATACCATCTCAGGTGATTACTTAAGATCGGTTTCACTAATAAAAGTCATACCAAAGCATAAGTCAGGATTTTGTGAATAGTTTTATCAAGAACGCAAACAAGTCATGATAGAGGTTCTACTAATCACACATATTGGTTGTTCATAAGATAAGCAATGCATAACAAAACCAATAACACATGTCGATTTCCTTTTCGATTCACAAACCAAGTTCATGAATTTACTTCCTTAGAACACATGAAAACATTGTTCCCTAGGATGAAATCCTCACCTCATACCCATACATAATCACAATAACATTCAAATTATTATGGCGATGTCTTATCTACAAAGTTTAATGGTTAAGCAATAAACCTCGTATTGTATTCCTTAATACTATGTCTATCTAGAGTTCAAACATGCTTCGGAGTTTTGTTTTCAATATGCACGACTTGAAAGGTACGTCAGTGTTAGAGCATTGCTCGGTCGAACTCGCATGTGTTGCTATCTCAAGCATGTTTCTCAATGTTAGTGATCAAAACTATAAGTCTTGATTTATAGTCTACTACAGCTAAGTCTCGGACTATGATAGAAAGTGTAGTTGAGCTCACGGACTTCATGGAGATTCATCATACAAGTAGAATAACTACTCAAAGAACCGGTGGAAGTTCTCTAAAAAAAGGTATGTGAAGAGTTGAACTTATCTATCACTCAAAAGTCTGTCTACTCTATCTCCTACTCTTTGAGACAAGAAGTCATATGCTATATATATAGACTTGGATTATACACATTTGGTATTTCGAGCCGAGTATACCTCGCCTATATATATCTCGAAATATGTGTTGGTAAGCTTTTCGCTTCGACCAAGTTTAACGTTACCATGTGACGAAAGTCATGATATGTTTCAATCATATTGAAAATTTCTTTGACGAGAAATGATGTAACAACTATATAACGTCCTCTAAGAATGTTTCAATGATTGAAATGAGAGTTTAGATTACATAACCAATGGTGTACATAAGCATTGTTGTGGAAACACGTTTATGTATAAGTCCTATTCCTTGAACCAAAGTTTGCGAACTTTGTTGATCAAGAGAACCGGAAGAATGACGTGAGACAAGTCAGCGAACTCAGTGTGTTATTTCTAATTGAGGAAACCGCAAATGCAGAAAAACCACGAGACCTAGTAAAGATTGAACACACACTGTATTAAGCCGCTACAGATACTAGCCTGCTCCAAGCTCACTTCGAACTGGACTGTAGTTGAACCCTAATCAGTCTCCCACTGATCCAAGGTACAGTTGTACTCCCTATGCCTCTGATCCCAGCAGGATACTGCGCACTTGATTCCCTTAGCTGATCTCACCCACAACTAAGAGTTGCTACGACCAAAAATCGCAGGCTTTGACAATAAACAAATCTGTCTCACACAGACAAGTCTATCAAAGGATCAATATTTCTCCCGTAGAAAAACCCTAAAGTTTTTGTTCTGCCTTTTGATAATAATCAAGGTGAACAGGAACCAATTAATAATCTGGTCTTATATTCCCGAAGAACAACCTGGATAAATCAATCACCTCACAACAGTCTTAATCGCGTGGTAACGAAACAAGATGTTGCGGAATCACAAACAATGAGATGAAGATGTTTGTGACTACTTTTTATATCTTTCCTATCGGAGATATTAATCTCAAGCCAATCAATCTGATTGTACTCATACGATAAAAGATGCAAGATTAGATCACACAACTACGATAAAAGTAGTATCGGTATGGCTTCACAATCCCAATGAAGTCTTTAAGTCGTTAACCTGGTTTTAGAAGAAGAAAACCAAAGGTTAAAGGAGAAACGACTTTAGCACGCAAACTAGTATCACACGTGAAGTTTGGGGATTAGTTTTTCACAATAGTAGATGTCTTAGTATTTCAAATCAGGGTTTTTCCTTGGTCACAAAGCAAACAATATCCACCGTTAGATGAAAACCTAATTTAGATTCAAGCTAATATTTCTCAACCATTAGATCGAAAACTTAGCTTGTTATACACAAATGAAATACACGCTTCTAGGTTTGTTAACCGTACCTAAACGTGTACATTGTTGGTTCAACAATAATTAACCAAAAGGTTAGCCATATGGGAATTTCATACCAACCATATTCTTCTTCACCATAACTATTCAAATGACTTCAAATGAACTAGTTAGAGAGTTGTTCAATTGAAAGGAAATCTTATGTACTACACAAGACACAATTGAATTAAAGATGATTTGATTCACTCGATTCGGTTCATGAACTTTATAGCCACGGTTTGAAAACTGCATTCCTTAATCTTTATAAGTTTAAGTTCAGAAATCATCTTCAGATATATAATCTTCTTAAGTTTGCACACTAGGTTCACGAACTTAAGAAACCGGGCAGAGTTTACAAACTCCAGCAGAAAATCTCGGCAAGGACTTTCCGCCGGTACTCACGCAACAAGTTTTTCAACTCCAGCAGAATTTCTCGGGATGAGAAGTTCGGCAGTTCGCGGACTTGGCAACAAGCCATTCTTCCGGTTTCTCCTGATCAAAAAAGTTCGCAAATTTTGGTTCAAGGGATAGGACTTATGCACATGTGTTTCCACAACAATACTTATGTCCATCATTGGTTATGTAATCTAAACTCTCATTCCAACCATTGAAACATTCTTAGAGGACGTTATATAGTTGTTAAACCATTTCTCGTAAAAGCAATTTTCAATGTGATTGAAACATATCATGACTTTCGTCACTAGGTAAAGATAAAATGGTCGAAGTGAAACGCATACCAACACATATTTCGAGATATAGATAGGAGAGGTATACTCGGCTCGAAATACGAAATGTGTATAATCTAAGTCTATATATAGCATACGACTTTTTGTCTCAAGAAGTCGGAGATAGAGTAGATAGACTTTTGAGTGACAGATAAGTTCATGTCTTCACATAACTTTTTTTCGAGAAGTTTCACCGGTTCCTTGAGTAGTTCTTCTTCTTGTATGATGAATCTCCATGAAGTCCTTGAGCTCAACTACACTTTTTATCCTAGTCCGAGACTTAGCTATAGTAGACTATAAATCAAGACTTATAGTTTGATCACTAACATTGACAAACATGCTTGAGATAGCAATGCATGCGAGTTCGACTGAGAACTGCTCTAACACTAACGTACCTTTCAAGTCGTGCATATTGAAGACAAAACTCCGAAGCATGTTTGAACTCCAGATAGACATAGTATTAAGGAATACAATACGAGGTTTATCGCTTAACCATTAAACTTTGTAGATAAGCCATCGCCATAATTATTTGAATGTTATTGTGATTATGTATGGGTATGAGGTGAGGATTTCATCCTAGGGAACAATGTTATTGTCACTCATATATAAGTGACAGAGCTCTACTCAGATAGTTTCTGGACATCATAACCGGAGTCAACCAATCACATGGATATATTAAGAAGATGGATGTAGAGAAAAACGTAGATGGTTTTGATGTTGACTAAACTGAACGGTGTTTCCCATATCTGTCTGAAGGCCACTGCCAACATGAACCTATCTTAATGGACTGAGATACTGGTCTAGACTAATATCAACACACTAGCATATACAAGGGAACCAGTGGTCGATAATCTTAACTCTAGGTCAACTCAGCTGGCATATACAAGGGTACCAGTGGTCGACTTTATTGAATTTATTCCGGTTGGTATGGTGGTCTGGTCTCAATTTCTTTTCTTCTTTGTTTTTCCTAATTCTTTTTCATCATTTTTTTTTGCGCATCTCAATCACTCTATTTCACCCTAGCAGTGGTAAAATCTTGATTGGTGAGCCCCACCTAATCACTTGGAGAAACATATTTTAAAAGAAAACAAAATAAAAACAAAAGTGAAAAGGATTCAACGAGATATGGCGAAACTACCATGTTTTTTTCTAACACCTGAGCTATGTGCTTTTATGAATAGACTCTTTAGATGTTTCCATCTAATAAGATTGGTTCCTCAACTCCTACAACCAAGATGGTTCCATCCACTTAGATTGGTTAGTGTCATCCTTAATAAGCATAAATTTCTAGGCTTCGGAGTTTAATAATGCAACTAAAAAATTTCTCCCATATCCCCAAACTTAAATCTAACATTGTCCTCAATGTTCTAAAGATGAAATTAAAAGCATGAACAAGGAGAAACTGTTACCATTTGATGTAAAAGAGTTAAGTAAAGATATTACTGTGTTGCATGAGTATTGGGTTACCTCCCAAGAAGTGCTAAGTTTAAAGTCTTCATCCATACTACGAAAGGATTAGTCACCTCATAAAATCATAAAGTAATAGTTGGAATATCTGTGGGTCATCAAAACCAAATAAAGATACCAAAAATAAAATGAATATGCAACATAAAATAGACAAATAAAGCAAACCCTTGTCTATTTTCCTGTTTAAGACAACTACATCTAGCTGTGGTTCAGGTTCAGGCTCTATGAAAGGGTCTAGATAAAATATTTTCATGCGCTGGAATTCCTCAAAGCTAAGATCCGGTTCAGGTATTAGAGTCTGGAAAACTCAAGTAAAAACTTAGAAGAACATAATAATAACCTGAATAATTGTGGATCCTTAAAGTCAACCAGTTTTGACTCACACAATTGACCACGATGAAACTGGCGGTCAATCTTAAGCAAATGTGTAAATACTAATTTCCTAAAGTACTTAGGCTTGGTCTCAAAAATTAATAGCTGACACATTTGAAACTCATACGTTCACACACTTGGTTGAAAAATATTTGGTGGGAAAACAAAGTCAATCTCGGTATCAGAGCCTAGGTAAACCACATCAACCAGAGGATGGGTTTCTAACAACTTAACTTCTTTATAGACATCACTAGGTTCTGGAGAGCTAGTATGAAGGTAATATAACACAATGGTTGAGGCACATATATCAATTCCCAAGTGAAGGATCTCTGTAAGATCTAAAGGTAAGGCACAATGAGAATGATAATCACCCCTAAACTTAGAGTTTTGTGTGTCTCTAGATAGACTAGCTACAATTTCCCTAATTTCTAGATCATCAGAATCCTGAAAATGGTCAATTGCTTCGTGTAGATTATACTCAGGTGATGCATCCTCACTCATATTTAAAAGCTCTACGAGTTCATCTTCTTCATCTAAGACTATCGTTTCTAAATCGCTAGACTCTACAACAATATTCTCAGAGTAAACTCGTTCGTCAAAAACTATCATCAGCTTCGTAATCATAAGAAAATACTACATCGTCTAAAACGGTGGTATCTCTTGTCAATTCCTCGTCCTTTTGAATAGGTGAATAATTATTAAAATTATTTGGATTTGAACTAGAAATAATATTATCATTGTAAAGCTCAATTGGAGTAACAAATTACTGATCACTGTGCCTATATGTGTATGATTCTTCATCAACACTATCCTCATCATAATCATCATTAAAATAACATGAAAATGGTTGAACCTCATCTAAAGTAGTGTTACCAATTCTAACCTCGTCATCTTAATAATGCAAATAACTATCCTCATTTTCAAGGGTACTATTGGAAACACTATATTGGAAATTAAGATTATTTCGAGCAAGTCTTTCGTTCGTCTCAACTATCTGCTTGAGGGATTCCTCTATAGAAGGTTTATTCATTGGTGCAGTTTGTTTATTCACTTCCGACAGAAACCTATTTGTCTTTTTAGTTAACTGTTTGAGAGACTCTTCTAAAGATATGGAAGAATCATAAATAGCACCAGGGTACAACTGTTTGATTAAATCATTCAATGGAGAACTAGTACTATAATATTCCTTATTTTCTTGCTCGGGTGACCTGTCGCATGCGGATAGTAATTGGTCTCACCATGGTATGAGACATTACCTTGAAAAGGTTTATGTTCCCAATCACTATTCACATTATGGTCGTAATATGAATAATGTCTATTTTTCTCAGTCGGATATGCATTGTATTGGCTATTGTGATACCAGTTTGACATTCTTTTGTGTACGTGCAAATGCATGGTCGAATAGAATGTGTAAGCTCAGGTTACCTTTAGCAAAATATACCTACAGTCAAAGACTGGTCAAAGGTACAAGGCTAAGGCTTGTGGTGTTTCGGATGATAACGCGCAGAGGGTTCACCGTACTAAACCACGTGTTTTCCTAAAAATCGGCATCTGACGATGCAATATGGTGTGTACACGTATTTTTTTCACAAAAGAAAACCCACTGATAGGGGATTCTTGGGTGGATAGAGTCTTACATCTCGTACCAGACGGGCGATGAACCGTTGAAGTCGACTCAGGCCACTGACTCTTATGTCAGTGTACGAACCCAAGGGGCCGAGACAGTATCGTAACTTTCGTCCTTCCCTGCAAACAGTTTTATTTAATTTTTTTAACCCTTCCCTAGGGTTTTCAAAAATAATGTCCAGGTCAAAAAAGAAAAGGTCCAAAAAGTAAAAAGAAAAATTACAAAAATACAAATAAACCCTAATACAGTTTTTAAAAATTATAAGAATAATTAAAAAAAAACCTAAAAAAAGATTAAAATAAAATTATCTTCTTTTCCATTCTTTTCACTTTCTCTCTTGTTTTAATCCCCAAGGCCTTTAGTCTCCGATTTCTTTTTGATTCAAAACCTGCAATAAATAGACAAATACCCAAAAGTATAAAATAGAACAAGAAAATAAAATAAAACTAAAAACAAGAACAAAATTTAAAATAAATCTAAAACCCTAACCTAAACACAAATCCGCGTCGGCGGCGCCAAAAAATGATGTAGTTGTAGAAGTGGTAAATAGAGTATCGTTCAACTCGGACTTGTGTAGACTCGATTCTAGACTTAAAAATAGAAAACATTAAAAATATATATACACGATTGTCACAATATCGAGAGGTACCGAGACTAAGGAGTCCACCAATTCTCATATTCATGTGGTTCAACTAATAATTCTAGACATTTATAGCTCCAAAGATAACAATTTATTGACTCTAATTCATTGCCAAAGGTCGACTAGAATGGGTAAGCTCAGGTTACCTTTAGCAAAATATACCTACAGTCAAAGACTGGTCAAAGGTACAAGGCTAAGTCTTGTGGTGTTTCGGATGATAACGCGCAGAGGGTTCACCGTACTAAACCACGTTTTTTCCTAAAAATCGGAATCTGACGATGCAATATGGTGTGTGCACGTATTTGTTTCACAAAAGAAAACCCACTGATGGGGGATTCTTGGGTGGATAGAGTCTTACATCTCGTACCAGACGGGCGATGAACCGTTGAAGTCGACTCAGGCCACCGACTCTTATGTCAGTGTACGAACCCAAGGGGCCGAGACAGTATCATAACTTTCGTCCTTCCCTGCAAACAGTTTTATTTAATTTTTTTAACCCTTCCCTAGGGTTTTCAAAAATAATGTCCAGGTCCAAAAAGAAAAGGTCCAAAAAGTAAAAAGAAAAATTACAAAAATAAAAATAAACCCTAATACAGTTTTTAAAAATTATAAGAATAGTTAAAAAAAACCTAAAAAAAGATTAAAATAAAATTATCTTCTTTTCCATTCTTTTCACTTTGTCTCTTGTTTTAATCCCCAAGGCCTTTAGTCTCCGATTTCTTTTTGATTCAAAACCTGCGATAAATACCCAAAAGTATAAAATAGAACAAGAAAATAAAATAAAACTAAAAACAAGAACAAATCTTAAAATAAATCTAAAACCCTAACCTAAACACAAATCCGCGTCGGCGGAGCCAAAAAATGATGTAGTTGTAGAAGTGGTAAATGGAGTATCGTTCAACTCGGACTTGTGTAGACTCGATTCTAGACTTAAAAATAGAAAACACTAAAAATATATATACACGATTGTCACAATATCGAGAGGTACTGAGACTAAGGAGTCCACCAATTCTCATATTCATGTGGTTCAACTAATAATTCTAGACATTTATAGCTCCAAAGATAATAATTTATTGACTCTAATTCATTGCCAAAGGTCGATTTTGAAAGTAATGGATGTAAATCTAAAGCATGGGACATCAAATATCTTAAGATAAGCATGACCCATTAATTGAAATCACAATCATTTAATAAAAATAATAAATCAATGAAAAATCAATGCAATAAGTCATACAAGAACTAATAGAATTACCACAATTATGAGAAAGGGCTTCCTCCGTCCCAGTATTGGGGTTTAACTCCGCATATCAAAAACACGCTCAAAATAATAACACATGGATGAATAGGTGTGTTATTGAGGAACAATTGAGTTTGTAACACATATAATTGTTACAGAACCCGTTACTATAGAGCCGACTGTTACAGAGAAACCTAACAGAAATAATTGTTGCAGAACTGCTACAAATTCGAAAGAAATAGTGACGGTTCTGTGCTTCTTCTTCTTACTTCTATGTTGATGATGAACTCGCCTGCAACTGTTGGGTTGTTTCTCTGAAGATCTTCCAAACCTTCCGTTCGGTCCCCAAAACTCCCGATTTCCTTTCTGAAACTTCCCGCGTATGTCTTTATACACGACAGTTCAATAAATCTCGAGAAATACTCGAGATTTCTTCTCTTTTTCTTTTACTCCAAGTCACGGAAATATTTCCCTTTCTTTTCTCATACGCTTTTCCGGATTCATAAAAACTCTCCTATTATTCCTCCACAAGCAAAATCCTCGGTTGATAATGCATATAAATTTCATATTAAGTCGAACAGGATCAAGATTACTCCCATGTTTCCGTAAATAAGATATTCTTCCCTGATTTTCGAGAATCAATCGAACACGCCCATTTTTACGACATCAAACCAACCACCGGTCTTGTTTCAACGTAACAGGCCCAAACCAACTTAGTATGGTGAAAATCCACGAGACAATATCGTTTAAATCCAAATCAGGGAGTTCGCAGCTCCTTAAATATGTTCCCACCAAAGTGGTAATTGAATATTTGTCCCTACTTTCGATGTTCTATACAAATATCCTTATCACACAATAAATATGTCCCTCTTCATCCCTAAGCCCATCAGGGGTTCAATAAGGTTTTTATTTCTTCCAAGTTTGTCCTCCTATCTATCATCCTACTTACTTCTTCTTCTTCTTTTCTAATTAGCAGCGCCATCCATTTCCATCGCTCTACCACCACCAAAAACATCTCTATCGTAACCACCTTCGTTTCATTCTTATTCGTTTCTAGTCCGCCGCTTCACCACCTTCACCATCTTCTCCGCCGCTAAATCGTAACCTAAAATCAGATCGCTCCATCACCACCTGTGCAACTATAACCACCTTCTCCGCCGCTAATGGATTCAGGATTTAATCGAACTATCATCAACAGGTGACACCTTCTTCTTCTTCTTATAAAAACTGAATTTGAAATCGGATTCAAATAGATGGAGATCTGATTTTAGGTTGCAATTATAGATCGAGATCTGGTTTAGGTTACGATTTATGGTGGTGGTGTAGCAGCGACATATAATGAAGTATGTATTTTGAATCTAATTTTCTTTCGGTACTGGTGGTATTGTAAGTCATTGTGACGTAGATGAGAATAGTTTAGAACTAAGAAATTAATGATGTAGATGGAGGTGGTTTTGGTTGGAATGATGAAATTGGTGTTGGATTTTGGTTCTGGTTGTTTTGGTGGTGGTGGTGGTGCTGGAGATGTGTGATTTGTTGGTGGCGGTAATGGTGGAGAGGTACGAATGAGAAATTAGTCATGGAAATAGTAGTAGAATGGTGGTTCTGGTTGTTGTAGTTTTCGAGATTGGTTTTGAAGCTGGTCTTGAAGATGTTGTTGTTTATGAAACTGCAGGTAATGATCAATGTTGTTGTTTATATGTTTTTATGGGATCAATTGTTGTTGTTGATCCATTTTTTGGGATTAACTCCTATTGTTGACCCAATTTTTTATTGGATCAACAATGGTTGTTGATCCATCTATGGGATCAACTCCTGTTGTTGACCCAATTTTTTATTGTATCAACTATGGTTGTTGATCCATCTATATGGATCAACTCCTGTTGTTGACCCATTTTTTTATGGGATCAACTACTGTTGTTGATCCTTTGAACTCCTATTGTTGACGATATTTCCTTGGATAAGTATAATCATGCTTGTAGTTTAAATCATGCTTTGTTGTTTAAATCATGTAAATTTCTTTCAATGTTGAACTTGTGGTGCAATGGTAGCATGACTGAGTCCATGTCAGATGATGCGTGTTAGACTCACGCCAAGTTCACTCCATTTTACATGGATCAACTTCTACTATTGATCCTTTTTTTTGGATCAACTATCGTTGTTGATCCCCTATACTATATCAACTTCTACTGTTGGTTCTATTTTTTTTGGATCAACTATTGTTGTTGATACAAAAATATCTGAACCAGTGGTGGCGGCGCAGTCGTGACGGTGGTGGCAGTGACGACGTCGACGAACTAGTAGTGGTGGCGGCAACAGACTAGTGGTGGTGGAGGACTGGTGGTGGTGTAATGGTGGTGCTTAAGGAGTAGTGGTGGCGGTTGGTAGGTGGTGGTTGTTGAACGGTGGTGGTGGAATGGTAATTGAATGTTGGCGGTTGTGGTGTTAGTGGTGGTGGTGAAGTGGTAGAGGAAGAAATTTGTTCCATTTTGAAATAAAGAAAAATATTATATGGGTGAGGGTATTAAGATAATCTAATATTAAATAGATAAGGTTATAAAAAAGTAGGGACATATTTATTGTTGAATAAGGATATATTTATTGGGTGTCAAAAGTAGGGACATATAATTAATATACCCCCGCCAAAACCATCAGTTCAAAAGTTAGGAGATGGAGTGCCCTTATCACTCTTTCGGGTGCCTATACTAGTGAGTTGCCCCTTATCATCTGGGTACCCCTTATCCAAAATAGGAGTCCGAATAGCATGCGTCCTTCGGAGGTGCCTTTATCAACTTTTTGAGCCGATTTCTCCAAAAACGTTTATTGGCCAAAAATACCTACAAACACATAAAACACCGTAATAAATACAAATTCGAGTGCCAACAATATATAGTATTGAGATCAAATAAGACACAAAAACGTGTCTATCAAATACCACCAAGTAACAGTTTATTATTTTCTTGAATAAATCGAGCAAGAATAGTATCAATATCCTCCCAAGTTGCTTCTTGAATAAATTTTCATTTGCATCTGCCTCTGCATCTGCTAACCAAGGTGGCTTCCATAATCTTGGAAATCCTGAACAGTACTCATCACACTTTGAAAGTACTAGCCAAGGTGGCTTTCATAGTCGTGGTAAACTTGACCGACACAAAGGAATAATTGTCCTGAATACACACAAGTGGCACGTCAGGTCTCCGAATCCACATGTAACTTCCATTACAGCACCATGAGAATTCCCTTGAGTATCCCCTATCTTGTGCGCAAAATGCGTCTGCTGTAATTTATAATTTTCTAGAGCATCTGCAGCTTTCCATACCTCCCCCAATTCAGTTCCGAGAAGTGGCTTCCATGTAAATCGTTGTAAACCACAATAGAGTGATACACTAAAAAGAAAACCATACTTTATTGCAACTTTTTTGTGAGTGACCCTATTATTCATAGTTACTGGCAACAGTAATGCAATTGCAAAATGAGCACTAGCAGTTGTGAGAAGAACAATTTCCATTTTAGGAAAACCATCACTATCAACACCTTTGGAATGTGAGCCATAGTTAATATGGACGGAGTACCCACTATTCCTGGAAGGAGTCTGCCAGAAAGGAAAATTTTCTTGATACACTTGTGAACATTATCTTCACTGTAAGGCTTGATAATAAAGAATCCGGCATCCTTATAGGTGATGACAAAGTCAAGATGATTATAAAGTAGTTCTTTCAGTGCTCTTGCAGTAGATGACCCCTTCTTATTATAATTACCATTGTCTCCAGTGTTTGCCAACACCAATACACTTGTATTCGAAACCTTTAATCCATACCCATGTGGAAGGACTAACTTAAGGAAAATGCTTGTGTTGCAATTGGCCCCATAAATTGAATACTGGCTATTTAAAGCGAATGAACAAGTTTCTGTCTCTATACACTCAGCATGTGCAAGCCCATCCTTTTCAAGATCAAATAAGGTTCGAAAAACATCAAGATAAGTACAAAAACATCCCTCATCAGTACTAAAAAAATGCTTACCAGCATGTGTAGCTCCAACCGATCGGTGATTGCAGTCCTTGGGGTCGATAGGAAACTCATAGTTTATAACCATGTCCAGAAAAGGAATGTCAAGACCTCGACATACATCGTCACTACCCAAAAGAATACCATGCTTTTCTGTCTTGAACGTGTTCAAGGCTTCACCAAGTAACAAGGAATGTAATTTCAGTAGAAGCCAATTTAAAATTCACTTAGCCTGATTTATTCATTACCTAGAAAAGATTAGGAGGTGAAACGAGTGATCATGAAAATTAGGGGTGCCAACGGGTCTTATCGGGTCCGGTAATATATTGCCCGGAACCAGAATCGGTAATTTTAGTCGGTTCTGGATGCTAATGGTTCCGTGTTTGGTACTTAAATTGATGTGCTTGGAACCAGACCTGATAAAAATCTTAACAACCAAATTGGATCCGGGTATTTATCAGGTCTCTAAATTCAACTATATTTTTTTATGATCTATCTTTACAATTGTTATGTTGGCTTGATTTTAATAAATCTTCATACAAAATTATTACTATACCTATATAAATGTTCTAATTAAGGTTAAACGTAAGAAACTAAATGAAAAAATGAAAAAAAAATAAAAATTAAACGAGACTATAAGAAATTTTTTCATTTTAAGTAAAATTAACAAGTAAAATATAAATATCCGGGTATCCGATACCCGACGGGTAATACCCGTTCGGACCCGAAAGTTTATCGGTTCCTAACAGGACTATCCGCCGGATAATGATCTTGTTAATGGGTCCAATCTTAGGATCCGGAACCAGACCCGATATACCCGGATTCGGTCCAGTTCGGTTCCGGGTAATCGGTACCCACCGGAAGCCCTAATGAAAATCTTTAAACCATAAATGTCAGCTCGTAAATGAAAAACAAAATCGTCGTTTTTCTGTTTGGGTCTGATCATCTTTGAGTTGGGATTTCCCAGTAGATTATTAAGTTACCGTATCAATGGCTTTTAACAAAGTCTCACTTTTCTAGATAGTTGATTTAGAGATTTGAAGTTTTGTCATTTCCGCTTAAAAAGTTACTAGGGGTATTCTTCTTCTTTGATCACAAACTTATCTTCTCATCAGTTTGTGAACTCATATAAATCAGTTCGTGTCGACGGCGAATCATGTTGAGGTTTTATTACTTCAACTGCTAAACCTCCTGCTTCAAAAGTATCAGTTACATCCGTAAAGCTTTTACAGATGGATAATCAAAGGATTTCGATGAGGAGATCGATTTTGCCAAAAACCTATTTTCTACAAAAGGTTCAAGATTTGTGCTACTCTCAATGTATGTAGATCATTCTTTTAACAAAAGCTATGGTGAATGTGTAAAGCGCTAACTAGTCTTCTTTGGCTGTTCAATTAGACGACAGATTTCCGTTCATACAATAAATGTTAAGTTTGCGCACACGTTTTAGGCGCGTCATATGATCAAGAATGATTTTTTCTTGATAAATCTGTTTTTTTGTATGGATTTTGTTATCTTATGTATCCATGCACAAGATAACACCCAGTCATTGCATCAGGAAGGTACAAAAACAAATAAAAAAATAAGAAAGATGGTGTAAACTTGCATTGAAAAATGCAAATTAAAGTAGATTTACCAAATGTGCATTTAGTGAAAGTGAAATTTTACAATATCCAATGCAAGATAATACATCTCTCCTATTTTTTTATTTATTTTTACACCATCCCGATGAAAATAGAATGCAAGGACTGCGTATTGATGGCATGGTTCTATAATTTTAACTAGAAACTTAATCCCTAATTTTTTTCAGTCTCGTTTGTTAATTTATTTTGGGAGTTACAAAATTGTAACCATGTGTGGTAATGAGACTATTCATTGATTGGTGCCTGGATTTTGTGCAACACTGATTTTGATACTCGGTTATTTAAATACTAAGATTTGGTACCAGACTATCATGAGCATAGTTGACGGCAAAAATAAAATAAAAATAAAATAGTTTGATCAAGCTGATTTTAGTTTCTTTTCCTTAATTGTATAACATTTTATCAATTAACTAATTGTTTTTTCATTTTTAACTTTATCACATTCGTTAAAATCCATTTATCTTTAAAACCAGATCTTTATCACTGTCATGACAGTTTACCTTTTGTTGCCATACTAATTTCAAACCAATACATACGTTGATTAAATTGATCACATGTGAACTAAAACCAAGTCAAACAAAAACTTCGCATTTTCTTGTCACCATGGATTTGAATAATTCCATTAAAGTTAAGAAAATTCAATCAAATACGATATTTTACAGTTAACTAATTAATGGTCAAGGTGCCAAACCTTGGCATTTGAATAACTGAGTACCAAAAGTTAGTTGCTCGATGCTGAAGTTCAAGAAAATGAACATCATGTCTTAAGGTTTTTCCCTCCCGCCAGACCTATTTGGTTTGGATTCTCCTTAAACCATATTAACTGTTCAACATATTCAGACTCGATAGGTGATTGGGTCAATACTTGGATGGCGGATCCGAATCAATCAATAATTTCGGATAAAATTGCTACCATTATCTAGCTTATTTAGAGAAAGTTTTATGATAGAATCCAAACTATTCCAAGTGTGAAAAAACCATGGAATGTCAAATCTAGTGGTTTCCAAGTTGGGGTCTTCCACAGAAAATCCAAGCAAGGTTCCACGGTTTCGTAGAAGGGTTCGTGGAATCCATCTGAACGCCAATAAGAATAGCGTTAAACGCAATTAAGAATAGAGCTAAAAAAACGCAATTAAGAATTGCGTTCTTTTTTTATCCGTAGATTTAAAATGAGTTGTTGAAATCTAACGGCTGAAAAAATAGCTCCATTCTTAATTGCGTTTTTTTAGCTCCATTAAGAATTGCGTTTCTTTTTATCCGTAGATTTAAAATGAGTTGTTGAAATCTAACGGCTGAAAAAAAGCTTCATTCTTAATTGCATTTTTTTAACTCCATTCTTAATTGCGTTTTTTTAGCTCCATTAAGAATAGCGTTTCTACTATTCCACCATTACACTTGCGCTTCCATCCACAGTTCCAAATGCTGAGGTGGCGTGGAAGAGGGAAGATGGATGGATTCCACCATAAGACTTGCTCTTAGAAACATTGATGCTCAGTGGTGTTGGAAAAATCGGATCCAAATCCGACAAGTCTGATAGAATAGATTAATTTTTTTTTTTACAATCAGCGGCATCCACAACGTATTCACAAATTCGAGACTGCCGATTTTTAAGGTTTAAGTAAAGAGAAAGTTTGTTAATCGTTTGAATCGGGCGACTAACTTAGTTCCAAAAATCTCTCGTTTCCTGTGTCCTTCAGTAATTCAGTCTGTAATTCAGGTTAATTTCTAAAGAATGGTGTTCTTATTCTCATTCAATCTGATATTTCATATTAATAAATATGTCAGAACTAAATAAATTTGGGTCGCAATATGATTCTGGATCGAAATTAAAAAAATTGGATCAGAAACTAAGGTTTCCGTTTTTGATGTTGAAAATCCTCCAGAGTGTGGGATTAAAGGGAAGGATCCATCTGTGTTCATATCTGATGAAGATATTGATGGAAGTGTGGATGAATGGTGATTTAGTTTAATTGGGAGACTCGATTTCGTAAATCTGAAATTTTAAGTTGTTGAATCTGCTTTGAGGAGAGAATGGAGATTGAAAGGTAAATGCCAGCTTATCCCTTTGGATAAAGGTTTTTTTTTATTATCAAATTAGATAACGGAGAAGATAAATTATATTTGATGTGGATATTGGGTGACTGAATCACAAATTTAAGAATAAGATCCCGGAGAAGAGATTTTAAGCCCGAAAGGCAGAAGTCAACTACCGTGTTTGTATGGGTTCATTTTATTACCGAATACTGGAAAGAAAAGATCGTAATGTCAATTGGAAAGGTTATTGGTAGACCAATTAAGGTGGACGAAACAACCTTGAAGAAGGAAGTTGGATTTTATGCAACTGTTTTAGTGGAAAATATGGGGAGTTTTACCAGCAAGTTTTAATTCCTAAATTTCCAAAGTTCTGTAACCATTAATTATAAGGTGGTAGGATATTTAGTTTTTGAATGTAGAACAAAACGGAAGGAAATGACATAAAGAAGAAAAAATTATAAACAATATCAAGACAAGAAGAGTGTATAAAGCAAAAGAAACTAAAAATCCAACATCAAGGGGGTTTGATATTTGTTTCAATATGCTGAGTGTTCAAAAAAAGTTGATCAAATAGCAGATAATGAAGATGAAATAGTGGATGCCATTGTTTCTCCTTTAGATGAACATGGAAAATCTCTAACAAGTTTTGAAGGACAAGGATCCACTGGAATGTTTAATGCATTACAGGACATGAATGAAGATATTTTGGGGTCCCGTATTGCTTTTCCTATATTATCAACCCCAAAGGTTCTTGGTGCTATTGCTTGTTCTCCTTTAATTAACAATGTGATTACCGTGATTCCAACTTGTGGTGAGTAAATTTATACCAGGATGAGAGGAGTAATACTTCAAATCCTGAAGCTCGAAAATAAAAAGAAGGAAAAACTGTGAATATAACTACAACTAAAAAGCAAACTGCAAGTTTAGCTAAAAATGGTAATAGAATGGCCAACTGAGGAGAATTTTTAATTCTTCTCAAAATATCCCTTTTTAATGAGAGTCATCCATCTTCGGGAATATCAGAGGTCTTAGGTGATCAAAGGCCAAAAACAAACTTTGAAGTTTAGTAAAAAAAATTGTCCTGCTTTAGTAATGATTGTTGAGCCTAAAGGAAATGCTACTTCTTATTTTTGCAAGAAACTTAGGCTTCCTGGAAGGCATTATAATTTTTTTCTTAATTAAAATGACGAGAGAAAAGGTAACATTTGGATTTTATGGAGTTTTGCATAAATACACCTACAATTATTTCAAATACTACTCAAGCAATAACTGTTGAAGTGGGAGGTGCTTTAATCACTGTTGTCCATACTGCTAGCTTAACGGTAAACAAAAGAGTCGTGGAGGGAGCTTGTAGAGATGAGAGATTTGAATGGCCCTTGGTTGGTATTGGGTTAATTTAATACAATATTTAGTTTGGAGGAGAAAATTGGTGGTCTGCCATGTTTAAACAGTTGTAGATTAATTCAAGCACTATAAACTGGTATGGATTTTTTCTGGTGTAACAATAGAGTTGGTGCTAATTAGAGAATTGTCCGTAATTTGGATAGGACTGTGTACAACGAGAAATGACTTAGACATATATCCTAGTTAGGGATACAAAGTGGGTGTCACTACAAGAAAATCTACATATAGCTACACTATATGTTACCACACATTCAATATAGGTGTTGTAAAAGTAAATTTCTAGTAACAGTACTTTTCAGCTACAGCTAAAAGCTGTAATTTACTGCTACAAAATGAAACTTTTACCACACAAGTGTAGCAACAATATGAAAAGAGTGTGGCAAAAAAGTATAATCTCTTGCTGCAGCAATTAAGATTAGGTGCTGCAATAGACTTCTTACTACATAGATTATCGCGGCACTAATAGGGGTTTATGGCATAACCATTGGGGGTTGCAATAGGTTAAGTTTCTTGTAGTGGTGTTAGAGTGCGGGATTTATGACTATGGTGTGTTGTATGGAGAAAATGTTGATACTCCTAAGACTAGAAATATCCCTTTTTGAGTTCTAAAAATTTGGATGAGCCATCCAGATTTCTTGCAAGTGATTACAGATTCATGGAGTGAGGAGATAAGTGATAATCCTGGTTTCATTTTCATAAGTAAATCGAAGAGGTTTCAAAACATTATTAAACAACGAAATTTAATATTTTTGGTGAGATCAATATAAACTGAAGAAAGTAGAGGAAGATGTATTTCAAGCTACTGGGCTACTTAACAATTTGGTCACTGCAAGAGGGGTGCAAGAGGTACAAAAGTGCATATTGTAACAGAAAGCTAGAGTAAAGTTGTTGAAGGAGGGGCATTCAAATTCAAGATTCTTCCATGTTAATTTAAGGATTAGACATGCTAAAAATGAGATTATGTACTTGAAAGAATTGCAAATTGTGTTTGATCAGAAAGAGATTTGAATATAGAGAAGTGTGTTTTGCTGAGGGTGTCTTTATGGTTGTTTTAAAAGATGAAGATGAAAATAGAATGCTTGAAGCAGTTTCATCAGATAAAGAAGTGAAAAAGGCAGTGTTTGATCTTGATCCAGATAGTGCTCTCGGATTAGATGGATTTGCATGTTGGTTTTATAGAATAGCTAGGGAAGTTATTGATAAGGAATTTACAATGGAAGTACAATACTGTTTGAAATTATAAATTACTCACGCATATGATTTCTTGAGCTGGGATCTCTTATTTCTGGTTATGAAGTATTTGGGTTTTTCTGATCAGTGTACTCATTGGTTAAGGGTGTTATTAGAATTTGCTAGGATTTCTATACTAGTTAATGGTGGACCATTAGGATACTTCCAAGTGGGGATAGGGTTAAGACAAGGTGATACCATGTGTCCTCTTCTATCTTTGATAGATGAAGATTTAGTTGGCAGAACTTTGTCCCTAATGGTTTAAAATAAAAATCAGTACCAATGGTGAACAAAAAGGGCATAACTCCTGGACATATATTTTTTGCTGATGATATTTTTCTCCTCTGTAATGAAGACAAAAGAAGTTAATGGCCACCCTAGAATACTATCAAATTTCATCTGGTCAGAACATTAGCTTGGAAATAGTAACTGTTTTGTTGGAGGTACAAGTGAAATGAGAAGGACATAGATAGCAGAAGAATGCAATGTGCCCCTATCTACTTTTCCTGATAAATATTTGAGAGTCATTCTTACTTTATGAATTATCAAAACTCATCATGTATAAAGTTGTGTGGATATGATGCAAGAACAACTTTCTGGATAGAAAGGAAAGTTGCTCTTTTTCCAAGACAGACTAATTATTATGAAGTTTGTATTGTGTAAATCAAGTCTGTGTATAAATGGCCAAGAAGAGTGATTCAAGAGTGTTGATAAGCATGTGAATTCTACATTTTATACCCATATTTATATTAGCTAGGATTCAATATTTTAGTTACTAATATATTTTAGTGCTTTTGTAGAAAGTACAAGTGAATTCGATCATCCAACGAATAAACAGCAAAATGTGAGACTTAATGGTGTTTGCGACGAAAATGGCAAAGATGCTGGCCTGGTATTTCTATATATCAGCAGCACTTATTATGCTGGCATGGTATCTCCATATATCAGCAACCAGTCTAGTTACCATGACAACAGAAGGGAGTCGAAATGGTGAATATGAAACTAAAACGGTGTTGGCGTAAATTTACGTATAGCATGAACAAAATTGAGTTTCCAAAGGTAGCCGCATTAGTTCTTGAAGCACCTGCTACACTTCCAAATTCAATACCCAAGATTGTTTCCTTAGTGGCACACCTCCATCGGCTAATGACATGCAGAAGAAAAATATATGGGGATAATTAATTGGTGTTAATTTATTAATGAGAGAATATTGTGGTTTTCAAGAGGGAATCAATATTCGATGTGAAAAGATTTTGCAAGATGGTATATGACATGACAATATATTCATGAAGTATTATGGGATCCACATACATGCAACTCTCACTCGGAAAAGGAAAGAAAATAAAGAAATGAAGTGGTATTATGGAAAATGGAAGAAAATAAAGTAATGAAGTAATATTATTTTACTTACCATTATTAGTGGGAGTGAATTATATTAAACATGGGCACGAGATTGTGAACATGCATTTTGGTTGGTGGTCAAAGATACATGCAAGGGAAATTAATTGTGATTGGAGAAAGAATTATACTTCTTACTTTAATTATTCACATGCAAAAATTTGATAAGGAAAGAATATATTATTCTCATGTACACATTAATATATTTGAAGGGTAGGAACCATAAAAAGGGTGGAGTGACGTCTGTGTTGTGGGGGGGGGGGGGGGGGGGGGGGGCTGCAGAGCTGTGAAGCGGAGAAACAAGGGTATGCAGTTTTGATTTCATTTTTCTCCATGGTTTGCTAAATTTTTTGTTAGGGTTGAGATGGAAACCAATTTAATAATATAGACTCAACAATGATATTTCTAATAATAATTCATTGATTAGTAATTTCTTTTCATATAGATTGGTATTTAATTGCTCATGTGATTTTCTATATTATTCATGCTTTTGAATTGATATTTCGAGCTTCGGTTAAATCCATGGACTTGGTATGCAAGGATAGATAGGTAATGCTTTAGAATCACTACCCTTGAAGCGAAGGAGATTACAACGGAGAAACTATATTTGAGAATTTAACATACAATCTTCCGAGACATGAGATTGGTTTCAAATTGTCTTGAGTAATAAATAGAGATTAGTAGAGTTTTATATGATTGAATTGGTGAAAATCGAAAACCCTAACAACCCTTTCACATTGTTGTTTGAATTATTATTATTTCATTTTTTACCCTAATTTCTGAAAAATCGTTAAAACATTATCTATTTGATTATTTTTTTTGGTATTAGTTGGTAGAGTATTTCACACTCCCTGTGGGAACGAACCGCATTTTCTATATATATTACTATTGACCTGTGCGCTTGCGGATATAACTAGGTTTCATTTAATCATCAATTTTGGTTATCTAAAATCTACATCAAGTGTGAGAAAATAATGAGAAACTTTCTATGGTTAGGAGACTCAGAGAAAAGAAAAATGATTACTTTCAAGTGAGATCTGGTATCCATTAGTTTGAGATGGTTTGGGTCTAAGAAGACTAGAAATTATCAATAAAGTATTTCTTATGAAGCTTTACTGGAAAATGTATAATGGATCAGATGAATGGGAAAAGCATTTTCAAGAAAAATTTCAAAAAAAGAATGATGCATGGATAGGTTATTACAAGAAACTATGTATATGGTTAGATATGAAGTGGGTTACATAACATGTACATGAAAATATTAAATGGATTATGGGTGATGAATAAAATTTCTATATAGTGGGATATAGGGATAAAAGATGAGAGAATACAACCTCTGTATCCTGAAATGAATTCATGTTTCAACATCTAGACATGCTACTGTCAGATATCCTTCTTTTTAGTGAGTGGGTATTACCTAAAACACTAACTTATCTGTTTTCTGTAAATGAACTTCCAGTGGTAGATAATAATGAGGATAGAAGAGTGTGGTGTAATACACTAACTGGGAATTTTTATGTAACCTCGGCATTAGAATCCATTAGACACAAAATCCAAATCTAAGTTGGCCAAAAAAGGTATGGAATCCTTATATTCATGCAAATTTTTCAAGTAATTTATGGAAATTACTCAAGGAGAATATGTGCTTCAGATCAAAACTTAAAAAAAAAAAAAAAAAAAAAATAATAATAATATTCAAACTTGATTTTTGATATGTATTATGTAAAAAAGAAGGAGATACCTTAGAACATATCTTGTGGCACTGTTAAAAAAGTAGGGAAATTTGGCAACGATTAGGTGACATATTCGATTTTGTGGATCCATCGTTGTTTGAGGAAATCCTACAATTTGCAGAGCACAAGAGTCCAACTGTGAAATAAATTTGGAGGAATTATGCATTCATAACCATTAAAGAAATTTAGTTCATGAGAAATAGATGTGTATTTGAGGAAGAAACATTCAACGAGGGTACAATCAAAAACAAAATAATGAAATTTACATTTGAATGTGATGTGAGAATGAAAACATCTATGTGGAGCACTGCTTATGACTTCGAGGCAATAAGATTTTTTGGATTGAAGTATAGAAAAGTAAAGAGTGGCAGAGTGATAAAAGTATTCTTTCATCTGCCAATTGGTAATCAAGTGATTTTCTGCTGTAATGGGGCTTCTAGAGGAAATCTAGGGAACGAAAGATATGGGTTCATTGGGAAAACAATATAGGAGATTATCTCATTATTGTAGCAGGTGGCCTGGGAGTAGATGCAAATTACTTTGCAGAAGTTATGGCAGTCTTGAATGCAGGGGATTGGTGATGTAGTTTTTTAATGGTAAGTAAAGTATCGTTCACTCGGACATGATAGGACTAGGTTTAAGACTAAAAAATAAAAACAAAGAAAATATATTCACAAGGTTTGTCACAAATATCGAGATACACTGAGACTCAAGATTCCACCAATTCTCATATTCATGTGGTTCAACTAATAATTCTAGACGTTTATGACTCAACTACCAATTTATTGACTCTAATTATTGCCGAAAGTAGATTTTGAAAGTGATGATTGTAAGTCTAAAGCATGAGACATCAAACACCTAAGAAAGCATGACCCATCAATTGAAATAACAATGACTCAATAAAAATCATAAATCCATTAAAAATCAATGCAATAAGTCATAAAAGAATTAATAGAATTACCACAAGCGTAAAGAATGGCTTCCTCCATTGTCCAAGTACTGGGGTTTAGCTCCTCATAGCAAAAACACACTCAACATAGTAACTCATGGCTGAATAGGTGTTTTATTGAAGAAAAATAGTATCACAGGGAATATGTAACAGATATAATTGTTACAGAATCCACTGTTACATAAACCGTTGCAAACTGAAGATACTTGTTACGAATGGACTGTTACAGGATTTGAAATATAAGACACCAAAACGACTGTCCTGCACAGCTTAATGTTTTCAGCAGCTTCTTCTTCTTTCTCTGTTGCGACTCTGCAACTTAACTAAACTCCTCTACGGTGCTGCTGTTTGACCCCCAAAGACTCGATCACCCTTTTTGTGACTTCTATCCACCCTTATATACACAACAGGTGAATGAATCCCCAAGAAATCTCTGCTTTTCCTTTGGCAGAAAGTTTCGGCCTTCTCTTTTCTTCTTTCATTTTTCTTCTCTTGCGCGTATATAGATTGTTTAATACTTTCCAAACTCTCTCACAGGATCGAACAGAATCAAACATAATATATTCACTTTCTCCATTCCCACGTAAATATCAAAATATAGACACAGTGGATCCCGATAACTATCTCATTGCCCTGATTTGACTAGAGTCGGTGCAAACTTCCTTTTTTATCGAATCTGAAACACATACGAACCCTGTTTAACCTTAACAGGGCTAAACCAAATCAAACCCTTGAGAAAGTCTGGCCAGATCTCCTCTCTGTTGCACGCGACTTCCCGAGATAAAACCAACAAAATTCCGACAGACCCTCTTCTCTTTGTGTTGTTTATATCCGTTGATTTCCGATTCTACACCAATTACCTTGCCTTTTTTTTCGTAACAGGACTAAACTGACCCAACTTGGTGATCCCGATTAAACCTCGCTAAATCCTCTCACAAAAGTTACGCAGCCGGCTGGTTTTTATTCCCGCCAAAATCCATCAGTTCAAACCGTGAAGATGAAGGGGGTTGCCCCTATCTAATGCGATGGTGCGTATAACACAGGGAGTGTGAATAGAAATTAGGGTGCCCCTTAGTAATTGAGGTGCCCATTATCCAACGGGGGGTGTCTTTAGTAATTTTCTCCCACGAGCGTAAAATCCACTTTTCGAGCCAATTTCGTCGCAAAAGCTTATTTCTCCAAAAACACCTACAAAGACATAAAAAGCCATAATAAATACAAAATCGAGCACCAACGATACATATTATTGAGATCATATTAGACAGATAAATGCGTCTATAAAATAAAATAAAATCCTAACTCACTATCGCAGACATCGTCGATTGCATCTAGCGTATGCAATAAGCCTTTAAACCCCTAGGTGGCCCTAGTGGCCGAGTTCTAGTCTCGGGAGGGCTCACCATAGGTATACCCACAAAACCTTTACTCAAAACCCTAGCTATCTACGCAGAACCTTGGAAGGCACTAAAGAATCTCCTTGGTTGGCATACTTATTGACTACAGGATGAAGTACCCTGATGCGAAATTCCAATTGATATACACGAGTTTGCACTCAAGCATACTAAAATTCATATATAAGTGACAGAGCTCTACTCAGATAGTCTCACTATGGACATCAATATAACAGAGTCAAAAAATCACATGGATAGATTAAGAGATGGATATATGGAAAAACATAGATGGTTTTGATGTTTATTAGGTGAACGGTGTTTCCCATATCTGTCTGAAGGCCTCCGCCAAAATGAACCTATCCTAATGGACTGAGATACTAGTATGACTAATATCAACACAACTGGCATATACAAGGGTGTTGATGATGGTTTTTAGCTTAGGGTTAAAATCGTAAAACCTTACATCTGACATGACGTCACTACGACCACTAGCACATTTATTGAATCATTCAACATGCTTACGTAAAAAAATTTGGGGTATCCTTTTTTTATATACGCTATATTACATGACAGAACCCTCAATACTTACTGGAAACATCTCCGTGACAAGGCATGCCAATACCATGCCAGCCGCACCATAGTGTCAATGGCATGGTATGCCAACCATGCCAGCCGCACCACGGTGCCAATGCCATACCATGCCAGCCACATCTCCGCGCAAAGGCATGCTAACTATGCCAGCCGTGCCACAGTGCCAGTGGCATGCCATGCTAGCCACATCTCCGCGCCAAAGCATGCCAACCATGCCAGCCGCCACAGTGCCAATGGCATGCCATGCCATCCACATCTCTGCGCCAAGGCATGCCAACCATGCCATTAACACCCAGTGCCAATGGCATGCCATGCCGGCCACACTCCGCGCCAAGGCATGCCAACCATGCCATCCGCACCACTGTGCCAAAGTCATGCCATGCCAGCCACATCTCCACGCCAAGGCATGCCAACCATGCCAGCAGCACAACTGTGCCAAAGCCAAGCGGCCCTACCACCATGCCGCTGGATGCCAAATGGAGGGTTGAAATAATCAACTACTACCCTTCCATCTGAGATACAGATCTCAGCCGTACAAGTTCTCCACCTAACGTATGGAAACTTCCGATCCAAGGCCAAACATCGCGGTTTATGCCAAAACCCTAATTTTTGTCGCGCCTAAAACATGCCAAAGCCATGCGGCCCTACCACCATGCCTCTAGCTTCCGAACGAAGGGATGCAACCATCAACGGTTACCCTTCCATCTGAGATGCAGATCTCAACCGTCCAAGTTCGCCACTTAACGCATAGAAACTTCCGTCCCAAGGCCAAACATCACGGTTTATGCCAAAACCCTAATTTTGGCCACGCCTAAAACATGCCAAAGCCATGCGGCCCTACCACCATGTCGCTGGCTGCCAAACGGAGGGTTGCAACAATCAACGGCTACCCTTCTGTGTGAGATGCGTATCTCAGCCGTATAAGTTCGCCACCTAACGCATGGAAACTTCCGATCCAAGGCCAAACATCGCGGTTTATGCCAAAACCCTAATTTTGGCCGCGCCTAAAACATGCCAAAGCCATGCGGCCCTACCACCATGCCGCTAGCTGCCGAACGAAGTAATGCAACAATCAACGGCTACCCTTCCATTTGAGATGCAGATCTCAGCCGTACATGTTCTCCACCTAACGCATGGCAACTTCCGGCTCAAGGCCAAACATCACGTCTTATGCCAAAATCCTAATTTTAGCCGCGCCTAAAACATGCCAAAGACATACGGCCCTACCACCATGCCGCTGGCTGCCAAACGAAGGGTTACAACAACCAATAACTACCCTTCTATCTGAGATGCATATCTCAGACGTACAAGTTCGCCACCTAACGCATGGCAACTTCCATTCCAAGGCCAAACATCACGGTTTATGCGAAATCCATACGGCCCTACCACCATGCCGTTGGCTGCCAAGCGAAGGGTTGCAACAATCAACGGTAGCGTTCCTCCTGAGATGCAAATCTTATCCGTAAAAGCTTGTCATTAAACGCATGGCCACTTTTGGCCCAACGCCAAGCACCAATTTTGGCCGCACCTAAATTATGTCAAAACCCTAGTTTTGGCCGCGCCTAAACAACGCCAAAATCCTAGCTCGGCCGCGCCTAAACCATGCCACTTGCTGCAAACGAAGGGTTGCAACAATCAATGGCCACCGTTCCTCCTGAGATACGAATCTCAGCCATACAAACTTGCCACCAAACGATTTATGACAATCTCTTGGTCACGGCGCCAATTTTTGGACACGACGCCAAAACCCTAATTTGGCCGTGCCAAGAGCATACAAGTGCTGCAACCATGTCGTTGGTTTCCAAACGAAGGGTTGCAACAATCTATGGCTACCCTTCCTCCTGAGATGCAGATCTCATCGTACAAACCTTCCACCAAACAACTCATGGAAATGTCTTGGCTGCGATGCTAACTCTATGGTCACGGCACCAACCTGGCTATGATGCCTATTCTTTGGTCACGACACTAACTTGGATACAAAAGCAAATTCCTTTGGCCACTCCACACGTAGCAACATGATACACGTTTTCCAAGAAAACACTGGAGACATCAAAACATGTCATAAACTGGGGATGCTCATCAGGGTAGTGGTATGGAGGTTGACATCGTGCGGCGTACACTACGCCCATTATAGGAAACTGTCATAAGGGTGAGGCGGTTAGTAAATACAAGAAGTAATGGAGAAACGTTTCCTTCATTATGGAAACATCAATTCCAGGCGTTACCCATTACCATTTTCTTCCATTTACTCAACCGTTTCCACTTCTTATGAGACCTGAGTACGTTTCGTTGCGACTTGTCTAAATAGGTCTCACGTATTTCCACCAAACACAGGTTTTTTGGTCATAAGAATACAACACTGAGAAATCACTTGTTAGATTTCCCATCTATTAGATTTCCACTTTCTGATACAAGTCGTCAAACAACTACTCTTCCTGAATCAACTGTTCTGGTCTCAACACTCTCTTCGCTTCCATCCCTAGACCAACCCTTCTTCTTCACTTTGTGACCGAAGCAAGTCTGGAACGGCCATTTCTTGGTTTAGGCCGGATTTTTACAGATTGATCTCTCGAATCAAAGTACGACCTTGCAGTACATTGTTTAGGGTTTAGACTAGTTTCTCACACACACACACGAAATTTACCGAAATCAGCAGAAACCGTCTTCACCCTCAAACAATTGGCAACCACAGTGGGAGATTAATCTATCGGTCACAATATCAATTCCTGATTTTGGATTACATCTTTTCAACCCAGATATCGAGATGATGTAAGAAGACTATCCGCCGCCTCGGTTAACAGACGACTCTGAAACGACTGGGGACTTAGGAATGTTTGGGGACTTTTCACAGTCACGGCATCGCCGCACACAAAAACTCAGATTTACATCCGGGAGATCCATTTTGTTGGGAGACTCTAAAAAGAAAGTAAGTCTGGTCAGACGAGTTGCATGTTCTATTTCCTAGAATTTTCACATAAGATGATAGAAACCGACAGCCATGCTATCCCCATATTTTCATCCCATGCTTTCTACTGACAACACAACATTCACAACTCCATGACTCTCTGGGGTATTTATGCCTCATATAGTCATAACCAAAAAACAACATTATTCTAAAAAAAAAAAAAAAAAAACTCATCCCAAAAGAATAATCCAAAACCCTCATAGGTAACAATTATCCATCAAACCAAAAATCCAGAAAACCAAACCGTAAAATCGGGGTTTTGTTTTCCTTACAAAAAAAAAACTAAGCAAAAGAAGTTCAGGAGACAGAGTACATTCAAGGAAAACCATCTAGTAATGGCTTGCTCTTCTTAGAGAAAGCCTCCTTCGTGATTTCGAGAGCCGCTCGTTTCAGCTTCAGGTCCGTGGATAACCTTTCGATCTCCGCCTCCTATTGTGCGACCTCATCCGCGGAAGGGCCTTCAGCCGCCATGGTATGCAACTTTTCGATCTCAGAGAAATCTTCAACAAACCAGGGAAGGTTGAACCCGTGGTCTACGAACACATCACGATGGAACTTCCAACTTGAGACCGCGTCTTCAGAAACAGTATTGCCAGTCACTTTGCACATGTCGTCAATTGAAGATAAAGCTTCCTCCACACGCTTGACCAGCGCAAACCGACTAGTAACCTTTTTGGTTGTGGCGATGTGTCAATACCTTTCCCATATCTTAGTATAGAAAGTCTCGTATTTGGCTGGCACGCTGAAGCCGCCGATCAACACATGATCTGGATAAGGAACTAAGTATGGAGGAGCGGAAACGACACCTTCAACCGAACCGGTAACTGGAAAGGGATTCCTAACTACAATGGCGTCAGCGGTCGCTGGAGCACTCTCCGCCACTTGATCCGCAACAACATCTTCATCTTGATCGACCTCCATTTCCGGGTCGCCAGGCGCAGCTGCCACAGGGTTTTCCTTCTCGGGGCCATCTTCAGAAGCGCGATATCATGGTTTAAACTTTTTTCAAAAAAAAAGAAGAATGCATGGAGGACTTACCGATTCACTTTCAGACTGACTAGAAGAAGACTTCGCGCTGCTGTTGGAAGAGTTATTTTAATCATCACTATATTCCGAGATTTCCTCCTTTCCGAGCACTTCTTCACCTCAAGAAGGCTCAGCATTTTCACCCTCTACCGCGAGGGCCGCCGATGTCTGAGGCTGAGCATTGCCACCCTTTGCTGCGAGAGCCGCCGTTTTCTGACTACGTGCAAGTTGCGCAAAGGCGTTCACGCGCTGGTTAAGGAATAAGGAAAGATTTTCAATAACGAAAAAACTTTGCAATCCGACTGAGTGGGAAAGAAAAAGAATACATACCCGAACGTTGGAAGAACTGAAAGTCACAGGGCCGTTGAATCTGATTGACAAACACCCGCGCTATCTTTCGACCTTCAATCCTTCTTTTGGGGACTGTTCGTGTCCGTGTTAGCTAGGAGATTTCCTTTTGGGCAAGGAAGGATCCCTTAACAATGGATGTCTTGCTAAAGTTGCAGCAGAAGGATTACTACAGGTATTCTTCACTACGTCATTCACGAATCTATGAATAGCAAGGAACTCGTCCTGCCAGAATATGTTGTACTTATAAGTTGTCGTCGGATTTCGTGCCGAGAGAAAGAAGGGAAGAATTATACCCGGAGCAAGAGCACTAGCATCAAGAGCAGCTGGAAACAAGTTTTCTGGAACGGTCGACTGACGAGAGAGCGGGACCCCTTGGTCAAATCCCATATGTCGAGCCGCCTTGTCAATGTTATAAGAGACTGCCTGACGAGACCCTCAAAAGAAATATGGTACATAACCAGGCGTGCAACTTCGCATGAACACAACCTCCCCAATGCTCGTATTTTTTTCAAAAAGAAAAAATGTATTCAGAACAAAGGAAAAAGTGTCTACTTGAACTATGGAGCCATGCACCGGAGCCCATGGACGAAAGTTGATTGTGTAGGAGTTGTCAAGAAATTCAACCAGTTTCGAGCCAAATCTTGGGCGCCTGTTCACCCAGCGAAGTATCCTAGAACCACCCAAAGACTCGGGAAGTAAAGCTAGCGGTTTGGGAGCACACATCTCGAAATTATCCCACAACCACGCGTGAAGGAAAGCAACATGGACGTATGAGTACACTTTCATGTAGTCGTTTGAAGCACGCATGTCCGCAACCAAATGATCCAAATGTGTGTACAGAGAACCGAGAAACAAGCCGCCAATGGGGAGAGAAACTCCTTTCGCTAATCTGATGGCAAAGTTAATGAGACCCTGTCTTATTTCCTTCTTAACAGAGCCGTCGCCAAAAATGTCTCTGGATAATCAAAAAACCAAGAATGCCGCGGCATAAAGCGTACTATTATTTTGATCTGGTTTCGACTCATCTGGGAACCATTGAGACACCCACCAGCTGTAGAAACACCTCGTCTCATTTTCCTTCCGAACAAAACCATTTGACTTCGCAAGGAGAGCAGCGTGCATTTGTTCTTCATCTTCAGACAAGGTGATATCAAGATTCCCTATTATGGGAAGGTTCAGCAAGATAGCCCCACTTTCCAAAGAGACGGTCATTTCACCCCACCTGCATATGGATGTCTGAGTTTCTGGACACCATTGAGAGACGAAAGAAACTAAGCTCGGGATGTCTTTCCTGATTTGAAGTGCCGCAGAAGCTGTGACAGCGCCAAGGATTTTCACTTTGATCAAATTTGCTTTTACGCAGTCCTGACTTATCATGAATTTCATCCACTTGTCGAAAAAGCGCAACGGACTGTGACAGATTCTGAAGTCAATGGAAGAAGCAGGATACTCTTGCATCTGAAGGCAAAATCGTATTACACAACCTGGTCGAGATAATAATGCTCCTGTTCCGAGCTAAGCAGGGAATTTAATGTTGATGGTGGTTTTTAGTTTAAGGTTAAAATCGTAATACCTTACATCTGACATGATGCCACTACGACCACTAGCACATTCAGTGAATCATTCAACATGCCTACGTAAAAATTATTGGGGTACCTTTTTTGTTAATACGCTATAATCCATGACAGAACCCTCAATATAGACTGAAAACATCTTCACGCCAAGGCATGCCAGCCATGCCAGCCACATCTCCGCGCCAAGGCATGCCAACCATGCCAGCCGTGTCACAGTGAAAATGGCATGCCATGCAAGCCACATCACCGCGCCAAGGCATGCCAACCATGCCAGCCGCTCTACAGTGCCAATGGCATGCCATGCCAGCCACATCTTCATGCCAAGGCATGCCAACCATGCCAGCCGCACCAAGGTGCCAATGGCATGATTTTCCATCCACATCTCCGCGCCAAGGTATGCCAACAATGCAAGTCGCACTACAATGCCAATGGAATGCCATGCCAACCACATATCCACGCCAAGGAATGCCAACCATGCCAGCCGTACCATTGTGCCAAAGGCATGCCATTCCAGCCACATCTCCGCGCCTAGGCATGCTAACCATGCCAGCTGCACCACTTTTCCAAAGCCATGCGGCCCTACCACCTTGTCGCTGGTTACCAAACGGAGGGTTGCAATAATCAACGGCTATCCTTCCATCTGAGGTGCAGTTTTCAGCCGTACAAGTTCGCCACCTAATGCATGGTAACTTCCGTCTAAGGCCAACCATCACAGTTTATGCCAAAACCCTAATTTTGGCCGCGCCTAAAACATGCCAAAGCCATGCGGCCCTACCACCATGTCGTTGGATGCCAAACGGAGGGTTGCAATAATCAACGGCTATCCTTCCATCTGAGGTGCAGTTTTCAGCCGTACAAGTTCGCCACCTAATGCATGGTAACTTCCGTCTAAGGCCAACCATCACAGTTTATGCCAAAACCCTAATTTTGGCCGCGCCTAAAACATGCCAAAGCCATGCGGCCCTACCACCATGTCGTTGGATGCCAAACGAAGGGTTGCAACAATCAACGACTACCCTTCCATCTGAGATGAAGATCTCAGCCGTACAAGTTTGCCACCTAATGATTGGAAACTTCCGTCCCAAGGCCAAACAACATGGTTTATGCCAAAACCCTAATTTTGGCCGCGCCTAAAACATGCTAAAGCCATGCGGCCCTCCACCATGCCGCTGGCTGCCAAACGAAGGGTTGAACTAATCAACATCTACCCTTCCATTTGAGATGCAGATCTCAGCCGTACAATTTCGCCACCTAAAGCATGGCAACTTTCGTCCCAAGGCCAAACATCACGGTTTATTCCAAAACCCTTATTTTGGCCGCGCCTAAAATATGCCAAAGCCATGCGGCCCTACCACCATGTCGTTGGTTGCCAAACGAAGGGTTGCAAAAATCAACGACTACCCTTCCATCTGAGATGAAATTCTCAGCCGTACAAGTTTTCCACCTAACGCATGGAAACTTCCGGACCAAGGAAAAACATCATGGTTTATGCCAAAACCCTAATTTTGGCCGCGCCTAAAACTTGTCAAAGCCATGCGGCCCTACCACCATGTCGCTGGATGCCAAACGAAGGGTTGCAACAATCAACGGCTACCCATCCATCTAAGATGCATATCCCAGCCGTACAAGTTCGCCACCTAACGCATGGCAACTTCCGGCCCAAGGCCAAACATCACGGTTTATGCCAAAACCCTAATTTTGGTCGCTCCTAAAACATGCCAAAGCCATGCGGCCCTACAACCATGCCCCTGGCTGCCGAACGAAGGGTTGGAACAATCAACGGCTACCCTTCCATATGAGAAGCAGATCTCAGCCGTACAAGTTCTCCACCTAACGCATGACAACTTCCGGCCCAAGGCCAAACATCACGGTTTATGCGAAAACCCTAATTTTGGCCGCGCCTAAAACATGCCAAAGCCATGCGGCCCTACCACAATGCCGTTGGCTGCCAAACGAAGGGTTGCAAAAATCAACGACTACCCTTCCATCTGAGATGAAATTCTTAGCCGTACAAGTTTGCCACCTAACGGGTGGCAACTTCCGGACCAAGGAAAAACATCATGGTTTATGCCAAAACCCTAATTTTGGCCGCGCCTAAAACTTGCCAAAGCCATGCGGCCCTACCACCATGTCGCTGGCTACCAAACGAAGGGTTGCAACAATCAACGGCTACCCTTCCATCTAAGATGCAGATCTCAGTTGTACAAGTTCGCCACCTAACGCATGGCAACTTCCGTCTCAAGGACAAACATCACGGTTTATGCCAAAACCCTAATTTTAGTCGCGCCTAAAACATGCCAAAGCCATGCGACCCTACCACCATGTCGCAGGCTGCCAAACGAAGGGTTGCAACAATCAACGGCTACCCTTCCATTTGAGATGCAGATCTCAGCCGTACAAGTTCGCCACCTAACGCATGGCAACTTCCGGCCCAAGGCCAAACATCACGGTTTATGCCAAAACCCTAATTTTGGTTGCGCCTAAAACATGCCAAAGCCATGCGGCCCTACCCCCATGTCGCTGGCTGCCGAACAAAGGGTTGGAACAATCAACGACTACCCTTACATATGAGAAAGCATATCTCATCCATACAAGTTCTCCACCTAACGCATGACAACTTCCGGCCCAAGGCCAAACATCACGGTTTATGCCAAAACCCTAATTTTGGCCGCGCCTAAAACATGCCAAAGCCATGCGGCCCTACCACCATGTCGCTGGCTGTCAAACGAAGGGTTGCAACAATTAACAACTACCCTTCCATCTGAGATGCAGATCTCAGCCGTACAAGTTCGCCACCTGATGCATGGAAACTTCCGTCCCAAGGACAAACATCACGGTTTATGCCAAAACCCTAATTTTGGCCGCGCCTAAAACATGCCAAAGCCATGCGGCCCTACCACCATGCCGCTGGATGCCAAGCGAAGAGTTGTAACAATCAACGGCCTCTCTTCCTCCTGAGATGCAAATCTCAGCCGTACAAGCTTGCCATCAAACGCACGGCCACTTTTGGCCCAATGCCAAGCACTAATTTTGGCCGCACCTAAACTATGCCAAAACCGTAGTTTTGGCCGCGCCTAAACAACGCCAAAATCCTAGCTCGGTCGCGCCTAAACCATGCCACTGGCAAACGAATGTTTGCAACAATCAACGGCCACCTTTCCTCCTGAGATACGAATCTCAGCCATACAAACTTGCCACCGAACGATTTATGGAAATCTCTTGGCCACGACGCCAAAACCCTAATTTGGCCGTGCTAAGAGCATGCAAGTGCTGCAACCATGCCGCTGGTTGCCAAACGAAGGGTTGCAACAATCTACGACTACCCTTCCTCCTGAGATGCAAATCTCATCCGTACAAACCTGCCACCAAACAACTTGTGGCAATGTCTTGGATGCGATGCTAACTCTTGGTCACGACACCAACTTGGCTGCGATGCTAACTCACTGGTCACCGCACCAACCTGGCTATGATGCCCATTCTTTGGTCACGACACAAACTTAGATACAAACGCCAAATCCTTTGGCCACGCCACACGTAGCAACATGCTACACTTTTTCCACGAAAACACTCGAGACATCAAAACATGTCATAAACTGGGGGATGCTCATCAGGGTATTGGTCAGGCGGTTTACAGCGTGCGGTGTACACTATGCCCTTTAGAGGAAAGTGTCATAACGGTGAGGCGTTTAGTAAATATAAAAAGTAATGGTGAAACGTTTCCTTCATTATGGAAACATCAATTCCAGGCGTTACCTGTTACCATTTTCTTCCATTTACTCAACCGTTTCCACTTCTTACAAGACCAGGGTACGTTTCGTTGCGACTTGTATAAATAGTCTCACCTATTTCCACCAAACAAAAGTTTTTTGGTCAGGAGAATACAATACTCAAAAATCACTTGTTAGCTTTCCCATATGTTAGCTTTCCACTTTCTGATACAAGTCGTCAAACAACTACTCATCCCGAATCAACTATTTTGGTCTCAACACTCTCTTCGCTTCCCTCCCTAGACCAACCCTTATCCTTCACTTTGTGACCTAAGCAAGTCTGGAACGGCCATTTATTGGTTTAGGACGGATTTGTACAGATTGATTTCTCGAATCAAAGTACGACCTTGCAGTACATTGTTTAGGGTTTAGACTCGTTTCTCACACACACACACGAAATTACCGAAATAAGCAGAAACCGTTTTCACCCTCAAACAAAGGGAACTAGCGATTGATAATCCTAATTCTAGGTCAACACAACTAGCATATACAAGGGTACCAGTGGTCGACTTTATTGAATTTACTCTGGTTGGTCTGGTGGTCTGGTCTCAAATTTTTTTATTTTTATCTTTATTTATTTTTATTTTTTTAAGAAAACAAGTTTATTAATCATCATCAACAACAAGGAGTTTACAATTATTGGATGGAAGCCCTATTTCACCCTAGCACTGGGAACAACTCGAATCGTGAGCCCCACCTAATCACTTAGAGAAACATAGTTAAAAACAAAATAAAATAAAAACAGATGTGAAAAGGACTCAACGAGATATGGTGAGACTATCATGTTATTTCTAACACCTGAGCTCTGTGCTTTTATGAATAAACTCTTTTAGATGTTTCCATCTAATCAGATTGGTTCCTCAACTCCTACAATCAAAATGCTTCCATCCACTTAAATTAGTTAGTGTTATCCTTAATAGGCATAAATATCTAGGCTCTGTAGTTTAATTATTTCAACTAAAAAGTTTCTCTTATACCCCCAAACTTAAATCTAACATTGTCCTCAATGTTCTAAAGATAAAATTAAAAGCATGAACAAGGAGAAACTGCTACCATTTGAAGCAAAAGAGTTAAGGAAAGATATTACCGTGTTGCTTGCATGAGATTGGGTTACCACCCAAGAAGTGCTAAGTTTAACGTCTTCAGCCATACTAAGAAAGGATTAGTCACCTCATAAAGTAATAGCCGAAATATATGTATTTCATCAAAACCAAATAAAGCTACCACAAATAAAAGGAATCTGCAACCTGCCAAGAAAATAAACAAATAAAGCAAACCCTTGTCTAGTTTCCTATTTAAGACAACTACATCTAGCTTTGGTTCAGGTTCAGGCTCTATGAAAGAGTCTAAATAAACTTCTTTGGGATGCAATTCCTCATAAGTAAGATCTTAAAGATCAGGTTCTAAGGTCTGGAATAATTTGGAAGAACATAATAATAACCTGAATAATTGAGGATCATCTAAATCAATCAGATTTGACTCACATAGTTGACCACAATGAAAGTGGTGGCCATTCTTAAGAAAATGTGTCGGTTCTAATCTCCTAAAGTAATTAAGCTTATTCTCAAAACTTAATAACTGACACATTTGAAACTCATACATTCCCACAATTGGTTGAAAAATATTTGGTGGGAAAACAAAATTAATCTGGGTATCATAGTCTGGGATAACCACATCAACCAGAGAATGGGTTTCTAACAACTGAAATTCCTTATGGACATCACGAGGCTCAGGGAAACGTGTATGAAGATAATCTTTTAAAATGGTTGAGGCACCTATGTCAAGTCCTAAGTGAGGGACCTCTGTAAGAGCTAAAGGTAACGCACAAGTAGAATGATAATCACCTCCAAACTTAGAGTTTTGGGTGTCTCTAGATAGACTAGCTACAATTTCCCTAATTTCTAGATCGTCAGAATCTTGAAAATAGTCAATTGCTTGTTCTAGGTTATACTCAGGTGACGCATCCTCAAAAAGCTCTACGAGTTATTCTTCTTCTTCTAAGACTATTGTTTCTAAATCGCTAGACTCGAAAAAATTATTCGCGGAATATATTCGTTCCTCAAAACCATTATCGGCTTCGTAATCAAAAGGAAGTTCTAAATCGTCTAAAACGGTGGTACCTCTAGTCAAATCCTCGTCCTTTTGAATAAGTGAATAATTATTAAAATTATTTGGATTTAAACTAGAAACATTGTCATTATAAAGCTCAATAGGATTAACAAATTCCTGATCACTATGCCTATATGTGTCTGATTCTTCATCAACACTATCCTCATCATACTCATCATTATAATAACATGAAAATGGTCGAACCCCATCTAAAAAAGTATTGTTACCAAGTTTAACCTTGTCATCTTGATTATGTGAATAACTATCTTCATTTTCAAAGGTACTATTGGAAACACTATATTGGAAATTAAGATTATTTTGAGAAGTTCTGTTCTGGTCCTCTAACAAAAGATTCTGGGTCGACTCACATGACTTCCTGATTGAATCTAGGAAAGAAATTTCACTCGTTGCATTGCTTTCGTCCATAACTAAGTTATTTATTTCTGCTAACTTACGTGTCGACTAAGCTAACTTACGTGTTGACTCTAGTAGAGAGGAATTTTGCTCGTACGACCGGTTGGCATGTGGATAGTAATTGGGATAACCATGGTATGGACCATAACCTTCAAAAGTTTGATGTTCCCAACCACAATTCACACTATGGTCAAAGTAATGTCCATTTTGAAAATCAGTCGGATATTCGTTGTATTTGCTATTGTAATACCAGTTCGACATTATATTTCATGGGTGTAAGTTTTCACACAAAATAAAAACCCACTGACAGCGAATTCGTGGGTGGATAGAGTCTTACCTCCCGTACCAGACGGGCGATGAACCGTTGAAGTCGACTCAGGCCACCGACTCCGATGTCAGTGTACGAACCTGAGGGGCCAAAACAGTATCGTAACTGTTGTCCTTCCCTGCAAACAATTTAATTTAATTTTTAACCCTTCCTTAGGTTTTTAAAAATAATGTCCAAGAGAATGTCCCAAAAATAAAGTCCAAAAGTCCTAAAATAAAAACAAAAATTACAAAAAACCATCATACAGTTTTCTAAAAAATAAAAACGAATACAATAATTATATACAAAATCTTCTTCTTCACTCCTTTCGATTCCTCTTTTCTTTCCTTGTTTGGCGATGCTTTCCTTCTATAGCACTTTTTCTTTCCTTGTAGCTTCGCTCCAAATCTGAAAAGAATCGAAAAATACCAAAGGCGTAAAAGAGCACAAAAAAAATCTAAATAAAATAAAATAAATTAAAATAAAAACAAAAATAAATCTAAAATCTAAAACCTAAAACAAATCCGCGTCGGTGGCGCCAAAAATTGATGTAGTTTTATATCGTGGTAAGAATGATTGTCGTTCACTCGGACTTGATAAGACAAGGTTTAAGACTAAAAAATAAAAACAAAGAAAATATATTCACAAGGTTTGTCACAAATATAGAGAGACACTGAGACTTAAGATTCCACCAATTCTCATATTCATGTGGTTCAACTAACAATTCTAGACGTTTATGGTTCAACTAACAATTTATTGACTCTAATTCATTGCCGAAAGTAGATTTTGAAAGTGATGACTGTAAGTCTAAATCATGAGTCATCAAACACTTAAGAAAGCATGACCCATCAATTGAAATAAAAATCACTCAATAAAATCATAAATCAATTAAAAATCAATGGAATAAGTCATAAAAGAATTAATAGAATTACCACAAGCGTAAAGAATGGCTTTCTCCATTGTCCCAGAGCTGGGGTTTAGCTCCTCATAGCAAAAACACACTCAACATAGTAACTCATGGCTGAATAGGTGTTTTATTGAAGAAAAATAGTATTACAGCGAATATGTAACAGATATAATTGTTACAGAATCCATTGTTACAGAAACTGTTGCAAACTGAAGATAATAGTTACGAATGGACAGTTACAGGATTTGAAATATAAGACAAAAGAAAACGACTGTCATGCACAGCTTAATGTCTTCAACAGCTTCTTCTTCTTTCTCTGCTGCGACTCTGCAACTTAACTAAACTCCTCTACGGTGCTGCTGTTTGACTCCCAAAGACTCGATCACCCTTTTTATGACTTCTATCCACCTTTATATACAAAATAGGTGAATGAATCCCCACGAAATCTCTGTTTTTCCTTTGGCAGAAAGTTTCGGCCTTCTCTTTTCTTCTTTCATTTTTCTTCTCTTGCGCGTATATGGATTGTTTAATACTTTTCAAACTTTCTCACAGGATCGAACAGAATCAAACAGAATATATTCACTTTCTCCATTCCCACGTAAATGTTGGAATCTTGCAACAATAGAAGAAACGTCAGATGTACCAAACAATAAATATAAATAATTGTATCAAAAAACTCTACCACATACAAATTGAAGAGGGAAGAATCACAGGTTCAACAAGCTGTCCTTAACACATTAGTTCGCGGGTATACTCTGAAGTAATGCTAAACCCCAACGTGCGAAGATGTGTCCAGGATAAGACTGCCCGATATAACTTGAGTTAGCACAACGCAAGATACCCACTCTTGAACTCAGCAACAGGGATGGAAGTAAAACGCCGCATGATAGACAGATTTTTGTGTCCGATTTGTCTCGATTCTATACATTGTTAGGGCTCATTTTTGTACTTATTATGGTGTTTTATTTATTTGTAGGTATTTTTGGCCAATAAACATTTTTGGAAAAAATTGGCTCGAAAAGCTGTCGGAAAGCACCCGGAGGACACTTGCTATTCGGACCCCCGTTTTGGATAAGGGGCACCCCCTTAAGGAAACTGCTAAAGGCACCCCTACTCTAGATAGGGGGCGCGCCCCTTTCTTCACAAATTCAAATTTCAAATTTGGCAGGAAAACAAACCAACATGCATGCAGATTAGGGTTTGCATTCTTGGGAAGATTTAAGGAGATTCAATCTCGGATTTTTGTTGGTCTGGACTTCCTAGAGTATAACAGGGTCGGTATATGTGATTGGATCGAATGAATTGGGTCAGATCGACCGGGAGAAGGAAACAGAGGTGTTGTGGTCACGGGTTGCTGTTGGAGTATTTTTCGACAATTCAGGGAGATTAAAGGCTAGAAAAGCTTCCCCAACATTCGTAGTTATATTGTAAAGAGTTTGGAAGTATTGGGAGAGGTCAAATACGCGTGAAGAGAGTTTGGCAGAAAGAAAACTCTGAAACTGGCCGTGGAGATAAACCAAGATTTTGGGGGAGATTTAATCGAGATGTGGCCTATAAAAGAAGATGGTATAAGTCATATAAGGGGTATGAAACCTTAGGAGAATTTTAGAGGAGAATAGAGAGCTCCAGAGATCGAGTTGCAGGAAAAATACAATATTCTGTTGCTGCTGCTGAAGAGGAAGAACACGAAGAATATTGACGCACAAGTAACTGTCGCAGCAAACTATCGTTGTTTTACAGTAGTACCTATGTGTTGTTCATCACAGCGGTTGCATTAGGTATATTGCTATTATTTCTCCCTGTAACAGTGATTCTGCAACACCAACAAACTGTTGCGAATCGTTTGTATTATCACTTTTCATCTTTTTAATCATCTTTTGATCCATAAACAATTATTTTGAGATCGTGATTAATATGAGGAGCTAAACCCCATTGCTGAGGCGATAGAGGAAGCTATTTTCCCAACAAAAAGCAGTACAATCTATTTTATTTAATTTATTGCAATTATTATTATGATTATTTTCCTTGAACTATTATTGAATATGATTTTTATTTGAGTGATTGTGATCTATTTTGATGGAGTATGCTTAGTTTATAGACTCTTGATGATTCATACTTGGTATTTACAATTATTACTTTTGAAAATCTATTAGTTGCAATATTTTAGAATCAAATTAAACGAGAAAATTGCATGAATATAAATATTTGGACCAAATCACTTTGAACTTGGAAAATAGTGGAATCTTAGCCTCAGTGTTCTTTTAATATTGATACCAACATTTTCAGTGTTTGTTATAATTATTAGCGAGTTTTCTATTTAGTTTTGAATTTAAGTCTAAATTTATCCTTCAAAAGTTCGAGCATCGAATCACTTTTACCACTATCCACAAATCACATCAATTTTTGGCGCCACCGACACGGACTTGTTTTTAAGGTTTTAGTTTCTTTTTTTTTTTTTTTGTTTTTTTTTATGTTTTTGGGTATTTATCTTGTGTCTACAGGTTCTGGATCATAAAGAAAATTGAGCCAAAGAGTTTGGTGATTTCATAAAGACTTGGAGCTAAAGATTAAAGCAAAAAGAACAGAAAAGAAGACAATTTTATTTTAGACAATTTTAGTTTAGGGTTTGTTTATTTTCTTTTAAAAAAAAAACGGTATTAGGATTTATTATTTTTGTAATTTTTCTTTTCTTTTTGGACTTTTGGACTTTGGGACATTATTATTTTTTTATTATCCTACGGAAGGGTACTTTAAATATAAACTGTTTGCAGAGAAGGAGGACAAATACGATATTGTCTATGCACCTTGGGTTCGTACACTTGACATCAGAGTCAGTGGCCCGAGTTGAGTACAACCGATTCATCCCCCGTCTGGAACGGGAGGTAAGATTCTAAACACTCGCGAATCCCCTGTCAGCGAGTTACTGGACTCCTTCGTATGCATATATGTTGAGGACTGAATACGGACATTTATTTTTCTAGTAAAGGGCGAGGCCTGGCCATACAAGATAAGGGTTCGGATTTCATCACCGTACTCTTCTTGCCCTCTTTAGGAACACGTAACCTACGCGAACCTAAGCCTAGAATTTTGAATAGAACGAGACTGATAGGGTAACAAGCTTAACAGGAAAGTCATTCGAAAAATATTGGTTACTCTTTTAAGAATACTTCGAAGTTCTTGACGGTTTCTGTAAGTTGAATGCGTGACTGCGACGCCTTATAATACCAGTGAGGCCTTGGGTATCAAAGCTCCACCGAGCTTCCCTCGCCTCTATTTAACTTACTTTAACTCGGATTGATTCCAGAGGGGTTTGATTAAATTGTAACGAATTCCCGTTCGAAGGATTAGAATCTGGTCTAGAAACAATCTAAGTGGAGCCATCATGCTTTTTGTTTGCTAAAAATCAATAGGTTTGATTTGGTTGAGTCGGCCTTGATCTGTGTTTGATTACCCTTCCAATTTAGAAAATTCTATTGTATGCCTGAACGTAAAAGAGACGCACTAGGTAGATTTGTTAAAGAGAAAACTAGTAGTTCTAAGCGTCTCGGTTACCTTAATCTAGAGAGTACGACTTTTGAAGAGTCTGTTTTTGAACGTCCTTTGACTGAGGAGAGAATCCCTGTTGCTCCGATAGGGTAAGAAATGGCAACTTTGAAAGCTTTGTTGAATCCAACTAGGACTACTCGTCCCTCATGTATCAGGTTAGCTGAGACGGAAGCAACTTATGAACTTAAACCTGGAACCTTACAGCTGCTCCCAATCTTTTTAGGGAAAGAAAATGAAAACCCCTATTTCCATGTTAGGGACTTTGAGGAAATTTGTAGTACCCTCAGGATTAGAAACCTAGATGATGATGCTTTGAAACTTAGGTTATTCCCCTTTTCCCTCAAAGATAAATCTAAATCGTGGTTATATAGTTTGGCTTTCGGGTCAATCAAAACGTATGAACAACTTACATCTGCCTTTTTGAACAAGTTTTTCCCTGGGCACAAAACATCGTCTATTAGGACGCAAATCTGCACGTTTTCTCAACAGGAGGGAGAAACTTTGTATAGGTATTTGGAAAGGTTCAATGATTTATTAGTCCAATGACCTCATCATGGTTTAGAGAAGGTTAGGTTAGTTCAGATCCTTTATGAGGGTTTAGATTATCCCACCACAACCACAGTAGAATCTACGTGTACTGGTGGATTTGAGAACCAAACAGTTGATGACACGATGACATATTTGCATGAAGTCTCCGAAAAGACCCAACAATGGGAAAGTAGTAGGGGACCCCAGAAAAAAATTCTTCTCGGCAGAGGAAACGTTAATAGGGTAGAAGGAGGCTATGAATCAGATGCCAAAATTTCTGCTATAGCGAAAAGGTTAGAAGCTTTAGAAGTGGGTAACACTAGGGTAGATTGGAGCCTTTTTGGGAAGGCCAGAATAAAGAAGAGGAAGCCAATGCTCTATATAATAACACTATGTTTGATAATCGTCAGAAGTTTGACCCATATTCAGAAACCTATAATCCTGGTTGGAGAAACCATCCGAACTTTTCATGTTCTAAGGGCCAGAGTCAGGGTCAGTCTAATAATTCTAATGCTCCCCCAGGTTTTGGCTACACTAGGAATACATCAGGCCCAGAAAATAAAACGACTAACTTAGAGGAATCTATTAAGATGTTAGCAACAACTTAGGAAATGTTAGCACAGAGCCATGTTAGTTTTCAACAGGAAACCAAGCAGAATTTTCAAACTAATGCTCAGAGCCTTGCTAAATTAGAACTTCAAGTCGGCCAAATAGCTAAGGCCTTAAGTGAGAGAGATAATGGTAGGTTCCCTAGTCAGACTAATCCCAATCCTAGAGGAGTTCATGAAGTAGGTACAAAACCATCGAATCAATTGGATGCTATTAGAAGCTTTTAAGAGTGGTAGAATAGTGGACAATCAGGTAACCATGCCCGATAGTGAACATACTGTAGTTCACCCCTCAGGACCACTAGCTAAGGAAACTCATAAAATTTCTGATGATGCCAACTCAGTTCCTGAGAGGTCTGATTCTGTGCCTAGAGCCCCATTTCCTCAGCTATTAGTACCAACAAAGAAGGAATCGAACTTTAATGACATATTGGAGGTTTTTAAGCAAGTTACCATAAACCTTCCTTTATTAGATGCAATTAGGAAAATTCCTGATTATTCCAAGTTCCTTAAGGATATGTGTACGCGAAAGCGTTAACGTCCATAAGAAAGCCTTTTTAGCTAGTCACATAAGTTCAATTATTCAAAACACTACAACTATAAAGTACAAAGACCCAGGTTCCCCTACCATTTCTTGTATAATAGGTAAACGCCGGGTAGAAAAAGCTTTACTTGACTTAGGAGCCAGTGTGAACCTACTTCCGCACCATGTGTACTTACAGCTAGGACTTGGTGAAATGAAACCTACTCAGATAACAGTGCAGTTAGCTGATAGGTCTGTTAAATATCCTCGAGGTGTTATTCAGGATGTCCTTATTGAGGTCGATAAGTTTATCTATCCAGTGGATTTCGTGGTTGATTAAATATTTTTCTGGGGTTGTAGTAATGAGGTTCAAACTCTCGGACTTGTGAAGATTAAATTTAAAGATTTAATAAAATTATATACAAAATTATTAATAATGGGTGAGAGAGGTAACAAAGACACTAGATTCCACTATTATGCAAAATTGAATGATAAATATTTCAAAACTCTATTCAATTCTTAAGTCCTTTTTTATCTTTAATTCACTATCAATCATACAGATTCTCAAACATTATTTGCAAACCTTAAGCATAGATTATCAAGAGATTAAACCAAGCATAACCTATCAAACTGAATAACAAATAATTAAGACAATCATTCAAACAATTTAAAACTCTGCAAAAGCAGCGCTTAGGTGAATTATATAATTAAATGAAATAGTTACCCATTTATGTTGCATGAATAGCTTCCTCCATAGCCTTGGTTACGATGGAATTAGCTCATCATAGTATAAATGCTCTCAAAATAATTTATTATGGCTCAAAAATGGTTTACAAATGATGAGAAGAAGAGAAAATGGTGTAAAACTGTAATCTGCGACGCACAAAAAGCGTCACAGAATGAACGATAAAAGACAAGTGTTGTTGTTGTTTAGACTGCGCTGCGACCCACGTCTGTGCGTCTTAGACACTGTTCATAAACGACTGTCCTTGCGAGTCCGTTCTTCGTGTTCTTGGTGTTCTTCATCATCAGCAGCAGCAGCAACAGAGTTTGATCAACTCTTGATTTCTGCTTCTCAGGACCTCCTATCGACCCCAAACTCTCGACAACCTCTCTGTAGCACATTAGGAATATATTTATACGTAATTGAACCATTGAATCTCCTTCATTAACTCCAAATAATCTTCATTTACTCGGCCATTGAAGAAAAATATTTCGGAATATTTTCTTCCCTGAATTATCTCTATACGCGTCTGGAGCTGTAAATGGTGAGTATATTTTCTTTGTTTATCTCAAACACACTTCAGAATATAGCCAAGCCCCATCCAAACACGAGCAGCACACTTCCAACTCATCAAAACCCCGTGAAATATTTTCCATGCACGCGTCTGCTCCGATTTCATCTGATGGATTTTCTAGCCAAATTTGATCGCATCCAACACCCATATCCTTCCTGTCTAGACCATCAGAAGATACCCAATGAGTTTCAGCCATTGAATCGGCCTGAAACTCCTTCAAAAATCGATTGGAAAATATGCCAGTAAATAACCAAATTTTCCTGCCAATTTTGGAATTTGAATTTGGGAAGAAAATTGGCCTCCCCCTAATCCAGTTCTGGTGTCCCTTTAGCAATTGGGGATGAAATAGTAATTTTTGGGTGGAAATAATAATTTTTCTTGGTTCCTCCGGGACATTTCTGTGACGTTTCCAGTGCATTTTTGGGGTTCCTTTAATACTTTATCTTGGGGGTGTAAAACACCACTTTTTGAGCCCATTTCGCCGCAAGGGCTTATTTCTCTAAAATTTCCTACAAGAACACAAAATAACACAATAAGTACTTAATCGAGTCTAACAATACAGAATATTGAGAACAAAATAGACACATAAATGCGTCTATCAAATACCCCCAAACTTATTATTTGCTAGTCCTCAAGCAAAACTAAAAAATAAAACCGAGTTAATCTCGGGTGGGTTTAACAGAGGTGTACCCACAAAAACCATGAATTCTAATTGGTCACAAGTATCCAAAGAGCTATGAGGACATACATATTCTCAACCTATCTCCAAGTAACTAGAATGCCAGAGAAATTAAAGGTGTCAGCTCTAAAGCTGACTGAAGAAAAGGGGAGACATATCCGCACGACTGCTAGATAAAGAGATATCCGCTACACAGCTAGATAAACATTGTAAGATGCGTCCGCTGCTTTACAGCTGGATAAGATTAGGAGAGAGATAAAGATGAGAGGGACATCTTCTACACAGCTGGACTAATTAGTGTGATGAGTTAAACCAGTGCTAGAAAGATCTTGTGCCAGATTGAAAGCAGACTAACAAAGCAACCAAAATGCATCTTTCTTCGACTCTCTCACAGTGCTCAGTAGAAATAACGTCTTCTTCGGTCTTCAACTGTTGATGATAAACTCTCGAACCTCATAGAACCTTGACAATTAACTCTTCTCTTCGATTTCTTGCTTGACTTATAAATTTCTTCTTCCCTATGGCCTTATTGAACAAAAAGAACGTAATGATGTTTTTTTTTTTTTCATTTTTCATTTTTTTTTTTTTGTTTTTTTACAAGACAAAAATTTACATGGCCATGAGAGAAGGACTTTAGAACTTGGATATTCACAACTTGTGATGTCTTGGTATCATGAACTTCAACAACTTATATCATTTGCTCTTGTAACTTCTTGTAACTAAGTCTTCAACTTTGATTTTTGAATTATTCTTTTCTATTGTTGCTTCTAAACCTTAAACGTCTTCAAATTTTTCATAAATTTTGATGTCACTCCGCTTGTTGATGATGATAAGTTTCTACTGAGAGAGAGTCGTAATCCAGTAACTAAGATTACATTGTGAGGTTTCTCTGTCTTTCTGGCATTTCCTTCTGACCTACTTGCCTTTCCATCATGGATGGTTAGGTCCATCACGGTTACCCTCTAAAAGGAACAAGTTCTCTCCTGAATTTCAAGGATCTCAATGTCTTTTTCTCTAATGTCTCAATAGGTTGTTATTTCTAGTATTCCAATTTCTATCTTTTCGGTGAGAAACAGTATGTAAACTTAGCTAACCTGGTACTATGTGACGCTAGAATTTTCAAAAATGCGACTAAAATGTTTCTCCCATACCCCCAAACTTAAACCTAACATTGTCCTCGATGTTCTAAAGATAAAATTAAAAGCATGAACAAGGAGAAACTGTTACCAATGAAGCAAAATAGATAAGGAAAGATATTACCATGTCGCATGAATATTGGGTTACCTCCCAAGAAGTACTAAGTTTAAAGTCTTCAGCCAGACTAAGCAAGGATTAGTCACCACGTAGAATCATATAGTAGTATCCGGAATAACTGTGGGTCATCTGGATCAAAAAGTGTTACCCACAAGAAGAGGAAACTGCAACAGACCAAGAAGATACCGAACATACCCTTGCTTAAGACAACTACATCTAGTTGTGGTTCGGGTTCAGGCTCTATAAAAGGGTCTAAATAAAAGGTTTTCAGTGGTTGGATTTCCTCAAAGCTAAGATCCGGTTCAGGTATTAGAGTCTGGAAAAACTCAACTAAGAACTTATAAGCACATAACAACAACCTGAATAACTGGGGATCCTCTAAGTCAATCAGATTTGACTCACATAGCTGACCACAATGAAAGAGGTGGTCTTCCTTAAGAAAATGTGTCGACCCTAATATCCTAAAGTGATTAGGTTTAGTCTCAAATATTAATAACCGACACATCTTAAAATCAAAAGTCCCCACAATTGGTAGAAAAGTTTTTGGTTGGTAAACAAAGTAAATCTTGGTATTATTGCCTAAGCTAACCTCATCAACCAGAGGATGCGTTTCTAACAGTTGAGACTCGTGTTGAATATTATTAAGTTCGGGAAAACGAGTACGAAGATAGTCTCGTAAGATGGGTGAGGCATTGATGTCAAGTCCCAAGTGAGGGATATTTTTAAGAGTTAAAGAACATGGAGAATGATAATCACCCCCAAAGTTAGAGTTTTCGGCGTCTCTAGGTAGACTGGTCATAATCTCCCTAATTTCTAGGTCATCAGATTCCTGAAAGTGGGCGATTGATTTTTCTAAGTCAGGTTCATCCCCGCTAATCTCTACGAGTTCTTCTAAGACTATTGTTTCTAAATCGTTTGACTCGAAAACAGTACTCTCAAGATAAACTGGTTCCTCTAAACCATCATCGGTTTCATAATCATCTTCTAAAACGGGGGTATTTCTAGTCAAATCCTCGTCCTTTTGAATAGGTAAATAATTATCAAAATTATTTGGATTTGAACTAGAAATATCATTATAATCATCATCACCATCCTCCTCATCATCATCATCACAATATAATTTTTGATATTCACGAATTCTCAAGCTTTGTTCCCAACTACATGGTCTATGTTTATAATATTTCTCATAGATCGTTAGAGGTGATTCCTCAATAAAAGTTGGAGTATCCATATATCGCTGCCCACGCATATATTCACCAAGAGTCATTTCCGAAGACGTCTCTTGATAACGAGAATTTCTAGACATATATTCACGCAACGTCATCGCAGGTGACGTCTCCTCAAAAGGATTCATCACCGAATAAATATAAACTACAGAGGGATTCTATACAATCACAAACAAGGCCGACTCGACTCCACCAAAGAAAACCTAAAGATTTCTAGCAAACAAAAAGCATGATGGCTCCACTTAGATTGTTTCTAGACCAGCTTCTATCTCTCGAAGGGGAATTCGTTACAGTTTGAGCAACCCCTCTGGATCAATCCGAGCTAATATGAGATGAAACTGAGGCGAGGGAATCTCAATGGAGCTTTGATACCCAAGGCCTCACCGGCGTTACAAGGCGGCTTGTTTCAACTCCCAGAAGTCACCATGAACTTTGAAGTTGCTTAAAAGGTAACCAATATCCTTCGAAAAATTTTCCTAACAAGCTCGATACCCTATAAGTCTCTTTCTAATCAGATTTTAAAGCTTGGGTTCGCGTTAGGTTTTATTTTCCTAAAAAGGGCAAGAAGGGAACGGTGATGAAATCCGAACCCTTATCTTGTTTAGGCCAGGCCTTGCCCTTTACTAGGAAAATAAAGACAGTCTGGTTCGTCCTCAAACAATTATCACCTTAAGGCATACAGTAACTCGCTTGCAGGGGATTCACGAGTTTTTCGATTGGACTTACCTCCCGTACCAGACGGGGGATGAACCTTTGTCGTCGACTCGGGCCACGACTCCTGTGCCGTGTACGAACCCGAGGGGCCGAGACGATATAGTACTCGTCGTCCTTCCCTGCACACAGTTTATATATATATATTTTTTTTAATAATACCCTTCCGTAGGGTTAAAAAAAGAATGAAGTCCGATTTTCCAGAATAAAGTCCAAATAAAAAGTCCAAAAATTACAAAAATTATGAAAAATAAAGCCTATTTACAAATCCTAAAAAAAAAATTATGTCTTTTTTTTCTTCTCTTTTAGCTTTTAGCTTTAAGCTTTTTATTCCCAAGTCCTTAGTATTCCACTTCGAACCTGTAAATCAAAGACACAAAAAGAAACGTAAAAAGGAACAAATAATAGTAAAAAAAAATAAAATAATAAAAACCTAAAAATTCTACCTAAGCACAAATTCGCGTCGGCGGCGCCAAAATGATTAAAGATTTTTCTGGGGTTGTAGTAATGAGGTTCAAACTCTCGGACTTGTGAAGATTAAATTTAAAGATTTAATAAAATTATATACAAAATTATTAACAATGGGTGCCAGAGGTAACAAAGACACTAGATTCCACTATTATGCAAAATTGAATGATAAATATTTCAAAACTCTATTCAATTCTTAAGTCCTTTTTTATCTTTAATTCACTATCAATCATACAGATTCTCAAACATTATTTGCAAACCTTAAGCATAGATTATAAAGAGATTAAACCAAGCATATCCTATCAAACTGAATAACAAATAATTAAGACAGTCATTCAAACAATTTAAAACTCTGCAAAAGCAGCGATTAGGTGAATTATATAATTAAATGAAATAGTTACCCATTTATGTTGCATGAATAGCTTCCTCCATAGCCTTGGTTACGAGGGAATTAGCTCATCATAGTATAAATGCTCTCAAAATAATTTATTATGGCTCAAAAATGGTTTACAAATGATGAGAAGAAGAGAAAATGGTGTAAAACTGTAATCTGCGACGCACAAAAAGCGTCACAGAATGAACGATAAAAGACAAGTGTTGCTGCTGTTTAGACTGATCTGCGACCCACGACTGTGCATCTTAGACACTGTTCATAAACGTCTGTCCTTGCGAGTCCGTTCTTCGTGTTCTTGGTGTTCTTCATCAGCAGCAGCAGCAACAACAGAGTTTGATCAACTCTTGATTTCTGCTTCTCTGGACCTCCTCTCGACCCCAAACTCTCGACAACCTCTCTGTAGCACATTAGGAACATATTTATACGTAATTGAACCATTGAATCTCCTCCATTAACTCCAAATAATCTTCATTTACTCGGCCATTGAAGAAAAATATTTCGGAATATTTTCTTCCCTGAATTATCTCTATACGCGTCTGGAGCTGTAAATGGTGAGTATATTTTCTTTGTTTATCTCAAACACACTTCAGAATATATCCAAGACCCATCCAAACACGAGCAGCACACTTCCAACACATCAAAACCCCGTGAAATATTTTCCATGCACGCGTCTGCTCCGATTTCATCTGATGGATTTTCCAGCCAAATTTGATCGCATCCAACATCCATATCCTTCCTGTCTAGCCCATCAGAAGATACCCAATGAGTTTCAGCCATTGAATCGGCCTGAAACTCCTTCAAAAATCGATTGGCAAATATGCCAGTAAATAACCAAATTTTCCCACCAATTTTGGAATTTGAATTTGGGAAGAAAACTGGCCTCCCCCTAATCCAGTTCTGGTGTCTCTTTAGCAATTGGGGATGAAATAGTAATTATTGGGTGGAAATAATAATTTTTCTTGGTTCCTCCGGGACATTTCTGTGACGTTTCCAGTGCATTTCTGGGGTTCCTTTAATACTTTATCTTGGGGGTGTAAAACACCACTTTTTGAGCCCATTTCGCCGCAAGGGCTTATTTCTCTAAAATTCCCTACAAGAACACAAAATAACATAATAAGTACTTAATCGAGTCTAACAATACAGAATATTGAGAACAAAATAGACACATAAATGCGTCTATCAGTGGTCCTAAATACTCAACTTGTCCCTGACCCAGAGAATTAGATACCTGTGATTTTAGGTCGCCCGTTTTTAGCTACGTCGAATGCGATCATTAACTATCGAAATGGTGTGATGAATTTATCTTTTGGTAATATGACTATAGAGATGAACATTTTTAATGTAAGTAAGATACCTTATGAGCTAGAGGACACATGTGTTGAAGAGGTGAACGTGATAGAATCCTTAGTTCAGAAGTCATTACCAAACATTTTATTTGAAGACCCATTAGAAAGTGTCTATCCCATTTTGGTTTAGATTTTGATGACGATAGCACTATTGAACAAGTGAATGCTCTATTAGATTCTACCCCTGTGTTAGACACTGATAGATGGAAAGCTAGGTTCGAACCGTTACCAGTTTCTGAGACTACCCTAATTCCTTCTTTATAAGAGCCCCCAAAGTTGGACCTTAAACCACTACCCGATACTCTAAAGTATGTGTTTTTAGGCCCATATGAGACTTTACCTGTGATTGTAGCTTCCGATTTGGATAGTGATCAGGAAAGTAGGCTAGTAAAATTACTTCAAGACAATAAGGAAGCTTTAGGGTGGACTATAACAGACAGTAAGGGTATAAGTCCTACTGTCTGTATGCATCAGATTCATTTAGAGGAAGACTCCAAACCTTCTAGGGAGATGCAACGTCGACTGAAACTTAACATGAAAGAGGTAGTTCGAAAAGAGGTGCTTAAGTTGTTAGATGCGGGTATTATTTACCCAATTTCAGACAGTAAGTGGGTCATCCCTGTTCAGGTTGTCCCCAAGAAATCAGGTATCACTATAGTCCAGAATGATAATAATGAATTAATCCCAACCCGAGTGACCACGGGATGGTGTGTGTGTATTTACTATAGGAAATTGAACAAGGTTACAAGGAAGGACCACTTTCCCCTTCCCTTCATCGACCAGATGCTAGAGAGATTAGCTGGACATAGTCACTACTGCTTTTTAGATGGCTACTCTGGATATAATCAGATCGTTATTTCCCCAGAAGACCAGGAGAAAACCACTTTTACCTGTCCCTTTGGTACCTTTGCGTATAGACGCATGCCTTTCGGGCTTTGTAATGCCCCTGCGACTTTTCAGCGTTGCATGATGAGCATATTTTCTGACATGGTAGAACGGTTCTTAGAGGTCTTAATGGATGATTTTTCAATATTCATCCTTTGATGAGTGCTTGCATCATTTGACATTAGTGTTGACTGGGTGTAAGGAAAAGAATTTAGTGCTTAATTGGGAAAAATGCCATTTCATGGTTGAATCAGGAATTGTCTTAGGGCACATTGTTTCTTCAAAGGGTATAGAGGTAGGCAAAGCCAAAATTGACCTTATTAAGATTCTACAGGTCCCAAAAACCGTAAAAGATATTAGGTCATTCTTAGGGCATGCAGGTTTTTACCGTCGATTCATTAAGGATTTTAGCTTGATTTCTAGACCTCTTTGCAATTTTCTTGCAAAAGATGTTAAGTTTGTCTTTTATGATGCTTCCTTAAAGGCTTTTGATAAGTTGAAAACTTTACTCACTACTGCGTCGATAGTCAAGGCACCTAACTGGAACCTACCCTTTGAAATTATGTGTGATGCTTCAGATTAAGTTATAGGCGTTGTGCTAGGTCAGCGAGAAAAAAAAATACTCCATGTGATTTACTATGCTAGCAAAACTCTGAATGATGCACAAATGAACTATACAACTACCGAGAAGGAATCGCTATCCATCGTGTTTTCCTTGGATAAGTTTGGATCCTATTTGTTAGGTTCTAAGATCGTAATCTATACTAATCATGCTTCTTTGAAATACCTTTTGTCTAAGAAGGATACCAAACCTAGATTGATTATATGGATCCTTTTGTTACAAGAATTTTGTCCAGACATTAGAGACAAAAAGGGTGCAGAGAATGTGGTAGCAGACCGTTTGTCTAGGATAGTTGTTAGTTCCCCTAATAATTCCCTTCCTATAAGGGATAGTTTTCCTGATGAACAATTGTTCTCTGTGTCCCAATCACCTTGGTATGCAAATATAGTGAATTATCTTATTACTGGTCGAATTCCTCAACATTGGGGTAAGCAAGATCGTTCTAGGTTTTTAGCCGAGGTTAAGAATTTGTTTTGGGACGATCCTTATCTGTTTAAGTATTGTCCGGACCAGATTATTAGGATATGTGTATCTGAGAGTGTCTAGTCTAGTATTATCTCCTTTTGTCATGAACATGCATGTGGGGGTCATTTTACTGTTAAGAAGACTGCTGCTAAGATTTTGCAGTGTGGATTTTACTGGCCTTCGTTGTTTAAAGATTCCCATAGTCATTGTGTTTCTTGTGAGCCTTGCCAGAAGTTAGGAACCATTTCCCGTAGAAATATGATTCCTTTGAACCCTATTTTAGTGATTGAGGTCTTTGATGTGTAGGGCATGGATTTTATGGGTCCATTTCCTATTTCGTTTGGTTATCTTTACATACTTGTCGTTGTAGACTATGTGTCTAAGTGGGTTGTGGACGTTCCATGTAAAACAAATGACCACAGGGTCATAGTCCAGTTTTTAAAAGAGAATATACTTACACGTTTTGGTACGCCGCCAGCTATAATTAGTGACGGAGGTTCACACTTTTGTAATAGACCGTCTTCTCTTTTAATGAAACAATACGGTATTACCCATAAAGTAGCAACCCCATATCACCCTCAGACTAGTGGTCAGGTAGAGGTTTCCAATAGGGAAATTAAACGTATTCTAGAGAAAACAGTTAATCCAAATAGGAAAGACTGGTCGTCGAGGCTTATTGATGCCTTATGGGCTTACCGTACTGCGTTTAAGACACCCATTGGAATGTCACCTTATCGTTTAGTATTTGGTAAGGAATGTCACCTGCCTGTTGAGTTAGAGAATCGAGCCTATTGGGCTATTAAGAACTTAAACTTTTCACTTGACAAGGCAGGAGATCAAAGAAAGCTCCAGCTCAATGAGTTGGACGAGATTCGTAGAGATGCATACGTTAGTGCTAAGGAGTATAAGAACAAAATGAAACTTGTTCATGATAGGAATACCTTACGAAAGTCATTTTCTCCAGGTCAAAAAGTTCTTTTATATGACACTCGGTTGCATCTATTCTCCGGGAAGTTGCGCTCTCGATGGACCGGTCCTTTTGTGGTCCGTACTGTTTTTTCTCATGGCGTCGTTGAGATTGAGACACCAGATGGTAGTAGTTCTTCGAAGGTTAACGGTAAGCGATTGAATCCCTTTATAGAGCCTTTTCCTACAGGTGATTTTGAGGAGGTCCCTCTGGAGGACCCTGTTTACCTTGATTGACCATCGAGACGATTTTGTATGTTGTATATTATTTTTGTAGGTTTTTGGTTACACTTCAACCAGGTAATATCTTTTCGACTTCTCTCTTTACTATTTCCTCATGTTACTTATATTTTTGGTACTGTTCTTTAATTAGAAACATTGAGGACAATGTTATATTTAAGTTTGGGGGTGGGGTAGAACTTTTTGTTACCTTTTCATCGCAATAAATAAACTCCAGCGCCTAGAAATTTATCCTTATTAAGGATGGCACTACCCAATCTAAGTGGATGGAAGCATTTTGGTTGTAGGATTTGAGGGACCAATCTGATTAGATGGAAACATCTAAAGAGTCTATTCATAAAAGCACAGAGCTCAGGTGGGGCTCACGATTTATATTTTTTCGCCATATCTCATTGGGTCCTTTTCACTTCTATTTTTATTTTTTCTCTAAGTGATTAGGTGAGGCTCACGATTCAATTTGTTACCATTGCTAGGGTGAAATAGTGTGATTGAGATAGCCATAAAAAAATAAAAAATAAAAGATAAATTGAGACCAGACCATCAGACCAACTGGAATAAATTCAATAAAGTCGACCAGTAGAACCCTTGTATATGCAGTTGTGTTGACCTAGAGTTAGGATTATCGACCACTGGTACCCTTGTATATGCCAGTGTGTTGATATTAGTCAGACCGGTATCTCAGTCCATTAGGATAGGTTCATTATGGCAGTGGCCTTCAGACAGATACAAGAAACACCGTTCATCTTAGTCAACATCAAAACCATATATGTTTTTCTATATCCATCTTCTTAATCTATCCATGTGATTTGTTTGATTCTGAGTTTGGATGCGACTATCTGAGTAGACCTCTGTCACTTTATATGAATTTTAGTATGCTTGAGTGCGAACTCGTGTACAGCAATTGAAATTTCGCATCAGGGTACTTCCTCTTGTAGTCAATAAGTATGCCAACCAAGGAGATTCTTTAGTTGCTTCCAAGGTTCTGTGTAGATAGCTAGGGTCTGGAGTATAAAGGTTTTGTGGGTATACCTCTGGTAAGCCCTCCAGAGACAACACTGTGCCACTAGAGACACCTAGGGGTTTAAAGGCTTATTGCATATGCTAAATGCAATCGACGATGCCTGCGACAGTGAGTTAGGATTTTATTTCTATTTTATTTTTGCTCGAGGACTAGCAAATAATAGGTTTGGGGGTATTTGATAGATGGTAGGCTTCTAAAAATCCTACAAATGATAACCGCAAGTGCACGGTGTCGATTGAAGCTAATGTGCAAATACGGGTCGATCCACAGAGACTTGGTGTGTGTTGAGATCCTCCTAAGCTAATTCTCTAACAGTAACAGTGATGCAAAACAGCAAGGTAGCTAAACAAGACAGTGAGTAAAAGAGTAATATAGTGACAAAGACAGTGGTGAGCAAGAGCAACAATAATAACTTAAAAGTAACTGAGACAGAGGCAATAAGTGACAGTGGCAGTGAGCCAAAGAAGCAAAGGCAATGAATAACAGTGAGCAATGAGCAGTGAGTTCTCTAAGTAAAACAGTGACAAAGAAGTAAAACACTAAGGTCTTGAATCCATCTTATACCTAGCTAGATAGTAGCAATTCTAGTTCATATTCTTGTCCCTAATGGAAAAAGGGGGAGGTTCATGCCTTCCTTAGTCCAGGGTATGCATTTGTGGAAAGTTAATGAGCTAAGTTACTCAATCACCCCTAGCATTGAGTGTCTGTTTAAGGCACACTCAATCACAGGCGATATTACATACTAAGTTCATCACTTCCCTAGGCAACTGATCACTACAAGAATTCCTTCCTAATATTTTACCACCTAACAGGAATTAAATTTCATCTCAACCTTAGCACGAGTGTTTAGAACATACTTAACATGAAGATACAGATAAACATGGAATTAAACTAAACATGAGATTAAATTGAAACTGAACATGAACTTAACCCAATTAGGGGGTTTCTCGGATGACCCAAGAACCCTTTTAACATCCTACATCGTTTCCTATTTATAGTTTTTACAAAACCCTAAATTTCTACAAACCCTAATTTGAAAATCCCCAAATCAGCAGGATTAGGGTTTCGATAAATAAAATTAACTCACCCTCTGATGCAAATAGACTCGACCCATGCTTGTACTTCTCCTCCTCTGCTAATCCTCTACTCGAATTTCTCCCAAATTTTGTCTTCTCTTCACTGTGGTGAAACCCTGGTTATGTTTGTCTTCTTGGTAGCATCAAAAATCAATGCTAAGAACAAGACAGACACGACTAGGGAAGAGGTAGGTGATGGTGGTGGTGTCCTTGTGGTCGTGGTGGAGATGGAGACGGCGGAGCAGACATGGCAGTGTCTGCCATGGTCGGGGGAAGAGGAGAAATTTGGGGGAAGTGTATTTGGGGAAGAAGAGAGTGGGTGTTTGTTTTGGGTCGATGGGTTTGATGCTTAGGTGTTGAGCGGGCGCATCCATTTTGATGATTTGCGAAGCTCAGCGGTAGGATGATGAGATGATGAAATGAATCGGACGGCAAGATAGAAGAAGGCTCTGAGCGACCGTTGGATTAAGTGATACAACGAAGCTGACGGCTCCAGATGGAGTTAGGTGCTGTAGTGTTAGACAGGAGTTTCAGACTTTGATGTACGGCGATGCTGCGACCGTAGGATGCTGAGATGATCCAATCTGACGGCTAGAAAGGGAAACGGGTATGGATATAGGAAATGGATTTGGGTGAGGGTTTTGGGCCTTGGGTATGCCAAGCCCATATCTTCTTTAAGAACAATTCTTCCTCTTCAAGCCCACTTCTCGTTGATCCGGCTCTTGCAAACATCATTCCCTTCCTCCTAGCGAGAGTCTTTGCCGTTCCTTTGCTCTTTTCGCTCCGTGAGTTAACCAGGCTTTATTTAGTACCTAAAAATGCAAAATTAATTAAGAAAAGTATTTATTCTTGAAAACAACGAAAACACAGAATATGGGATAAAATGTAGAATTAATGCACAAAAGATGAGTTAAATGCCAAGAAAAATATATAGAAATATGCACTTTTTAGCACTCATCAAATACCCCCAAACCTGAATTTTACTTGTCCTCAAGTAAAACAAAACTAAGGAAATCCTACCTATACCACTGTCGCTGGTCTCTCGAATGCATTTAGCGTATGCACTAAGCCTTTTAAACCACTAAGTGTCCCTAGTGGACGAGTGAAGTCTCGTGAAGGTTTGCTTAGAACGTACCTACAAAGTTCTAGGTCAAAATATAAGCTCAGATTCCATCAAATGTGACATGTGCAAGTCAGTTTAAGCTCACAGCAAAATGGAGATGTCAATCTAGCTATCAAAGGCACAATCCTAGCACTGATAACAAATAAAGACATGTGATAAGAGTGTAAAGTGTATCTACACATGTGTAAAGAAAGATCGGATGTTATGACTACTAATCACCAAGAGATAGTTTCTCAGGCTAAGAACCAAGGTCGAAATCTAGCTAGCTGTCCGGACTTTACGAGAATTGTGAATGAGTTGGAGGTATTTCACAATTACTCGCGTTGTACATCAATGGCATACACCCTCCTTGCTTATTACAATGAAACAACAAAATGACTTTACATGACTCTTATTTACATTGACTACTCTTTTTATTTTTGGAACAAGAGAGGATGGAATTGATAAATACTTGATTTTTTATTTTTGATATTTTTTTCTGAATATTCATTTTTTTTTTTTTTTTTTTTTTTTTTTTTTTTTTTTTTTTTTTTTTTTTTTTGAAAGGAAACACTTTTGATATATACAAAAGGAAACAAAAGATTACATGACACTTTGCAAGAGGTAGCCCTTTTTGATGCACCCAGTTAAATTCGATGGTTGTCTTTCTTAATGTAACCTCCACCTTCTATCCCAACCAACCAAAGAACAAGCTAGTCAAGTTTCGTTCAGTATTCTAAAGTGATTGGCAATCGTGACTTCCTATCAAACACCTTGAAGATCGAGGCTATACATGTATTGGTAGATCGTGCGCGTGCAAATTTCTTATCACTATGTGAATTGTGCTAGAATCAGGGTGCCTAAATATCTAGACTAAGACTCCTAATAATTACATATTTGCACAAGAGTCAACATTTCAAGGTAAATGAGCTCCATTTTTATGTTTTTTTTTTTCAATTTTTAATTTTTTATTTTCATTTTTCATTTTTTTCAAAAAGAAGGAGTTCTTGTTTTCAATTATGGCATATTATCAAAGTATCTACTTTTCACCCCCAAACCTAAACTAAACATTGTCCTCAATGTTTCAAAATATGAACAAAATTATAATACAACATATGAAGAGGATCATGTTGAGTAGAGAAAAAGGAAAGAGAATACCCGATTTCGGCGAAAGCAATATTAGAACTCCGTTATTCAAGGCAAAATCCAACATATTCAGCCGAGATCATATTGGATTAGCAAAATATATACAAAAGGAACAAAAAGGTTTTAAGAAATTTTATCTACTGGATTATATACAAAAATTCACCATACACTAACAATCTAAAGAGTTGAGGATCAACCCAAAAGACAAAGTGTAGAGGTTTCAACAGCTTCACACAAATAAAAAGAAACGCAAGTGAAACTGTGAAACAAAATGAGCTACCCCCAAACCTGGATTTTTCAACGGATAAAATTTTGGAAACAAAATCTCGCAGTTTTGGGGGTTCATCATGTACAAGGTCTAACTCGAAATGAACTTTGCTAGGGACGGGCAAACATGCTAATTCCAACTGTGGCTCCTCAAAGATATTATACTTAGATGAAAAATAGTCCAAAAGGACTTGGGAAGCACACAGTTCCAAACCTAGATTAGGGACTCTCAGAAAAGTCGGTTTGACAATATGGGTACAAACCAAATCTAGGTTGGGTGGAAGGCCATCAGATTGTGACTTATGTAGGACGATAGGCACATCATTACTAATCACATCAACATCTCCTAAGTCTTCTACACGTGTCACAACATGCTCACAATCATCAAACAAATTGGCAAGATCACAATCAGAGTCATCAACATCATCAACAAATTTATTCTCATGCATCGGCAAATCAGGAGAAATATCACAATGTGACCTAGGTAGAGAATCAGACACATCAAATATATTTTCATGCATATTAGCATTAGTGTCTACAGAAGATTCAACTATTCCTATGTCATGCTCATCTTCGCAGAATAATTGTACGAATCCCATGTCAATATCAAAATCATATGAATTACAATGAGTATTAGAAAAAACAACATTCATGAAGGTCGAGGGCGAGAAGCCATATGTTATTGAACCAACAGGTTCCACAATATTTTCATGTTCTTCTAACATATCATCATAATCATCATAATCATCATCATGGTAGCATGCATATTGGTCCTCATTAACAGTGGTGGTGTCATTAGTCGATTCATGTTCCTCTAAATTAGGTTCATATTCAACATCATTTACATGAATGGGACTAGACACTTCATTAGGGACAACATACATTTCCTCATGAATTTCCTCCTTTTGTAGGTGAAGCAAAATCTGATCTAAATATGCATGAATTCGTGATGTAGATCTATCAAAGTTTTGCTTACTGAGTCTTAAAGCTTCTGTGGTGGAGTCTAAATTCATGGGAGTACAAAATTCTTCATGTTCAAATTGTGGTGAATGGTACATGTGTGCATGGTCATTAGGGTTTACAAAATATTGATCGCAACCCTCAAAGGATTGATTATGGTCCCAATGACTACCATTCTCACAATTTATGGGCATTTCATACCTTGGATTTTCTCTAGATTGCCTAAAATTATGCAAAATATGACAATTCTCAACAGGGTGGTCTAAACTACCACATGCGGGACATGCATAGATTTCAGGTTGCCTAAGAAAATTAGATGTGACAGATTCCTCATGTGATTGCATTTCTAAAGCTGTGATTCGAGCTTCTAATTGATCGATCAGTGATGATTGTGTGAGTGAGGCACTAGCAAAATGTTCATTTTCACGTTGTGATGAATGATGCATGTGTGAATAGTCATTAGGGTTCATGTATTGAGGCTCGGGACTTTGAAAATGTCCATAATAATTCCTATAACTATTGACATCATGGTCTATGGGAGGTTCATAACGTGGAGTATGTCCATACGCAAGTTCTCGAAGGGATTTGTTGTATTCCCCAACTGTAGACCAAGATCTAGACATGATTGGGCTCAAAAGCTAAGTAACTATGTTACAAAGCCCAAAATTTGGTTTTTAATGGGTTTGGATTTTTGGGAAAAATTTAGTTTTTATGGGTAACATTTGGTTTTTTCGGGTTTGAAAAAGAAATTTGGTTTTTAATGGGTTTTTAAAAAATTTGGACCTAATGGGAAAAGAAAACACTTTGGTTTATTGGGTTTTAAAAACTTTGGTTTTAGACTTTGAAGACAAAGCCCATTTGGGAGCTTTTGGTTTTGATGGGAGCAAATTTGGTTTTAAAGAGGTAGAAAAATTTGGTTTTTAGTATTGGGAGCAAGAATTTTGGTTTTAGTGTTGGGAGCAAGCCCACATTGGTGGGAGAAATTGCTTTGCCAAGGGAAGGTGAACTAAGCCCACAATGTGTATGCAAACTGAAGCCCAATGTAGCTTTTGAAATAGCCCAACTGTTGCTTGTTTGGTCTGAGGCCCAGTTGGGCTTTTAAAAGTTCAGTTTTTCTAATTTAAAACTACAGGCCCAAATCAATCTAACACCACAAGCCCACAAGCAATTAAACAAACAAGCCCACAAGTAATTAAGATTACAAGCCCAAAGAAAATATAAGCCCAAATGTTGGGTTTAATATTACAAGCCCACAAAAAAAATGGAAGCCCAAAGGTTGGGTTCTCTTAATGGGTTTAGGCTTACTTGCTTAAGCACAGCCCAGCTGCTCAGTTTGGTTGCAAAAGTCCCAGTTGGGCTTTGGTTCATCCTAAGCTTTGGCTTCAACACTCAAGCCCCAGTTGGGCTTGGTTCAAATCAGTTCACTTCACAAGCCCAGTTGGGCTTTATCTTACACCAGCTGCAGCAGCTTCAGCAGGGACTCAGCAGCAGCAGCAGAGAGCAGCAACAGCAGCAGTCTTGGCAGCAGCAGAGGCTGGCAGCAGCAACAGGAAGCAGCAGCAGCAGCACAGGCTCAGCACCAGCAGCAACAGGAGCACAGCAGCAGCAGCATCAACAACAACAATAGCAGCAGCACCAGGCAGCACAGGTAGGCTTCAGGCAGCAGTTCTTGGCAAGCAACAGGTCAGTTGGAGAAGGCACCTGTTACTCAACAGAGTTATCAGTTAAGAGCAAGCTACAAAGAACAGGAAAATTACACTAGATGCTACACTAAATGCTCATGCAGGAATGCAATGCAGATGCAAGATGCTGATGCAGACAATGATGCAATGATGCAAATGGACTAGAATGAAATGCAAGATGGCTAAGAAATCTTCAAAACAACACATCCAAGTCCCCGGCAGCGGCGCCAAAAACTTGGTAGGCTCTTAAAGATGTAGGAAAATAAGAGTAAAAGAAAGCCTACTTGTTAAACCGCAAGTGCACGGTGTCGGTTGTAGTTTGTGCAAGAACGGGTCGAATCCACAGGGACTTGTGTGTATAGTTGATAATTTTATTGCTTACTAATGCTAATCCTAAGCTAAGGCAGTGAAGCAAAACAGTGGCAAAGAAACAAAGAGTAACTAGGTGACAGTGAGCATTGTGGCACAAAGGCAGTTAGCCTAAGGCAAGGAAGTCAAGGCAACCAACTAAAATCAAGAAACAGTAAAGGAAAGATGGAAGTTTGGGTGAAGACTAGGGATTAGATTCCACCATTTCACCTAGACTAAGTTGTCCTAGTTCCACCTAAATCTTGTCCCTTGCATAGTTATCAGTGAGCTTCTTGGCTCAACTGACTAACTAGATGGCAGTGGAGGTTCTATGCCTGCTACTCATCTAAGGGTTGGTTAAGGGGCTTTATTCAGGGTCATTAGGTTAGCCATCTCCCTAACACTATTAACTGCCTTCTCACAGGGCAGTTAATCTATTGGTCAACTACCTAAGTGAATGAACAAGCTCAAAGGGTTCTCTAATCTCAACTAAAGTATTCACCCTAAGTACTAATTGTCTAAATTAAAGTACAACTAGTCATAGAGTTTACATCAAACAATTAGGCATGAGTTGCAGCATGATTACATAGTGGTAATCTAACTACAATGCAGACTTGATATGCACTGTGAGAGCAAGATGTTAACATGCTTTGATTAAAGCTACCCTAAACATTTCAAGCACAACATGAATTAGGTACAACTGGAAACAACTTAACAATGGTTCAAAGGCTTCCTCATCACCCTAGCAACTGAATTTAGAACATCATGAAACTAGAATTGAACTAAAACAACATATGCAATTGAAATTAAAACACAACAGGGTAAACATGAAACATATGAGAAACTGGCTAGTCCAGTTCTCTACAAGAGTGAAGCTGGCTAACCCAGCATATCTTCTACACTCATCCCACACCCATATTTATAGTTACAATACACTTTCCCCAAAAATTAGGGTTCCTCAAAAATCCACCCAAATCAGTTGAAATTAGGGTTGGCAATTCTCACCTAATTTGCTGAAATCTCTCCCAAATCTTCTCGACCCATGCTTCCTCTGACCTTCCTGCTCCTCTCTCATGCTTCAATTTCTGTCTCTAACCTCACCTATTTCATCAACTTCTAAACTAGGGTTATAGGGTTGAGAAGTTGATGTAATAAGTGGCTAGAGAGGTAGGGGGATGTGATGGTGGTGTCTGCGATGGTCGGGGAAGAGGTGATGGTGGCGCAGAAGGTGAGGTGGTGGCAGTTGCAGAGACAGGGTATGCTGGTGGTGGTTCTGCAACTGTCGGGGGTAGGGGAGAAAGATGGAGGTCGATGGGTTTGAGGAGAGGGAGTGTTTGTTTTGAGTATAATGATTTAGGTACTAGGATGTTAGGCGGGGACATCAAGTTTTGATGTTTCGCGACGGTGAGCCGTGGGATGTGTAGATGAAGGATTGATCTAACGGCGAGATGGAAGGAAGCGAGGAGCGACCGTTGGATGCGGAAGTACAACGCAACTAACGGCTCAAGATGGAGTTAGGTGTTGTAGTGTTAGACAGGAGCTTCAGACTTTGATGTACTGGCGATGTTGCGACCATTGGATTCAGATGTGATCCAATCTGACGGCTAACGATGTAGACGTGTATGGATATTGGAAATGGGTTTGGGTAAGGGTTTTGGGCCTTGGGTATGCCAAGCCCATATCTTCTTTAAAAACAATTCTTCCTCTTCAAGCCCACTTCTAGTTGATCCGGCTCTTGCAAACATCATTCTTCCCTTCCTCCTAGCGAGAGTCTTTGTCGTTCCTTTGCTCTTTTCGCTCCGTGAGTTAACCAGGCTTTATTTAGTACCTAAAAATGCAAAATTAATTAAGAAAAGTATTTATTCTTGAAAACAACGAAAACACAGAATATGGGATAAAATGTAGAATTAATGCACAAAAGATGAGTTAAATGCCAAGAAAAATATATAGAAATATGCACTTTTTAGCACTCATCAAATACCCCCAAACCTGAATTTTACTTGTCCTCAAGTAAAACAAAACTAAGGAAATCCTACCTATACCACTGTCGCTGGTCTCTCGAATGCATTTAGCGTATGCACTAAGCCTTTTAAACCACTAAGTGTCCCTAGTGGACGAGTGAAGTCTCGTGAAGGTTTGCTTAGAACGTACCTACAAAGTTCTAGGTCAAAATATAAGCTCAGATTCCATCAAATGTGACATGTGCAAGTCAGTTTAAGCTCACAGCAAAATGGAGATGTCAATCTAGCTATCAAAGGCACAATCCTAGCACTGATAACAAATAAAGACATGTGATAAGAGTGTAAAGTGTATCTACACATGTGTAAAGAAAGATCGGATGATATGACTACTAATCACCAAGAGATAGTTTCTCAGGCTAAGAACCGAGGTCGAAATCTAGCTAGCTGTCCGGACTTTACGAGAATTGTGAATGAGTTGGAGGTATTTCACACTTACTCGCGTTGTACATCAATGGCATACACCCTCCTTGCTTATTACAATGAAACAACAAAATGACTATTTACATGACTCTTATTTACATTGACTACTCTCTTTTTATTTTTGGAACAAGAGATGATGGAATTGATAAATACTTGATTTTTTTGTATTTTTCTGATATTTTTTTCTGAATATATACATCGTTTTTTTTTTTTTTTTTTTTTTTTTTTTTTTTTTTTTTTTTTTTTTTTTTTTTTTTTTTTTTTTTTTTTTTTTTTTTTTTTTTTTTTTTTTTTTTTTTTTTTTTTTTTTTTTTTTTTTTTTTTTTTTTGAAGAAGGAAACACTTTTGATACATATACAAAAGGAAACAAAAGATTACATGACACTTTGCAAGAGGTAGCCCTTTTTGATGCACCCAGTTAAATTCGATGGTTGTCTTTCTTAATGTAACCTCCACCTTCTATCCCAACCAACCAAAGAACAAGCTAGTCAAGTTTGATGCTTAGGTGTTGAGCGGGCGCATCCATTTTGATGATTTGCGAAGCTCAGCGGTAGGATGATGAGATGATGAAATGAATCGGACGGCAAGATAGAAGAAGGCTCTGAGCGACCGTTGGATTAAGTGATACAACGAAGCTGACGGCTCCAGATGGAGTTAGGTGCTGTAGTGTTAGACAGGAGTTTCAGACTTTGATGTACGGCGATGCTGCGACCGTAGGATGCTAAGATGATCCAATCTGACGGCTAGAAAGGGAAACGGGTATGGATATAGGAAATGGATTTGGGTGAGGGTTTTGGGCCTTGGGTATGCCAAGCCCATATCTTCTTTAAGAACAATTCTTCCTCTTCAAGCCCACTTCTCGTTGATCCGGCTCTTGCAAACATCATTCTTCCCTTCCTCCTAGCGAGAGTCTTTGCAGTTCCTTTGCTCTTTTCGCTCCGTGAGATAACCAGGCTTTATTTAGTACCTAAAAATGCAAAATTAATTAAGAAAAATATTTATTCTTGAAAACAATGAAAATACAGAATATGGGATAAAATGTAGAATTAATGCACAAAAGATGAGTTAAATGCCAAGAAAAATATATAGAAATATGCACTTTTTAGCACTCATCAATAAACACATTTTTGTGTCCGATTTGTCTCGATTTTATATATTGTTAGGGCACATTTTTGTACTTATTATGGTGTTATATTTATTTGTAGGTATTTTTGGCCAATAAACATTTTTGGAAAAAATTGGTTCGAAAAGTTGTCGGAAAGCACCCGGAGGACACTTGCTATTCGGACCCCCGATTTGGATAAGGGGCACCCCCAGGACACACCTTAAGGCGTCTTCTAAAGGCACCCCTACTCTGGATAGGGGGCGCCCCCCTTTCTTCACAAATTCAAATCTCAAATTTGGCAGGAAAACAAACCAGCATGCATGCAGATTAGGGTTCGCATTCTTGGGAAGATTTAAGGAGATTCAATCTCGGATTTTTGTTGGGATGGACTTCGTAGAGCATAACAGGGTCGGTATATGTGATTGGATCGAATGAATTGGGTTAGATCGACCGGGAGAAGGAAACAGAGGTGTTGTGGTCACGGGTTGCTATTGGAGTATTTTTCGACAATTCAGGGAGATTAAAGGCTAGAAAAGCTTCCCCAACATTCGTAGTGATCTAATAAAGAGTTTGGAAGTATTGGGAGAGGTCAAATACGCGTGAAGAGAGTTTGGCAGAAAGAAAACTCTGAAACTTGCTGTGGAGATAAACCAAGATTTTGGGGGAGATTTAATCGAGATGTGGCCTATAAAAGGAGAGGGGATAAGTCATATATGGGGTATGAAACCTTAGGAGAAGTTTTGAGAACAATAGAGAGCTCCAGAGATCGAGTTGCAGGAAAAATACAATATTCTGCTGCTGTTGCTGAAAAGGAAGAACACGAAGAACATTGACGCACAAGCAACTGTCGCAGCAAACTATCGTTGTTTCACAGCAGTACCTATGTGTCGTTCATCACAGCGGTTGCATTAGGTCTTTAGCTAGTATTTCTCCCTGTAACAGTGATTCTGCAATACCAACAAACTGTTGCGAATCGTTTGTATTATCAGTTTTCATCTTTTAATCATCTTTTGAGCCATAAACAATTATTTTGAGATTATGATTAATATAAGGATCTAAACCCCATTGCTGAGGCGATAGAGGAAGCTATTTTTCCAACAAAAACCGGTAAAATCTATTTTATTTAATTTGTTGCAATTAATATTATGATTATTTTCCTTGAACTATTATTGAATATGATTTTTATTTGAGTGATTGTGATGTATTTTGATGGAGTATGCTTAGTTTATAGACTCTTGATGCTTCATACTTGGTATTTAGAATTATTAATTTTGAAAATCTATTAGTTGCAATATTTTAGAATCAAATTAAACGAGAAAATTGCATGAATTTAAATATTTGGACCAAATCACTTTGAACTTGGAAAATAGTGGAATCTTAGCCTCGGTGTTCTTTTAATATTGATACCAACTTTATCAGTGTTTGTTATAATTATTAGCGAGTTTTCTATTTAGTTTTGAATTTAAGTCTAAAGTTATCCTTCACAAGTTCGAGAATCGAATCACTTTTTACCAATATCTACAAATCACATCACCGCACAAAAAACAACAAGAAGAAGAAAAGTAGACCTAGAGATAGTCGCTGCTTGTGTGTTGTGAAAACATAATCTCGAGTCATATAGGATGATATACTTGCAAATCAAGTTAGGTTTTGGTTTTCTTCAAAAACAAGTAAAACTCGTAAAAGGAATTTCCCACAAATAAAACTCTTAAGAAAATATTTTTGGAATTAATTTCCTAAAGAAAAATTCGCCAAAAATAAATACGAGTAGAAGAGGAACTTGGTGCATGGTATACGCGCATGGGCATGGGTCGAAACATGTATTTTTCGCCCACCCGCTCCACCCACATTGTTTTACAACATATCCATGAGCACATGGTTATATAGTGGAGCACCTCTTTAGTTTTCCACAATGTGGGACTAAAGGTTCCATTTCATTCACTCAAAAATGAGTGAGTATCCTTAAACCCTTAGGTCATGAGATCAAACCACACCAAGACCAAACATCAATTTATTAAATAACTCATTTTCTCCAACAATCCCCCACATGAATGAAATCTCGGTAAATAACGAAAAATCAGAGTACGGAAAATACCATTTAGGCAAAGGTGTCCATGAGGTCTTGAACCTTGCTTAGTGAGAAGTTACCGGAACTACTAGGGCGATGTCTTGAACTGCTAGCATTTGGTGTAATTATAATAACATCCATGCATGATATCCTCCAAGGTTTGCTAAGTTCGTGCTGTTTTGTCCGTTTTGGCCCTGGACATATCCTGTTTCTCAGAATGCTCTAGAAAATTGGCTCCATTCTCATAGGAAGCGACCCACTTCCTCATTCAGGTAGGTGAGTTCCATCAAGAGTGTTTACTGCTACACCCCACTTCAATCTTAAATTGAAACTATAGAACTCATTAAGACTTAATTAAAAGTCATTCTCTACATGTAGTCACAATATCACATCAACACCATAGGGAAGGGACAGACAATGAAATTCTCTGATAGTGTTTACCTTTACCCACCACAAATTAGTTGTCTCATTCGAAACCTTTATCTTGGGATCTCCAGTCAACAAGGTTGAGTATCCTTCATGGCAAGTTTAATTATTTGAGCCTAAGCCCCATCCCCTTCGATGATTTACTAACTATCTCCTTGGACAAACCTTTCGTCAAAGGGTCCGCGATATTCTCCTTGGACCTTGTCCAATCTATGGAAATAAAGCCTGTTGAGATTAGTAATTTCAAAGAATCATGTCTTCTACGCATATGTATAGACTTTCCATTGTAGAAGCTATTCTTAGCTCTACCTATTGCAGATTTGTTGTCACAATGTATAGACATAGCTAGCACATGCCTATGCCAGAGAGGAATATCTTCTAAAAAGTTTCTTAGCCATTCGGCCTCCTCTCCTTCTTTAACATAAACTCCTTCTTTCAGTCTGGTTTGGACTGGAACAAAATGGATTAAAAAGTACGGAGCTATCTAAGGCAATAAACTCCGACTCCATAGTTGAGCGAGCTATACATGTATGTTTGGAACTCTTCAAAGATAAAGACGCACCTGCTAGAGTAAATACATATCCACTCGTAGACTTAGACTCCTCTGAGTCTGCTATCCAGTTTGCATCGCAAAATCCCCCAAGGATGGCCGGATACCCTTCGTAATTCAAAAAAAGGTCACTGTGTACTTCAAGTACTTTAGCACTCTAATAAGTGCATCTCAATGTTTCCGACCTGGATTACATGTATACCTGCTTAACCTACTCACATCATAAGCAATGTCTGGTCGCGTACAATTCATCAAATACATCAGACTTCCTATGACTCTCGAGCATTCAAGTTGGTTAACACCTACACCCTTATTCTTCATGAGTTTGAAAGAAGAATCACATGGAGTGCAAACAAGTTTATAATCAAACTGATTATATTTCGTAAGTATGGATTCAACATAATGAGACTGACTCAGACTATAGCCATTAGAAGTTTTTCTAATCTTCATCCCTAATATGATATCAGCGGGGCCTAAGTCTTTCATGTCAAAGTTCTCATTTTACAGTTTCTTATTGGTATTAATAACATCCATGTTTGTACCTAGTATGAGCATATCATCAACATACAAGCATACAATCACACAAGCATCCTTGACAAGTTTAGTACAAACACACTTATCAGATTCATTAATTCTAAAACAACTAGAAATCATCACATGATCAAATTTCTCATGCCAATGTTTAGGTGCTTGTTTCAATCCATACAAATATTTCTTCAGTTTACAAACTTTCTTTTCACAACCTTTAATGACAAAGCCTTCAGGTTATTCCATATAGATTTCTTCATATAATTCACCATTCAAAAACGCTGTCTTTACATCCATCTGATGTACCTCTAGGTTATGGATAGAAGCTATAGCAATTAACATCCTAATGGAGATAATTCTACTCAGTGGTGAATATGTATCAAAGAAATATATACATTCTATCTGTTTATAGCCGTTTGCTACCAACCTAGACTTGTATTTTTCAATAGTTCCATTTGTATTACGTTTTCTCTTGAAAATCCATTTACAACCTATGGCCTTAGACACTGTAGGTAAATCTACAAGTTCAAAAGTACCGTTTTCTCGAATGGAATCCATTTCACTAATTGAAGCTTCTTTCCACCATGGAGCTTCAGGACAACTCATGGCTTCTTTATAAGTCTGAGGATCAGACCAGCTAGGTATGTAATACAACCAGAATAGGTTTTCTTAGTTTTAACCCTTTTACCTCTTCTAGGTTCTATTTCTGGTTCATCTTCCTCTAATGGTAATGATTGACTGGTTGACGGAAATTCTAGGGGATCATCTAAACATCTCTTTTGAGAATCACGTTTCATAGGAAATACATTCTCAAATAACTCAGCATCCCTAGACTCCATGATAGTTTTCAACCCTATGTCAGAAATTTTAGAACTCACAACCATAAACCTGTGAGCACTAGAATGCTCATGATACCCTTAAGGGTACGGTTATTACATTCAGGTACACCATTGGATTGAGGTGAATAAGGGGCTATAATTTCATGTATTATGCCATGTTCTTCGCAGAAATTTCAAATAGCAATTTCATATTCACCATCACGGTCAGACCTAAAAGTTTTAATGGTAGCATTCAATTGGTTTTCAACTTCACATTTATATATCTTAAAGGCTTCTATGGAATCGTCCTTCCCTATAAGGAAATAAACATGACAGTACCTCGTACAATCATCTATAATAGTGACAAACCATTTCTTACCACCTCTAGTTTGAACTGACTTCATTTCAACTAGGTCTGAATGGATTAACTCTAAGGGTTTAGTGTTTCTCTGGACATTCTTACTGAATGATTTCTTAGCATGCTTAGATTCTACGCAAATCTCACACTTATGACTTTTATCTAAAGTGAATTTGGGTATGCAGCCTACGCTACCCAGTTTATGCATTGATTTGTAATTTACATGACCAAGTCTACCATGCCAAACATTCGATGACACACACATGTAAGCATAAGAATCATTCAATTTCACTTCAGGACAGGTTACATTAAGTTTATAAAGACCCCCAGTCTTATAACCCTTACCCACATAATCATTGCTCTTAGTTACTATAAGTTTTGCAGACTCAATTGAAACATTAAAACTCTTATCATCTAAAACAGAACAAGAAACAAGACTTGTGCAGATGTCTGGAACATGAAGAACTTCATTCAATGTGAGAGTCTTTCCATATGTGAGCTTCAGTCCGACCTTTCCTTTTCCTGCAACCTCTGATGCAGATGAGTTACCCATATAAAGTTTCTCGCCTTCCCCTTCCCTCTGGTAGGAGGTGAACAGGTCTCTGTTCCCACAAACATTCTTGGTAGCTCCAGAGTCTACCCACCAGTCTATCAAATTGGTCACCAAATTAACTTCAGACACTACAACAGAAAAATCGTCCTTGTTCTTTTCAACCAAGTTAGCATTATCCTTCTTGTCCTTACGACGTCTATAGTCAACTTCCATATGGCCAGTAACTCCACACGCATAGGAAGCACCCTTAATTTTAGTAATGCTAGACTCTGGTTTTCGAAACATACCTTTCTTGGGAGGACCACGCTTAGAGTTACGATTGTTACTCTCACCTTTTTCAGCTTTGGAAGGTCTGTATTCAGTCATATGAGCTTTGTTACTCATGTCCCTTGCAGAAGACACGTTCTTGTCCTTGGTGCACAACATCTCTTTCACTTGAATTTTCTTTCCCAATTCAACCATGTTGATCTCGCCAGTTTCATGTCTTAGCTTTTTCTAGTACTCAGACCAAGAAGATGGTAACTTCTCAATTACCGCAGATACTTGAAACGTCTCATCAATGACCATACCTTCAGCAAGAATCTCATTAATGATCTGTTGAAATTCGAGGAATTGATCAACAACAGGCTTATCAATCGTTATCTTGAAGTCCACAAACTTCGCCACCAGAAATTTCTTGCTCCCTGCAGTCTCCGCTAGCTTGATACTGTGCTTAAGTCCACAAATCATAAGCACTGAAATTTTCTTTAGCATTGTAAAAATCATACATCGCATCTTCCAAACCATTCATGATATGATTTTGCGCCAGAAAATTACACCTCTTGTTATACTCGATCGCCTCCTCAGTTAAACCTTCAGCATTCGTCAATTCATCATGTGGAACAAGTATATAATCCAGTTCATGATGGATTAGATAAAATAGCATCTTGGATTGCCATCTCTTGAAATCCTTTCCGTTAAACTTCTGTGGTCTTTCAATGTCGTTCTTGCCCATTGTCACACGAAATATTAATGTGTTAAGATTGTTGGAATCTTGCAACAATAGAAGAAACGTCAGATGTACCAAACAATAAATATAAAGAACCGTATCAAAAAACTCTACCACGAACAAATTGAAGAGGCGGAATCACAGGTTCAACAAGCTGTCCTTAACACATTAGTTCGCGGGTATACTCTGAAGTAATGCTAAACCCCAACGTGCGAAGATGTGTCCAGGATAAGACTGCCTGATATAACTTGAGTTAGCACAGCGCAAGTTACCCACACTTGAACTCAGCAACAGGGATGGAAGTAAAACGCCGCACAAAAAACAAGAAGAAGAGGAAAAGTAGACCTAGAGATAGTCGCTGCTTGTGTGTTGTGAAAACAAAATTTCGAGTCATATTTATCGGATGAGATACTTGCAAATCAAGTTAGGTTTTGGTTTTCTTCAAAAATAAGTAAAACTCGTAAAAGGAATTTCCCGCAAATAAAACTCTTAAGAAAATATTTTTGGAATTAATTTCCTAAAGAAAAATTCTCCAAAAATAAATACGAGTAGAAGAGAAACTTGGTGCATGGTATACGCGCATGGGCATGGGTCGAAACATGTATTTTTCGCCCCACCAGATCCACCCACATTGTTTTACAACATATCCATGAGCACATGGTTATATAGTGGAGCACCCCTTTAGTTTTCCACAATGTGGGACTAAAGGTTCTATTTCATTCACTCAAAAATGAGTGAGTATCCTTAGACCCTTAGGTCATGAGATCAAACCACACCAAGACCAAAAATCCATTTATTAAATAACTCATTTTCTCCAACAGTAAATACCAAAATATAGACACAGTGGATCCCGTTAACTATCTCATTGCCCTGATTTGACTAGAGTCGGTGCAAACTTCTTTTTTTATCGAATCTGAAACACATACGAACTCTGTTTAACCTTCACGGGGCTAAACCAAATCAAACCCTTGAGAAAGTCTGACCAGATCTCCTCTCTGTTGCACGCGACATCCCGAGATAAAACCAACAAAATTCCGACAGACCCTCTTCTTTTTGTGTTGTTTATATCCGTTGATTTCCGATTCTACACCAATTACCTTGCCTTTTTTGTCGTAACAGGACTAAACTGACCCAACTTGGTGATCCCGATTAAACCTCGCTAAATCCTCTCACAAGAGTTATGCAGCCGGCTGGTTTTTATTCCCACCAAAATCCGTCAGTTCAAACCGTGAAGATGAAGGGGGTTTCCCCTATCTAATGCGATGGTGCGCATAACACAGGGAGTGTGAATAGAAATTAGGGTGCCCCTTAGTAATTGAGGTGCCCCTTATCCAACTAGGGGGTGTCTTTAGTAATTTTCTCCCACGAGCACTAAATCCACTTTTCGAGCCAATTTCGTCGCAAAAGCTTATTTCTCCAAAAACACCTACAAAGACATAAAAAGCCATAATAAATACAAAATCGAGCACTAACAATACATATAATTGAGATTATATTAGACAAATAAATGCGTCTATCAAGTGGGCAGTGAGAATTGGTTTTACTTCTATGATTTTTAGAACGGATTCAAGAGCAGTGATTAGTGCCTATATAAACAATCAGATTTCTTGGCATGCAATCACAAGATGGACAAAAATTTGTGCTAATATCTCATCTTGGGAACTTATACATAGTTACAGAGAAGTATCTATAAACTTCTCTGCTGAAAAGTTAGAAAAAAAAGAAGTCAACCTATAGAGGGGATAAAGTCATTTTTGATACTAAACCAGAGTTTTCAGAGGAGCTTGAAATTTTAAAATAGCTACTTATTATATTGTAATTAATTTTAGTTAAGTAAAAGCTTACTAGGATAGCTTGACATTGCCAAGGTAAATGTCTAAAACCAGACATTCACCTTAACAATGTCTAACAAAAAGTAAGCTATGTCATCTTCACATTGATTTAAGAAGTTGAGGTTGGAGATGAATTTTAGGAAAAATGAATGTCTATCCTATGTGGATTCAGACATTTATCTTCACGTACATTCCATTGGATAAGCTCTTAGTTTGGGAAAGTTTTTCCAGGATTTTTTTTGTTCAACTTTAATCATCATAATTTCCACTTTCCAAGAAATCTCCTTACATTTATTATTAATAAATTCATCTAGAACTTTGAGATCTTTGAAAATTGTTACACTTGATAGAATATTATTTCTTAATCATGAGGTAGCTTTTAACATCGTTTTTGCTTCTGCGTTTCATTGTTTTCTCCGAACGCACTGAGATATGTATAAAGTATCCTTGATCTACAGAGTATAGAACAAACGTGAATCCCGTTGATATGTCTTCTTTCTTGAACGTAGCGTCTGTAAATATTATCCAGTCCGAGTTTATGGAAGCCCAATTGGGATTTTTAAAACTTCAACTCTTAGATATAGGAATTTGTGAAAAAAAATTTTAGTTACGTAGTAATAGATTATATTAATTCCAAAGAAAATCTAAACAACATGCAAACCCCCAAAGGAGCAACCAAAAACAAAACAAAAATACCTGATTTTACATTTGGGCACCTTCTTATGTACATTATAAACAAACACTAAAGTATGATTTCTCTGCTCTAATAAAATATTGAAATTACTAAAATAAAATATACATTTAACAAAAAAATGATTACAAAAAATAGCATTGGAGATGAATAACTTTTTTCACCTAAATTATATGAAAAATTGGAATGAGGATGTCTTGTTAGTGTTGACACCTAGGAAGTAGATATAACAACTATTGGAGAAGCTCTAAGGTAAGATATATTAACAAAGATCAGAACTCAGCAGCGGATGCCTTGGCAAAAAAGTAAGAATCAAGAGCATTCAACATATATCCTCACGCTTATACCAAAAAGTTAGAAAATCAAGTATGTTATCTAATATGTTTTATAGAAATGAAATTATAAACTTATTGATTATATCTCTTGAATTTATGAAATTTAACCTTTCACCAAAAAACAAAAAAGAAAATACTCAAATGTCAAACTACAAAAAAGATTATCGCTCAACAGCAGCCGACGACCGAATTTTCGGTCTATAACGAAGAAGAACTTTCGTTAATAGTAGTTTGGACTTTGCAAAGGAAATAATTTAGCAACGCATATATATGTTTCTAATAGGTAACACATGATCAATTTTTGTTTAATTTGAAGCAATTGAGGGTGAAATCGATCGAGTTGATCCAATTTGATAGGGTTAAAATATGATTAGAGACATCAATTGTTCGATTATCAAATCAATTTTGGAAAAAAATGATCAATTTCAACTTAATTTGATTGAATTCAATGAAATTGAAAAAACTGTTGCACATTGTATTAGATCATGGTTTTTTCATGATTTTTAGACAGTAAGAGTTTTGATCGATTTTATGACACTTAACAATATTTAGGGATGATAACTCTCCGATCATCCAACCAATTTTGGAAAAGAAAACAATTAATCTAATTCCTATTCAATTGAATCGATTAAAAAGAGAAAAAAGATGATGCCTGCAATTGTATTTTTAGCTCCTATACTGAGCACATAACCGGTTGTCTAATGCAATTAATCTTTTCTCGTGTCGGTATTGTTTTCTTAATCATAAGTTACTTTGATTATATGCGTGTGCTATGTGTAATATCAATTGGCATAAATCACTTGATCACTTAATAATTATTATGAGCAATTTCTACGGTGATTTCTAAACCATTTCGAATATGTTACCATTTGTTGGAAATATGAAAATCATAACACTAGTTACCATACTCACATGGATATATATATATATATATATATATATATATATATATTTTTTTTTAAATTAGTATATTTTTTCACTATAGATTAAAAATTTTATTTTCCATTAAATGTACTATGTAGTAACTTAAATACGGCATTTTCTTTTCTTTTGCATTATTTTCTTAATGCAGTAATATTATATTCTCTGAAAACCTGTGGAAATGGGGGAATAAATGTTTTTTGTTTTGTCCAACTTCGCCTTGAATCTATAACACACAAGTTCCGTATAACCAGGTTGTGACCGTGTAACCGGTGGCTTAGGATGATAGTGTTCAAAAAGGTGGGATACAACATGTTCAAAGTTCCAAACAGAAGGTAGTTTCTGCTTGATCTGCTAAAAAAGTAGCTAATCCTTCAGCTGTTTGGATGGATAAGCATCACTGCATGACAAAAATTCTTTTCCACACAGGCATCTAGACTTATCGCGCAACGTATTTCAAAGTAATAGTCTGATTTGCACCAGTGAATATTGTAATAAGCCTACAAGTATGACAGGAAATGGTTTCAGTAAAGGAGTATTTTTCCCATAAAAGGAAATCCAATACACTATCATCTCCATGTAATCTTGTTTCCCCTTCCTCTAATTCTCCTCCAAGCGCCTTGGGCGGCGGAGATGTTAAATTCATGGCAAGAGCCGGGAGAATATGTATGCAATTGCTTGTTGAAATTAGTTCAATATTTAACATGCATAACAAGTATGGTGAACAATGGATCAAAAATTGTTTCCACTTTCCAAATTGTGCCTTCAACTTTCCGTTGCGCCTTGATTGCAAGTCACAAGAAAGCTTTAATTTGGTCATAGTGAATGCAGAATGAGATGCACAGTACAACATTATTTGGAGACAGACAAAATGGTGAAATCACCATACAATATTTGAAACCCCAATAATATGATCAAGTAGCTAGCAAACTTCTAATGGTTACAGAACTGAGTTTGTTCAGGCTATAAGTCAATCACTTGATTAATTATGCAGTTCTAGCTGGATTAAGATCAATAAGTTTACTTAAACTTTAACATAATGTATATGTACATCATAATACCTGAAATTCATCCATGAAAACTGCAGAAAACTCATTATGAGAACACAAATGAACTTGTTCCCTTCTCTCTAAGTTATGGAGAATACACCACTCTCTTACAAGATGATTTCTGCACTGTTAATCTACACTACTAATTGAGCTAGCATTCCGTATAATCTTGTAACAAAATGTTGTACCTTTAAGTGAAAAATTCCTAAAGTTATCACACCTTTATCTCTATTAACCATCTATCGTTCAAGGAAGAGCAAAAATAAAATCCATGCGAGCTTCTTGCTTGCCTTTTGGAAACTGACTCGAGAAGTGCCCTGGAAAACCATCCTATGGAATAGAGTTTATGTAGAATGTGTATTTGGTGCCCTGGCTTCATAAAAGGGAATTAGTTTGACGAACTACATGTACTTATGCTTCATAACAAAAATCACAGAGTATGCAAAACCTAAACGAAAAACCCATCAATGAAAATATAAATCGGATGGATGAGTTTGTATCAAGGCAAGAAATTAAGGTCTAATTCTGATGTTCTACCAAACTTACCCCCATCAAAGATAGATGATGATGCAATATCTGAGCTGAACAAATCAGAGGTCAGTACATTTAAGAAAAAAAAACTGTACTATTACCCCTTAATCATTGATATATGATGGTGACGGTACAGCTACATATGACAGATGTTTAAACAGAAATACTAAAGCAACCAAAACAAACCAATTTACTTGAATTTGTAGTTTTTTTTTTATTTTCTTTTTGGAAAAGATTTTGCATCTAAAAATTCAACTAGGGCTCTCTGAGAATAGCTTACACATACAAACACATGTGCTTCAAAAAAAAAAAAAAAAAAAGAACAAATACAAACCCAAAAAAGATAAAAAAAAAATCATAAAACAAAAGATTTGTAGATAATCTAGTGAAAGAGTGAGTATTGATAGATAGATCTTAATCACCAACCATGGACGTACAGAAGATCGTAAACACATATTGAGATCTAGAAGATCAAAGAGAAGCATAATGGTACACTAAAAGTGGAACCTAACAAAACAATTAATGACATCAACATCTCCTTTTAATGGTGTATCTGAGAAGGTGAAGAAATTTTTTGTTCTTTTTCTTTGATCAATAAATCGACCTCTCTGTAGGTTAATTTGTTTAAAAAAAAGAAAGAAAAAGGAAGGTGAAGAAAATTTGATGCACCATGGATAGTATATTTGCTAAGATGAAAAAAATCTGAAGAAACCCTTTAACCTATACTCTGATGAAGAAGCCATTAGAAAAGAAAGAAACGGATCATCCAGGGAGAGATAGAGAGCTAAGATTAGGTGGTTTGGGTGACAGATAGAGAGTAAGCACGCAGTGCTTCAAGCATGGGAAGAATCATGCAAGAAAACCATGTGTGCTCACTCTCTTCTGTCACCATATGAACCTATGCAAATAAAATCATACCTGTACTAGTACATCATAGTACTACTTGAACTGAAGATAAGATCTTCCTCAGAACCTAACTAGCTATAGCTAGCTAGATCCCCAACTTCTTCGATTTTCTTCTTTTTTATCATCATCGCTCTCAAGTTTTATATAATGTATATAAAACCCTAACGAGCTGTTTTACGAAGAATTAGAAGATTGTTGTTGAAATTTTCTGAGTGAAGAAGAAATGAAGGGGCTGTTGATTCTTTATATAGTAATCACAAGAACCTCTTGTGGGGATCACTTATTACGGTTCCAACTCTCTCATTGGTTTAATCTTCCTATACCCTTACTTTATTGGTCATTTTTAAAAACAAAAAACAGATACATATCTCTATCCATATAGCATCTAGATTACACAAATACATATATTCACACAATTACCCGTTGCTCTGATCTCTCTCTCTCACTCTCACTCTCACTCATGCCTGTACATATCCCGGCCAACCTGTCTCATTAATTCAATTCCTCATATCAAGGTGTCTTGTAATTCTAAATCACCTCTCTCAAATGAGAAAAAAAGTTGGTTTCCTTTTCTTTTTTTCTCTGATCTATAAGTTGTTCAGTCCCCACTAACTCATAACTAACCACCACCCAAAAAAACAAAACCCCTTATCACCACTAGTTACTCAACTTGGCTTTCTTTCCCCATCTCTTGTTATCTTTATCCCATGCTGTTTGTCTGTCTCCCTAAACCGACAAGTCTTCCAAGTTTGAAGGTTCAAAACATGCAACAAGACATACATTTCCAAGATGATAGCAGACCAGAGAAGAAAACAATAAGATACAGAAAAGAAAAATTAAGGATACAATAATAATGAGACTTTGTAAATTACTCTATTAATAACAAATTAACAACAATAGAGGAGAATATCATTAGTTTAAGTCGCATGTTAATTAAGGTTACGCATTAGTTTATGCTAATATAGTTGGACCACAATTTTCTTTATGTTTTCGTTGAATCTAAACCATTCATAATACGGTCCTAATGGTCCTAATTGCGCGTTAAAAGTGCTTACATATGCAATCAAATAATAAACAATGGCTTTTGTACATTATATCACATCGATCAAGAAGGAAAAATATTGTTAAAAATGGCACACACCGGCGACCAACAAGAAAGAATGAGTATAGTAGCTAATGGCAGATTACTAGATTCATTTCGAAACCATGAAGATACGGTGTAGCTTATAGCTAGCTAGGGCAGGGACCCCAAAATGCTTGGTTACCCTTTTGGGATCTGTAGTTTACGACTTTGATTAGAAAATGCAAATATCCTCGCTAAGTACCAGCCTTTCTGTGGTCAAACACAAACTATAGATTGGTCCCAATTAGCTCATATTAAATCTATTATAAAGCTAAACATATTTGTGGTCATGTCAAAGGTTAAGTTAATTCACCGTACATCAATGTTCATACAAAATAATTATTAGCGAGTATGATTGGCTTAAAATGCAGGGAATCTGCCACCCAATATGTTCATATAAAAATGATCATCATGTGGCTAGTGTAATCTAAGCGTGTCAACTGACCGACGTACGTACAAGAGCAGTGGGAAAACCACATGTACCTGCAAGCTAGCTAGTAGAGCCAAGGGTAGCTTGTGCCATCCATATGCATGCCATTTACCCTTTAATAGAATTTAATTTAAGTACAGTTAGTGTCGTGTGTGCTTGTTATCTTGTGTTACAACAGCGGCATCACATTCGTAGGCCATTGGAGGCGTTAATATCAACAACTACATTTAAGAAGTTACTTTTTTATTTTGACTAAATAAAAAAGTAAATCAAGTCTGAAAATCTACAAAATCTAGAAATCAGTTTAGTAACGTAATTTCAAAATGATTTTCAGAAATTGAAAAATGACTTTTTATTAAGCAAAGTGGATTTGGTTTTGACTTCAACGACTGATTTCCACTTCTACTATCCGAACTCCTTTTTGGTGATGATGGGATCATTGCGGATCTAGAATTAAGGCTTACATGAGCGGTTCATGAAATTAGTTAGTACAGTGGAGAAGACATGAATGCTTGTGGTTTAGAAGATATAAATGATTTAACTAACAATAAAAGTGAGTGATCGAGCTTCTTTTAAAATGATCAGCATAACTTAAATGTTTCCAATAGCCAACCAGTAATCGAAATATTTCCATTACTGGTTGACTGTTAGTCTTAATGTTTTCTTTAGGTTTGTGATTTGGGCGCACTTAGAGGCCAGCTAGTTAGTCATCTAGTTGGTTTTAATATAGGTCGATTTATTTTCCAAAAATTAATATTTGTGCTGCTTCCGAAACAGCAAAATTCGCATCAGGAGTGCTTCTAAAACACAAAATATTACAAAAGCCTTGTAGATAGATTTGCTCATTGGTTTTGAATTTTTCCAAAACCATCAAAAGAAGAATAATCTTAATGTTATCCGTGCTTTTATCCGCAATGGTATATTCTATACGCACACGCTAGATAGAAAAACAATAAATAGGGGAGAATATGTTGAACCCCTAATAACTAGAAGAAGAAAAAAATACAAAAACCAATAGATGAATTGCAATTAAACAAAAGAAAGGACGTACAAATTCGTTATCTATTTGGTTGCATAAACATATGTACGAGCCCTTCTGCAGTTTCCAACAGCCAACCAGTAATCGAAACGTAGTCATCGACAACATTGTACTTCCGACAAACAAAAGATATATTACGGCGGAAAGTAAATTAAAGTATATTTGATTTTCCGATTATATAAACTTGAACTAATCAAATTAAGAGAATCACTGAAATGTTTATGCAAATCACGTACGGATTGATCTAGAAAATGAAAGATATGAAAAGAGTTCAAGGGAAATGTGAGACAAATTATATGCGCATACATCAGGGATAAATTGTCCTCTCTTCAATCAGTCTTCTTACTAATTAATTAAGTTCGAGTACTGCTTTAGGGAACTTAGGTACATTACTTTTGGTTACTTTTTTTATTTTCCCATCCGCAGATGTTAAAGACAGATCAAAGATCCCTAGCAAAGATAAACAGAAAGAGGCTCCAAAACATTGTTGTATCTGGGCCTAAGTTTTTTGGGCTTTCATTCTTTTTTTATTTTTTTTTAATTTCTTTTTGATTGAAAAGGGAAAAATATATAAAATAAAGTGTTACTCAAGGTGATAAAAGTACATCAGGTCAACGAAGAGGAAAACAAAAGTCTGTCAAAGACAGATTACAAAAAAGCTATTTAACGTTTAGTACCCACCAAATATCGGTACCTAGCTTTGGTACCCAATATTCCAAATATTAAGCGTTGGTACCTAGATTTAACAGAAAACGTTCCGTCAGACAGTTGACTCAACTGAGTTAATAATTCAGTAACGAAACATATGTTTTTACAATATTAGTCTCTGGATTTATAACAGTGACTAGATGTGTCATCCCGTTATAGAGATTATACACATACATTAATCCTAACAGGTCATTATCTAGACCGCCTGAGTTGAGTAACCCCAAAATAGCTCTACTCAGTGAAATTTCTAAATATGGAGGCTAGGATCGTATACAAATGTGAACTAGGACGGATAGATGCTAGGGAAAGATGGACCAAGTTTCCAGTACGAGTTGGCAATAAAATCAAACCAGTGAGATTTCAAATTTAAGCAACAAAACCGTGAACTTTTGCACCTAAAAATCAGTGGAAAACCCGATGTGTTCAATGAGATTTCAATGCAGTTAAGAATAACAAGGAATTGAAGGATCGATCTTGTAGTAATTTTGGTTGATTTAAGCTGTGATAAAATAGCAAAGAAGAAGACCTCTGCCATTGGTTTTCTAATGATTAATGGTTTAGATTGTTGAATGTTTAGAGTCTTGCATAGTTTAAAAATCTAGGGGTGGAATATCGCACACTCATTATGTATGAGAATCAAAGATCATCTAACACAAGCGAAGATCATCGCACATAGAAAAATTGAGATGACGTATTTGGTGATGTCAGCAAAGTCACGAGTAAAGTGTGATGATCTGTGCGAAGTATAAATAGTGCGAAGTTGAGTGAATGTATATGAGAGATTGTAACGTACATTGATTCTGAAAATAGCGGATCTATTAGCTGTCATCCATTATGTAAAATCCTATATAAAGGGAAGAGCTATCATGTAATGAGAGAGATCTCAGAAAGTGTGTTAGACGAGAAATTAGGAGAGAGAAAGTTTATTTGGAGAGCAAGTAAAGCCTTTCTATTATCTTGTTTCCATCTTAAGATTTTAATGAGTAAATGAATGATTCTCACCATGATAACTTAGCATATTGCTTAGATTCTTATATGGATGTGGTTGTAAGATTTTCTGCAACTACAAAAAAAGTTGGGTACTTACCTAATTCGGGTTTTGAGGCTTGTAAATTGCAGGGAAGGAACTATATAAAGGAAGAAAACGTAGCAGAAAGACATCTCTCCATCACAAGAAAGACGACTGTGAAGTGCTTGACAAAATTCCCCAATAAATTTCAGTCACCAACTCACCAGAATTCCACCTGTTTACGACTACTACAACAGCTCGAGTCACCAACGTAAATAATACTTTCAACTCCTCCACTTTCATGCGACCAGCAACAAATCCTGGTTCAAACAAGCAAAAAATACAAAAACATCGAGTAAAGATGATATCAATTTGTGTTTGTGAATTATGCAACGATTAGGAAACTGGGTTCAAGTCGTAATAAGACTAGAAATAACCTGTGCCGTAATGGCACGATATGAGGTTAATATAGAGTTCTAATAAATATCTAAAGATAACTCGTGTCGTAACGACACTGCTTTAGTATGATATCTGACTGGTGTAATTTTTCTTTTTTTCCGGACTTTAAATTAATTCGTGTTCCTTTGCAAGATAGTTTTCTATTTTGTTTTAAACGAAAATAATGTCTATAAGTACATTGTAAAATTATTCATATACAATATCCAAAAACAAATACAAAATCATTTAAGTAATAGTGTCTATGCATATCTCACTTATGAGTTATGAATAAAAATAAACAATTAAATTTCATTTCCCATTAGATTCATCATGCCACCACTAAATTCAATTAATGCATGTATGATATATTATGATTTCATTTAATGTTTCTTTGAATATCTTGACTTAAGAGGTGATGCAATAATTAAAGATTAATAAATTCTGATTCATAATGGGAGGGGATACAGAAACGATGACCGTATGATGTCTTTCGCTCGGATGAGACTGGGATGGTGGATGCAACATTTATCTCTCAAAATGTTATCCGACCGCCCAAACTCAAAAACTCATCCTGTTTGTATAATAGATTTAAACTTGAATACTAATTGGGGGTGGGGGGTGTGTGTAGTCGTGGTTTCATGAATAAGTTCGATTGAACTGATTACCCGCTCTTTGGTTTGGTAGTGGCGGTGGTTTTATGGTGAATGATGCTGGTTGTGGCAGCGAACTTGCAGGGTTCAAAGGAGGAGCAGGAAAGATGGTGGGTCACATATCAGCTATCGGATTAATATACTTTGAACTGCAAGATTAATCTACACAAGATCACACGTTTTTTAAAATGTCACGTACTGACGGATTGTTCACGGTGTTACATGATTATTAGTTTTTTTTTATTTATGTAACAGAATGTTAAGTCTAACAGTTTGACCTAACGGTCTCCGTCAGATCTGGTTACCAACGCGTAAATATTTGCAATGTTGGGTACCAAAAGTTAGGTGTTGGACATTTAATGGGTACCAAAAGTTAAATAACCCATTACAAAAACATCACTAACTAAAATTGAAAGAGGGTAACCATCAAAGTCTTGGTATGAAATAACCAATTGAATATAGTGCACTTAACTGCAATTATGAGTTGTTTAGTGCTCCTAATTTTTCTTTAAATAAAAGAATCATGTTTTGAGGCACACTTTAAAATCTTGAGGCGTACACAATAGTGGCTAAATAGGATCACTAGATGGTAAAACCCATCACCTCTTATCCAACATATTTTAATGATGGTAGTCCCTTATAATTTATGTTTTTATAATTATTGTTTATTTTTATCTTTTTATATTATTTAAAAAAAAATTACATAAAAGGAGGTTTTGGTTGCAAACGAGCAACATGCTGGGCACCAACTCCTTTTTGAATAGCAACACCCAATCTATGGAAAATAAAACTACCTAGGCCACTACCAGCGTCATTACTAACTAAACAAGTTTTAAGACACTTGAAAAAACAAACACAATCTTCGCTAAGCTCACCTAACGTAGTGAAAGCCAAAACATCTAATCCAAGACCATGTGAATCACATACATTCAAGTATTTATTATGCTTACGCGAAATAGCTTTCGAAATAGCCTGGCCTGATATAAAGGCACGAACTTCGTCGCCAGTAAAAGGTGAAACGCCTGTAATATCCATGCACCCGTCTTTGCCGTTTTCCCAATTGAGCACTAAGACATCAGCTGGGCGAAGATCCTTGTTATTCTCTGACACCAATCCCAAAGAAACTTCTTTGCACGGAGGAACACCAGCTTTGTAACAAATATCCATAGTTATATCACGAACCAAGTCATAACGAAACGTAATCTCAACGTCCTTAACACATTGAAGCGCATGATCGCCAAAAATGTCCATAGGCCTATCACAACAAGAGCAAAGCCCGTCTTCGACATACATAGGGATACCAAGACGATAGCAAACCACTGCTTTGAACTGTCTAGGGCCAAGAAATTGATCTAAACCACTGATGGGAACAGCCAAAAGCTACGTTTAGGTTCAACTCACAAAAGCTAGGTTTAGGTTCAACTCACAAATTATTAGCGGAACCAAAATTGTTTTTAAGACATACCTACCTTTGGCTGAAGTGAAGTTCGGTTATCATATTTGTGCTTATTTACCAGTCGAATTGTTCATTAGCACTTTTGTAGTGAAGAACAATCAGTTCGGATGATAACTCATTTTAACTATCAGCCGAACTTCAATTTGCAACTTCCTTAAAACCTTTTTTTTTTTCGATTTAAACCAAATCTATCAGTCAAACACAAGAAAATGAAACATGGATTTGTGAAAAATATTTTTTATTTAACTTATCTTGCAATGATGATTTGGTTCTCGGTCTGCAACTTTACTCAATTTGATTTCTTCTTTAACTCCTTTTTCTTTTTCTTCTTCCGCTTCTTCATTAATTACAAATTCGAAAAACGATTATAACCTATTAAAATTAAAATTAAGAGTAAAAATAAAAAAAGTTAATAAATAAAACTAATCAAGGATATCAAAGTAAGTAATTTAACTAGCCCTAGGATATCCCTTATCACCCTACAATGGCAAGGATACAACTTTGTACGCCTCAAATATGAAAATCTAACTATTTCGAGTTTCAGAAAAAAGAAGAAGAAATAAACAACAACCAGCTTACAAAGATCATGAACCCATACAAAAAAGAACAAGTTAATTTAGAAACTCACAAAAATCAGTCCCCAAAACAAACCTAGCTATCAAATTCGAACCTAGTGAGAGTAATTACTAGTAACTCCACTAGCAATACTCTGGAAAACTGTATGACCCCTATATATAGAGGGCTATGGAGTTCTATAGTCATGCCTAAACTACAGATTTTCATCTGGAAATATATTGAGAACAATCTTCCCTCAAAATGTAGGCTAGAAAACTACATTCATAACCAGAATAATTATTGCATCATGTGTGATAATTACATGATAAAACAGGGGAGCATATTATTCTTCACTGTGGTTTTTCCATATCATTCTAGGCTTTAGTTCCCAGTGGTAATTTAGTTCTGTCGTACTTTGGTTCCAACATTTTAATCACTGATTGGATTAAAAAAAATGGTTAACTGGAAACTATACACAAGAACAGATCTGTTATGTTTTTACTACAGCTTGGAGTATCTGGAAAGAGCGATGCTGCGGTGTGTTTCAAGAGAAATAGGTTTGAGTATGTCAAGGACTTCATGTAGACATCAATGAAAACATTAAATGCCATAGTGAATAGTAATAACAATGATCATCACCAACAACACACTGGAAATACTGAAAATGTGTTTGTAGTCTCAGGAAACATACCTCGTGATTTCTATGTAGTATGTTTTGATGCCTCTTTTGATACAGACACTCACAAGTCTGGAATTGGACTAATCTTAATACACTCAGCAGGAAGACCAAGGTTACAAAACAATCACATGGATAGCAAATGATGCAAAGGAAGTAGAAAGCTAGGCAGACTATGTATTCCTTTTCAAGTTAAATATATTTTGTTTCCTAGCAGAAAAAAAATAATTCAAACCTAGTAAATAGGTCACTATTTATAAGGAACTTCACTATATTTAAGATAAATTTGCTCAAGGTCACTAGTTCTGCTTATTCTCGATCTATTGTCAAACAGTTTATTATAAGATTGTATGAGTTCGACTTGGAGCAAAATTATTTGACAACCAGAGGTAAAGTCATTTTCGATATCCGAAATAAAAAAAAATATTTTTGTAAGTCATTCTACATTCAGTTTCTAAACTAATTTTTATGAAAAGTTAATTCTTATATGATACCCAAACATCCTAAACATTTGAATGAGAATTTGGTCCTCCACGCCAATTTTCCAAATATATACAGTCAAACCTCGATAAATGGATCTCGGGACCAAGAAAAAATATTCCTTTAGCAAGGTTATTTATTTATCTATAAATGAATATTTATTCATATAGACAATATTTTTTTACTTAAGAAGTTAAATTGTATAAGAGAAGATGTACATATATAGCTAGAAGGAAAAAATAATTGCAAACTGTTTCCGACATTGTAAAATTTGGTTCGAAAATATAGATGTTCCAGAACTAGAAAATGGTCTATTAGAAGCAGATATCCAAGGATTACCTTGTGTCGTTTTTTATTTACGTTATAGAAATTTGATGGACGTCAAACATGTTTTAAACTATCCTAACGAGAATGATGCAGTTATGGAATATCCAACAGACGGAGAAATTATTGAATCAGTAATGAATGACGAGAATGATACTGAACCAGATGATAATAGCATCGTACCAAATGTTTCATCTCAAGATGCCTTTCAAGCGATGGTCACTTTAAAAAATTACTTGACACAACACGAGCAAAATATTCCAGAAATTGTGCAAGCATTGCATAAAATTAAGGATGCGATGCATTTTGGTTTGGGTGAAAAAAAGTCATTTAACCATATATCAATTATTTTGAGTTTATTTCTACATATTTTTATTTAAAATTTACTGATTATGTATTTATTTTTTTACACAAAATTGGTTAAAAAGACCAAAATCAACAATTCCTAGGTGAAAATGACATTTACATTTTGATACTATTTAAATGGGAAAAAATGTAAAAATAGCCAATATGTGAATAGTTTCATCCTACCCATTTTTAAATATTTTTTCTTATTTTTAATTTACATCAGGATGCATCAAGTTTCATCCTTGCTATTTTTTAAGTTTAAGTCAGGCTGAATCTAGTTTCATCCTTGCAATTTTTTTAGTGTCCATTTTATCCATAATAATTTTTACTCGTTCATTTGAACCATGTTTTAAAAATATTTTTCCTTTTTTATATTCTTATATATATTTTTTATGTGGAAATTTAGTGATTATTCATTTATACTAGGGCCTTTAAGAATTCAATTTTTTATTCATTAATGCATTAGACGAGGTTATTTATTTATCATAATGATCCAAATCGGAATCAGAGAAAATTATTCATTTGACGAGGTTATTTATTGATCTAACATTCGTTTATCGAGATTTGATTGTATCATAGAATACACAATGCGTAACATGGGTCCCCTGCCTAGCTTGCATAGGTGCATGGCTTCATTACTTGAAAATTTTCTTCACTGATCTTGCTTTCTTTCTTCGATTTCTCTATTTATTGCTACTTTCATTCAATTAGCGTGTTTCTTTACTATAATCTCTTACTCTATTTATTGTTTGATACTGATCATGGCTCAAATTTCTTCGTTCCATGTTCTGGCTATGGTGCTTGATGGGTGCTAGGTTATTTGAGTGGTTTTGCCTTATGGTCCCGGTAATCTCCCTGCAGAAATTGATTATGGCTCTACTTTTGATATTCCTTCTCCACGCGATGACATATTTACTACTTGTTGATTTAATTTCTTTGTATGATACAATTATTCATGGTACTATTCAATACAGCCGCCTATTTATTGATTTCAATATTACTTTAATGGTCTGTAAGAAGGCTGCTAACAAGTGTATTGCATTCACTCATGGGATTTTTGGCTATAATTACTTTATATTTCTTCTTAACCTCGTTTTTTCTCCTTCCTTATCACTTTTCCTATTAGCACTTCCAATATGAATACAAAAATTGTTCCAGTTCAGTCAAATATGGAGTTCGTTTCTCTAACTGATAGATTAAGAGCTTTGAAAGTTCATAATATCTCAAAAGAAGATCTGATTTTCGATGCTGAACAGTTTAAGTTTAGTTTTTTGGATAAACCCTACTCTTCCAAAACTTTTACAGTTGGTGAATTAGATAAGCAGCTAAAGCAACTTTAAACGAAAAGTAATGATATTTTTATTAAAAAGGAAGATAATGAATCGTTTCTCATTAAGTTTCATACATCTGAAGAATATGAAGTTGTGTTGAAATTTCGTCCCTGGTTTTTAGATGGTGATTTGTTAGTACTTGAACCATGGAATCCCAAGAAACCGAAATATCAAGTTGATCTTACTAAGTAGCTTCTCTGGATTCGTTTGTATAACATGCAGCCTGAGTTTGCTAACAAATTTATAGTTGAAGAGATAGTATCTGCAATGGGACAAGTGAAAGAGCTCGACCCTCCTGATTGTGTAGTACTAACAAAGTTATAGTTGAAGAGATAGTATCTGCAATAGGACAAGTGAAAGAGCTCGACCCTCCTGATTGTGTAGTACTAAAAGGAAAGATTCAAAAATCTCTAGTTCTCGTCGATGTACGTGATCCTCTTCGTAGAGATTTTTGGGTTAAAAAAGAAGCAGGCGAAGAAGTTTGGGTACGGTTATTCTATGATAAGCAAACCTTCAATATTTGTGGGTATTGTTACACTATAGATCATAAGGAAACTGAGTGTGGAACTATTGATATATTTCTTCTTCAACAGAAGCGAGGTTATCTCTCTGCTACTTCCATTTACGATTCTCCTTCTTGGAAAAATCGAGATTTGAGGGGTGTCAAGTCAAGCAGCTCAGGAACATCCCACATTCAACAAGACAATCAGCTAGTTGAAGACTCGCAAGATCAAGCTAATGTTTATATAAATCAACCTTTTGGAATCCAAATACAAAGTGAGTCTGATATGGTTAGTCAACCTGCATGCATGCATGCTCACACTTCAGCTTTTCAGTCTGCACAATATTTGTTGAAAGTTTCAAAGGAGAAGGTGACTTTACAAGAACAATCTGCAGATAATACAATAACTAATATTCCTTTGTCATCTTCTTCTCCAGTGAATGCTGAAAATCGTCAGGCACGAGGTAAGATGCAAGTTAATTTTACTTGTCCTGTTATGAATGAGAAAGGGGAACATAACCTTGGTAAGAGAATCAGAATTGAGGAGTCAACATCTAATAGTCCAAAGATAGCAGTTAATGAATCGTTAAGGAAAGAATGTGGAGAAAATGTAGAGAATCAAATGCATATTTATGATTCATTTATGGGCCAAATTTATGGGCTTGGTTCTCGTATGGAGTTACTTAAGTCTTACATTGCTCTAGGAGAATCGGATTTCTCCCTTGATGATTTCAATACAGACAATATTGATCTTGCTAGTCCAAATGCTTCTATAGCTTATTCACAATCTTTACAAGCTCTAATAGTCCATTTTGAGGAAAACTTGGAAGCACAAAACCACAATGAACTAAATGTAGAGTCATCAGCTAATGCACATGTGAGCTTGGATATTAATTCTCCATCACCTAACTCACTATATTCATTTCATGGGACTGTTTCAGAGAAAAACCTTCACAAAAGACTAAAAGCAACTTCTTCAAGCACTAACGTCCAGGTAATTACTTACTCTCTGTTATTTTTCAAATCTTTAATTTGCAATTATATTAATCTTTTATACATTTCTTTCTGTTCCAATAGCGCAGTTTTACTTTCTCATTACTATTTGTTTTCTTTAAATTCTGTCAATATGAAAATACTATCATGGAATGTTCAAGGTCTAGGGGGTAAAGATATTAGAGATCATTTACTCGACATTATTAAAATGCACAAGCCTGATTTAATTTTTCTGGTTGAAACTAAGGTTGGTGTAGACAAAACTAAATCCTTGACACAAAGATTTAACTATATCCCAACTCTCATTATGTTAGTTCTATCGGATTGTCTGGTGGACTGGCTTTAATGTGGAAAAATGGTTTCCCGTGTGATATAGTTTGTTAAAATGATAACATGGTGCATTTTCTTATTATCGAAAATCCATCTGAACAGGAATGGTTACTTTCTTGTATGTATGGTTCCACTCATAATGGTTTGAAACAACACCAGTGGGAGTTTATTAAAGAAATCAGTGAAAATGTTTTCCAACCATGGATACTTCTAAGGGATCTTAATATTCATGTTTCTGATAATACTGCTTCTACTAGTGTCAACTCTTATGAAAATTGGGTAGGAAATATTTTGAATAATGCGGGTCTAATGGATTTAGGATATGTTGGTTCTTCGCATACTTTGACTAATAGAGTTAGTGGAAAAGGATTTAAAAGAGCTCGTATTGATATGGCTTTACATAATGCACACTGGATTAGAGAATATCCTGATTCAAAACTTTTACACTTTCCGTTCTTGGGGTCAAACCATAGACCAATCCTTCTTATCACTGAATCTGATTCTGTCAAACCAAAGAATGTGTGGAAGTTTTATAGGTGTTGGCTTAATGACCCAAATTGCACTGATATTATATCTAATGCTTGGGATTCTTCGAGTACAAATGATAACCTTCATCAGAAATTATGCATTGCAAGGAAAAAAATATCTAGATGGAATAGAGACTACTTTGGTAAAATAGGTTTTCATGTGAAGTTCCTCAAAAATCAGCTGGCTTCTCTTCAGAATAAGCCATATAGTGATGCTATCTCTTAAAAGATACACATGACTACTCAAAGGTTTCAATTCTGGAAGAAATTGGAAGCAGATTTTTGGCATAAAAAATCAGGTGTTAATTGGTTTAAAGAATCCGATAATAATACTGCTTTTTTTCACTCTTTTGCTAATAGAAGAAGGTCTAGAAATCATATTTCTTCCTTGAGAGATGATCGAGGTCAATGGTATCATACTCAAAAAGATTTGGAAATTCTTCTTACCAAACACTTCTCTGGGATAACTCAATCTACAAATCCAAAGTTTGAGGATACTTCTTTTGACATCATAACTCAATCAGTCTCTGAAGATGATAATACCTTCTTAATCTCAATTCCATCAGAGGATGAAATTTTTAGCGTGCTTAAGAATATGCCTAGATGGAACTCTTCAGGGCCTGATGGTTTCCGACATGATTCTTTTTATCCCAATGGAATACTGTTGGTAGTAACGTGGTCAAGTTAGTTCAACAATTCTTTATAATAAGACAAATGCCGCAGAACATTAATAACACAGTCACTTGCCTTATTCCTAAGATTAAAAATCCTTCCAACCCTTATGATTACAAACCAATTGGTCTATGTATCATAACGTATAAAAATATTTCAAAAATTCTTGTAGCCAGAATGAAGCCATTGATGGAGAAAATTATTTCTCCTACTCAAGCGACTTATGTTCCTAGAAGGTATATAAATGACAACATAGTGACGGCTCACGAATTGGTTCACACTATGAAGAAATCTAAAAAGAAAAATGGCCTTGTAGCGCTTAAGCTTGATATGTCGAAAGCCTTCGATGGAATTGAGTGGGCTTTTATTGATAGAATGTTATTTTCTCTTGGGTTTTGTGAAGATTGGCGTAATATGGTTTACCAATGCCTTTCAACTACCACTGTCTCTGTTAGAGTGAATGGCTGTCTTAGTCAATCTTACACTCCTTCAGAGGCCTTCGTCAGGGGGACCCTCTGTACCCATATTTGTTTATCATCTCTATGGAGTACCTTTCTAGATCTTTGGTTTTGGCTGAGTCAGAAAGGTTACTTAAAGGAATTCAAGTTTATAAAAATTCTCTATCTATCAATCATCTATTTTTTGCGGATGATTGTTTACTTTTTTTCCAAGCGGATCGTTCTACCATTCATCAGGTTAAATCTTGTTTAGAAAACTTCTGCACTATATCTGGACAGATGATCAACTTTTCAAAATTGTCAGCTTTTAAAGTTGACATCATGAATGCTCTTGGTGTTAAACAACTTTCCTCTTCTAATAAATATCTAGGTCTGCCCATTTTATTAGGCAAATCAAAGGTTAATTCCTTTGTTTCTATACAAGAAGCTGATGAACATAGATTTCAGGGGTGGGTTTCTAAAACTCTTAATCAGGCAGATCGCTCGACTTTGGTCAAGTCAGTTCTTAACTCCATGCCTACACATTAAATGAGTAATTTTAAGCTTCCAAAAACTATTCTAGCTAAGTTAGATTCTTCCCAAAGGAAATTCTGGTGGGGACACATATCCAATCGTGGTCTGAATATGATTTCTTGGAGTTCACTGTTTTATCCTCTTGATGAAGGTGGTTTGTCTTTCAGAAATCTTGAAATATTTAATAAAGCTTTGCTCATAAAATTAGCCTGGAGGTTGTGTACTGAGTATAAAACAATTTGTACTCAACTTATGAAGGTTAAGTACTCTCCATATACTTCTTTTCTTCATCTTCAGGATTCGCCTTCTACTCCATCTTGGATTTGGAATGGTATAGATTTAGGTCTGTCTTATGTAAGAAAGTTTAGCAGATGGGAAGTGAGAGATGGTAAAAGCATATCGGTTTGGGAAGACAAATGGATAATAGGGTTAGATTCTCCACCTAAACCAAATGACTCATTCAGAGAGCCAGCTGCCATCGTGTTTGTATCTGACTTATTGTTGGATAAACCTAGAAGATGGAACATACAGTTAGTTCTGGATTTATTTGATTTTCATACATCTCAACTAATTCTCAAAATGTATATAGGTCAGGAGGGTAAAGATAGACTTATTTGGGAACCAAATAGATCAGGCTCCTTTTCAGTCAAATCTACTTATAAAGCCTTATCTAAATTGGAAAATGTTCATTCTCAGTTATGTTCTGCAACTTTTAATGTTAACTAGAGAAAATTGTGGAAGTCAAATTTTCCCCACAAGGTTAAGTTGTTTATATGGAAGTGCCTTAGGAATATAGTACCAACTAATTTTAAGCTGCATACTTATAATCAAACAGTTGATACTATATGTCCAAGATGTCTTCAGGCTGATGAAACCTTAACACATTTACTGCTTCAGTGTGATCATTCCAGAGCTATTTGGTCATCCATGAACATAAATGTGTCTTCTTTGATTGTTCAAAATATAGAAGCCGTTGAATGGATTACAAGTTGGTTTCCAGATTCTGCTAACTCATCTTTAGTAGAGTATAACACTTGGATTTATACTTTAATGGTCACTGCTTGGTTCATATGGAAGAATAGGTGTTCAAAGGTCTTTCAAAATAAAAATCAAAATATTTACTCCACGGTTCACTCTATTAAATGGATGTTACAACATTTTGTGTAGCAACAATAAAAGAAAAGCAAGCAGTACAAGTTTGGTCTCCCCCTCCGGTGAATAGTTTTAAACTCAATATGGATGCTTCTTTTAATCTTGACACTTCTGAATTTGCTATTGGACTAATAATCCGAGATTACACAGGAAAAAGCTGGGCCATCAAGGGAAGATACTTCCTTGGAGGAATAGACTGTGAGCAGGAAGAATTTTTAGCCATGAACGAAGCAATCTTGTGGGATAAAGAATGCAATCTCAATAATGTTATTTTGGAAAGTGAGGACTTGAATGTAGTAAACTCTATCAGACAGACAACTTCTTCAGTACTTTGGATGAATCAAGCAATTATCGAAGACATAAAACTAATGCTGTCTAATGCTTCAAATTTTGCTGTAAATCATATAAAAATATCGATAAATAAGGTAGCTCATGGTATAGCTAAGAAGGCTAGTAGTGACAGAACTTCTTTTGGCTTCACTTGTATTTCCCGGAAGATCTTAGGAAACTAGTATCCACTGATTACAATCTGTCATTTTAAGTTATGTACTTGAACTTTCAGTAATAAAAAGGTGTTTTCGTATCAAAAAAAAAATATATATATATATATATATATATTTAGATAAACTTCGATTTCATTCTGCTCTCCACATTAATAATCAATAATTTTATTATTTTTCTAAAACGCGTCTACAAGGTAGTATTATTTAATGAGTAAAATTTGTTTATGCTTAAGAGCTTCTCCAATGGAATGTATGTGATGATAAATGTCTAAGTCCACATAGAATACACATTGATTTTCCCTAAAATTCTTCTCCAACACAATTTCTTAAGTCAATGTGAAGATGACATGGCTTAATATTTGTTAGACATTATCAAGGTGAATGTCAAGTTTTAGACATTCACCTTGACAATGTCAAGCTATCCTAGTAAGCTTTTACTTAACTAAACTTAATTCAATATATTAAATAACCATTTTTAGGTCTAATAAAATCTTAAAATTACTAAAAATAAAATTTACATTTAATTAAAAAAAGATGACAACTAACATCATTGGAGATGAATTATTTTTTCCCCAAAATTTAAGTTAACATTGGAATAAGGATGTATTATTTGTAATTCTACCTAGGAAACACACACAACACTATTGGAGAAGCTCTTAGTTACCCATATCATTCTACTGAACAGATATTTATGGAATGTTACCATGCTTTATATACTTTTCAGTAAAATTTGTTCTGCTCGGTTGGCCTGTCCCCTTAAGTTTATTGGTAAGTGGTAGGGATCTGGGTTGCCGGGAATGCTCAATACGAGTTCAAGTTGACCGTTGAGGTGCTGTAAGTGACAGTTTAATGAAACGAGGGGCTTACTTTTGTGGATATAAAATTTGCAAAGGGTCTCTCCTCTTATGATATTATTAATTAAAAAAAAGTGAATGTTATTCTCCGCATTCTTTAGGGTTCCTCATCAGTCATCATATCAACATTTTCTTTCGGTTCCGCACTCCACAATCTGTGCAACTTTATCTGTTCCAAGATGAGATGAGATAGAGATATAGATCAGTCTCAGATACTAATAATAGAAAAATCTGCAACAAGGATTTTGGTCACTTGATGAGTGACATCATCATGATAATATAATGGAGATGCATGAATGAACAGTTTCCAAACTAAAGAAAAAGCATCTAATAATCCAAGAGACTTGCCCTACCAACCTACCACTATATAAACGGAGATGATACACCTACCTCGCCTCTGTCCGGCAAGATATCCCGCTAAGGGATCGGACGGTTCCTGGTCATCTTCTCTGTATTGAGATTATAAATGGGGGAAAGCAGGATCCATGTATGTGAGAGGCGGGATTTTCAGTCGGGAGAGAAACGCGGTAGGGCAATCATTTCCGCTGTATAAACCGTCTTTTGGAAACCCTAAACAGTTGAGAAAATATAGCCAATGTCAGACAGAATGTCACTTAATTAAGCGACCTTTTTCATTGGATGGGTTTGTATTGCATGTGCAAAGTGTACATGTCACGTGGTCGGTTGGCTGTTCCACACTTGTCACACCGGGATTTTGCTATATTCGAAAACAAAAAAGATTAGAACGATCCGTTGTAAAAACTTTTGTAACTTTGACCTTGATCCAAGTCTTCTCATAAAGAAGAAAAACAAATGAAGAACTTTGGTGGGGTTGTTTGTGAGTGGATGGATGGATGTGGAGGTTGATGGGGAATATATAGCTAGGTAGATGCGCCAAGATATGGTCGGTACAATAGGATATGTATAAATTTTCTGGGTAGATAATAATCGATATTATCAACAACGAAAGTGAATGAATGCCATGAACGTAGGAAATACAGCAGCACATTTGTGAAAAGACGAATCAAGGTTCTGGTTCAACTATTAGGGAGATGGAGTAACAACTCTACTCTCGGTCTTGAGAGTTGAGACTTTAGTGCGGCCCTATAATGCGAAGCCAAAATTTACAACGCATGCAGATGTACTACCAAGTGGTTCCTTGTCACTCTCTATTTCATAAAGACTCCTAGATTTCTCGACTTACCCACTAATATTCTGCACCCCGATACTGCATGTTGCGACCCTTCAAAATAAATCCTAGTTACACTCAGTTGCAAATCTAATGTGAAAATGAAACAATTCTAACCTATTACTAAATTATTATATATAATTACGACAAGAAAATCATCAGTGGAAAATGTCGATCAAATTTTGTTTATGAAAATGAAATGGTCCTCATATAGATATAAATGGAAGCGACAAAACTTGAAAAGGAAAATACCTAGTGATAGTTGACCAAACCCGTAGAGCAATGTTGAAGGGATACTTATTTAGAACGAGAATAATATCACATAAAGCAAGTATATGTATATGATTATTTCAATCAATGGTCTAATTCAAACGGTATCATATCCAAACCAAATAAAAAGATATGGCAAAGATGTTATGGATATGCTCAATTAATCAGTGTAAAAGGGGATTACCTGATGTCCCATCAAGAGAAGAACTTATTCCAAACCAAAGTGGTGGATTTCGTATCATACACTCTACGGCCCAACAAATTTGAGTTTCCCAAGTTCAGCAAGTTACTGCCCACGGAACGTCCCGGGGAAGTATAGCTATAACTCACTAGAAGCTTATTTGTTCATTTGTAGATCTGAAGTTATAATCTGAACTCTCTCTTCCTTGGTAGCTAGTAGTGCTCAACTTGAATGTGACCAGGCCTCCAACTCTAGTTTTCGTATGCTATGATGAGCAACATTAATTCCCGTGAAACTCTGGTTCATCACCCTAACTTTCTCGTGTGCACAGGAAATAACAATCCAGCATATGATGGTTACAAGATAGTGATCGCAATGACGAACTCTGATGAAGTTTGGTTGACTTTGCTCTTATTGCTCTGCTACCAGTATCTCATCCGTAATTCACTCGGCGTCTCGGCCCGACTCTTGGATAAAAAAAAGGTCTATCTGTAACGCTACTTTTGACATATCTCAGTCCAAGTTGCATTCCTCAAACGCAACCTTGCTAGCTAGTGCCATGTTTTCTTGAAACCTATTTATCCATACATCTATGATATTACAGATATCCCTGGAAAACAAATTGTACTAGTATTTTAACAGTTCTGCTCCATCTATATAAACATTTTACAAGATATTGTGTCTATCGTATAAGTAGCTATTTGTAAGTTAGTTCTCTATCTAGTAGAAGATTAATAAGTTTCTTATTTTGAGAACATTATCCTATCTAAATGAGATATCGTAGTATGATTTTCTGTTTCACAATATGTTGAATCTTCCCGTCTTTAGGTTTTTGCAGGTTGACAAGATGAAGCATTGCAATCGCGCGTGTCTGATTCACCTCATAAGTCATAACAACTATCATTAGTTTGAGCTCACCTTCTTCGTGTTGGAAGTTTTGAGACTTTAAAGCTATTTTGGCTCGTTTATCTCTCTCGCTTTTGCACATTTGGAGATAGACTGCAAACCATCACGAGTAGCTTGCTTCAGAAAATAAAAATAAAATCACGAGTAGCTTCAACACTGTGAAACCAAAGCCATGTTTCGATTATACAAGTGCGAAACTGCGAATCCATCTCAACCCATGTAAAATTACACCATATTTTAATATATCTGAGGTGACTCCCCGCTTAACCGTCTCGTCCTAAGCTTAAATGCTTCATGAGTCCACTTTCCCATCTTTGCAACATCCATCGATGATTGTGTTGTATGTGACAGTATCGAACGGCAACTGCCTCTTTCATTTTCTTGATTTGCATAAACTATTAATTACAGTGTTTGAGGTAATTGTACTTCGGAAATCATTACTCCAATAATTTATACCAAATCTCAGTTTCCACAGAATGATTCCCCTCCAACTTTCCCTCCCCTGCAATACGCGTTTTTTCTCCCTTCATTCTTGGAAGAGATTTTGCATCTCAAAATTCAACTAGGGTTCTACCGAAAAGTTCTCTGAGAATTAACATACACATACGTACAAACAAAAGATTTGTGGAGATTCTAGAGAAAGAGAGAGGACACTGATAGATGGATCGTAATCACTCGCAACCAGTCAAGTACTACAGAAGATCATAAACACATACTAGATCAGAGAAAAGCATGAAGGTAAACTAAAAGTGGAACCCAACGAAACCATTAATGACATCAACACCTCCTCTTAATGGTATATATATGAAGAAGGTGAAGATGTACCATGGGTAGTATATTTCCCTAGCGGCAACGTTCTCCACTTTCCTGCCTCCACGTGTCCACGTTCTCTGGGTAACCGTTTATTACCGGTTAGTATACCTCGAACGTGCAGTCAACCCATTAAGCCAGTCATCCTTCCTGTGCTATTTAAATCTCGCTCGACCTAGTCTGGCGTTTCCTTTCCTCTTCTTTCTTTCTGCGTTCATCTGGTTTTGTGTTTTCTCTTTCTTCTGCCATTGTCGCTCCGCTTCTTATCCCTCTATCCTTCTCTTATTATCATGGCTTCCAAGAATGTCACCACAACTACCTCTCGTAAATCTTTTGAGGATTTCTAAGCAGATTTTCAAAAGATGGATTTAACCCTAACTCCTGCTGTTGACTCTTCTGTGAGTCCTCCTGTTATTGCTACTCAGGGTATGGAACTTAACTACAGGTGGATTCATTCGGATACTTGGACGGTCGACAAGACGATTGTCATGATTGGTCAGTTGAGGGCTGGATTAACTTTCCCACTTTACGATCCTTCCAACCCCATCTTCCTCGAGATTCTGGGAAACCTGCAGTGCGGGGATTTTCAACTTTCTGGTAACGCAATTCGCATCTCGAACGAGTTTAGAATTCGTTCTGGTAATGGTATCTCGCAGGTTCCATCAGCGGCCACAAAATTAGATTCTCGCGATTTCAACTTGCATTCCTTCGTGGCCAACTATTCGGCGAAGTTCACAAGCATGAGAGAGCACCAGGAGTGAGGCATTGAGCTTACTCGAAAGACGGTCGTGGCTCCGATCAAAGTTCTTTTGTTAGATGTGGATTCCCAACTTCGCCTTTCTAATGATGATGATTGGGCGATGTTTCCTCTAGTGGTGGGTGGCCCTTTTGTTTGGGGTTTTGACGAGAAAGGGGTTCCTCACCAAGGCCCTCTTCCTAAACATTGCTATCTTGCTGATTGTGATCCTTGGAGACTTCGGTGGTCTGTGCCACCCGATGTATGATTTCCTTCCTTACGATCCACCTTGTTTCGTGATTTGATTAGTTCTCATGTTTCTCCTTTCTTTCAGTTCGTAATGCCTCCCGCTCGCTTTCTCACGACGGACAAGGAAATGGTTGTAACTACCAAGTCCTCAATTCCCAAACAGGTATCCATCTCGCCTATGATTTTCTTCTCGTGATATCCTTAAATTCTAATCCTTTTCTCCTTGTAGGACGATATTCATCTTGTTAAGCATCCCACCTTGGGGTCGACAAAGGGGAGAAAAAGGCGTGACCATCCTACTCCGCCTCCTCATTCTTCTCAGGTATTCTACTTCGTCATCATTACTACCCCGCTTGTTTCAAACTCCTAGATATATTCCTACTAATCTTATTTTTTCGCAGATTGGTGCCCCTCCTTCAGGCGAGTATAAGAGGCAACGGAAGGTCCAGGATCTAGCTGCTTTGACCGCAGTTCCGAAAATTTGTCATACTTACAAGCCTCTCTACTCCTATCAAGCCTCAAACTTCTCAACCTCGTACGATCGCATCTCACAAAGTAATTGATCCTCCTTCTCTTCCAAAGGTTGAGCCCCCCAAGAAGCCCACTGAGGATCCTTCTGCCAGTGAGAAGAAGAATCAAGCGGATTCGTCAGCGATGTCTAACCTCATCTATGATCCTGATATGAAGTTTCTTCAAAAGATTTATGACCTTTAGCTCTGGCGATTTTCTTTCCCAAGATCCTTCTGTGATGCTGAACGCCTCTATGAACTTGTCTTTCCAGCAACATTCCTCCTTAATGTGCCAAATGATTCCTTTGTATCTCCTCAGTTCGACCTTCCTCTCGCTCTGAGGCTTACTTCTAACTTTTGGTTCTTTGACTCACAGGAGGTCAATCGTCATATGGCCGGTCTCGTAGAGATTATATTAATCCGCGAAAAGGCCAAGAAGAACGAAGTTCAAATCAAGAAAAAGAGCTTAAAGAGGAAAAATAGCATTCCAGCAAGCAAAACAATAGAGAAGCTCCTGAGTAAGTGCATCCCCTTTGCAGATTCGTTCTTTTCCTTTTCTTTTGTTTCTGTTATTTTCTTATTTCGTATTTCATCAAGCTCGGTGTAAGCAATGCCAATCGAGTGCCTCCAAAGCATCTGCCTCGTTAGAAGATCTTCGTGCCGAGAACGTGAACCTCGTAACCCAGAATGACTGTTATGTATCTGAGAACACAATTTTAAACGAGAAGGTCGAAACTCTTTTTTCGCAAGTTGATCGTTTGTCCATTGATTGTTCTCGTAATGAGGATATGAATCACCATCTTCATGATGAAAATGAGCGCCTCAAGCTGGAATTTCAACGATTCAACAATTCTCTCATTACTTCGAGGAGTCTCCACTTTTTGTCATTGGCTACCTATAAGTGATAGACACATTTTTGTGTCTAATTCGTCCTCAATGTTCTGTATTGTTGGTACTCGATTTCGTTCTTATTATGGTGTTTTATGTATTTGTAGGTATTTTTGAGAAATAAACATTTTTGGAAAATTCGTCTCGAAAAGGTGCTCGGGGCGCCCCCGTAAAAGTACTAAAGGCACCGTCATTTTGGATAAGGGCACCCACAGGCACCCAACTGTTAAAGGCGCACATACTCTGGATAGGGGGAAACCATCATCTTCCTCAATTGAAACTGAATTTTGGCGGGAAACTTGTTTCTCACCTGCAAAATTTTTTGTTCGAGATTTAAGGACATTTTAGAGAGACTCAATGGCTGAGAATTATTGGGATGATGTGACTGGTCTTAACAGACATGGTATGGCTTATTTTGTCGGATAAAATTGGCTAGATTCCCATGTTGAAGAAGACAGAGGCGTACGTGCATGGGAAGATATTCTCCATTAAACTCATGGATATTTGGTTGGATTTTCTCTTGTTTTGGATATATACCAGCCTTTTATACTACAACAGGGTTGGTAAGTGCTTTCAATTCGATCAAAGAGGAAGATACACGGAATCTCGTGAAACAGGGGAAGAAAATATTCCCGAGAACATTTTTTTCAATACCGAGTAATGGAAGATTTGCTGGAGTTATGGAGGATTATTTTCGGTTCTGGGAGGCTATTTAAGGTGTACGTAGAGAAGCAGATGGGTAAATGGAGAGTTAGGGGACGAAAAAGGGTGAGAAATAGAGCTTCAAAGCTTGTCTCTGCTGCTGCCATTGAAGGAGAGAACGAAGAACATAAGACCCTAAAGAATCGGATCTAACGATCTCCGAGCTGGATCATTTATATACTGATATTCAAGAAACCTTGAATACCACTATCTTGCAGATGGAAGGTAGTTTTAGGTGCGATGCCAAATATCATTGACTACATCAAACTTCTAGTTCCTGATGAAGTTCTGTTTGGTTTTGCAGAGTCCGAAGAGCGTCACAAATCGTGAAAGGGATGAGTCACGCACAGAGATTCTTCGCCTTCAAAATGAGGTCAATGGTTTGAACGAGGATATGGTCGAAATGATTGAGTCTTCTGCGAAGGTGGGGAAATTAGCTCGCATGAACACTCAGAGTTATCTGGTCTCTCTTTTTGGCAACTTTTGTGAAGAGGAAGGCCTTCCTCATCCTACCTTTCCCTTGGAGGTGTTCTCTGATGACGAACAACCAAAGGATGATAATGTCATCTCTGGTGATAAAGATAGGCTCACTGAAGATTGCGAGGAGCATAAGGCTGATGAAACGAAGGTCATGGAGGAAGAGTCCAAGGACTCTTCTGCTAGTACTAGTGTTGGTCTTAACGGAGCGCGTGATGAAATTCCCGAGACAACCGTTACTGATGACGCCCTCCCTCAGCAGTAGATTTAATTTTCTTCAATCATTTTGGTTTTATGTCTGACTTCTTTAGAAACAATTTTTCTTTCTGGGCGCTCCCAAGCTTGGGGGGTAAACATTTTAACTTCTTTGGGTGGTATTTCGATTGACTTTTGTGTTATTTTCTATTTTCCTAAGTATATATTTATTCAATATTATAATTTTCTATTTCGCCAAGTATATACTTACCGAAGAAACATTCAAAAAAATAATGAAATTTAAAGTATATACTTGCCTCTTATTCTTCTATGTGTTTCTAAGGTATGGTGTAGAGATAATTGATACCTCCCATCTTTGCCTTAACCTTGCCAAATGCTTCCCTCCCTTTGGATTCATGAAGCATCTTATCTTGTCTTATCTTATGTTTCGCCTGCGTTCCTCATGTGGTCTTTGTTTTCAGCTTTTTTGTGTTATTTGCTCTTGTTTTTTCTTCTTGCCCTTGCCTCTTGCCCTTCTCGTCGGGGCGAAATGCTAAGCCTCGCGAGGATAATGTTAAACATAAGATGTAAAAATATTATCTCGCCGCCTTCAGTTCTGACAGCCTTACCTTTGCTACCTTATTTCTTTTACCTTCCAAGAATTATCTCGCCGCCTTTAGTTCTTATTCACATTCTGATTGTTATATGTTACTTTATACAAGGTCTTAACGCTCCTCCTAATTAAGGTCTTATTTTTCCTCATCCTTTTTTAGGATTTTAATTCGACGAAGTATCAGGCGCTTATTACCCTTGCGAATAATAATCCATCTACCTCATATTAACATTTATTTTATTTTTCTCCGCGACAATGCGACATGCCTAGCCATTCCCATCAACGTTAGCCCCATGATATTGCCGTCTTTTTTAGTCACACAGCTCCCTAATATGGAGGGTGCTTTCCCTTTATATTCCCCCTGATTGCCCCTTCAAGGAACATGCATGTTGGTCTCCTCCCATCCAGTTATTACGAAATTCAGTTGTTTTCGTGGCTTCTTATCACCTTCGCCGATACGTCTTGGGGTTACGAAGCCACATCCTAAGTGAGGTTTTTTTGATATCGAGTGCATCGTATCCAAGACTTTCCATATGTACATGGCCGGTAACGCTCCAGACGTCCCAGACACCCGCAGCTCAACCGAATACGTCGACGCCTTGGTCATATTTCTGCACCTCTTACTGAAGTCCATCATAAAAAGGGACCCTCAACAGATAGGTCTTATCATTTCCCCTATATTATTTCTCTAAGAGTTGTTAACGACATGTGTTAGGTCTTGCCTCTTGCACTTTCATGCGAACTAGGGTGCGTGCCATGGATTCTCAGCCTTCCTAGGAGAAGGTTTTAAGTTTCCCTAGAAACTGCTTATTTCATGAATCTTATTTTCCTCCTAATGTGAGGTCTTACTTTGCTCTTGTGAAATTTATATTCATGATACGATTTATGGAAATTTATGGAAATTTCATTGATATTCTTTTGAAATTTGATACATTATCAATTGATAGATTGAATTAACTACATTCATCTGGTTTATATCGCTCTTCATCGATTATTAGTGTGATTTTTCCATGCGAATGTGTTCAGACTGATATATTTTCAATTCTTTCATCTTCACTTCGTTCCTGATCTAAAACAATGTCGTGAATAATGGCTGCCTAGCTGATAACACATAGATGAATGAGCGCACTAAATCTTCCTCTGAAATTATTCCTTTTAGTTCTCTGCATATCGCGTCCCACCTTGCCTCTAGACTTCGCAAATTTTCATTTTCTCTTTTCCTTAACGAGAACAGTGTTGCTATTTCTGGTTTGCATGGTTTGCTTCTTGCACATTTGTTTATTAGTTCCGGTTGCAGCCCGGTTGTCTTTTCTATTATTTGGGTATTATTTCCTCTCTTGCCGGCCACCACCTACTGCTGCATTAAATACTCTCTTTCTATGAATTCCCTTCTACTATTCTCTATGGCTCTCTTTAAGTCTTCTCGTTCATTCTGCTCCCATCGCCCCTTGTTATCTCGCTGGTAGTCGCGACATTCTTCAGCTATCTTTTTGAAGGCATATTCTCCTCTTCGTGCGCTACTCTTCTCTTGCTTCCTTTTTAAATGATTGTTTTTAATTATAAGCTTCTCATTTTTTCTTTCCAACCTTATGCGTTCCTTCACTGAGTCTTCCTTCTTTCGTGTTTCTTGATAGAGTTCCTCCTTAAATCGTTCCTTTTCTTCTTCTTCGTAAGCCTTTTTCCCTTTACCTAGAGAATCATGCAATTCAACGCTTCCCTCAGCCTCTTGTTCCAACGCCCTTTTATGTTTAGAAGTGTTTATATTTGCTCTTACTCACGGGGTTTGCTTTTATTTAACGATAGGGGTTTCTTTCTCACTTCTCGGTGCCTCGCTTCCTTCAGCCGTTTTTCCTTTCCGCGTTGCTTTACCTCATCTTAACCTCCCTTTTATGGAGTCATCTCGCGTTCCTTCTCACCATCACTCGTCATTTTTACCTCCTCATATAGTTTCCTCTGTGTTGCGTCCAACTCTTCACACTTTCTAATTGTTAATACCATCAGTTGCTCCACTCTTCTTTCTTCGCATGCCTTCTTCCTTTGCTCGATTTTCTTTCTTTGTTTCTCCTCATAGTTATGGACATCCTTCTTGACGCAATCTTGTGCTTCCATAAGATCTCCTCTTATCTCGCTAATTGCACTTGGCATGGGAAACCGTATTGCCTGATGATATGTTTATGCAATCCGTTTTATCCCGTGTATCCATGGTCTCCCTATGAGAGCATTGTAAGATGAGTCTATGTCTATCACGCAGACTGTGACTTTCGTTTCCAGCTCGCCAACGAAAGTTTTTACAACTAATTCTCCTTTCGTCTTAAATGATATTCCATTAAATCCATATATGTTGTACGTTGAAGGCACGAGGTCCGAGTCCTTGTACCCCATGGTTCTAAAGGTATGATAAAAGAGTATATCGACCGAGCTCCTGGTATCTACCAAGATTCTGTCAATTGCCCAGATTTTCTTCTTTTCGGTTTAATCTTCTTCTCACTTTGAGTACTTCCCAAAATCCAGGGTTAGAACCAAGGGGTTTGTGTGAGAATTTCCTCCTTCTGGTGCATCCTTTGCTGAGAACGTTATTTCTCTCTTCAGCCATTCCTCTAATGGTTCTCTTGTTGTAACGTTGAATATTTCGTTTCCTTCGAAGTCACACTTATGTACTCTTTTAAGTATGTTGTCATGGAAATTTCGGATGCTCTTCGCTGCATGTATTATCGTATTACAGTTTGGCTTTTGTACTCCCCGATCTTTTTCAATTCAGTATATCTGCTGATTGTCACGAAGTGGTGGTAGTGGTGGAACATAGCCTTCCAAAAAATGTGCGAGTTTTCCCTGCTCTATCAAACGAAGTATAATTCGTCGAATGTTTCGACAGTCCCTCATGTGTGTCCATGAAAACGAAGATATTTGCAGAACTCATGACTCCTGGTCTCCGCGGGTGGCTCTCTTCCCAAATTGGGTGGTGGTGGGATCTCCTCTGTTAATACTATTGCCTCCCATACCTTTTCCACAGTCGTGTTAAGCCTAGGGAGCTTCAAATCCTCGAAATCTGGTGCATTTAGTCTCCGCTCTCCGAATCTAGGTCCTTGATTCTTCCTTTGTTGATACCCTGTATTGTAACTTCGTGGCTCGTAATTCCTTCGTCTTGACTCCTCATACCTTTGTTGATCGATCCATTCTTGATATCCACTTGATACAACTACAAGTTTTGCCTGGACTGGAGTTAAAGGATCTCTCTTTTCATGTTTCGAATCATTCTCCACGACATGCACTGTCCTTGGTAATAGCCTTGAATTTCCTTCTTTTGCTGGAATCGGTGCCACTTCGCTAACTTGCTTCTGCTTTTCTTCCAAGGCTATGTACTCCTATTGATATTCTCCCAATTCATTCATCGTCAACGAGTTTCGAATAATGAATATTTGAGTGTACAGCAGGTCAGTTGGTATTAAAGCGTTCACGAAATCTAAGATGAAATTTTTCTCATCAACTCTCCCTGCAAGCTCGCTGCATACCGTTCTCCACCTCGTCATGAATCCTCGCAGGATTTCTGTGGGTCTCCATCTCAAATTGAATAGAGTTTCAATTCCTGGCGTCAAAATGTTGTTAGTTATATAAGTGGTCAGGAATTTCCTCTGTAAGTGTTTGAACGACGAAATTGATCTTTCTAGTAGCCCATAGAACCAGGCCAATGCTTCCCCGGCCAAGCTCGCAGGGAAGTATCGACAAAGTACCGCATCATTTTGTCCCCATTGCATCAACGAAAGGGTGTATTTCTTCAAGTGCTGCACACCACTCTCAGATCCGCTGAATATGCTTGGTAGCGTTGGAAGCACGCATTTCTCTGGGATGTCCGCGTACATTATCTCATAGGTAAATGGAGATTTATCGGCCTCTTCTATTTCCTCCGCCAACTACACTCTGCTGCCTCTTCACGAATTTTTTATCAGTATTCTCATATCTCGCATCTCATCCAAGACTTCCTGGTTCAAGTTCCCTTCGTTTCTCTCCCAACGGTATCCTCTCATCACACTGAGCCTTCCTTCACCATGCCTCCTTTCTTCCTCATCCTTCCGGTTGAATTCGCGTTGTCTTTCATCTTCTCTTCTCCTCTCTTTTTTCTCATGCCTCCGTCCTTATTTGTACCTCCACCTTTGATCTTCCATCTTGATATTTAGTCGCTTTTTTCTTCGCTCTCCTCCATCGTCCTCGCGGGTGTATCTTCCTCGTCGTAACTCCTTTTCTCCTGATAAAATCGTTTCCACCTCTGAATCCGTGTCTTCGGCTGCCGCTTCCTCGTTCAGCTGGCGATTCTGCAACACCAACCTAGCGTTCTGTCTTGTCAATCGGGCATGTTTCTCTGTTAGATCCTTGTCTCGCTCCCTCTCTAGGAGGAGTGTCTCCCTTAGCTGATCCAACGTCATGTATTCTTCACCAATATTCTCCTCCATTTCCTCACGATTCATCTCTTCTCCTGCTACGGTTTCCGTGTCGGAAGTGTGTACAGATCCCTCTCTAAAATTATCTTTGTTGGCCTCCTCGGTCCGCCGCTGGTCCACGCCCTGTCTTTCCCTTGCAAACGATGTTCCTCCTCTTTCCATTCTTCCTCCTCTTTTGGACTACAATCGTTTCTTCTCCTCGTCGCTATCATGTGTGCCGCTCGATCTGGTGTTCTGGTCATCAACTTATCCTAGTTTCAATATCGGCTATCCTTTAAACCCTAGTCTTAAAAAGGGACGTCTCACTAAGATCTCTCTCGTACAACTTCAGCTTCTCTCCACTCCTTAGATGAGGACGAATCCCCAATCTAAGTTCCCTGTTTCTGGACGCCAAAGTGTAACTACTGGAAATCTAGTAGTACACCCACAGTGATAATCGCTAAGATATAAGGCATACCAATTAATATAAACACCGATATCTTATTGATGAATCATTCAAAGTAACAAAGATACAAGTTCTTCAATACAAGGAAACCCTAATCTCTCTCTCTCAACTAAGATCTCCCACTCTCCGAAAATCCCATCCCCGAAACATTGCTCAAGGACCTCTATTTATAGGCCATATAACTCTAATGGAACACAGCTCATTTTATCTCGTCACATTCTCTCGGTGGTGCTTTTCACTTCGTCCAGACCGTTTTCCATAAAGTTTTTCCCCTTCTTTCGCTTACTTCACATGGGTTTGTCGGGACACCTGTCTCTTTCTTGCTCCACAATTTATCTATCTCGTGGATTGTCTTTTCAGCCAAGTAATCTTACTCCGTCCCTTACGACTTCGTCCTTGATATCTTATTGGATACTTCAACTTGGTGCGAGTTTCCTTGCTTCTGCACGTACTATTTTTGTACTTCTCAAGGATGATCGTCGACGAGATAATTCTGACATCTGAATTGACAAGTTTCTGACCGGATCTTTTAATGAGATTTTCTATCCCTATTTCTTCCCTTTATATCCGACACGTGGCGAACCTATTTCGTGTACCTACACCTAAAATGAAAATAATCTAAAGAAACCCTTGTGAGGTATACTCTGATGAAGAAGCCATTGAAGTAAGAAAGAAACGGATCCTGCAAGAGATAGTTCAGATAAGGTGGTTGGGTTGACAGATAGAGAGTAAGCACGCAGTGCTTCAAGTATGGGAACACTCATACAGGAAAACCATGTGGGCTCACTCTCTTCTGTCACCATATAAACCTATGCAAATAAAATCATACATGTACTACTACCGTGCTTAGTACGTCATAGTACTACTTGAATTGAATATATGATCTTCCTTTGACCCTTACCAGCTATATGGCTAGCTAGACCCCTTCTTCTTCTTCTCCTTTTTTTTTTTATCATCATCACTCCCACGAGAGTATAAAATCTTAATGGTTATATTAGAAGATTTTTGCTAAGATTTTCTGAGTGAAGAAGAAGTGAAGGCCTGTTGATCGTTTATATAAGAAGGGATCACAAGCAGCTCTCTCTCTCTCTTGCGGTCTCATTTTTTCCGGTTCCAATTCTCCCATTGGTTTATTATTCCTATCCTCTAACTTTATTTCGCTTTAGCAGCATTGAACAAGAAAAACAGATGTGTGGGCGCAAAATACCGCACACCTAATAGTAATAGTAAGGAAAAAATATACATTTGATATAAGGAAAATATGACGCGCTCATTACATTTTGTTGACGAATGAGATGACGTCACCAAGTCACACCAAAAGTGTGAAGATCAACGTGATGGTTAAAATGTGAGTGCGGCAAATATAATGGAGGGTGATTATAACGCCCTCTCAGATCCGAAAATAAGGTTTTTATTAGCTGTCCTCCACTATGTAACCTCTATAAAAGGGACAAGAAGCCATTATAAAAAAAGAGATCTTTTTTGAGAACTGAGATAAGAATTTTAGGAGAGAGAAAGTTATTTTGTTCTCCATGTTAGGGTTTTCCTTTATCCATTTTGTATTTGTTCTATCTTCTAATGAAAATGATTTAGAGTTTTTGTCGACCTGCAAGCTCCATGTTAGATAAAAAACAGAGGCAAAAATATTGTTAAAAAAAATTAGATTATATCTTACTTCCTCGGAGCGCAAGGTGACTCCTTTAACAAGTTATTCTTATTTTTCTTCTTCGACATCCGGAATAGGCAGCAATGAATAAATTAAGGAAGCGAAACGAAAAGAAAAATGAATTAAAGGGCGGAATCAAAGTAGGCATACTTCTTTCTTTTCCTCGGGCCAATTAAAAATCTAAGGTTTATAAGTAGTAAGTCTATCAGGAAGAGGGAGGATTGATCCATGAACACCTATACCAGTTATGTAAGGGCCCTCCATGATAAGAAGAAATTTTAATCAGTGAGTATCCTTCGATAAGCGAGCAGAATCATTGGCTTTGTTGTGAAAGTCAACTTCACGCATAATATATTCATGCTCCGCGAAACCATCCGCCTTCATCAAACGGATACCCTAGCGGTGGCGTTCATGGGTAACAAGGGAAACATCATAATGTTTTAAGAAATTTTCCACGGTTTATTCTTCCTTATTGGGCGGAACTTTCACATATTGAGGATATAAAGACTCTAAACCAGCATCGCGACGAGAATACTCCACCATAATCCTAATATTGTCGCCGCTTAACTGGAATATTCCATGAGAAAATTTGATATTTGCTAATAGATCATAAAAAAAGGGGATTTCAGGATTATAAAGGGAAATAGGGAGCCCAGCAGAAAGTTGTCCAAGGAAAAATAATGACTCTCTGGTCATTCCATTGCTCAAATGAAAACCAATCAAGTCCAAGCACGGTATTATGACTCGAACCGTTAGGAATTGTCAGAGTAATTCCTTTGAGTTTAAGTTCATCTTTCACTCTAACGAGTTCCTTTAGATGTTTTTGTCCTGCTCGAGGAGCTATTTAAAGTATGGGAATATGAAAGAAAGTTCAGAAAATCTGAAACCAAAGGATGATCAAATCAAGCAAGATTAAGTTAATCAAGATTTCAAAATGATGAGACTAAAACTGAAAGAGAGAATGATAAATTTTAAAAGAAGGGATAAAAAAGATGGTGAATTAAGTAGTAGCAGAAGAACAGAAGCAGAAGGCACTAGTGGAAATCAACAGTTTCGCGACCGACAAAGCAAGTCATTTAACTCGTATCTATGACTTGCTTTGTCAGTCGAAACTGTTTGAGCGTTTTTTTCTGACGTGTCTCTGAGGATCGTTAAAAATCTTATATCAACGACTGATTTTAGCAGTCAATGATTTATGACTGACATTCATCGGTCATAGATATAAATCTTAATAAAAAAAAATGATTCAGATTGGCTGTCTGGCCTGATTGAATCTGAATAAATCTGAATTCAAACACAAATGAATCTCAAAGGAGAATCAAATGAAAATCAAATTCAAATGAGAATCAAATGAAACTCAAATTAGAATTCAAATGAAACTCAAATTAGAATTCAAATGAAAACCAAATTCAAATAAATGAAAATGAGAATCAAATTAAATTTGCACATAAATAATCATTCAACTTAACATTCATTGATTCATTGGACACAAAGAATTAAAATTTGTAGTTCTAACCAGTATAATTTGTAGTTCTAGGATTAGATTACAAGAAGATGAACTAAAAAACTATATTGATTAAACAGCAAAATGATTTTCTCCCCTCCCTTGTGATGGAAACCATATCAAGTGCATAAATTTCATTCTCCTCGAATTGTGCATCATCAACTCTGGTTTCAGGAACATTGAGTACAACCTAGGAAGCAACAACTTCTGAAAAGCAGTTTTCAAGAGAACAGTTTTTAGTTCATTGTTGTTCACAGTTGTGAAATTATTTGTATGACATGCTATAACTAGTCTGACAACCAAGTATTTAAGAGATACACTTCTAGAGTTGTGCGTTATTATGTAAAAACTATCTAATATTTAGTCGTAGTGAAATGCAATGAACTCCTAAGATTGTAAAATTATGGCAGTAAGTTACTAGTCTAATCCGGTAACTATCAAACAATCAATATTTGGAGATATTTGGTTTATTAATATTTAATATACATAAGTAAAAAGAAAACAACGGTAAGTAAAAATAAACTGACTTGAACATTTGGGAATATCCCACACCACATGGCAATGGATGATAGAGTCCAGTAAGGTTCTCCCAACGAATGATTATTTCCATGGTTAAAATTCATTGTTACCATCGATGTGCCAATGGTAACATCTTTATTACAGAACATTCAGAAACTGTAATTCCAAACATATAGTTTCGTTAGTCGACACCAACTGGACAAACCAACGATATCTTAACAGAAAAAACTCCTGTGATAGTACTCTAAAATGTGGATCGTAACATCTATGTTCTTATTCGGCAATCTCATAGGAAAGAAAAAACGGTAAGCCAACAAAAATTATGAGTTCTCGTTCCTTGCCGTGCAAATGAAACTCAAAAGCTAGACCAGGTGTTTCAGGTTTCCACAAGTGCAAGCTAGTGTGTTCTTGTTGTTGTTAGTATTTTTCCTGCCTTCTATAAAATGTGGAACTTAACAATAATGGAAGGGACAATCTTCTTCTTTGCTATCACCTGATATCGCTTTTAACATGGTTGGTCATATAAAATCAAGTCAACATAAATAATTTTCTTTCAACTTGTGTTGATCCATTCCCAGATGCCAGCTTGTAAGACCAATAAAAAAGATACGCATAAGACTGTTTAATCTAAATATAAACATAGCCATCGACTTTCTTTAAGAAACCCAAATGTGAATTGCTTTTAAAACTTGTCAAACAATAAAATTTTATCAAAGGCAAGTCCATCAAAATCTAAGATTGACCCTTCCTGCTATACATGTACATGTAACTTCTGTTTTCGCATACTTTCATTACAGTACCAAATATTAAATAACTCATAATATCAGCAAAGTTTCATTATGTATTCTTAAGCTAGGTTTTAGGTATAAATACTAAATAATTACCTAGGAACCTTAAGTGTTTCTATAAAGTATAAACAATTTCCATCAGATGGGTTCTTGTGATTTACCTGTATCCGAGCGGCGCTGGTCCATCTTCTATGTTTTTCGAGCTCCAACTCATCAATGACATCCAAAGAAGGAAATATACATTCAGAAATAGAAGAACTATGTAGTGGAAAATATTCATCTTAAGAAATTACTGATCGTGTAGTCAAAGATAGCATATGGTAAAAATAATATCCAAATGAGGAATTGTTGGTACCCACTGCCTCAAATGGAGAAAGCTTCATTTCATATGCATCAGTATATAGTAGGTTGTTCATCATTCAATAAGAGGCCGTTGCATAACAAACGCACAAAATGAGAATTAGAAAATTTAGCTAATCCAAGATTGGTAGTTATCTCCTGAAGGAGTAAACAAGTAAAGTTAAACCGTAACTCAGAATATTCCACTGAAAACTTGAGCGAAGGATCACGTAGAGATACATATTTGTGGGACTGAAAGACCACTATCTTAAGCTTTGTCGAGGACTTTCCATATCACTATTCCACGCATGATCACGTGAGGCAGCCAGGTCCACAAGAATAACTGTACCAAACCATAGATAAATTAGTCAATTAATCAAGAAGGTTCCAGGTTTTATTCCTTATTAGGAACACGGGATGTAGTTATATAAGAAATTAAGAAGTGTGTATCCAAAAAAAACAAATTAAGAAGTGGTTCACAAAATATCATTTCACGGAGATGAGATGAATGAACATATTTTTTTTATAACGTTAGGTCACTAACGTGAGTAAATATACCGCTGGAAAAATGAAAACCGCCGAAGAACATCAAAAACAAACACATGTCGGCTTACTGATTTATAAGAATGCAACTGTTTGTTCTGGAGGTAAAATGGTGATGGTATGGCAATGGAGGTTGATGAGATAGTGAATTGCTGATATTTATGATGAGTAGTGTAACACTGATATGGAAAGCTCATAATTATCGGTATATAGAAAAACAATACCAGTCTAGGTCACCAATGTTGCAAAAGCTTTATACGCATCATTTCATAAGTAATTATGGATGAATTGACAATGTCTGCGCTCAAGCTTCAGGGGACAACTCAAAATCTTGAGTGTCAAAGGCCTCCTTTGCTGAGAGTGTGGCTTCCATATCTGTAATTCCCAACATTAGGGAATCTCCTAACATGACTCAACCAAGAAAATAATATATGGAACCAAGAATGCAAATCTCCCAGAGAAATCCTTTCCAAATTGCTCTGGAGCATAATTGAATTCCTGTAGTACATCATTCCCCGTACTGCATCTACTCCAGCAAGAGTATGAAGAAAATTCCAAACCATCTTAACTACCCATTATCAAGAAATATGAGACTTAGTGAAAAGTTTAAAGAAATTACCAGTCTTAGCAAATGTCTGTCCGCGATAAGAAGCCTAAAACCTAAGCTCCAGGATATAGATAGGATTTTCAACGAGTTCAGTGTCTAAAGTAATGTTGTCCTGTTTCGGCTTCTTGAAGGGTTATATCCTGCAACAAACCAATAAAATAAAGCTTCGGTACATCATACCTGATGAATTTGATGATCAAGATCGTAACGAGAATGATGATTTAAAGAAGAAAATGCTGAAATGGGTTAGGATAAAGCTTTGTGAAGTAAGAACAAATCTAGATTTTAATTCTAGGGTTCTTGGGGTTTCATAGATTTGTGTCTACTAACTAAATCAGGGAAGAAGAAGAAGGTGTCGGTGTGGTGATGGAAGTAGTGGATGGTGTTTGGGTGGTCTGTGTTGGTGATGGAGAAGAATGAAAAATAGCTGCCCTCTCGAGAAGAAGAGAAAAAGAAATAATGGAGAAATAATAGAGGGATGAAGAGATAAGGATAATGATGCGTGAAAAATTGAACCATAGAAATATCTGGGTTCATCTGTCGAAGTGTGTGTCCTTGAGCGAGGAATAAAATAATAATAAAAAAAAATTATTCAACGACCAAATTTGGCGCTCGAAGCTGCGGTCCAGGATTTTTCTACAACTATGACCGCCTTGACCAGTCCGCGGTCAATGGACCGCCAGTGAGGGTCGTGGACGTGGGTCAGGAAAAAGCCCATATTCCACTAAGTTGCAGAGGAAAGAAGGTAAAAAAGGATAATCAAGACGTATTAGGGTAGATAAAGGATTTCATTTTTTTTCCCGAGATATTTCATCTCACAGGCGCATTAATTAGAGGAGAGATAAGAAGAGCGTTGTTACCAGTAAAAAGGAGATTTAATGGAAGACGTGTCAATCAATGAGTGATAAAGTCAACACGTGTAGAAGATCATACGGAAATTACGGAAACATGTCGGTGGATCTAAGAGAATGCGAAAAGACAAAGTTGATGCGGAAAATTAAGGCTTCTCTTACCGCTCTTTCCTTCAAAAAGAACGATACGAGAAGTGGAAAAATGTGGATGCAAAATACAGCACACCTAATAGTAAGGCGAAGGTATACATTTGATATAAGGTGAATATGGCGCGCTAATTACATTTTGCTGACGAGTGAGATGACGTCACCAAGTCACACCAAAAGTGTGAAGATCAGCGAGGTGGTTAAAAAGTGAGCGCGTCAAATATAATGAAGGGCGATTATAACGTTCTCCCAGATTCGAAAAATAAGGGTTCTATTAGCTGTCCTCCACTAGTAACCTCTATAAAAAGGACAAAAAGCCATTGTAAGAGAGATCTTTTTGAGAACTGAGATAAGAATTTAAGAAGAGAAAGTTATTTTGTTCTCCAAGTTAGGATTTTCCTTCGTCCATTTTGTATTTGTTCCATCTTCTAATGAAAATGATTTAGAGTTTTTTTTATGATGTTTTAGATTCATTTCATAAATTTATTTGGGTGTTAGTTGTACGATTTCGTGTAACTACAAAATGATTTAGAGTTTTTCTTATGATGTTTTAGATTCATTTCATAGATTCATTTCCAACCTGTCCCAGTAATTCAATTCCTCATATCAAGGTGTCTTCTAATTCTAAATCTCCTTTCAAATGGAAAAAAGTTGGCTTACTTCTCTTTTTCTCTGTTTTATGATGAGTTCAGTCCCCACTAAACCCAATTTTTTTTTGCTGGGTAAATTGAAGATATATTAAGAAGAGAGAAAATTTACCATAGAGCACTAGGGCTAGCCACCAAACAAGAAAGTTGAAAAGGGAAAAAACAACAAAAGAAAAACCCAAAGCCTGAACAACAGAAAACCAGGGGATCTACCACTAAACCCAACTAACCAGCCACGACTCAAAAACCAAACCCCTTATCATCACCAGTAACAACAAGCAACTCGGCTGTCTTTCCCATTCTTATCTCTCTATCCCATGCTGTTTTCCTGTTTCCCTAAACCGACAAGTCTTCCAAGTTTGATGGTTCAAAACATTCAACAAGACATACACATTTCCAAGATGATAGCAGAGAACAAACAATGAGATAGACATGTTCGGAACTTGGAAAAAGAAAAAAGTTAAGGATAAAATAAATAATCAGGCTTTCACTTAAGACTGTTAATAACAATATCATTACTTTAAGTCGCATGTTAATTAAAGTTATGCATTAGTTTAAGTCGCATGTTAATTAAGGTTACGCATTAGTTTATGCTAGTTGGACCACTAAACCTTCATTATATATGGTCCTAATGGTCCTGATTGCGCGTTAAAACTGCTTACAAAATCGCTTTTGACATAGATCAAGAAGGAAAAAACAATTTGGTTATAATAGTATATGTACACTGGCGACTAACAAGTAAGTATAGTAGCCATAGGTAGACGATTTAGTATATACAATGCTACAAGGTTGAGGCCCTAGATGCTTAGGGACCCTTTTGGGATCCGTAGTACATGGACGACTTAATTAGAAAATGCAAAATATCCTCCGTAAACGTCAGCCTTTACGTCGGCGTGATCTGGTCCTAGTACTAATTTTATTTCTAAAGTTAGATATGTTGTTTATTTTGCTAATTTGAAAGGATAGTTATATCACCGATTCGTACAAAAATTATTGGCGAGTACATATAATTGGTTACAATGCAGAGATTCAACTTCCCAGTTTAATCTAATCTAAGCTGACGTATACGAGCTGTGGGTATCTTGTACCGTCCATACGCATGCCATTTAGCTTTAAGATAACATAAGTACAATAACTAGTGTCGTGTTTGCTTGTGGCTCAATATCATTAACTGCCTTTTGAGGGCATTTTATTTTTCTTACTACATGGTGATTGATGGGTATATGTTAGAAAATGGCATCCAACTCAAAACCAATTGACAATAAGTGGAGTAGTTTCACATCTTATATGGATCGATATATAGTTGCCCTGCTTTTTTGAATCTTACTGGATCTCACGTCTCATACAGGACTTGGCTGTGATAACATATTAGAATACGGGCATCCAACTCACAACCAATTGGTAATAAGTGGAGAGGCCTTAAGGGATTATAAACCGCAAGATCTTAGATGCCCAGATAATGTGGGACTAATAATCTCAACAGTCCCCCTTAAGTGTAGCCTCGTTGGGTCTAACACGTGGACAATTAAATCGGATGACGCGGAGTAAAGGCGCGGTCAAATGACTCGTCGCAAATAGCCTGCTCTGATACCATGTTAGAATATGGGCATCCAACTCAAAACCAATTGGAAATGGGTGGAGAGGTCTAAGGATTATAAACCGCAGAATCTTAGATTGCCCAAACAATGTGGGACTAATAATCTCAACACGCCCCCTCACGCGTAGCCTCCTTGGGTCTAACACGTGGACAATAAAACGGGTGACGCAGAGTAAAGGCGCGGTCAATGACTCGTCGCAAATAGCCTACTCTGATACCATGTTAGAATATGGGCATCCAACTCAAAACCAATTGGCAATAAGTGGAGTAGCTCCACACCTTATATGGACCGCTGTATGGTTTCCCTGTCTTCTTGGATCTTACTGGGTCTCACGTCTAATACAGGGCTTGGTTATGATAACATATTAGAATACGGGCATCCAACTCACAACCAATTGACAATAAATGAAGAGGCCCTAAGGGATTATAAACCGCATGATCTTAAATGCCCAGATAATATGGGACTAATAATCTCAACAGTATCATTTGATCCAGGACTTAGGTTTAATGAGCGGTTCAAGAGTTTTGAACATGGAATGCTACATGCTCTTTCATGAATACAATAAACAGAGAAGAATGTATTGTCTTTGAGTCTGAGAAAACACAAAGGACTTACAAGATTTTCATATTGAGTCTTTGAATTTTAGGTTCAAAACATATGATTATCTCATCTACGAAGCCACTTCTTCGGTTTTAACTTGGGAAGCGGCGGCAGGTCGCAGATTTCATCTAATCTTTCCCAATACTGTAATGTCTAATTGGCAGACAATTTTCTTATAATTCTCTGTTAGTTTATCATTTTTTTCATTGCTTCACCTACCTGATATAATAGAATTGCTCGTATATTCCTTCTTCTTATAATAAATCTTCCTTTTCGATCAAAAAAAAAGAAAAAAATATTTGAATTTTCGCATATACGAATAAAATCATCAAATGCAGCAGCATAATTCTAATGATATCTGTGCTTTCATCATCATTTTTTTTTGATACGCGAAAGCCGGACCCAAATCCCTATCCGAACCCAACCAGTTGGACTGGCCCCACTACCAGACCCAACACTGATCAACCCACTATACAACTAATCTACCACAAATCTTTACGACAACAGGGATTAAACCCCTGATTTCCTCTTTACTGAAGTTGATGGGATAGCAGTGAGCTATGCTCTTGGACCTCAGAGGAGTATACATTAAATCACCAATAGCTAGATAAACAAATAGAAGAAAAAATTAATAGGTGGATAAACAAATAGAAAAAGAAATTGTAAAGAATGAAAGAGTGAAAAACGTACGAACTGGTTGCATAATTATAGTATGTATGGATGAGTCTTTTGCGACTTCCAACAGCCAACCACAAAGCGAAACGTAGTCATCGACAGCATTGTACTTCCGACAAACAAAATAATTATTACGGCGTAAAGAAGCATATTTGATTTCCTGATTATATAAACTTGAGCGGATCCAATTAAGAGAATTATTGATCAATGTTTCAACAAATCACGCGTACTGGGTGATCTAGGGAATGAAAGATATGAAAAAGAGTACAACAAAAATGTTGATTCATACCAATGAGGGAACGAAAGCGTGATAATTGTATATGCCAATACGTCAGGGACAATTCAATCTCTTTTTTATCGATCTTCTTAATTCATTAAATTATAGTAGTACTTTAGGGAACCAAAGTACATTTACTTTAGGTTTAGGTTTATATCAAGATAATCAAATTGCTCATACTTAATACTTAATGGAAAATCCTTAATAAACCTATGCAGAGTGAATTGGCCATCAGACAGCAGGGCTCTAGCAGAGGATTCTTTCCCTCAACGCCTTCATCTTATTTTTTATTTTTTTCGAAGATAAGTAGATTGATAAAACAGAGAGAAACTAATCGCTTGATTCAGTCTCATATGTAACCTATTCAGTGTGAATTGTTCTTCTGATGACTGAATCTCTTAGATTAGTTTCTTCTGAAAAGATTACAACAGAGTTACCAAGATTACATAATGCATAAGCTTTTTCAGTATCAAAAGCAATTGAAGGAATTAAAAACCGGAGGGGGGCGGGGGGCGGGGGGTTGTTCTAGCCAAGACTGCTGTCTATTGTTCTTCCTCCCATTCTTTGCTAAGAGATCAGCTACTCTGTTAGCTTTTTCTGTTTACGAAATTGAAAGCCAAAAAGTGTGTTAAGTTTGTTGTTTGTTTCCTTACTTCCTCCAATATTGCCAGAATTTGCCATTGGATTGTTGAATTTTCTTCTTGTAAGTACTTTATGATTGCTTGGTTGTCTCCCTCAATGACCAGGTTTTGTAAGTTGTTTGTGATGGCCCAATTTGTAGCTTGAAGGAGAATTAGAACTTCTTCTTTAGCAGTGGAAGTTATGAAGATTCCTGATTCGGCTCCTTTGAAAGTTCATGTCCAGTTGCGAATCACAAAGCCAAAACATGCATTGGTATTTTCTAAAATCCAAGAAGCATCACAGTTTATCTTAACAGTGTTCACTTTTGGAAATTGCCATAAAGGTATAGGTTTGATGTGTCTGACATGTGATTGGGTTGTAGTATGCAAGATGTGTTGGATGCTAGTAATCATAGTGTCTTGTTATGTCTAAAGCAAGTTGTTCAGGAGTTCTGGATTTATCCTCAAAGAATCTAAGGAATCTCTCCTTCCATATAAACTAACATTTGGTTGCATCAAGAGCCATGGAGATTGAATTCATATCCCCTGCTATCCATTCATTATATTTATGCAAGAAAGTATTGTTCAAATTATGAGAGTTTAGAGTTTGAGATACTCCCTGTGAAGCCATTGGTTGAAGATTCCATACTGCCTTTGCATAATCACAATCAAAAAAGAGGTGATAAGTATATTCAACAGCACCATTACATAAGACACACTTGTTTTCAATAGATGATCTTTTGTCTAGTTGGTAAAGCGTATTGTAGGCATTTTCATATAAACAATTTGATCCTCTGAGAAGTATCCACCGTGTATGCATCTAGTAGGCCTTCATCTTATTATAAGAGTAACTGTTTGTATTTTCTAATTGAACTAACTAGTCTAACTTCGATTCATCTGAACCTATCTCATAACATTCAAAAATTATTGAGTACGAGGATTACTCAGATGCGTGCTCAACGAATAATTTCAAGTTAGACGCATGAGCGGAGTTAGATTTCGAGTTAGACCTCAAAAAAAAATGAATATATAAACGACCTGACCTATAGTACGGGCTGAGTCAAACATGAACCATACACGTTCAGATTCTGAGTCAAATGCAACAAACAAGGTGTATAAAACTAACCCCTAGATGCCTCTCCAAATTCAACACTCAAATTGACAACAGATCAACTAATATTAGGTCCTAACCCCCATGATAATTCAAGTTTGATGCGCTCAATGATGGACTCAAATACATGAGTTATAGATTTTAATTCATAAACCAAATGTGATGGTTTAGGTTTGATATGCTCAATAGTTCGGCGCAAGCAGATGAGCCTTCAGATTTTAACTCATAAAATCAAATTTCATTGTTCATATTTGATGCTTTTAGCGGTTGAGCACAAAACATAAAATTTCAGTGTAATGAATTAGAACACGTCGTATAAAATAGAAAAATATTTGAAAAATAGTTTTATTACCCAACTGTCTATTTTTTTTATTTTTTTAACTTCCTACTATTTTTTCAATAAGTAGAACATTTAACGGATTTGGAGGGGAAGGTTGATTATAGTTACTAACATATGTGAACTTACTTTTGTTTCCGTTACAATTGTTGGCAGAACAAAGTTAAACCTCAAAATCTAAACTGATTACTTAAGCCTCAAAATCCTAAATAATCACTAGCCTGCTTCAAGGCAGATTCAAATTTTAAAAACTTGAAAAGAGAATTTGGTTGTCCACACCAATTTGCCAAACGAATATATCATAGAATGTGCAAAAGGGGTCCCCTGTCTAGCTAGCCTGCACAGGTGCTCCTTTCTCAATGCAGGTCAGTGGCTCATGACTTGAAAGCAGGTGGGGATATCCGACAAATTACCAGAGAATGATTTACAATAAATTACCTAGTTTAAGTTTGACTAACCCGGCATCATTTGGGTTGAGGAACCAGCAAATTAGCTATTTAAGATACAGCCAATCCACGGAATATTGGGATGGTCAAACTACTCTATAGCCAGGATACGTGGGGTTAAGCGTCATAACGAACGTTAAGGCACGCCACTATTTATCAGAAATTTCATGCAGTAGGCACAGTCCGCTGATATAAAGATGATGGTCAATGTTAAGCGCAGTAGGCACAGTCCGCAGATTAGTACAATGATCTCGAATCATCACGTAGATTGGAAACGAGCGTCACGGATTATTGCGGATTTGTGTAATAATCTGTAACAAATTTGCAGATTAATTGCAGATCGTTACAGATTATCATGAGGGGATAGATCATTGCAAGCAAGGGTCAGTTGGTCCCTGAAAATTCCTTGTTGGCAGGTCAGTTCGTCCCCAAAAAAGAAGAAAGGGATAAACCATAGCAAGCAAGGGCGGTAAATTTCTTGTTGGCAGGTCAGGTATCCCCCTAAATAGAAAGGGAATAGACCATTGCAAGCAAGGGCGGTAAATCCCTTGTTGGCAGGTCAGTTAGTCCCCAAAGAAAAGAAAATTCAATTCAATTCAATTCATCGGAGATAGATCTATGCAAGCAAGGGCGGTAAATCCCTTGTTGGCAGGTCAGTTAGTCCCCAAAAAAGAAAACGACCGGTCGAATACCGATGGTGGCCGGGTCAGAACAGCGGCTCGATGGATTTAGCCTGGGCAACTATTCCGGATCGGAAAGCATCGGTCGGGCGGGATGTACATGGTGGGGATGCATTGGGAAGCGGATTAATGGGGAGATTTGAAGCGAGATAGAAAGCCGAAATGTCAGTATAGTTGGTTGAGCGAAGAGTGGGCAACAAGGGCGCTGAGGAGGTCTTTCCACACTGGTGGGACATCAAATGTCTACAACACTCACGGTCTAAACGGTGAGGATTAGCTCTCCCCCAAAACCACCCAACCCGATGAGCATTAAGGGAACAAAAGGTAATCTTCACTGGGTCAATGTTAAGCGCAGTTGGGTTTGAAGAAGGCAAACAAGTTAACTAAAAGAATTTGGGAGTTCTTGAAACTACTATATCTATGGGGGTTGTGTTCTGATGACGGTCAATATTTAAGCACGGTTTCAACCAACAAAATTTCTCCATAGGAGTGGAGGTATAGGGCGGATCCAGTGTATAGCAAGGTCCTTTTTAAAGAATCATATTTCGGGGACCAGCTTTTTTTTGGGATCACTTTTTTATTTTGGGTAAGACATTAGAAGTAAATCTAGGTCACCCCTTATCTAGATACTTTTCCACCAACTTTCAAGAGCTTCATAATTCACCGAGGGATCGTAGCCTTCTCAAACACTTGTTCCCATAATTGGTAGGCCTGTGATTCGATGATAATCATCCGGAGTTATTGCCATCTCGCCAAACGGTAGATGAAAGATATCCGTCTCTGGATAAAGCCTCTCGGCAAATACATAAACAGTGACAGTATCAAACTTTTGGTGTTCATGTTGTATCGCGTTCCACAGTACACAATCAAATACCGCCAACCAGACCTCGTCACATTAATCTGATATATCCCATATCACTACAACAAACAACAATATTCGTGATATTATATTCTCAACACCCGTAAATGTGTTATAAATATTATGCATTTGTGATATTTCTTGTATCGCACATGTATAGCGTTAGCTGAGTACAATGATAATGTTAATATATTAATTTGTGGCTCTCGTATAGTCGTAGGAAATAGTATTCGTGTTAATAAAAAATTTAAAAATAAATAAATATTTTTTTCAACGTTATTAAATGTGAAAAATAAAATAAAGTACTGATAAAATAAATATTAAATTAAATTATTATTTTTTACTATAACCGTTTTAAAGGAGGTGTAACCTTTTAATTCACCCGGATATCCTTTCTTAAAATCATTAACTAATCACCATGCTTAAAGGAAAAGAAAAACTAACTATTCACCTACGTGTAACCGTCTTAACTTGCCAAGGGAACTTGGTGGATTCATAGGATTACACGTTAATCATTTCTTTTCAAAGTCACGTTTTTTAATTTTTGGTTAACAAAAATCCAGCCCACAAATATTTGTTTCCATATATTTGTTTAGGAAAGATATTTCTCTTTCCATATATTTAGAGTAATTAACCCTAATATTGGCTTATCATCTTCTTCTCTTTTTTCTTTCTTCTAGTTTTTCTTCTTCTAGACCTACATTTAATCAAAATCAGCCGCCACTACGAGCATTAGAAAAGAGGATTAAACATAAAAAATACTCTCATGAGTAAGAAGTTAAAGATCTAATTGATGTTAAAGTAGGTGTTCCTTATGCTTCAAAAAAGAAGAAGAAGTAGGTGTTCCATCTATCTGTTACTTTAGATCAATCAAAATCATTATTTGTTTTATGGGATTTTCGTTTTTGTTTTTTCTACTGTCCGTAGGTGGAGTTTATTTTACTGGTAAGCAAAAGATCTTAATCTTCTTTGGAGAGAAGAGACAAGTTATTTGAGTATGATTGTCGAAGAGCCACAATTAGAACCGATTCCAGATTCTTCTAAGCAACAACAACTGTGAGGATGAGATCAAGAATTCGGTTGTCCAAAGCTAATACGCTTTAATTATGAAGAAATCAACAGATTTAGAATGTATAAATATTTAGTTCAACAAAGTTTGTATGTATTTGGTATTCCTTGTACAATTATTTTTTCCGATGGAAATGTACTATGTACAAAGTCAATTGCTTTGTTTGTATGTTTAAATTCTATTTTTTGTTAACCGGAAATTATATCATCATTTTCTGATCGATGTTCAGCATACAGTGTCTGCTCATGACCTTTGATAACTATTGATTATTCAGAATTTTTTATCGAAGATTCTTAATTAAGAACAACAAATTGTAAATTTTCAGAATTCTCCGCATTATCATAAAAATAAAATGTCATATTAATTAAAAAATAATAAAATAATAAAAGTTTAATTTTTATGACAAAAATGAGTAATTTATCGATAAATGGAAAAATAGACTTTTCTGACTCATAAATTGATTTTGTGATAGAAAAGTATGCTACAAAAAAACCCTCGGCATAAGTGACGCTTTTAGCGTCGGTCGGATTATTCGCAACACCTCCTTTTATAACGCATTGACTGACAGCAAAAAAGCGTCACAACAATAATTTTGTGACGCAAAATAAAATATTTTCGACGATATTTTCCATTGTAAAAACCATGTTTTGTTGTAGTGTATCTTGTTCTTATAACGTTTCAAAACACTAACCGCATTATTATGATCCTACAAAAACAATATCATATATTATATATACTAATAGTTTGTGAAAAATATATGTCAAAATATAATAAAACGACTGAAAAATCTTGATGGTTAAGATTCAATACCTTTGTCGCAAAGATCTTGACAGCCCATGAGTTTTTCTAGCCAAACAATACCTCCCCTCCATCTCTTGGAGTACCATAAGTTGGGTTCTTTGGTGGCAAACACAAACTGTCATCAGGAATGTATGCATATCTAGCACAAGCCTTTTTAGGCATCTTTCTAGGATTTTTTTTGAATTATTTCTCCTTGTTCCTCTTCCTCATCCTCTTCATCCGAGTCCTCCCCTGATTTGCCATCTTCATTATCTCCATCCTTATCTCCATCTTCCTCGTCTTCTTCACTGTCATCATTGTCATTCGCTTCATTTTCATTTTCTTCTTCTTCTTGTTTAGGTGGTTCCTCTTCTCCACCTTGATTATGTTCTTGAGTACCCATATATTCCATAATCTCTTGATTAACTTGTTGGATTACATTGTCAATAGTATTTCTATTGACATTATTTTGGATGACAACACCCGGTAATGACCCACCTCCAAACTTAGCATTTTTGGTTCCACGCTTATTGGCACCTAAGTGTACTTTGCCTCGAGGCGTGGGAGTTCTCTTATCTTCTACTAAAGGTTGGTTGGATTTTTTTCCTTTGCCACTAATGAAGAAAACAAAAGATATTATCTTAACCGATAAATGATTGACTAAATCAGACGCAACATAAAGGTTCTCAGCATAAGGTTTGGTTAGTAGCAAAAGTTCACGAAAAATAGGTCAACTCTAATTTTGTGTTCCAGAGTATAGTTCGGTTACTTAAGTTTTTTTACGAACAAACCGAACTCGACATTGGTCACTATTAGGTAACCGTTCGGTTAGTCAGGTTATTTTGCGAAAAACCGAACTCAACATGTATGCAATTAGGGAATAGTTCGGTTTGTCAGGTTTTTTGCGAACAAACCGAACTCAACACTATGCAATTAGGGAAGAGTTCATTTACGAAAAAAATTTAAAAAAAATATGCGAACAAACGGAAGTCCATATATCCACTGAGGGTAAAGTTCGGTTAAAGCCAAACTCAACATAGTGGTCCAAATAGCAGAGTTCGGTTACAAAGTTTCATTTTTTTTTTGTAATAAAGGTAAAGTTAGGTTAGAAAACATTTTTAACACTTTATGCGAACCAACCGAAGTCCATATATCCACTGAGAGTAAAGTTAGTTAAAGCCAAACTCAACATAGTGGGCAAAATAGCAGAGTTCGGTTACAAAGTTTCAAAAAAAAAATTGGTAATTAAGGCAAAGTTCGGTTGAAAAACAGTTTTAATATTTTTCGCGAACCAACCGAACTACCAGTTCGGTAACCTAATTCTAAATTTCATGGAACCGAACTGTTCTTCGTGTTCTTCCTTTCAGGAAGTTCGGTTAGAAAGCTAGGGTTTTTTTGAAACTCGTCATAACCGAAAAACACACTGTAACTTTCATTTGAACCCTATTTGATGATTTCTATTCAATTTAACGAATCAAAATCAAATTAAAAGTAATGGGTTTGTGGGAAAATACCTGCGGATTTTTGCCATGGTAGTTTCAGGGTTCTTCTTGCGTCTATTATAGCCGATTATGACTTCACTTTCCGGTACCACTTCTTTATTAATCTCAAATTCATTTGGGAAATTTGCTAGATGTGCTAATTCGGGACCTTTTCCAGGGAGTCTTGGGGTTTTCTTTCGAAGAACCATTCTTATATTCGATTGATTAATCGACGATGAAAATTTTATGAATCGACGATTAATCGATGAAGACGATGTTGAAAGGAAGAAGAAGAAGAGAAGAAAAAAAAATTCTCCCAAAACCTGCTTGTGCGGCTAGGGTAGGGTCTAATTTTGATTTTTTGTTAATAGATTAGATTACGTTAAATTTATATTTTGGTAGTTATTAGTTTAGTTATAATCCTAATTAGGATTAAGGGTAAATTAGTAATGTTTATATTTTAGGACATTCCCTATAAATATAGGATAGATGGCCTTATAAAACAATGGTCCCAGAAAAAGATTGGTTCCCATTAAAATCGTTCTTCTTAAATGGCTTCAAAGCCTAAAATTTGAAAAATGCTGGGCATCCAAGCCCATTTCACCTAGCTTGCACCCCCTAGAATTGTTTTGCTCCCCCTTAGTCAGAAGTCTGGCTCCGCCCATGCAGGTAGTGGAAGGGACCCTGCGTTCTTGATACGAGTTCAAGTTGGAAACGAGGGATTACTTTCGTGGATATAAATTTGCACTGGGTCTCTCCTTCTAATATATAAAAACTAGATATAAATGAAAGAGATTCTTCGTATTCATCATCAACATTTTCTTTTTTCTTTTTCGTTTTTGAAGAATAGCATTTTCTTTTGATTCCACTCGCTCCACGATCTGTGCAACTTTATTTGTTCAAAGATGAGATGAAGCCCAAGATAGAGTTATAGATCAGTCTAAGATATTATTAAAAAATCTATAGCAAGAATTTTGGTCACTTGATCATGATTGAGATGCATGAATGAACAGTTCAAAAGAAAGAAAGAAAAGTTTCTAATAATCCAAGAGATGTGCCCTACCATGTGAACTTCTTTTGGAAATCCTAAACAGTAATAACAAGAAGGAAGCCACTGAGCCAACGTCAGACAGACTTAACCTAGCTACCTTTTCTACTCAGTTCATTCCATGTGTAAAGTGTACATGTAACGTGGTCAATTTGCTGTGCCACACTTGTCACACTAGGGTCTCACTTAGTGTACTCCAACAGAAAAAGATGATTCATTTTCGCCAAAAGAAAAAGATTGTTAGAACAATTTATTGTATATACTTTTGCAGCTTTGACCCCAAAGAAGAGGCAAAACGATGAATTTTGGTGGGGATGTTTGTGAGTTGTGGACGGATGCATCTTGAACTTGATGGGGAATTAAAAAATAAGTTGATGCGGCAAGATATGGTCGGTCCATAGGACACATCTCAATTGTTCAGAGGCTTGACACAAGATCTTCTGGATTGTTTTTATCAACGGATATTATCAAGAATCATATCACGGGAAGAGAATCATCTGTGGAAAATATGCTGTCGACCTATTTTATGTCATTTTGGCGAGGGAAACTTATATAGCGTAACATTATGAGGACATAATATAAGATAAAGCAAGTATATGATTTGATTGGTCGAATCCAGAAAAAAAAGATATGGCAAATATGTCATGGATATCCTGAATTAATCAGTGTAAAAGGGGATTACCTAACGTCCCATCCAGAAAAAAGAGCTAATTCCAAAGTGGTATTATCATGCACTCTATGACCCAACAAATTTATGTTTACCAGGATAAGCCGTTACTGCTGCTCAACTTGAATGTGCCTAAGCCAGGCCTCCAACTTTAGTTTTCGGATGTTCTGAGCACGTTCTCGTGAAGCACCTAGTTCATCACCCTGACTTTCTCGCATGCTTGGATGGAAGTAATAATCCCGCATATGAAGGTTGTAAGATAGTGAATGATCTTCACACTGCTGCTACAATGCATCACAACCGAGCTACCCAAATGACAACTCTCATGGTGTTCGGTTGACTTCGCTCTTATTGTTGAATGGAAAATTTCTTGTTTGGTCCTAGGTTCATATAGTTATTTATATTAGGGTCCAACCGGATCTTTTTTTTATCCGCAGGTCCAAAATTAATTAAAATATGGAAATGTCCATAATACTCATTACTACCAAACGTGTGTGTCTACACTGCTTACAAATTTGAGTACATATCTGGTACACTGCTTACAAATCTGAGTACATATCTGCTACACTACGTACAAATCTAAGTATGTATCTGCCTCACTGCTTACATATAGAATATGTATCCGTTGGACATATTGAACCTGTAAATGTGACCAGAATATAACAATATTAAAACACAGCAACAAAACTAGCATCCATTTCAGTATTTCGCATACGTACTCATGGATCAAACCAAAATAAAGTGGCAAAACTATGAATAAAACAGAATTAAAAGAAGTTTTTATCAGTACAACATATACGTACCGCGGATTCATAAACTAAAAACTCAATTACATGTCAAGAAGTGATGAATCCATGAATATAACCGAGTCAAAGCACATACTTCAGTATTTCACATACGAACTCATGGATCAAACCAAAAAAAGTGGCAAAACACTGAATAAAACAGAATCAGAAGAAGTTTCAACCAGTACAACATATATGTACTCCTGGATCAAACCAAAAAAATAAGAGAAAACCTATAGATTCATAGTAAACAAAAAAAGAAAACAGAACGTCAGATATGTATTGATGGTTAATACACAAAAGAAAATTGAAAATCAAACCAAAAACCATAAAAATATCAGATCTACTAATGAAATAAACGTAAAACATGATTTTTTATTTAGATCTGAACTTGCTTCATTAAAATCCACCAATATATCATATACGTACCGATGATTAATACACAAAAGCAACTCAAAAGCATATAAAAAAAAAACAAAATGGAACTAAAATCAGTTGCATGTGAAAACCAAGTAATGAATCTATAAAAAACTGAATCGAAACACTTTTTTTTCCAGTATTCCATGTATATACTTCTAGATCGAAGAAGAAGAATATCCAAAACTACAAAAATAACAAAATTAAAGCATAATTTTTCAGTACACCATATATGTACTGCTGATTCATAATCTAAAATTTAGCGGCATGTGAAAAACAAGTAGCGAATCTATGAAAAAATATAATCGAAACACTTTAATTTGAGTATTCCGTATATGTACTTCTGGATCAAACAAGAAAAATCTCCAAAACTATAAAAAAAATAAAAAATTAGAGCAGTATATTTCAGTACACCAAATATGTACTGTTGATTCATAGTCTAAAAATCAACAGCACGTGAAAAACTAGAGAACATCATGAAATCGAACTACCAAAACTGGAAAAAGAAAGTGAAAACATCATGAAATCAATCAGACCTTCATGATTCAGTTGAGAATTAATCAAAAACAAAGAAGAACTGGAGAAAATATTACATAACATACCTGTAAAACCACGAAACATCTTCACAAACCCTAGGTCTAAACTTCATAAGCGGCTGCAGCAGAGAAGAGGAGAGCGAGCGAGAGAGAGAAAACGGATCTGAGAAGAAAATTGAGAAAATGTGGCTTTTATTTCTGTTATACTTATAGTGAAGGCCATTTTGAGAATTATTAAAATGCACGTAATAGGTTACACACGTGTGTAGGACCTGGGCTTAAAAAATTTGGTCCATTTTTATGTTTTGTTTTAATTATGGACCTCCAATTACTGGGCTTTAATGAGTGGACCTGCCACTAACTAAGAACACTATAATTATATAATAGTACCTATTGGTAATTCCTACCTGTTGAATCTCATTCGTCTCTTACCCGGCCCAACATGCATCTTTGTTAAGCCCAATCCATTTTGTGATGTGGACGGTTCAACAACAACGTAGATGAAAAAAGAAGCCGGATAAAAAATAAAGGGGAAGACAACCTTGCATATGTTTCGGCAATGCCAAATTGGTTCGGAACTCGGAAGTATCGGCAGTGGCATACTCCTTCCTTACAGAAAAGAGCTGCAAGCTCGTATAATATATAGATAGCATGAAACTTAGAAGATGAATTTTGGACTTGGTAAACAGTTGGGCGTGTGAAATGTGAATACAGGTGGGCGAAACAGCAAGCAGAGATAGAATAACAATTTGGGCATCCATCCTATTTAAACTTGTTTTTTTTTCCTTCTTATATACGCTTCCATTTCATTAAACCAAAGATCTGAAAGTCTCAATTCTTCCACATCTCACTCACCTGCAATATAGGTAAATTGGTGAGAAGCAAATGTGAATTTCATCTCCTACGGAACATGTGCATTCTTAGTTCATTACGACAGTGCCCATTACTCCCCTTATATAAAGTAATAATTAGATCCACTAGCGGTTCATCAGCAATAGCTAGAGGTCGTTTTCCGTCCCCGAACAAGGTTATGGATAACATAGACATACACAAGAAGAAATGCATACATAAACAGATTGGACGAATAACATGTGAAAATCAACTAGCTAATTAAACTACCGGTGAAAGGGTTATTCAATCTCTTATCTCTCCATGTGTTATTTATTGTTTTATCTGGTAGTATATATATATCGTCTTGGAAATGTATATGTCGTGAACCTTCGAACTTGGACGAGTTGTCTTTGTATATGCCTGTCTAGGATGCCAATAGAGATAAGATCGGGAAGCCAAACAGTAGCAACGGTATGTATTGTTTCTAGTGGTGTTGGTCAGTTAGTGGGGACTGACTGAAAAAAGGAAAGCAGGCCAACTTTTTTTATTTGACCTTGACACGAGGAATTCATCATCATTCATCAATGAGACAAGTTGGGATATATATGATCGACCAAACCTATATACAGGTTCGGATATCAATGAGACAGGTTGGGATAGATGGATAGATAGATAGATAGCTCATGTGTACTCCCTGTATAAAAGGATTACATGGAGAAAGTACTCCCTATGTAAAGGATCTTGAGTCATATATAGGTCTTCGGTTCTTCACACCAAAAACATCTCAACAATCCATCCTCTAATAAAGCAGTTGGCTAGGGAATGGGGTTTTATATATCTAGATAAGCTCTTTGATCGCCTCTTTTTAATTAGCTCTTAAATAGGGCTAAAAATAAAATAGGTTAAAATTTGTATTAACTAGCTACAACTTTGCGTGGGCAAAAAAAAAAAAATTTAAAAATTTCCATAGCAAAAAAACAAAAACAAATCAGCAGTTCCACATTGGCCAGGGTTGTGTCCAGGGAGATAGTACATATATATTGCTATATATAATAACGTTAACAATTTTCGTGCTTGGCTTCAAAGATCAATGTATATATATCATCTGGTTACATGAACAACATGATTTGTGTCTACATGAAGCTAAGTTTATTTTAAGAAATAAGAAAAATAAATAAGAAAAAGAAAAATTAACAACAGAGGTTTTGAAAGTCCACATGGGAAAAGTGTTATTTGGGAGTTGGAACATTTGTTATCAAGCAGCATAACAACCATACTGGTTATGACGAAAGCGCCGCATTGGTTTCGATCCTAATAACACACGGCCAGGTATATATTTCCAGGGGCCAAATCTTGTTTCTCCTTCTTCTAATTCTGTTCCAAGCGCCTCGGTATAAACAATCGAGTTGATGGTGGGACTCGTGGGAGGATTAAGAGGTTGTACATTAACTTTTTATTTTAATTGTAAAACAATACATCTTTTTGGAGAGAGATCAAAATTTTGTAGAATCACCGTACAATACAGCATCATAAACTCCGATAATATGATCAAATAGCTAGCGAACTTCTAATGGCTTTTCTGTTTTTGTCTCCAATATATACCCTCTTGTTGGAGACTGAGTCTGTTTAGGCGATAAGTCAATCACTATACTACTAGCTCATATATCAAAGTTAGGGACAACGCCACTCTTTTATTTATACAAGATGTTTTCTTTACTGTATTGATCTACTCTATTGATTACCCTCCATAATCAGATGTTTGTTATAATGTTGCACCTTTAGGAGAAAATCAAAACCATCCCAAAAATGAAATAGAATGTGTATTTGATACCTTGCAACATAAAATAGAATTAGTTTGACATATACTTGTACAACATATCATAGTCTTAGCTTGCAAAAATCGAAGTCCCAAGTCTCCCATCAATTGGTACATAAATTTGATGGATGATCAGTTAATTAGTCTCCAAGCAAGAAAACTTGGAATATGAATATCTGACTTCCCCTCATCAACTTAATATGATGAACCGACCTGACCAGATCCGAGGTTCATACACAAATCATTGATATATGATGGTGATGATACAACTACAAATAACAGATACTTGAACGCAAATTATAAAGTAAACAAAAGCTCGATAAAACACAACAGTTTACTTAAATTTGAACTATCTTTTTTCAAAAAAAAAAAATGATAATAATTATAAGAGATTTTGCATCTCAAAACTAAACTAGTTAGGGTTCTTTGAGAAAAATCTACACATACACTTAAAATAAAACACAAAATAGACTTGTAGAGCTAGCTATTAGAAAAAGAGAGAGAGCACAGATAGATCGATCATCGATAGATCCTAATCACTGAGTGGAGAAGATCGTAAACACATATAGATCGAGATCTAGATATCAGAGAGTATGAAGGTACCATAAAAGTGGAGCTGTTAGAGGAGTAAATAAATACATCAAACAATACCATTGAACCATTAATGACATGAACACCTCCGTATATGTTTGTTAGTAAAAGGGAAATAATTTAAAGAAATCCTTTTAAGGTATACTCTGATGAAGAAGCCATTAAAAGTGAAACAAACAGATCCAGAGTAAGCACCCAGGTGGTTGAGGTGACAGATAGAGACTAAGCACGCAGTGCTTCAAGCATGGGAACTTTCATACAAGAAAACCATGTGTGCTCACTCTCTTCTGTCACCATATAAACCCATGCATATTAAAAAAAAGCAGACCATCGTACCTGTATTATTACTACTGTACACCACCTTACACCTGAAGAAAATTTCTTCCTCCAACCCTAGCTAGTTATAGCTAGCTAGCTAGATCCCTTCATCATCATCACCCTCAGATTTTAGTTATATAATTGTGTAGAACCAACTAGTTTAATAGAAACTCTTGTTGAGATTTTCTGAGGGAAGAAGAAGCGAAGGCCTGTGGATTCTTTATATAGAGATCACAAGCACCACTTGTGGTATCACTTATTAGGGTTCCAACTCTCCCATTGGTTTATTCTTCTTATACCCTTACTTCGTTGGTCATTTTTTAAAACAAAAAACAGATGGATATCTCTATCTATCTAGATTACACATTCACACTAGCCCTCTCTCTGTCAAATTCCAACCTGTCTCACTAAATCAATTCCTCATATCAAGGTGTCTTGTAATTCTAAAGTTGGACTACTTTTCTTTTTTCCTCACTAGAAGTTCAATCCGTCCCCACTAGTTAAACAAACCACCACCGCCCAAGAAAAAAAAAATGTAAGAACCCTTATCACTGTTGCAACTTAGCTACCCTGCTTTCCCTTTTCTTATCTTTATCCCATGCTGTTGTCTGTCTCCCTAAACCCACAAGTCTTCCAAGTTTGATGGTTCACAACATGCAACAGGAACATACATTTCCAAGATCATAATCAGCCTCACTGATGTCTGTCAATAACAACATCATTAGTTAATCCGCATGTTAATTAATTAAGGTACATAAACTAATGTATTAGGAATTCATAAAACCATTCATTACATGGTCCTAATGGTCCTGATTGCGCCTCGAAAGTGCTTGCATATGCTATCGAACACTAAACAATGGCGCCTTTTGTATTATATCAAGCAGGAAATATTGTTAACAATACACACTAGCGTGACCAATTACAAGAAGTGAGTATACAGTAGTAGCCAAGATTTGATACATTCGTTTTGAAAACGATGAAAGAATATATAATGCTGTTACTAGGTATAGAGTTGGGACCCTTAATGTTTGGGGACCCTTTCGGGATCCGTAGTACTGTACGAATTGCATTAGAAAATGCAGATAATCCTCTGTTCTTTTGTTCATTTCACACGAAAGTTATATCACCGTACATTAAATGTTCATACAAAAATCATTAGCGACTATGATTGGTTACAATGCAGATATTCTACCACCCAATTTGTGATAATGTAGTTGCGGAAAATTCCACAACTACACCCAATGAAATGATAAGAACACGGAGTCTAAGCCAGGGAGATAAACTTAAATATTAATGATATTATACAACTCTTGATACTAGATATGATCTTCACACAAGCTTTTTATTAAGGATATGGTGTTCTTATAAATATGATGAAGATTCAAGTTTATAACAATGGAGATGACAAGTAAAAGATTAAACTCTAATGACTTCTTTTCTCTCTTCTAAAAGTGGTTTTAGCTTTGATACTTCACTGAATTCCCTCCCAACCTCTCCTCTCTCTTTACTATTTGAACCCTTATATACGCAAACACTATCGTAGAAGACAAACGAATTCACGTGCAAAATCTCTGCTATCTGATCTCTGTTCATTCTGTCTTATTCGCCAGGCTTTGGGGAGATGTCGTCGTCCTTCGCTACTTCTTCGTGCTCTTCTTGATATACATCGTGCTATGCCTGTTGCATGGTTGTTCTTCGTGCTTAGTTCTCCTTATCGCATAATTACTCTTCGCCTAATTTCTCTCTTCTTCGTGTTGATGGTTGTCTTAGTCATGGCGAGGTCATGTTTTATCTCTGTGCGATATTTCGCCCCTACAGATAAAAAATCAAGAAGTTGCTAATCTAATCATAAATTTGTTAATAATTTTTAGGCCAAAATAAAAAAGTGTTGGTAACACTTCTGTAGAAGCAGAGGGAGTATAATCGAAGCGTGTACAAGTGCAGACGAAAAACAACATGTAATTGCTAGCTATCTGGATGGTAAAGCATTCCCGTGTCAATTAACTCAGTCTATTTGACTTTTTTCGATGGACAACGGCCAAAAAATCCCTAATGTTATTGAGCCAAACTATTTTCATCATTCGATTTATTTGACATTCTTAAGGAGGGAAGTTGTGTTTGCACCAAATATATAATGCTATTGCGCAATGGTACTCTATATGTGTAGGAGTGGAATATCGCACGCTCATTATGTATGAGAATCAAAGATCATCTAATACAAGCGAAGATCATCGCACATAGCAAAATTGAGATGACGTATTTGGTGTTGTCAGCAAAGTCACGAGTAAAGTGTGATGATCTGTGCGAAGTATAAAGTGTGCAAAGTTGAGTAAATGTATATGAGCGATTGTAACGCACAGTGATTCCGAAAATATGGGATCTATTAGCTGTCATCCACTATGTAAAATCCTATATAAAGGGAAGAGCTATCATGTAATGAGAGAGATCTCAGAGAGTGTGTTAGACAAGAAATTAGGAGAGAGAAAGTTTATTTGGAGAGCAAGTAAAGTCTTTGTATTATCTTGTTTCCATCTTAAGATTTTAATGAGTAAATGAATGATTTTCACCATGATAACTTAGTATATTGCTTAGATTCTTATATGGATGTGGTTGTAAGATTTTCTGCAACTACATTTTGGCGCTAGAAACAGCTCGGAGTGATATACCCTGTTGGTGAGTTCGTTTAGAAATCAAGTCTGCGGAATTTTAGATCTAACATTTTTCTTTAAAAAATTGAGATTTTCATCATTAGAACCTTCAATTCTTTTTAAAATAGTATTTCATTTGTTATTACAAAAAAGTGGTGATGAAACGAATCGGATCTACTACTGAACGAATGGCGACAACTAGGAGGAGTAAAAGAATTGCTGAAAGAAGAAGAGGTGAAATTCCTGAAAAACCAGAGGTAGGACAAAGAGAAAATCAAAGAAATGAAAATCCAATTGGACCTCAGCGCATACAAGAGCAGAACAATGATATTGATTACGATCGAGTCAGTGTTCATCCTGCACGAACGAATTCTACCGAAGAGGAACAAATAACTGGAGATGCAGGAAGGATTAAAGAAAATGAAGAAAATATGATAATTGCAGAACTTAGGCAAATATTGATTGCACATCGGCAAAGAGAAGAAGAAGAGCGTGCGAACTTGATACGTCAGAATGATGATCTAAGATAAGAGAATCTTAGATTACAAGAACATAGATCAAGAAGCGCTACGCGATCAAGATCTAGGGCAAGCAGAAGTTCATCAAGACGAAGTCAATCTAATCAAAGAGATGCTAGGCGTGAGCAACCTTTAGATAATATTGATGAGAACTTACAGGTAGATGATAATTTACAAGATCAACGTGATGAGAGACACATAGAATATGACAAATACCATCAACTGCGTGAGCATCATCACCGACAAGAAGGTCAAAGGAACAACAGACGTCAAAATGCAGGCGAGCGATATCGCACACACTATGAGTCGGGTTGTGATGAAGAAAATGATCCAGAACAAGGAAGAATTCTATTGAATGGTAGAGAAATATTGAAAGATCAATATGAACGCGAAGAAGAGGATGAAAAAAAATAATGTTATTCGTGAACATATGAGAGATGAAAGAGAAAGGCGTAGGAGAAGATGAGAAGAAGCTGAAGAACGACAGATCCAAGAGTCCATGAGACAAATAATCCTGAGAATATATTGAGGAAAGCGAGATTAAAAATACCTATGCGACAGGATTTAGATCAAACTATGAGTGAAGAAATTCTTCGAGAAACGGCAGAGTTAAGAGAAATTATGACTGCGCAAAGAAATGGTGGAAGGAGACAATTAGAAGAAGCAGTAGAGGAAGCTGGAAAAACACCCTTTGCAAGGCAAATACAAATTGCAATAGTACCACCTAAGTGAAATTTACCAGTATATTTGATGGAAGCACATGTGCAGTACAACACATAAAAGCTTACAGCCGATCTCTGTTGCAATGGGAAGAGAATGATGCAGTATTGTGCAAGTATTTCCCTGCAAGCTTAACAGGGGAAGCTTTGTAATGGTTCGAAGGGTTTCCAGTGGGGACCATTAGATCATTTCGTCATTTACAGAACGTGTTTTTGGGACAATATATCAGTAATAATATGTCAAGACCGGGGATTGAGACGGCCTTTGGACTTCGCAGAAGGATCAATGAGAGTTTGCGTCATCTAACCACGCATTGGAGGACCATGTGTACTGAAATGGTAAAACGAGTAGATGAACGCAATCTTATACTAGCCTTTATCAATGCTCTTTTTCCTACAAATTTATTATATACACGGATCTTCAGGATAAAGGATACCACAACAATGTCAGAGCTGCGTGAATTTCAAGAGGAGTATATAGCACTTGAGGAGAAGCAGAGAGATATGGATTATTACCCAGTTGAGATACCTAATGCGAATAATGGGAATGCAAGTTTACTTCCAAGGATGACAAATGTTGTTGCGAGTACATCACAGGGAAGTCAAAGAAAGAATATTGAAGAGGTGGAACAAAAGCTGGTAGCCATGGGTAGCGCAGATCAAGAAGAATTCGAAAGAGAATACAAATAAAAACAATTTCAAAATCGCGGAAGAAATAATAAGATTCAAAGAATGGATAATCCTCCAGAAGGCTATGGAGGCCAACAACCATATTATAATAGGAAACAAGGAACTGGGAAAATAGTCTGGGAACATATAAACTTGCCAAAGCTGAATACTACAGTAGACAAAATCTGGGAAGATGTTATACTAATGGAAGAAATTACTGAACCACATAATGTAGGAGATGAGCCACCACCAGGGAGAAGGAGCAAAGAATTATGTGTATATCGTCGCTTTCATGGTCATACTGCGAATGATCGATCAAGGAAAATTGGATCACTTCTTATCACAACAACCACAGAATTTACCACCACCACCACCAGGAGGAAATGCATATGGTGATGAGAAAGGAAAGAATGGATACATAATTGAAGTTGTTGCGAGGGCGAAGAACCTGCATTGTAATTCGATTATACATTCGTTCAAGAATATAGAAGACTTTCATGACAACATCTTAAGTCGGGTGCATGCGAAAGACAATGATGGAAGAGAAATATTTAACCTTGCGAAGGTATCACCATTAAAGGATTGGCAAAAGCAGGCTATTTCGTCCAGTGTGGAAGAAACACCAGGAGCAGGAGAACCACATGAATGTCCACTAGTGGTGAGGTTAGGGATTAATCCGAAGGCTAAAGTAGAGGATGACGAAGAAGATGAAACAAATACTTGGGCTATAAATAGAATACTCATAGATCCTAGGAGTTCTGTTGATATTCTCTTTTATCATACGTACAAGACTATGGGTGGGAGAGATGACGAATTAATTCCTTCAACATATAAAATTTACGGCTTTAATGGTGTTGCGAATAATCCAAAAGGAGAAGTGACAATGCACTTCCAATAGAAATTGTATTCTGTGTTATTGATGTCGAATCACCTTATAATGCTTTGATTGGGAGACCATGGATGCATAGTATATTGGGTGTGGCTTCGACGTTCCATCAATGCATAAAGTTTCACCTCAAGGTCTTGGTATAATAAGGGGAGATACAAATGAAGGAAGAAGCTATCAGGAAATTGATATTGACAAGTGCGAAGAGCGGGAATGCAAACGAAGAAATTTGAAGAAGCATGCTAAAGATAATCAAAGAGGTGAAAGATTAATGGTGGATGTAGTGTCTAAAGGTGGAAAAACAGATAAGCAGGGTACTGAAGCAGAATCTTCTTCGAAAAATAATACCAAGCGATCCAGAAAGATTATTTCTAAAGAAGGAGAACGAATCCAAAGACAGAAGTTATGTTTTCAAGAAAAAAGTGAAGTGTGCGATGATTCTCGCACAGAGGAGAACGAAGAAATCATGCGAAATAATATTTTGAGAAGCATTTGCGAACTTCAAGAGATGCAAAAGACGAAAGAAGCAAGTGAATAGTATGAAAGGCGCAAATGTTTTTCTTCATGAGTAAGAAATTAATAAGAATTATATGTACTAGAGTTGTATAACTCAAGAATAAGAATGAAATGAAAAATTCTATTTTCATATGATGATATCATATCAAGAGAAGGCAAATGTAAGTCCTAATAATAAGACCTTAATAGAAGGCAACAGAAATAAAAACTCTAATTAGGGAGGCTAGGCATCCGAATGTGACGTCCAACCTAGTTCGCATAAATGCAAGAGGCAAAAAGTAAGACCTATCACATGTCATATTCGGGGAAAACCTGGTAAGCATGACTCAAGGAAAAGCTACATCGACCTTGGAACTTGAGTCATGGAGATTTGGGGTGAGAAAAACGAAAATGCCCATCCAGGAAAGACACCTAAATCGAAAGATTGGGGTAATAAGATCTTTCCTAAGGAGTGCAGAAAGTCGATCAGGACGCCGAGGTACACGGTTGAATCAAGAGTGCCCGGGGCGTCTGGAGCGTACCTTGCCACTTTTGACAAGTCCTGACTATGATGCACTCGGTCCGAAGATACCTTACTTAGGGTGCGTTCTCGTAACCATAAACCTCATCGATGGAGGAATAAGAGGCTGCGAAATCAACTGGTTGTTATATTGTCGGATGGGAGGAGCCAACCTTAACTCGATAGAGGTAAGATTCCTTGAAGGGGCAACCAGGGGGAAGATAAGGACGTCACCCTCCATTAGGGAGTTGAATTTGTCAAAAGACGTAAATGTAATGAGGCTTTTTACTCATGGGAGTATTAAGGCTTGTCATATTTACGCACATAAGAGACCTGAAGAGGTAATAATACAAGAAAAAGATAAGGCGAGATCAATAGATCGATATATTACAGTGTAAAGACGTTCTGCGATTTCGTCGCACAAGAATAAAGAAATTTTCGGGGAAAATAAGACCTTTAATTAGGAAGGCAAAATAAGACCTCGTGAAATATGCTAACTTTGTTTTGCAGGGGAATGAATACGCTGCGAATAACTTCGCATTAGGACAATATTATGTTCGTCGGCCTATCAATATGTGACAACTAACAGAGGCAATAATGGGAATGCAAACATAAGAGGAATGTTATTCGCCCCATTTGATAGTCTCATGCACGTACGAGAAATAATGACATTTTAAAGAGTATTAAATCTATGTGCGAATACAAGTATAAATCAAAGGGAACATACATTAAAGGAGCAAAGATTAATACTTAAAACATGCTCTTTACAAAAGACGTGTTCATTCCAAGAAACATGAATATATACAAGAGGTAGAAAAATAATTTACAAGCAAGTGAAGAATGACTAATTTTTATCTTCATCATTTCGCTCGGCTTCAGAATCACTTACTTCTTCTTCATATTCTTCGTATTCTTCTTCACTATCAGAGATATCAGGAACAACCTCATTGGGGGAAACGTCTGCGTATATATACTTAAAGAGAGGAATAGCGTTATCAACACAGACTTTCTTAACGACTGCATCACGAGCGCGAGTGGCATCCTTGCCATTATTCGAAAAAGTAAGGATGTAGTTATTCTTTAACTTCTGGTACTTGGAGTTGCGGGCAGATAATTGCATCTCTAATTCTTCAATATTTGCAAGATAGTTCTTCTCTTTCTCTGCGAAGAATAAATAAGCAAGTTAGAGATAAACAAGATATCAAATGACCTTCATGATTGGAAATTATGTCTTTAACCAGTGCGGAGTGTTCAGATTGAAGGCTCACGTTTACGGATAAACCCTGCCTAGCATCATTCAGAACCCTAGCAGCCCAACTAAATTCAGCTTCACTTTCTATAAGAAGTTGAGAGCGAATTAAATTTCTTTCCTCAATAAGTGCGTTCTTTTCGCTCAAATCTAAGTCACGTTCAACTTGAACTTTAAGAACAATTTCTTGGAATATTTATAGTGCCTTCGCACCCTTGAGAGCAACCTCATCTTTTTCACTAATGAGTTTGTTCTTCCTTGCTTCCAAAGTCTGAATTGTCTCTTTATTCTCATGAAGACAACGTCTGAAGTTATTGAGTGTAGTCAATAGGGGTGTATGATCCATTCTAAGAGCAGTATACTTCAGTGTTAATTCTTCCAAACTAAGATTCTCAAATCCTTTGGTAGGATAATTGTTTAAAGAAGAATTGAGATGTTCTAAAAGAGTTTCCCCATCGTGAAAATTGGATGCCTCATCAGAAAGGTTATAAATGTCTGCGAACATGAAAAAATAAGAAGTGCGAATTATCACATAAAGCAAGGAAAATGGGAATGATAAAAATTACGTACCAATAAGTTCATCATTTCTTTCTCGGATTTCGCGAATACGCTCAGTGTTGGAATAATTATCAGCTTTAAGTTTGGTATTTTCCCCCTTCAGCTTGAGGAGTTTCCTTTGGTAATCTGAGGAAACCACATAAGATAAGCGAGATACCTGCGAAAATATAAGGAAGGAATTATGAAATAAAAAGAAAGAATATAAGTAATAATTAAAGAAAGTGTGAAGATGTGAACATTACCATAGAACCAAGTGCATATTGGAAACTTGGGTTTATTACAGAAGCGGCTCCGCGAAGAGATGGATCATCCAAAATGGAAGCATCGCAGACTTTAGAAACCATTCCAAAAGTGCGTTGTAATTCATCATCATTAATAGCTGACATTGTATCAGAGAAAAGGGTATATAAATCTTTCATGGAGGAGGAGATCGATGGATCTTCAGAAGTGAGAATATCATCATCATCGGATTCAGGACTCGAAGAAGGGTCAAATTCTTTACGCTTCTTGGAAAGATCCGAAGAAGACGTTTTGGATGAAGATTTAGACAAAGGTTTCTTGGTTTGATTCTTAGTTACCCATAGTTTTAACACCCGAAGTTTCAACCTGCCCGAATAACCAAGATAAGGAGCAGAGACAACAATATTGTTAAAATTAGAGAAAGAATGTTCCTTACTTCGATATTCTGCGAAGATGACACATCGTGCGAAGTCTTGGCCCTCTTAGCCATATTCTTTGACTTAACAATCTGGAATTGAAGGAGTACAAAAATAAGAAACAAAGAAAATAAAGTTATGCGAAATTTAGAATACTTGTGCGAAAATCTCATACCGCTTTCTTATTCTCATCTTCGGACAGAGATAGTTTCCAAGGATGATAAGCAGAAAATTTCTCAGGCAGGGGAAGATCCAACCATCGGCATCTTTTCCCGACACATAAGGCCCTCCTAAGATTACAGGGAAATTAAGCCAACATGTGTCATTGGACCTGCGAGCAGTACTATTGGATTTTTCATTCCAATCTACATCTCGCATAATCTTCTCGTCTTCAGAAATGCCATCCTTTCTTCTTAAGCGAATGGCCCACTTGGTTGATTCATTCTTCATGATCGCAGCATAGTAGTGTTTGAAGAAGTTATCAAGAGTATAATCAACAGGATCGATAGCTTTATCACAGAACAATTCATTTCGTACCTCATAAGAATAAGAAGTTCCTAATCCTGCTGCGCGACGCGAATATTCCAAAATTATTCTAATAGCATCACCACTCGGCTGAAATATTCCCAATGCGAATCGGTTATCAACCAGAATTTTGTAGAACAAGGGGATTTCTGGATTATACAATGGGATAGGAAGATTATTCAGAAGTTGTCCTAATGATACGATAATCTTCTGATTAGTCCATTGTACGGAATTGATTAACTCAAGATTGAGTTTGGATGAATAATCAGAATCAGAAGGAAGGGAAAGCGAATAACCTCTGGTATCAAATTCTTTCTTGAGTTTGGTGAATTCTATCTCCATCTTTTTGCCAGCAGGAGAAATTGTAAGAATGGGAATGATGGGTTTATAAGTAAAAAAAAATCTTGATCAAGATCAAATCAGTAAGATTATGATCAAATCAGTGAAATTAAGATTAGGTTATAAGGAAAAGATGGGAAAACGCGGAGAACAATAAAGAAGATGGGGAAGAGATGATAGACTGTAAAAAAAAATGATGAAGAAAATTGCAGTAACAGGTGAAAAAGAAAGAAGAAGTAAAAATAAGAAAGAAGAAGATGAAGGAAGATATATAAGAAGATTTACTCTCGTTTCCCGAGGTCTATCTCATTTAATGCGAAGAATAAACGGATAGAAAGAAGCGGTTATAAGGACGTGTCAGATAATGAGTGCTCAAGAAGACACGCGTAAATTAGGAAAGCTCAGATTCCGGAAGTGTGTCGGCAAAGCAGAATATGAAAAGTCGAACATGTGCGATATTTTAGGACGGAGATTTCTCATATCGCTCACTCTATAAAGAGAATGCAATGAGAAGAGGCAAAATGTAGGAGTGGAATATTTCACACTCATTATGTATGCGAATCAAAGATCATCTAACACAAGCAAAGATCATCGCACATAGAAAAATTGAGATGACGTATTTGGTGATGTCAGCAAAGCCACCAGTAAAGTGTGATGATATGTGCGAAGTATAAAGTGTGCGAAGTTGAGTAAATGTATATGAGCGATTGTAACGTACAGTGATTCCGAAAATAGGGGATCTATTAGATGTCATCCACTATGTAAAATCCTATATAAAGGGAAGAGCTATCATGTAATGAGAGATCTCAGAGAGTGTGTTAGACAAAAAATTAGGAAAGAGAAATTTTATTTGGAGAGCAAGTAAAGTCTTTGTATTATCTTGTTTCTATCTTAAGATTGTAATGAGTAAATGAATAATTTTCACCATGATAACTTAGTATATTGCTTAGATTCTTATATGGATATGATTGTAAAATTTTCTGCAACTACAATATGCACATGCTGGATAGGAGAACAATAATAGAAGAAAAGGGAAAACGTACTAATTCATTCTCTGGTTACATATATATATATACATGATCAGTCTAACCAAGAGCTCCTGTTGCAGCTTCGGCCAACCAGAAATCGAAACGTAGTTATGACAACTTTGTACTCCCGACAAACATAGATTTATGACAGCAAAGTAAATTAAAGTAAATTTGATTTTCTAATTAAATGTATCATTGAAATGTTTATACAAATCACTGAGTGATCTAGAAAATGAAAGATGTACGAAAAGAGTAAAAGAAAAATGCTAGTGACGATCAATGCCCATACTTCAGAGCTTTAATCTGTTTTTCTACTTCTTAAATTAAATAAATTTGAGGAGTGCTTTAGGGAACCAAAGCATGGGGGGACAATGGTCCTATATGTGCACTTACTTTAGGTTTCTGTCAAGATTAAAAGGCTGATGATACTTACCGAAGATGGTTGAGTTTGAATACGGGACTGGTACCAGGAGTGCCGCCATGGGATTGTAGCACATAAACACGGCGTCCGCGGCATGCTAACTGTTACTCGCGGATTGCAATCCATAGACACCGAAGACTGATAGCATATTTTTATTTTCATTTTCTTTGATCGGTAAAGATAAAGAATATGGTGCTGGCGAGTTCAGAACTCAGATCGCTGCTATCATCATCCAGTGACTTTACCACTGTACTACAGTTATACCAGTCGCTGATAGCATCTTAGAAGCCCATATATTTTACTAACTTCGAAAACCCGCTTGTAATAAATTTCACAAATACATACAATAACATACAATCCAGGTGATGAAGGAACATTTCTAATACAAATTACATCCTTAAAAAGAAGATATCACTGAAAAATTCCAGAATCTTTCCTTGATGGGTGTAAGACGCACCTGCTGATCACTAGCATAACACATTAAAGGTCGTTCCCTTTAAGGTCGTTGGTCCCCCAAGTCAGCTTATTATAAAAATAAGCCTCGGTCTGTTTGCCTGAGAATGTGCAACAGGTTTCCCCTGCCTAGCTTTCATAGGTGCATGGCTCTTTTCTCAATGTATGTCATTGCCTTCATAACTTGGGAAGAGGAAGAATCAGTTTAAAATACACGACTTCATTACCAAAGTTAAGAGTGGTTTACAATTAAGTGATTAACTACCTGGCTAAGCACCATATGGTCAAACAACTCTAAAGCCAGTGGGCGCAGTCAGCAAGTAGTAATTGTGGTAATCGGTTGAGCATCACAAGTCACAACTAGTGTTGAGGCACACCCTCAATCATCAGAAATTATTTTTGTCCTAAGCACCATGCACTAATATAAAGATAGTGATCAATAACAAGTTGATAGTTGTAACTAGCCGAAGCATGCTGATATGCACTCACTATCAAATCATATATGGAAATTTTCCATTCCACCACCAAGAATAGGCAGTTCTATTATATTATGAGGAGATATCTATAAAATACTATGGATTGAGCTTGGTGTATTCTTTTTTAACCATTTTCTTTGAAGCATTTTTAACCATTTAGTCTACTGCTCATTTTTTTATGCTTGCAATCTCCAAAGGAGTAGAGATAGTGGTAGGGAGCCTGGATTAATTGCTGGGCGTGCTCAATATGAGTTGATTGAAACGAGGGATATTTTGCGATGGATCTGTCCTGTAATATAGCAGGAGTATTAGCATATGAATAGATATTTCATATACTCTTACGGGTTTACTCTTTTTAAGGGTTTCTCAACATTGTAAACTCAGCGACATTTTATTCCAATTCTTTATCACACAGTGCGTGCAACTTTACTTGTTCAAACTTCAAAGATGAGATACAGTTATAGATCAGTACGGATATTAATTAAAAAAAAATCTGTAACAAGAATATTAGTGACAATGAAGATGCATATGAACAGTAGAAAAGAAAGACAAAGCATCTAAGAATCCAAGATATTTTCCCTACCATATACTGATATACATATATGATAATGAATGCGTCTTTTGGAAACCCTAAACAGTTCAGCAATGGCCACTGATGAGAAAATGTCAGACTTAACCTAGCTAGCTTTTCTCTGCTAGTTCAATCATCATTCATTGAATGTGATTGAATTGCTTGTGTAAAGTGTACATGTCACGTGGTCAATTGGGTGTGACACACTTGTCACACTAGCTTCTCTCTGACCGTACTCCAAGTGAAAATTAGCCTCGCGTTTTTAGGTGCCACTCGAAAGGATTTAGGGGCCAACAATAAAACAAAAAAGGTCACCCAAAGGGAAAATGTAGCCAGCCCTTATCTCGCGTAATTCGTAATGGCGAAATTACCCTTATATATTCGGAGGATATGATAACATTGTTATCCTCCGATTGCAATCGGAAGCCAAAATATTTCCCAGACTTCCGATTGTAGTCGGTGCAGTATTAGAATAATTTGTGTTCATTAATCGGGAGTGTACACAGCCAGCCATAACCACTTGGTTCGTGTTTTGGATGCAGCGTTAATCGGGAGTTAAATATATTACAAAACCTACCGATTATAAGTTGCCCCAAATTCAAATTTTGAAAGCTACCATAATCGGTGGATATGCTAAATACAATACCTATCGATTATTGGTTTCTCCACATTCAACTTTCGTCAAATTAGTCGTTGGAGTTTATGGGAAAAACAAAAAGAGCCGTTGGACCCTAAACCTATATGAAGAAACTCATATCTATCACCCCAATTGCACCAAACTCTTTCCTCTCTTCAGTTTTAATTTTCATAACAAAAAACATGGATATTGCTTTTGCCGAAGAAGAAGATTGCTCATGATCGTGTTCACAAGCTCCACAAATCGGAATCCGAAGAGCAGATATGGAACCGTATCTTTGAGGCCTTAGATGGTAATCGAATTCGAAGATCATCCAATGACATTAGGATGAGAAAGAATGCGCTCGATAAGGAGATTGACAAACTTGAAGATGAGGAACGGTTTGTTAGGAACGCTTTCCTTGGTGGACGCATGAAAAACGAGTAAGTATCTCTGTAACTCCAACTCACATTAACAAAAGTTAGTACTAACTTGTTACTCATTCGTAATTTTAGAGAAATCTTGCGGATCGCCGGTATGTGGACCTCTACGGGAAACGATTTGAACATGAAGGATGCTACACAATCAAGAGGGACAATTTCTATGGTCACTGGAAGTTATGATCTGTTTTAATACTTTTATGGTCAATTAGGAGTATGGATTTAGGTGCTTTTGACGAAATTGTAAGGTTAAGGCCGTTTGAACTTTATGTAATGGATGTAATCGGAGTATTATTAATATAAAAACTAGCCGATTATACGAAATCGGTAGATTATTTTGTTAAACAACCTACCGATTGTAATATTCGGTTATGTTATGAGTCAACTTTTTTTCCGATTATGGTGTTGTTTAGTTCCAGGAAACAGTTTTTTTTGTACTTGTAATATTCAGAGGATAATTTTTTTGTAAAGTTCCGAATGTACGATGGCCCAAAAATCAGAATTTGGAAAAACTTATACTTTTCAAATTTTGTCTTTGAAATAATCGGAAGTTAAATTAGTTACCAAAACTTCCGAATATGGGCTGTCTAACCTTCAATATTGGCCCTTGGAACCACCTGGAGCCATGGCGTGGTTTGTTTTGAACTTGTAATATTCGGAGGATAATTTTTTTGTAAAGTTCCGAATGTACGATGGCCCAAAAATCAGAATTTGGAAAAACTTATACTTTTCAAATTTTGTCTTTGAATTAATCGGAAGTTAAATTAGTTACCAAAACTTCCGAATATGGGTTGTCTAACCTTCAATATTGGCCCTTGGAACCACCTGGAGCCATGGCGTGGTTTTTTTTGAACTTGTCATATTCGAGGATAATTTTTTTGTAAAGTTCTGAATGTACGATGGCCCAAAATCAAATTTGGAAAAACTTATACTTTTCAAATTTTGTCTTTGAAATAATCGGAAGTTAAATTAGTTACCAAAATTCCGAATATGGCTGTCTAACCTTCAATATTGGCCCTTGGAACCACCTGGAGCCATGGCGTGGTTTGTTTTGAACTTGTGATATTCGGAGATAGGTTTTTTGTAAAGTTCCGAATGTACGATGGCCCAAAAATCAGAATTTGGAAAAACTTATACTTTTCAAATTTTGTCTTTGAAATAATCGGAAGTTAAATTAGTTACCAAAACTTCCGAATATGGGTTGTCTAACCTTCAATCTTGGCCCTGGAACCCACTGGAGCCATGGCGTGGTTTGTTTTGAACTTGTAATATTCGGAGGATATTTTTGTAAAGTTCCGAATGTACGATGGCCCAAAATCAGAATTTGGAAAAACTTATACTTTTCAAATTTTGTCTTTGAAATAATCGGAAGTTAAATTAGTTACCAAAACTTCCGAATATGGGTTGTCTAACCTTCAATATTGGCCCTTGGAACCACCTGGAGCCATGGCGTGGTTTGTTTTGAACTTGTAATATTCGGAGGAATTTTTTGTAAAGTTCCGAATGTACGATGGCCCAAAAATCAGAATTTGGAAAAACTTATACTTTTCAAATTTTGTCTTTGAAATAATCGGAAGTTAAATTAGTTACCAAAACTTCCGAATATGGGCTGTCTAACCTTCAATATTGGCCCTTGGAACCACCTGGAGCCATGGCGTGGTTTGTTTTGAACTTGTGATATTCGGAGGATAGGTTTTTTGTAAAGTTCTGAATGTACGATGGCCCAAAAATCAGAATTTGGAAAAACTTATACTTTTCAAATTTTGTCTTTGAAATAATCGGAAGTTAAATTAGTTACCAAAACTTCCGAATATGGGTTGTCTAACCTTCAATATTGGCCCTTGGAACCACCTGGAGCCATGGCGTGGTTTGTTTTGAACTTGTAATATTCGGAGGATAATTTTTTTGTAAAGTTCTGAATGTACGATGGCCCAAAAATCAGAATTTGGAAAAACTTATACTTTTCAAATTTTGTCTTTGAAATAATCGGAAGTTAAATTAGTTACCAAAACTTCCGAATATGGGTTGTCTAACCTTCAATATTGGCCCTTGGAACCACCTGGAGCCATGGCGTGGTTTGTTTTGAACTTGTAATATTCGGAGGTAATTTTTTGTAAAGTTCCGAATGTACGATGCCCAAAAATCAGAATTTGGAAAAACTTATACTTTTCAAATTTTGTCTTTGAAATAATGGAAGTTAAATTAGTTACCAAAACTTCCGAATATGGGCTGTCTAACCTTCAATATTGGCCCTTGGAACCACCTGGAGCCATGGCGTGGTTTGTTTTGAACTTGTGATATTCGGAGGATAGGTTTTTTGTAAAGTTCGAATGTACGATGGCCCAAAAATCAGAATTTGGAAAAACTTATACTTTTCAAATTTTGTCTTTGAAATAATCGGAAGTTAAATTAGTTACCAAAACTTCGAATATGGGTTGTCTAACCTTCAATATTGGCCCTTGGAACCACCTGGAGCCATGGCGTGGTTTGTTTTGAACTTGTAATATTCGGAGGATAGGTTTTTTGTAAAGTTCCGAATGTACGATGGCCCAAAAATCAGAATTTGGAAAAACTTATACTTTTCAAATTTTGTCTTTGAAATAATCGGAAGTTAAATTAGTTACCAAAACTTCCGAATATGGGCTGTCTAACCTTCAATATTGGCCCTTGGAACCACCTGGAGCCATGGCGTGGTTTGTTTTGAACTTGTGATATTCGGAGGATAGGTTTTTTGTAAAGTTCCGAATGTACGATGGCCCAAAAATCAGAATTTGGAAAAACTTATACTTTTCAAATTTTGTCTTTGAAATAATCGGAAGTTAAATTAGTTACCAAAACTTCCAATATGGGCTGTCTAACCTTCAATATTGGCCCTTGGAACCACCTGGAGCCATGGCGTGGTTTTTTTGAACTTGTGATATTCGGAGGATAGGTTTTTGTAAAGTTCTGAATGTACGATGGCCCAAAAATCAGAATTTGGAAAAACTTATACTTTTCAAATTTTGTCTTTGAAATAATCGGAAGTTAAATTAGTTACCAAAACTTCCGAATATGGGCTGTCTAACCTTCAATATTGGCCCTTGGAACCACCTGGAGCCATGGCGTGGTTTGTTTTTAACTTGTGATATTTGGAGGATAGGTTTTTTGTAAAGTTCTGAATGTACGATGGCCCAAAAATCAGAATTTGGAAAAACTTATACTTTTCAAATTTTTTCTTTGAAATAATCGGAAGTTAAATTAGTTACCAAAAATTCCGAATATGGGATGTCTAACCTTCAATATTGTCCCTTGGAACTACCTGGAGCCATGGCGTGGTTTGTTTTGAACTTGTAATATTCGGAGGATAGGTTTTTTGTAAAGTTCCGAATGTACGATGGCCCAAAAATCAGAATTTGGAAAAACTTATACTTTTCAAATTTTTTCTTTGAAATAATCGGAAGTTAAATTAGTTACCAAAACTTCCGAATATGGGCTGTCTAACCTTCAATATTGGCCCTTGGAACCACCTGGAGCCATGGCGTGATTTGTTTTGAACTTGTGATATTCGGAGGATAGGTTTTTTGTAATGTTCCGAATGTACGATGGCCCAAAAATCAGAATTTGGAAAAACTTATACTTTTCAAATTTTGTCTTTGAAATAATCGGAAGTTAAATTAGTTACCAAAACTTCCGAATATACCACAAAAATCATTGTCATTTGAACTTGTCTAACTTAGTTACCCAAACAAATTTACGAATGTACAACAAAAATCATTGTCATTTATCTGCTCTTCTTTACTTTACGACCGTGACTACCTCCCAGTCCTACACGACCACGGGTTTGAGCACCTTCAGTTGGAGCAGCTTCAGCGCTCGATGAAGCTCGAGTTCTTTTACCCGTCTTTGATACTGCCACCTTGGGCTGATGCCTCTTCGTGACTTTCTCCCCAAACTGGGAAGCATAATATTCGTTATCCATATTATCAACTAGATCTCTAGCCTCTTTGATCTTCTCAGCTGGCATGGGATCTCCGCTCTTCAGGCATGCAGTTAATGTTTTGGAAACACGCTTGAACCTATTCACCTGTTTTTTATACGTAATGACATAACATCAAACGGTAATTACCTAAGATTTATAGGAATAATATAAAATGAACAAAAATATAAGAACACGCACCAGTCTATCATAACCAGCTGGTTTGTCTTTGATGATACAATTATAACTTGAACCCGCCGCAGTAGTGTTGGATTTGATTTCACGGATAACCAAAGGATGTGATACCTTGTTATACCAACTCATATAGTCTGGAGAATTTTCATCACCTCGGGTGGTTCGTCTACCAGTGTCGATAATGAAGTCATTCCTCTTATCCCAGTTATCAAGAACAGTAGGTTCGATAATTCTCGGCGGTATTAGCTAACCCCGAGTTGGCAAAAATTGACTTGAACCTTTCACATTCACCGGATAAAGGCCACGCAAGCATTTTTGTTAGTGCGGCGGTAGGTTTGAGTAGACGGACCGCATCTTGATGATCCTATTAAAGTACATAAAAAAATACTTAATACAAATATTACGATATAACACATAGACAATACATTAATAAAAAATAGTAATTTTATTACCTCGGTTTCGTATATTTCTCTGGCCCATGAGTCTTTGTATCCAAATAGCAATTTTCCTCCATCCGCCGGTAGCCCAAGGATTGTGCCTGCTAGAATACCCTTCTTCTTCAAGTGCTGAGGGACAAGATGTGATGCTTTCTTAGCAATATCCTTCTTTACACCATATTTTCCTTTTTTGGCTTTTTGGGTACCACTTGGTTGTCCTTCTTCTTCTACTCTTGGCACTGGATCAACTGGTTCAATTTCATGGTGGGGTGTAACTTGTGGAGCAGTTGGTTCTGCACTTTGTTGAGCGGCTTGTTCAACACTTGGTTGCACCCCTTGTTCACTGCCTTGTTGTTCTACACTTTGTTCAGCACTTGGTTGCACTCCTTGTTGACTGCTTTGTTCTTGTAAGCTTTGTTGAGCACTTGAATTATCTTTGGCGCTCCTTTCCCTCCTAGCACTAGCTGTCACTTTCTTCCTCCTTTCTCGACTTTGTCTAAACAACAAAGAAAGGAACAATATTTACAAACTATACAATCGGAAGACAAAGTATGGAAATATAACCCGAATGAACACATTCGGAAGTAAAAAGACACATCTAGTTCCCGAATACAAAACAATCGAAATATAACTAAACATGTTTACAACCGAATATGCATCAATTGGAGTTCAGAAGCTGTAAATTTTTCATCCTACACAATCGGAAGACAAAGTGCACATCTATAACCCGAATGTACAAATTCGGAAGTAAGAAGACACATATTTTTTCCGAATGAAAAACAATCGGAATATAACTAAACATGTTTACAACCGAATATTCATCAACTGGAGTTCAGAAACTCTAAAATTTTATCCTACACAATCGGAGGTATAAAACATTATATTGTCTTTCGAATAAATACTGGCCCCAAAATGGGATTTTTCCTATATCAGAAATTTTGAGATTTTTTCAATATATACATTCGGTAGTGAGTGTTCTTCCGAATACTCTGTGTCTACTTAAATATATTCGGTAGCCAGAAAATTCATTAAACTACCGATTATTAGCAGTTTGTATCCAGGAAGATATGACCACCAATATTCGGCAGATAATCATCAAATCTTTCTTCCGAATACTGTCGATGTTCTTGAGAAATGAAGAACACGACTACATTCGGAAGTAAATGAGCATGAATATCGTCCGAATGGACCGAATCTGGATAAATAACCGAAAACCCTAGAAAAAAATTTTCTCGATTCGACGAATTAAAGCGAAATAAACACCAAAAATGATAGATTCTTACCTAATTTGGGTCATTTGAAGTTGACGAAGTGTTTGACTATCGGAATCGCCACCACCGACTACATTGTCGGGTACTTGTTCTTCGCGTTATTCGCGTTCTTCTTCATTTGCAGCAAGAATTTCTTTATTTCTTGCTATAATCTCAATCTTTGGATCTATACCCCGAGCAACATTTTTGGTTCTAGGTCTGTGGGTTTCATTTCCCTTATCCATTGTTTTATAAACGAATCGACGATGTTTTGATTTTACGATTCGCGGGGATGTTTCGGTTGAACGAGGAAAGTTTTTTTTCTTCCACAATCGGAAGATATGAAACTGGAAGAATAAGAGTTGAAATGAGTAGAATTTTTCTTGATTTGGTTTTTATACGGTTTTACCAGAAGGGCATTTATGTAATTTCAATATCATATAGGGTACCCCTTAACTAGAGTCTTTGGATGGATATAAATTGATGACCCCTAAATCCTTTTGAGTGGCCCCTAAAAACGCGAGGAAAATTAGAACTAAATATTGTGTAAACTTTTGCAGCTTTGAACCTCCCAAGTCTTCTCATAAAGAAGCAAAATGAAGAATTTTGGTGGGGGTACGTTTGTGAGTGGGTGGATGGGTGGGTGGATGTGGAGCTTGATGGGGAATATATAGGTAGATGTGCCAAGATATGGTTGGTACATAGAACGCCTGATAAACTGTTTAGAATGTTGGCACAGTAGGATAAATCTTCTGGATATATAGAATGTTATCAAGAATTATTATAGCCAAAACGAATGTAGGAAAAACAGAAACAATTATGGGAGAAAATCATCTGTGGAGTATGTCGACCAAATAGAAGCGACAAAATTTGAAAAGAAAAAGACCTATTGAAAGTTGACAAAGTTTTCAATGACCCTCGAGCGTTGTGGCCAGGAAACTTATGTAGCACCGCATAATGAGAACACAATATAACATAAAGCGAGTATTTACATGACATTTCAATGGTATCTCAAACAGTATCTTATCTAAAGCAAATAAAAATGTCAAAGATGTTATGGATATGCTGAATTAATTAGTGTAAAAGGGGATTACCTAATGCTCCATCCAGAAAAGAGTTTATTCCGCTATTGTTGTTGTAGTACAGTGGTAAAGTCATTCAGTAATAATTGATTTGAAACTCGTCTTACCAATCAAGAAAAAAAAAAAGCGAAAGAGCTGATTTCTTATTCACTCTAGGACCCAACAAATTTTCGTTTACCAGGTTGAGCAACATTTTTTTTTTCCTTTTTTTTGATCAGCAGGTTCAGCAACTTACTGCTGCTCATATCTCCCAAACACCATTTGTTACTCTGAAATCTCTACTCTTCCTTGGTAGCTAGTTCCCAACTTGAATGTGCCCAGGCCTAACTCTAGTTTTCTTATGTTGTGAGCAACATTCTTGTGAACTCCTAGTTTTATCACATGCCTGGATATGTACTGGAAGTAATAATCCTGCATATGATGACTACAAGATGGGGAGTGATCTCAACAAAACACTCTTCTCTTCTGCGGCTGCAATGCATCGCAACCGAGACACCAAAAAGACGAACTCTGGTGATGCAAGGTTGACTTTGCTCTATTGCTGTATCTCATCATCTCTCAGTCGGCCCAACATGCCTTTGTTAAGCCCAATAACTATTGATGGATTTTTGATAAATATGTCCATTTGTAGCGGTACTTTTGAGTTTTGACATATCTCAGTCCCTCAGGGTTGCATTTTCCTCCAAAGGAGAAGGGGTTTCACAACACTGTAAGGGTTGTTGATCACAAATCATATAAAGAAAAACAATGAAATGAAAGAAACAAGAACTTTTTTTTTTGAAAGGTAAAGAAACAAGATGATACCACCACAGCAAGAAAAGAAAGAAAATACTGATGACCATAATATTTCGTTTTTCTTTTAGAGTTGCATTGCAAAAGAAAAATGTGAAGATACATTAAAGATTAATTTCATATTTTGTTATTGGTTTGATATTTACACGGTGGACAGCTGAACAAAAATGGCTAGAGGAATATAGTTTCATTAGTTTTTCTACAATCCACTCGAGAAAGAAAGAAAATTATACCTGGACTGCTGCACTGTGTATAGTTCATGCTGGACCTCTTTACAAATAGGTAAATGAAAAAGAGAAGCTGGACAAAAATCCTCTACGGGCTTGATAATCTCCTAGGAGCAACTGCAGTGGACGACTAAACCCAAATTTGGTGTCGAGTGGGCTGGCGTAATGGGACGGACCATCGATCAAAATTTGATCAAAGAGTAAAACTCGGACCAAATTTGGTCGGCGATTAAGACCAAATCCAAATATAGTCGGGCGTTTATATAATGTCCGCCTACCCGACGGGCGTTGGTATAATGTCCGCCTGTAGACGCGCGTTCGTAAAGTTAACGCCTGATGCAGGGCGTTGGTATAATGTCCGCCTGGATGGGGCGTTGGTATAATGTCCGCCTGGATGGGGCGTTGGTATAATCAACGCCGGACACCACATAAGCCATGGGGTATTGATAAAGTCTTGAACCCAAATTTGAAAAGTTTACAAAACTTTGGTTGGGGCGTTGTCTTTATCAACGCCCCATTTTTTTTTTTTTTTTTTTTTTTTTGAACCCGGGCGAACGTATAATCTCCGTCCCACACACCAGGCGTTGCTATAGTTCACGCCCCATACAGGCATTGTCTTTATCAACGCCCCATACCAGGCGTTATCTTTATCAACGCCCCATGCCAGGCGTAATCTTTATCTACGCTGGACGATGAAGCGGACTTTATATCAACGCGCGACCAAATTTACTCTTCACCCGCTACGTCACAGGACGGACTAAACCCAAATTTAATCTTTTTTTTTAGTCTTTGGTCTTTAGTTATGCTCGCACCACTGTGGACGCTCTAAGCAGCCAAAGAATCAGTATACAAATCTAAAGTAATCCTGAAAGTTTCCAGCTGACCCCTTCCTAACAATGCACCTGGTCAGCAGAGAGAATGATTTCTCGATAACAATGGACAAATTTCAAACTCTCGTTTTCCATACATTATTCTCCGCCTAGCCAAAACAACCAAGGCCCATTTCCAGAAATAAATACCTGAATAACAGAGTGGGAGTCAGAATCGAGAACAATATGCTTACCACATTCTAGTGAAGTTTGTAGCAGACCTAATACCCCTCATCAGCAGCAATCATTAGCACCAAACCACAATGATTTCAAATACAACAATTGAAGACTAGAAAAATAGTACCTTTGATATATCACAGTAGAATTAATAATTCCAATGCACCACGTGCTGCTTAACTCTAGCTCTTCTCTTCTTTCCATCCTATTCAAACCTGCTTTGTTTCATCTTATACGCTTCCTTTTCATTCAACCAAAGATCTGCAAATTCGCAATTCTTCCACTTCTCATTCGCCTGCAAAATAGGCAAATTGGTGAGAAACAAATGTGAATTTCATCTCCTATGGAACATGTGCACTCTTGGTTCATTATGACTGTTCCTATCACTTCCCTTATATAATCTAGCTAAGTAACACTCTCGTTGAATATTTAGATCCAATAGTGGTATCAGCAATAGTTATAGGTCGTTTTCCATCTCCAAGCAAAAACAGCCTTTTATATACTAGGTAATGTATTTCATCATGATCATCTCGCCTATTATACCAGTTGACAATAAAACTGACAGACAAGCTTATGGATAACATAGGCATAAAGAGGAAAAAACGCACACATAAACAGATTGCACGAACAAGATCACACGAAAAGAAAATCCAATATAGCAAATCATACACAAAAATATGAGATAAACCTATACAACAAATCAGACACAAATCACAACTAGAGTAGATCAGATTCATGACTTTTAAGAAAAATAAGAGAAGAATTATGAAACTGAACTACATCCCCTGACTTCACTATGCCCTCTTTTCCTCCATGCCAAACACAGCTGCCTAAGTCCACTAAGAAATGATCTACATGAGCTAACAACCAGACCGTGCTTGCAAGGATACTAACATATATATTGTGTCACAGGATTCAAAACATTCCGCATACTATAAAATTTATTCAACTAAATTGGTCTAAGCTGTGTTCATAAAGAGGATAAGGAATTCACTCCCACTATTTTTTTCGGGTTTATAGCATTTGGAATCCAACGGGTGTATAATTTGAATATATTCTAATATTAGCACAAGCTTAAATAACTAAAAAAAGCATGAGTATGTTATCGTAGGTGCAGCTAAAAGACTAAATCGAAATATAAACTAACTTATGAATGGCTAATCTGCCGCAGCTTTAGGTCTTCATGCTGTTGATGTCAAACTCAACCTGGCAAGCACAAATATATACGAAACCATAAACCAGAAAAGCATCATTGTTAAAGATAAAAATGATGCCTCCAACTTTTTCCTTGCTCAATTGCCTTACCACTTTTTCACCACATCCTAAACCTGCACGTTTTTGTGGTCTCTCACAGACATCAACTCTCCCCATAGAATTTTGAAACCTTATCCCTTATTTAGGTCGAAAGATGCTACAAACTTGACCAAACTAATGCGGCAGATTCCCGGTATAGATGATAAGAGCATGTTTGCGACCTTTCTAAAAGATTTTCTTTTTTATAGATGTTTAAATGAATAACCAGTAACTATAAACAGAGAGCTTACCTAGTATCTCACATACTAATATATACAATAACATTACAACTACTACTAGTAATTGCATCAGCAAAAAAACGTCATCACTACCATTATCACAATTGCTACAGCCTACAAGTATTACATTTGTTTAGATCTAATTCAAACTAGAAATATCTCATGAGAATAGTTTTGTTTTTCTTAAAGTTTTAGTAAGATTCTAAAATATATTTGAACACACACATTAAGGGTATCAAAATATCCAGCCTAAATTTGCAATCAATAACTTTAATAGTCAGTAATCATTCATATATATGCTGAGATATACATGTATTGGAATAAGATTTACACACTCTAATAGCATCCACAACCATGAATGGTAAAACGGAATGGAATAAGCAATACCATTTTACCAATCATAGTGCAAAACCACAATAGGTGTATGTTAAATGTGTATTTGGGCAGTGATTGAAACTGATCCCAAAAGATGTATATTCAGTTGGCGGTGATTCAAACCGAACCATAATTTAGGCCGACTAATAAACTCCGTCAACAAACACAACACTAAACTAACTTCACATATGGACCGTTTGATGATGAGAGGATGTTGTTATGCTTGGAGGTGTTTCAAAAAGCACCCCAACTTCTAAACAATGCTTAGTTTATGCGCGGAGTTTTACTACCCACGGAGTCAAATTTAGCTATTGCTAAATTTGTATGGTAAATATACCATATGATTTTACCATGTATGGTATATACCCTTTTTTTTATATATTTTTTGTTTTTGATATATATGGTATATACCAACTTTTAGCGTATCCACTGCCAACCCCTGCTAATTGGTATATATACCATTTTAGAATACGACTGTGGATGCTCTAATCATCAAGTTGAATTTAAAGAGGACGAATTACAAGGTGGTAGGAAAGTTATGTACCTCTAATGAAGAAAGTCCACGCAAGACGGGATTTTCCAATGTTTCCTTTGACACCGTTGGTGTCTTGCTGTCTGCAACATCCTTGCCAATCTCTTCTTTCTGGTACTCCAAAAGTTCTTAACATCGTTATAAGTTCTCCCTGCAAATATGTTGCAGTTCTTGCCCATTTGTTCCTGAACCATGCCTGCAAATCAGTCGGTCAAACTTCACTTAACTCCAGATCCGGAAAAAAGAAAAAGTGAATATAACCGGAAGCTAGATAAATTTACAAAACACACCAACCAAACATATTTCAGCAGTTTTTTGTTTTTAACGTTTTTGAAAATGAAAAACTGTTTTAAAAAATAAATCAAAGAATTAGTCTCCAAGTGACAAGAATCTAAGTTCTGGATTGCAAGAGGTTTTGTTGTCAAGTTCCATTATCAGAGTAGAAGTATAACTCGCAGATGAAGAAACAAGAGGTAGTACAAAAAAAAACCTGCACCATCAATGGTAACTGTCAAGGTTTTATTTGGGCAGGGGGAAGTGGTGAAGGAGGACGAGAAGTAGGCAGCCTCTTCGATAGTCCATACATACAACCTGCACTATCATCATTATCATCAATCACGATTTATGGATTCTATACTGAATATGAAAGAGGGAACAATGAATTAAACCTGCAAATCTTCTCCGACTTCGCCCATGCACAAATTCCAGCAGCTTTTGGAGATATAAAATAGTTCAGGAAGTTCACGTGTGTCAGCCACACAAGCTACTAAATTGGAAAAAGATACAAAGAGGAAAAAGCCCAAAAATTGGCAAAAACAGGGGCAGTACCTTTGGGATCACACTCAGGAGGACGTAAATAACCCCCGCATATTCTGGATATCGCAGTATAACTCCAAAAAAAGTCCAAGATTTGCTCCAGATTAGAAGGCTTACAAAAGGGTGTCTTCCTTAACATGCCAAGGAACCATACCACGCTTGATGATGCCCTCCGATATCAAGGTAGCTTCTTTTGATAAGCCTAAACTACATAAACCATCAACTAATGTGGTATATGTAACTTTATCCATCACCAAACCTCTTTGAGACATAGCATCACATGCCATAAAAGCGTCTTCCATCTTTCCTGTCATACATAAACCATTTATCAAAGTATTGTATGTGACAACATCAGGGGCAATACCCTTCTCGAGCATTTGCCCATAAAGTTTCATAGCTTCCTTTTGATCAGACATTTTAAAGTAGCCATTAATCATGACGGTGTAAGTGTACTCATTAGGAGCCACACCAAATGCACACATTTCCTCCATCACATTGGATGCATTTTCCATCTCGCCTATCTCATAAAATCCACGAATTAATTGAGTGTAACAGACAACATTTGGGGTCAAACCCTCTGTTCTCATCTCACCAAAGAGGTTCTTTGCTTCCTGTACCTTTCTAACATCACAAAACCCACCTATTAATATTGAATGTGTCTTAACATTTGGCATTATACCCTTGGCTTTCATTTCATCCCGAAGTTTGAATGCAGCAACCATATTTCCATCTCCACAATAACCTTTGATAAGATTGTTATACACAGAAGAATTTAACTCCAGCCCCTGACTGACTAACTCGTTAAAAAAACTTCTTCCCTCTTCCACTTTTTTGGCCTTGCAGTACCCATCTATCATCATGTTATACATATAAATATCCGGCACTAGACCACCCCTTTTTATCTCATTCCAGAAGCTTACAGCTTCATCCATTCTACCCTTATCACACAACCCATGTAACAGTGCACTATATGTTATGATATCTGATTTAACTCCCCGCTTAACCATCTCATCCCTCAGCTTAAACCCTTCTTCCACTTTCCCATCTTTGCAACATCCATCTATAATTGCGTTGTACATGACGATATCAAGGGGCAACCCCCTCTCAATCATCACCTTCAGAAGCCTAACTGCCTCTTTCATATTTCTTGATTTGCATAATCCACTGACTAAAGCGTTTGAGGTAGGTGTACTGGCGGCAAATCCTTTCTCCAATAATTTAAACCAAATCTCAGTTGCCACAGAATGCTTCCCCTCCTTGCAAAGTCCATTGACCAGCTTCGTCAGAACCTTTTCATTGGGCCGATAATTTCTCAACATCATCTCCCTTATGAGTCGTACTGCAGAATCCAACCTAGAAATTGTACATAGCCAGTGAATAATTGAATTGAACACACCTGGACGTACAGAAAGACCTCTTGATAAGGTCTCCTCCAAGAGATGCTCAGCTTCTTCCATGCGACCCACATTGCACAAGCCATCAATTAGTGAATAATAAGTAACTTCGTTCGGATTAATCACTTTTGACGTCATTTTCTCTATCAATGCTGACGCCTCCGAAAAATCACCTACTTTACAGTACCCATCAATCAAAGTATTAAACACAACCACATTTGGCACAACCCCCATCTCTGACATTTCCTTCAAAACACATTTTGCATCCTCAAGCTTGTCCAAATCAATCAAGCCTTTTATAATAGAACTAAACGTATAAACATTAGGAATCACATCATTTTGAATCATAATCTCTTTAAACCTAATCGCCTCATCGACATTCTTCTTTTTGCAAAGCCCATCAATGATAGTATTATAAGTAACAACGTTCGGATAAATACCCAAACTCTCCATCTTCTTAAACAAACAAATCGCTTCATCAACTTTCCCTCCCCTGCAATACGCATTAACTCCCATAGTAAACGTCCTAACATCCGGATTCACAATACCACCCGAAGAATAAACAATGTTAAAAACCTCAATACTCCTCTCAAACTCCTTCCCTCTCACAAGTGTATCCAACAAGAAATTACACGTTCTAATCGACGGAAACGAACCTTGACCGGTAAGCAACCTAAACACATCGAACGCAATCCCCAACCCAAAATTCCTAAACTGGGTACAGTAAACATGAACTAACAAATCAAATGCAGCCACACCACCACTCCCATTCTCCTCAGATTTCTTCAAAATGGAATCTGAAAATGTCTTTACAATCTCAATATGTTTATACTCTAGATTCTCAAACACAACATTCGGCAACTTCCCATCAATTAAACGAATAAGGAACAATCTAGCGGAATCAATTTGATTCGAACGAATAAGTATATGAATCAAAATACAATAACATCTAAGTGTAAAACGAAATCCTAGATTTTGCGAAGCAAATGAAAAGAAATTCAATGTGGTTTTAGGATTAACAGTAGATTGAATATTGAATAAAACGTAATCAAATTTTGACGGAGATAATAATCTAATTGATTCCTCTTTACATTTCGATGTATCAAGAATTGAATTCGATAGAATTGATTTTACCTTATTAATAATAAGTAGATTTTGATCTGAATCATTTGATTGTGGTTGTGATTGTGGAGATGGTGATGAGATTGAAGAAATAGGGTTCGTGAAGAATAATAAGAGACGTTTAGGTTTAGTTTTGTGGAGAAGAGTTATTCTTCTCAAATCCATAGAAGAAGAAATTGACGGATTAGATGGATACAATGAGAGATTGAGGATGGAGGATGGTTTTATGTGGTGGTGGTGGCGGCGGTGGCGGAGGAGGAGTGGGAGGTTTTGGTTATCGGAGAGGAGCTGCTGGCCATGAGAGATTCAGGGAGGGTATTAGTTGCAGAAGTGAGGAGAAAGAAAAAAAATAAGAGTGCGGAGCTTGGGGTTTAAGTTGTTTTTGTTTGACCATGTTTTGGCAAATATGCCAAGCCGGCGGCGTATATTTGTTCTCTATGTTTTAGCCGTAGGTTGGGGGGAGGTAGGTGTGGGCAAATTTTATATCACACCAGTAGTTTCTGGATTGCACATAAAAAATTTCAAGATTTCTAAAGACTTGTACCAGCATTAGCCGGTTGGTACCATTTGATATAAGAAAATTTTACAAGCGACGTTGGTCGTTAGATCAGTAAATTAGTGCTAGCCCCGCTAATGTTGGTACCCGCAGTTAGCAGTCATGGAAAATTTGGGTCACAGTTCAAGGATCACAATGGAAATTTTGGATCAAAAAGCGGCAACCGGTTCACATATAGGTTTTGAGTCACAATTACTGGGACCAGTGTAAATTCTGGATCAAAGACTGACAGTTTTCTGAATTATAATGTAGATTTTGGGTCACAATGTAAATTTTTAGTCATAGTTTCTGGGTCAGAATCTAAGTTTTCGTTTATAGAGTTACAGTTTTTGGAATCACAGAGTAAATTTTGGGTCACGAATTATGGATCACGTTGTAAATTTTGAGATGCGGTTTGCAGAAATATGGATCATGTTGTAAATTTTGAGATGCGGTTTGCAGATTGCAACATATGTTTTGGGTTAGAGAGGAGTTTTCTCTATGCAGATTTTGGATCACATAGCAGCATCTTCTAGATAATGTGAATTTTTAGTCATGGAGTGGCGTTTTTAGGTAACTCGATTTTAGATTACTTTAAGACAAATGCTATTCCACACGACTTTGCGGGATGACAAATTTGAACGCCAATTATGAGTTTCAGGTTAGGAAGCAGATTTTAAACCGGAAAGCAAATTTTCTATCAGAGGACAAATTTAGGCCACAACACATACTTTGGGTCATATGGAGTATTTTCTGCCACATAGCAGCTTTGATATCCAAGATTTTCATTCATCTCATTGTGCACACTATGCCCAACAGGAAACAGAAGGAAGCACTATCAAATGCGCTAACCACATTGTATGGCAGCTGTTACAGACGTGCCACGCCGCCCGCACTGGGACATATAGCACACTGAAACAATCTCCCGGTCGATCAAGAACTGGTCGTATGACTTGAAATATGACAGATATTTGAACTACCTTGGAAAATTTAAAGCAAGACTTATGATTGATGTAAATGAATACAGCCCATTGTTAAGTTTAAACATCAACAATGTGATCACAACCTTAAATCTGATATCGTACATGAACATGATAAAAACAATGGCAATTTTTCTTTTACTTGCAATGGTGAAAGTATAAGATATGCAAAGGTAAACTGGTGAGGTCGCTATCGTAACTACTACTACTGGAAAACCAAGAACTTACTATGTTTTGAGATAGCTCCACCGACGATCTTCCAGGCCATCTATCAACGAGCTTGAAACCAAACTTTGATGCAGTCAATAATATAGAAGCCTCATCAACTCGTCGAAAAATGTGGCAGAGAATCAAAGCTGGTTTTAATTCTGCTGCAGTATTTCCATTCGAAGAAGTAATCAACTCACTAGCAGTTTCAAATAAGGGGGAGATGGCTTCAGCGACGTATGTTACATCTGTACCAATGATGACCTCGAACCCTGAAGGACTCGTCTTCTTGATTGCCTCTATTTCGTCACGATTACCCCACTCTAATCTTTTCGTAAGTACTTTGTTAAGAGTATGTTCATTCAAGTTTGAGACCACATTTTGTTTCAGTAATTCAACTGCTATCGTATCTCCATCGGTGGCATAAACTGATTCTGCATACCTAGCAGCAATCATGGAGCACACTCCCATGCAACCACTACCCAACTCAAGAACCCTTTTCCCTTCAACTATAGAAGGATTTTGAGCCAGAACTGCTGATATTAGATGAGCCGACTCCCATAGCATCAACCCTGTTGATTTGCATGTGTGCTGGTGTTCTTTTGAAAGTCCTTTTAGACTAAAGCTGTGTTCTCCTACCTCGATCTTAATGATCTAGTAGGCAATAATGACAAAGAAACTTTTTAAGCATGGGAGTACATCCCAAGAAAAGACACAAAATAAAGACGACCTATTGTTTCAGGGGAACTAGGTATTTTCTTTTTTCATTTTATTAATTTTTTGTCGGTTAGCTTGTTCTGTACAACAGACAGCGAGTTGAAAGTTTTAACAGTAAAGCTCGATTACTACTTAATGAAACTCGAGATTTTAAGGTGAACCACCCTTCAATAGAGTTAAAGTGTAAGCCTAACTCTGAGCCCTGATTTATATTGTTAAGTACAAGTGTGCTTTTGTTTACACTTTACACAGTTATAGCGTGAGTAAGAAAAATCGTTTATCATCTATCCCTGAGGTCTTATTTGGTAAGGTAAACATTTACTATCCTGCATTACCAGGCTAAACAATGAGTGGACGTGTGAACAAAATCACACTATCAGTAAAGACATTATGCTTGATACTTCTGTTGTCTTAATCGAGGGAAGCCAAGGTCGTACGGCTCTAAACAACCGAAAAAAGAAGAAGTACAGTATAGATTAAATTACAGCACTCATAACAGCAAAGCAGGCTTAAAGGCGTACCTCATGGTTAGCATCATCTATGGATGGTGTAATACTGAACATTTCAACAGCAATGCTCTCAGACATGTCAATCTCGATATCTTCTTTAGGTTCCTTCAAGTTGATCATTCCACTAATGGCACTCCCATTAGCATGTTGATCAAGGAGATCCGAGTTCTTTCCAGGTCCTGAAATATGAGAAGACTTTACCCCATCCGTGAAACGGAACACAGACTGAATCCAACGCCTGAAATAATAGAGCACCACAGAAAACTAAATTATCAATCAATCCACAAAAATTGTACAATAGTTTTGAATTTGCTTTTGCCACTAGAATGTAGACTTTAAGTCATAAATCAGCAAATATGCTTCACAATATCCACCCAAAATCTATAATGCTTATACCGGTTCATTACTAATTCCCGTGACCGGTTCTCCACTTGTTTGCAGCACACCTCAATTTCTTCAGTATCAAACCCATTTGCATTGAACAAACTCGTCAAGAACTCCTCCGAAAAGTAAAAGGCACGCTGAGAACATGATAATTTGGATTAAGAAACTGATATTAATAAAAATTCCAGAATTTAAGACACGTATTCAAATCTGCGTTGAGAACTTACAGTGCCGTCTCCCCTGACATAGAAATTCTCACTGATCATCTGATCTTTGCAAATTAATCTTTCCTGTAAGATATGAAATCAAGAAAAACTCAAAAACAGAAAAAAGGGATAATAAGGAGAAATGTACGAACAGAACTTCTGGAGTTGTCAATTACACAAAAAGGACAGAATTAGGAAGCCACTTAAGTTCTAAAACTTAAATTTGTAACGTCAGATCAACTAGATCTCATGGTAACGTTTACCCGCAATTTTCACCAACAATGAGGCTGCCTAAAACTCGGCATACTAAATGTTATCCAAAGTAACTTACAAAATTGAACAACCTAGAGCAGAACAACTTGCACCTCAGTTTCCTTCGGACTAAAGCTTCATGATTTAGCGAGTCTTGGAGGGGATGAACTTCAGGATGAGGATATCATCTTCAGGAATTGATTCACCACCCAAACAACTAATGTTAGGGAGGATAAGCAACTATTTCTACCAACATATCCTCTAAACAAAGATGGAAAAGTTATTATGTCTATTAGGTCGGACGATTTTGGTAAACATAAAGAATACAGTAAATCTAAGACAATAATTTTCCAGGGATATATTAATACATGAATAGCAACGACAAAAGATGTAATGAGGATCACAACAGAGACTAACCTGAGCAAGGTCACCAACAGCATAATCCCGCAGCAGTACAAGACCGTTTGGCTGCACATTAACATCATCAAGTTAAACAATACAGTAGGAAAGTTGAGCACGAAGTATGAGACAACTGAATGTTTATAGCTGTGGTAGCCATATTACCTTAAGAATTTTTCTGATATTCTGCAATACCATCGTCATCTTTTCAGGAGAAACTGCAGACAGTACAAATATCTGTTTAAAATGTCAGCTGAGTTGAGATCAAAGAAAAGAAAAATTGAGCTAGACCAATTATGAGAAAAATAATGTGTACCAGGGTCACAATGTCAACCGAAGACGGGGACATCTGCTTGCTAATGTCATCCGCAGTAAGATCACAAACGAACGCATTAACACGGTCACTTGTGAACTCTTTATGTGACTGCAATTCATAAACTCAGCCTAGTTACTAAACAGTACCATTGAACATAAACAATTGAGTACATCCGAAAGATTAAACAAACTCGAACCTTCACTAAATCAACAGCCCGAGGAGAAAAATCACAAGCGTGGACGAAGATATTCCGGTACGTTGCAACCAATGGAAATATAGTGTTCCCAGCTCCACAACCAATCTAAGAAAATAAAAACAGTTTCAGCCTAATTAAACAAACCCCCAAATCTAAAAATCTAAAATTAAGATTAGCTAACTTAAAATTGTACCTCTAAAATGTTTTTCGTCTCTGAATCTTCCTGGAAATAATGACCCCATTCTTTATCTAAATAATGCCTATCTTTAAAGAACTGTAATTTCCAAAAACACAACTTATCAGATTCTCAGAATAGAACTAGTAGATTGAATGAGTGAATGAAGGAAAAGGAACAAACTTTATCTTGATGTCTCTTGTAGAAAACATCCCAATACTTCTTTGCATCTTTTTCATACTTTTCTGCAACAAAAACAAATCAGAGTTTATAATCAGTGATTGAGTTTGACTCAGACTGAAAACTGAGAGAATTTTGAACAAATTTTTTACCTTTCCAGAAAGGAGAAATTCCAGTAGAAGCAGTGGGATAAATTTGAAGCTTTGGGGGATTAGGGTTTTGTAGTTCCTCTTGTTTGATTGCCGCCATTAGAGAATTAGAGTAAACAGACAGAAAAAAAAGTGCAGGAGTGTTTGTGTCTCTCTCCTCTTTTTTAAATCTAACACCTATTTGATTTGGTATGTCTCCTTGTTTTGGTAATATTGGTATGTCTCCCGATCTGAATCTGACTCGCCTGGTCAAATCTTTGTAGTAGTTTTCTTTTGATGTCTGGCTCGAGGTCTGAGTCGGTTTATATGTCTGACTCATAATTATTTGAGTCCGATCTGAATTTGATTCGGCCTGGTCAATTTTTTTTGTTTTTAATAGGAAAATAGATTGAATATAAAGAAAGCTTACGTATTGTTTTTGTCTTGGTGGATCAAAACTTGACTGCAAGAAGGGACATTATTAAACCAACTAAAATATAATGATTGAGTTCTAGCATGTTTAGCTAAAAAATCAGCTAAATTGTTTGCATCCCTGTGAACATAGGAGCAAACCCAAAAATCTAGAATTTTCAGAATGCTTAATACATCAGTTATTAAATTATAAGTTGTCCACTTCACAGCTGTGGATTTTCCATTGAGAGCAGCTATCACATTTGCACAATTTCCTTCCAGGTGTATTCTTCTCCAATCGTTTGATTTAGCCCATAAAACAGCTTCTAAAAGAGCTTGTGCCTCTGCCTGCTCTGGATATATTGAAGAAGCTGCACCTCCCCGCAATCCATGGCTATTACCTGTAAAATCTGTACATATTAGACCCCATCCAAACAGACAATTTATATTTAAATGAGAGCAATCAAAATTTATTTTCAGAACACCACTAAGGGAGGTGCCCATTTGTGTACAGTTTGCCTGTTGGGATGAATTTGTACTGAGTGAAGAGTATTAGCTCTATTCCATTCATCTAGTTGTAATAAGATATTGTTAGCCACTTCCACAGGATTAAGAGGCTTGTTATCAAAGATCTTTCCACATCTGGATTTCCAGATGAGCCAAATAATGAAACATGCCATATCATACATTATTATTGATAGTGGAGAAAAAATCACAGAACCATTCATGCAAATTCTTGTGCTGAATATGAGCAGTAAGACTAGAGCTTACAGTATTCCAAATAACATTAGTAACAGTGCAATCAAAAAACAGATGTTGGCAAGTTTCCTGTGCATTGCCACACAAAGGACAAGAACTTCATGATATTTAGTGAATCTAGAAAATCTAGACTTAGTTGGAAGACAATTATGAAGGAATTTCCAAACAAATTGATGAATTCTAGGTGGAATCTTATATTTCCAGAAAGATTTCCAACATATGTTGAGATTATTCTTAGTGGGTTTGTGAACTAAAGTGTTATTAAGAATAACATTGTATGCAGACTTAATAGAGAAAGTTTTATTGCTAGCTGGTTCCCATCTAATTCTATCTTTTCCAATGAAAGGAATCCTAATCCTATTAATCTCAGTGACAGTGTTATCATCAAAAAGAGCTTTTAAAGTATCAGTATTCCAAACCTTTTTATCTTGATCAATTAACTGAATAACATTTTTCATACCAGTGAATTGGAAATGTGATTCAGGAGGCCTATGTCGCTTTGGAATCCAATTTTCTTTCCAAATTGACACAGAAGCACCATCACCAATTTCCAAGACATGGTGCTTTTTGATAATCTCTAGCCCAGTGCGGATACCCTTCTAAATCCAAGACCCATGTTCACTCACAACATCAGTTAGGGGATTAGCATTAGCAAAGTACTTTTCTCTTAAGATAATAGACCAAGATTCATCAGGAGAAGAAACCATCCTCCAAGCCAACTTAGTAAAAAGATCAATATTAAGGATTTTTGTGCTTCTAATATTGAGGCCACCTAGTTCTCTAGGGAGTGCAATATCATCCCAACCTTTGGGATAATATCCTTTCTCATTTTCTTTTTTACCCCACCAGAAGTTCATTTGAATATTGTCCATTTGATCAGTTAATTCTTTGGGCATAGGGAAGACAGATAGATGGTGATTAGCTAAGTTTCCTAAGACAGCTTGGCTCATAATAGTTCTACTAGGTGCAGAAAGGAATATTGCATCCCATATATGAAGTCTATTCTTGTAACTATCTAGGAGGTGAGCAAAAGACTCATATTTTCTCTTCTGTAAGATAAGGGGAACTCCTAAATATTTTTCATTTAGAGACATTCTTCTTATTCTAAGGATATTGGAGATTTCATTTTTCACATTACTAGGAACCTTATAGCTGAAAGCTAAAGCTGATTTCTCAAAATTCACAGCCTGCCCTGAGAATTTACTGAATTGCTCTATTATAGTAGACATATTCTTTGCATCTTTGCTTCTTGCCTTTATAAAAATAAGACAATCATCAGCAAAAAATAAGTGAGATATAGGAGGACAGTTCTTATTAGCTTTAAACCCATGGATGAGATCATTATTTTCAGAAGTTCCCAAGCTTCTAGACAATGCTTCCACACATAGAATAAAAAGATAAGGGGATAAGGGGTCACCCTACCTTAATCCCCTTTGAGGGTAGTAAACATTACCTGGAGATCCATTAAGAAGAATGGATGTATACACTGTAGAAATACATTGATTAATCATGTTACACCAAGCATCAGAGAATCCTAGTTTTTTCTGACTATCAATAAGAAAACACCACTCCACTCTGTCAAAATCTTTTGACATATCAAGCTTAATAACAACACAACCATATTTAGCTTTAGTTTTCTTCATAGAATGTATAAGCTCTCATGAGCAATAATGATATTATCATGGATAAGTATACCAGATAAAAAAGCAGTTTGTGCAGGTGATATAATCTTATGCAGAACACATTTAAGTCTATTAGCAAGCAACTTTTATATGATCTTATATGAAACATTGCATAAGCTAATGGGTCTGAAATCAATTGCACTCATAGGACAGTTGTTCTTGGGAATGAGAGTTGTGAAGCTTTGATTTAATTGTTTAAGAATATAATGAGATTGAAAGAAAGTTTGAACCATTTTAACAACATCTGGTCCAATAGTCTCCCACATCAGTTGGTAGAAACCTGGAGGAAAACCATATGGACCAGGAGTAGTCCATGGCTTCATCTCAAAAACAATTTTTTTAACTTCATCAGCACAAGGTATAGTAGTTAACATGGCATTATCATCATTAGAAATAGCAGTATTAACATTGGATAAAAACATATCAGAGCAAGGAGGGTTGGATGTTTTACTCATTGAACTAAAATGCCTTAACAATTCATTTTCAATGTCAACCCTTTCATCTAGCCAGATCCCATGGTTGTCTTGTAAGAATTCTATTTGAGTTTTCTGTCTTCTATAGTTAGCTTTGTGGTGGAAATAAGTTGTATTTCATCATCCTGAAGCAAATAATCATCCTTACCTTTTTGCCTCCAGTAATCTGACTCAATATCATACCAGTATTTGAGTTTTTGAGCTAACTCATTTACTCTACTGTCATTTCTACCATTAACAGTACTAGTAAAAACAAACAATTGTCCTTCCAGATTTGAAATTTGAGTGTTTATATTTCCAAAATGATGATAATTCCAGTTTCTTAGACAAAATTTAGTATTCCTAAGACAATGAGTGAACTGGAAAGTAGGAGAACCATTTTAATTACATTTCTATTAAGATTTAATGATTTCAGTACAACTAGGGTCCCTAAACCATGCCTTATTCACCTTAAAAGGTTTTTTGGTGCTATTTTCCAGTTTACTAGTAAGCAACAGAATAGGGCAGTAGTCACTTCCTATACCCGTGAGATGATAAAGAGCAGCATTAATGTAAATAATTGTCTAATCATAAGAGACAACAGCTCTATCTGATGCAGGGCATACTACAATTCCATAAGATTCCGCTTAGAGGTTTGGCTTCCATGGTTTCCTAGTTTCAGTCTTTCTTATTTTTAAGATTCTTTTAGATTTCCTTTTAGTTTTCTGTTTCCTAGTTTAGTTATTCTTCAAGCCTATATAAAGGCTAGATTAAGTCTTGTAAGAGCTATCTATTACTCAATCAAATTATTAAACACAAACTTATCTTTCTCTTCTTGCTTGAATTCTCTTCTCTTCTTGCTTATAGCAATCTAGTATTGCTTTCTTTTACCTTGTTCCACATTAGTTGGTATCAACCGCTTAGTTTTAGGTTTTCATCCTATAACTTGATCCTTTACATCGCTTCCGCAACACCTTTCAGTCCTTTTTTTTTTAGTTCTTTTTCGTATACAAAAAAAAAAAAAATATGACTGCTCAACCAGTTACTCTAGCAGCAATCGAAGCTCTCATCAAATCTCATACCGAGATTTTGGAAAAAAACATTACTGAAGCTCTTGAGAAGTCCATGGAGGACAAATTAGGGTTAAGAGATACCAAGCTTGAAACCATGCAGAATCAACTTTTGAAGGTTGCAAAACATATAAATCTAGATTTGGATATGCCTGAGCTTGTAGACTTAGAAGGAAAAACTAAAGAAGATATACTTCAGTTTTTACAGAATGATGAAGTACCTAAAGATGTACTGCGTACTTTAAACATTAAGAAACCGTATGAAGGGTTCATAGGTCATTCAAAAAAGAAGCTAGTTTATCCTACACTCGACAGTGATGACGATGAGTTTGTTGGGATGATTCGTCCATTATTTCTTACTCAACAATGCAAGTCTCAGAGACACAGTATCTTTAAATCCAGATGTTATATTGGGGGTAAAATCTGCAAGATGATAATTGATAGTGGCAGTGTGGATAATTATATTGCTGATCACGTAGTTAAGAAGCTTGAACTACCAGTAACTTCTCATCCAGAACCTTACACTGTAGGATGGGTTAATGCCTCTAGCACACAGAAGATTACTCTTCAGTGTTATGTGTCATTCTCTTTTGAGGGTTATGAAGACACAGTTCTATGTGATGTTATTAATATGACGGCAACCCATCTTCTTCTTGCCAGACCTTGGAAATACGATCTTCACGCAGTTCACAATGGATTCGAGAATACTTACACTTTTGTTCATGATGGGAAAACCAAGGTTCTTCGTCCATCCAATTCCACTTCAAACTCTTGTGCGTAGACTGATGCTGTCGTAGCCACTGTTATTCGTTCTTTGCACCCACAACATTCTTTACATTCCCATGAAGATTCTAAGCCTATGATTGAGTTGCCTCCAAAGGTGAAGCCCTTATTATTTCAATATAATGTTTTATTTCCAATGAACTACCAACTGCATTACCTCCTTTACGGAATATTCAACACTGCGTCGATTTTATTCCTGGAGCCTCTTTACCAAACCAAGCACACTATCGCTTGAGTTCTGCTGAGCATGAGATATTACAGGGACAGGTAAATGATTTGCTTACAAAGGGTTTGATATGACCTAGCAACAGTCCTTGTGCCAGTCTTGCCTTCTTGGTTAGTAAAAAAGACAATGGATGGAGGATGTGTATCGATTGCAGAGCATTAAATCGCATCACAATTACTTATAGATTTCCGATCCCGCGTATTGATGATATGATTGATTTACTGTCGGGCTCTATTATTTTTACTAAGTTGGATTTACGCAGTGGTTACCACCAAATACGCATTCGAGGTGGAGATGAGTGGAAAACAGCATTAAAGACACGTGAAGGTTTATATGAATGGCTGGTCATGCCATTTGGGTTATCTAATGCACCTAGTACTTTTATGCGACTAATGAATCAGGTTCTCCAACCCTTTCTCAGTAAATTTGTTATTGTCTATTTTGATGACATACTAATTTTTAGTCGCAGTGAGCCAGAACACCTCCAACATCTTTCACAAGTGTTTCAAGTTTTTGCTGACAACTCTTTATATGTTAATTTGAAGAAGTGTACCTTCATGGCTTCTTCAGTGACATTTTTGGGATATGTGATTTCTACTGATGGTATTCATGTCGATCCTTCTAAAGTTCAAGCAATTGAAGATTGGCCAGTTCCTACTTCTATGCGTGATGTTCGTAGTTTTCATGGTTTGGCTTCTTTCTATCGAAGATTTGTGAACAACTTTAGCTCTATTTCTGCACCTTTGACTGACTGTCTCAAGAAGGAGAAGTTTGAGTGGACGGAAGCAATGGATAAAAGCTTTATTCTTCTTAAAGAAAAGCTTTGTACGGCACCAATTCTTGCACTTCCGAATTTCAACAAGCCTTTTGAAATAGATTGTGATGCATCTGTTGTTGGTATTGGTGCAGTATTATCACAGGAGGGTCATCCAATTGCATATTACAGTGAGAAGAATTCATATGCACAAAAGAAATGGTCTACATATGAATTAGAGTTATTGGCTCTTGTTCAATCTCTTAAGCAGTGGCATACTTATCTTATACATAGGGAATTTGTTGTCAACACTGACAACCATGCTTTGAAGTTTTTGAATACTTCTGCTAAAGTTAACAGAATGCATGATCGATGGCTTTCCACAATCAACAAATACACTTTCTCCATGAGACATAAAAGTGGAAAATTGAATCAAGTTGCTGATGCCTTAAGTAGAAGAAGTCATCTATTAACAACAATTCGTAATGAGAATTATGCATTTGACTATATCAAAGACATTTATCCAGAAAATGAAGATTTTAGCAAACTATGGGATCAATGCAGTTCTCAAACTCATGGGGTTGATGATTTTCTTATACAAGAAGGTTTTCTTTTTAAAGGGAATCGATTATGTATTCCTCAAGGGTCTTTACGTTTACATCTTATGCGAGAATTACATGGCAGTGGTCTTGGTGGTCATTTTGGGAGAGATAAAACCATTGCCCTGATTGAAGAAAGATATTTCTGGCCATCTTTGAAACGTGATGTACAAAAGTTCGTACAAAAATGCATGGTCTGTCAGAGAACAAAGGGTACAATTCAAAATACCGGGTTGTATACTCCTTTACCAGTTCCTGATGCACCTTGGGTTGATATAAGTATGGATTTTATACTTGGTTTACCTCATACTGCTAGAGGTAATGATTCTGTTATGGTCGTAGTTGATCGTTACTCTAAAATGGCTCACTTCGTAGCTTGTAAGAAATCAACTGATGCTTCTAATGTTGCTTCTTTGTTCTTTAAAAAAGTAGTAAGATTGCATGGGGTTCCAAAGTCTATCACTTCTGACAGAGATACAAAATTTTTGAGTTATTTCTGGAAAAGTTTATGGATGCGCTTAGGCACAGTTTTACAATCCAGCACAACTTCACATCCGCAAACTGATGGACAGACTGAGGTTGTTAATAGATCACTTGGTAATTTGATTAGAGCTAAGTGCCTGGATAATAGTAAGCAGTGGGATGTGTTATTGCCACATATGGAATTCGCTTTCAACACTTCTGTGAATCGTTCTACTGGGAAAACTCCATTTGAGATTGTGTACTCTAAAGTACCTAATCATACTCTTGATTTGGTAGCCTTACCCACCACACAGAGTACAAATACTGCAGCCGACTCTTTTGTAGACAAAGCAACTGAATTACATAATGAAGTAAAATCTAAACTGGATAAGTCCAATTCTAAATATAAATAGGATGCTGATAAACACAAGAGGTTTAAAAACTTCAAGGAAGGGGAGCTCGTGATGATACATCTAAGAAAAGAGAGATTTCCAGTGGGTACTTATAACAAAACCAAGATGAAGAAATATGGTCCTTTCAAGGTTTTAAAGAAGATCAATGATAATGCTTATGTTATTGATCTACCAAATGATTGGAATATCTCCAACACATTTAATGTTAAAGAGATTTTTACGTTTCATGGTGACAATGAACTTCTGGTTTGTTTGGACAACTCGAGGACGAGCTTTACTCTAGAAGGGGGGACTGATGCAGGGCATACTACAATTCCAGAAGATTCCGCTTAGATGTTTGGATTCCATGGTTTCCTAGTTTCAGTCTTTCTTATTTTTAGGATTCTTTTAGATTTCCTTTTAGTTTTCTGTTTCCTAGTTTAGTTATTCTTCAAGCCTATATAAAGGCTATATTAAGTCTTGTAAGAGCTATCTATTACTCAATCAAATTATTAAACACAAAACTTATCTTTCTCTTCTTGCTTGAATTCTCTTCTCTTCTTGCTTATAGCAATCTAGTATTGCTTTCTTTTACCTTGTTCCACATTACTATCTAACCTTTCTAGGATAAGTTCATTACCATGTCTTCTATTGGTCCATGTGAATGGGTTTCCAATGTAAGGCATACTAGAGAGATTATTAATGTTTAATAACCTGTTATTGTACTCTATTTCAGATTGACTAACCTGATTTCCCCCCTCTTTCTCATCATTATGCAAAATGAAATTTAGGTCACTTATAACAATCCAAGGATTAGGATAAGTAACCCTTAGAGTACTAAGATGGTTCCATTGCCTAGTTTTCTCAGACTCATTCAAAGCCCCACACAAAAAATTTATTAAGGAGCTAGTATTCTGACTATCAAGCTTAACAAGAAATTTATCATGTTATAGTTCTTATCCACTATCTGCAGATCAATGTTATCCTTCCACATAAGGCACAAACCTCCAGATAAGCCAATGGGATTGAAGAAAGATACATTTAGGTATTTGTATCTAGATAAAAGATATTTCATTCTTTTCTGCTGGTTTTCTGTTTCAGATAGGAATACTATATCTGGGTTTTGAGATTTTATGAGCATATGGAGGTGATTCCTAGTATCCTTGTTACCAATACCACAAACATTTCATGCAATGATTTTCATGCTTCTAAAACTTTTTCTAAATTGAATGCAGTTTTTTTGTAATTGAAGGACACAATAAAAACAATTGAAGAAATGATGTATATGGATTTGTATGCAGTACACAAAAACTGGGTTGTCTCTCTTCATCTGTGATTCTGTCTGTAGCCTTTGAATCCAATTGTTTCCCATCAAGAGCAATTTCAGTTGAGGTGGCTGCATCAGATCTGTTATCTTCAGATATCCTAATCCTCTTTCCAAGCCTTGCTGGTTCATTTCCACCTTCACCATATTCTAGAGCTTCATTCCTTGGAGCGATAAGAATTCCATCTTTTGGAGGGATGAATGGAGCATTTTTGATTTGCTTCTTAGTTTTGCAGCTTGGAATGGCCACAACATTGTTTTCTTCAGTCAGCTTTTTCTTCCCAGCAGTGATGTTACTTACACCAAAGTAGTAAGGTTTGGTATGAGCTTTTAGTGAGAAACTAAGTTGCTGCCTTACATGCTCCTGTTGTATGTTTTATGATAAAACATTTAGGACATAGATTATGGGGTTGTTTCTCATAAAAAATTCTTATCCACCTTGTGTAACCTGCATTTTTCTTTGCCATAGCTCATCTTCTCATTGGGTCATTGATGTTGATGAAAACACACACTTTGACACCATCTTTGTCCACTGGTATAGCATCTTTTGGCTCAATAGCAATAACTCCCCCCATCAATTACCCAATTTTTGTTACTGATATGACATTCAGATGTTCTGGTATAAGTTTCTTCAGTTGGATCCAAAGAAATGGTGGTCCCAGTCCAGCTCTTTGTACATAACTGAAGAGTTGTAGCTATGCAGGATGACCAAGTAATTGTTGATACTCCATGGCCTTGTTATAAAAACTTTTTGCTTTGTGTCATCATCAATGAACTTGAACACCATTACATTTGTATCTATCTCCACCACCTTGACTTCACCTTCTGGGATAAAAGACCATGTAAACTTGATGTGGTGTTCTACAGCTTTGAACCCCATTAATCCATTTTCCATTACAATCTTGCCTACCTGACAATTTTCCCATTCACCAGTTTCTTCAATAATATCGTTTCCAACTAATTGAGATTCTTCTTCCTCTTCAGCATCAAGATCCAACGCTGCTTTCTTAAATTTCTCTGCTAGATCAATAACTTGATTATCACTTCCTGCCGCCATAGTGAACTTCAATATTAGTTTGTCCTGTGATTCTCTGACTGGTTTCCCTTGCCTATTATACTTGTATAGATAAGAAGGGTTAGGGTTTTTTTTCCAAAAGAATGGATTTTCTGGCGAGATTGTTGAGTAGAAAAGATATGATTGTTATAACCATATTTTTTATTTCCGGTAACAAGATATATGAATGATAATCCAATGAGAAAAAACAGGAGATTGTTGACATAATTGAACCATCTTTTTTGAATATCAAATTTTCTTTTACTCCGCCTTTTCTTCCTTTGACTTTTCTTCCTGTGGCTAACGGATCAGATGTGACTGAGTTGAACTTTCTCATGATGAAGAAACAATAGAGACAAAATGGCTTCCACAAGCAACTGGGCTAACAGAGCAAACCCTTTAATCACAATATTCATACCGGCAAACGTCATTCCAGAGAGAACAACCTGTAAACACGTTAAAGGAAGTTAAAGAAATTAAAAATCCATTAAGGTTCAAAAAGTAAAATGAATAATTTTTTAAGAAGTAAGAAACATGGACTATTGAAGTATTGAATTAAAATCTGAAATCGATGGATTATTGATCTACAAATTGGATACATCTGCAAAAGACATGATAAGAATGATTAGAGAAAGAATAGATCAACTATTAAAACATGATTTTGATGTCAAAGGGTTTGATAACAAGGATGAAAAATTTAAAACTTTTACTGAGCTGTAGTCGCCGATTCACAGAGACATAATGGCCTGGTCAAATATCAAATCACCCTTTTCTTTTAGGATTTTTCTAAGTTATGACTCGATATCTGACTCGGCTTATACATCTGACTCATTTTGAGTTAGATATCATTTTGTACCTGACTCATGCTTATGCATCTGACTCCTAAGCATTTGAATTAGGTATCATTTTGTACCTGACTCACACATATCTGAAATGGATTCAAATGTTTTTTTTTTCGGATCCGGATGTGACGAGCGAATCCAAACGAATCAGTTGAGTCCAAAAAAAACGTGCAACATATAAAAGTATAAAAAAATTGGTTAGGACTTGCATTTACCTTTTTTACGAGACGACCTCTGCTAAGCTCATATAGTTGGACAAAGAGAAGAAAAACATTCACCATTTAGGATTCTAGGTTGCAACTTGGATGGCAAAAAAAAAAAGGGTTAAGAAAATAGATATTGGAGTATCTTTTAATTAGTGGTAATTCCCACAAAATCTAACCAGTATAACATTAACAGAAGAACATTGTGATATTTCGATCTCGTTCAATTTTATATAGCGGGAACATTACAGAACTCAAATATCATTTTCGCTTCTCTGCTCTCTTGAATCTAACAGATGGCGAAATATAAAATAATCGTGTTTGATGGTAACAAAAATATTGGAGGAAAAACCTAACCAAGAAATGTGCAGGATATGCTTATAATCTGTATTTGTTCGTCGTTGTGGAAGTGGAGAATGGCTTCATCTACATTGCTATAGGGTACAAATGGTGATCAAATATTAACGCTAACAAAGTTCAATTACATGAATATTTATGCTTCTTCTCCTTGGTTTTCAGCAGGAGTAGAAGTCTGTTCACTTCCATCCACCTCAGGTGTCTCCGACTGTTCTGAAACTTCTACTTGAGCATCTGACGAGACTCCATTTTCTACTGCAACTGGATCACTATTATTTTGACTATCATGCTTTTCTTCGGACTCATTAACTACTCTAGGAAGCTCCCTTGTAGGAGCAGGAGGAGGGGGAGGAGGAGCGACTGCTAATAGTTGGCTAACTCCATCAAACAAACTTTTTGACTCCGTGATCAAGGCAGCTCCACCAGGATAACATCGACCAAAGCATGTTGCACAATGCGGATATGCGACCTAAAGATTGAATCCATCTTATATATACGCTTTTGGGATAAGCAAGATGAAAGGGGTGGATAGTCGTGCAACAGGTGATATGTCTAATTGATTTCATGAATTCTTACCTCAAGGAATGCGCGGCAGAGTGAGAGAAAAAGCTGTGACTCGTTCTGTCTCAGCATTCTTGTAGCATTATATAACATCAGGGAGTCTGAAACTGCCCGGAGTCCCTTAATAACTTCCTGAGCCACCACAAGTTTCAAGCTTACTGGGGCACATGGCCGCAATTCGTTCGTAGCGGCTGAGACACCTGCAACAAGAGATTGAACAAGATAACCTTGTTAGAATAAGCATGCCCCAAATTTGATGGCGCTTTGCACACGGTATGTTAGATGTTTTATCTTAACAGTGAAGGGACTGTGCATAACAATGATCGACCATGATGTGCGCTATGGGTTACTGTCTTGTGAGTCTATGTAACAACATTAGATCATCACGTACAAATTTAATTAAAAATGGGATGAAATTACGCAGACATGTATATTTCTACACATACGATTGCTTTTGCATTTTGGTAATTTCTAATTTGTCATGCTCCACACCACATACCAGTATCGGAGACATGCACATGGATCATTGTTTAGTTGGTTTACGCTCAGTATATGTTTAATACATGGAACATCTATCATCTTAAACACTATCTCAAGCTACGACAGTTCAGATATTGTATGGACAGATTGACACTATTGTATAGCATACAATTTCTAAACTTGCACATATTATTACGTAAATATTTTACAGTAAGTTTCTAATTTAATCAACAACACTTATGTGGCACTACAATCACTATAACCGTACGTTTATCCAAAGCTTTGAGACCCATACGAAATATAATCACAAAATAATTGCCCACTGTGTGGATCCAACTGTCTATTTGCTAACATGGACATGGAATACAACCAAGAAAGAGGTTAGTCACACTCACCATTAACAAATATGGCAAGAGGTGGATGCTCCATTAAATAAGAGGGTGGAGTCACATCCTCTTGACTCTCCGCAGATGGACCATTGGTTGAAAATCCTGTTGGTAGCGCAGCAACCCACCGATGTGAATCTAAAACTACCTAACAATACCCGTTGAAAAAGGAAACATAATCAATAATCACTAAAATGAACTACCAAGTAATACAACAATTCAAGTTGATTCTGAACCAATGTGACAAAAGATTAACGTATTCCTCATTGAACAAAACAAAGTCATCCTACTCGACTCTAACAGCAGTATTACAATCAACTATCTTAGACACAACTTACAAATATACCTGAAAATTCTCAACAGCAGTGGCCATATTCTTCGAGAATAAGTTGAGTACTGCACTGAAGCAAGAAAGAACAAAGATCAGAATTCTAAATCACCTGGAAACAAGTTGTTGAAAATAAACAAAATGAAAGCCATTTACTCTTCAAAAAGTGGTGGAAGCAAGCCTCGAAAATCCAGTCCAACCCAACCAAGACCCATGGCACAATACTGTCAGAGCACGAGAAAAAGGTGATCAGTTACTAGCAATTTATTTTGAAAGAATTTTTCTAGCGAAGAGCTATGACTTGCAAGCCCTTAAACTGGATGCTGTCCACTGTACAATTTATCATATCAGTATTTCTATTGGTTTGGTTTTACATAATCAAGGAAGAAATATCACTGATTGCTGAATTAAACAACAAAGAGGAAATGGCCAACTATTTGTTGATGGGCTACATGATCACACGCTTCTCAGAAATGTACAAATCGGAGGGAAAGTACAATCTTGCTAGGAAAAGAATGTAAAAGATGATATTATGGAGGATTTTTTTTTACCATGCACTGATCTAAGATATTTGACAGTGATCCACCCTCGGTAATCTTCGGAAGCATGGTTTTAAGAGTTTTGAGGAGAGAGGTAATTTGATGCATAGCCCAACTAAACAGAAGACCACCATCATAGTTTTGCTCACTTCCAGATTTATCGTCAGCAAAAATTGCTCTGTATTGATTAACAACGTCAAATAGATGCATTCTAAAACAGTTCACCATCCCTTTTAAGTAGTCATACGCATTTCTCTGGTCTAAGTCATCAAGAATGCCTGCAAGCCACGATTCTCTGCATCTCAAAAACTGACTCCAACGAAAAGGAATTTCTGTTAGAAACAGAGCCAGAATAAGGAAACATAAATATATATACCCGTGAAAGCATAAAGTTTGGTGACAACAAGAATAACTTTTTATCACTTTAGCCTACCATAAATGAGATATCAACAGGAATGCCTTTTAAAATATATAAAGAGATCATAGCAGTACCTGTAAACGCATTTCAGACTCAGTAAATACTCCTATTCGGCGTAAATGTCCAATTATACGAAGACATTCGGGCAACTGCATTAAAAACCATCGAATGGGAAAGATCAGATCTCATGTACTAAAATCATATTTAAGAATCTCTAGAAAAAAAAAATGGATAAGTGAGGGAATACTTTACTGCTTCTGCAGTTGTGTTTCTTATGTTAACAATACAGTACCTGGATATTAGACCGAAGTTTTTGGAGAAGCTGAGACAGAAGAGATTCGGTTGTATGTGCAACTTCCGCTGCTAGTGCCTGAATCACAGGTAGCCTTGGCCAAGAAAAAAAAAGTTTCAATTCCATGGATTAAAGACTCTACATTTTTATTTTAAAATTGGGAGTAATTAGTAAAACTTTTCCTTTTGATCAGATAATTACTGAAACTTACTTCGGATGCATCGTTGACAGTTTGCAAACAAAGGCTTCCAAATCCAGGGCCTCGTCATAATTTCCATTCCTTACACATCTACAGCAAGAAGAAACTTTGAGTCCTTAAAACTTGGTCCAACATAGTCTCCACTAATTACTGAAGGACGGCGAGTTTCAGTTTAAATAGACAAAAATAAAAAACACTTACGTGTCCATAAGCTGAGGTATTTCAAGCAAGTCGAGCAATGTACTGTGGTTTGCTAGTAATGTTCGATTCAGCTTTCTCTTCTCCAAAATCTGTTGTGCAGAGTCAATGAACTCCGTGCAACCGGATGTAAGCTTTGGAATCTCATTTATCTGTTCGGAAAACAAAATCTTAGCTACATGATTTCCATTTTAATAAAACACGCACCAATTAAGCAGCGCTACTGTGTAAAAGATTACCCAGTATGCCCACAAAATAATATTACAGAACGAGCATCAGTAATTGCCTCTCATCACAAGCTTAAGTTTCAACGGGAAAGATAATGTTGCCAAATAGACTCTACAAAATACTTGCACAGTGCACAAAATAGTAATTTCTCAAATTTGTGACAAAGTAAATGTACCAGAAATGATAAAAAGATTACTCAATATGCCCTTAAAATTGAAAAAGAAAGAACATCGGTTGTTGCCTCTCATCACAAGTTTAAGTTTCAACAGAAAAGCTAATCATGCAAATAGATTCTACAAAATACTTGCACATACTACTAATTCTCACATTTGTGACGAAGTAAATGTACCCACATGATATATTCCCTACTGTCCAATCGTGGGAATATCCCCACCATTGCTGAAACTTGTCATAACAACAGAAGGACAAGTCGTAGTAGAGTCCTTCAACAACATTTCAATAATCAAGATCATGGCCTTGTAATATTGAAGCCAAAAAAGAGGAAAAACGTAAAACAGACACATAACCTAAAATTAGATCATATAGAGACTATCTTAGTGTTGTGGCATCAATTGCCCAACGTGGACACTCCTCTAACCTTGCTTTCTTCAACAAAAAATATATACCTCTACTAGATGAGTAAATTATTTAGATAAATTCAGTGGCGGAACCAGGATTTCCAATTTTGTGTGTGTGTGTGTGTGTGTGTGTGGGGGGGGGGGGGGGGGGGGGGGGGGGGGGGGGGGGGGGGGGGGGTAAAAAGAAAATTTGTCGCACCCAAATCAATCTGGGAAACACTATTTCACCTTGAAAGCAATAACAAAATAAGATCATATTAAAACAGCAATGTACAAAGTTTTTTGTCAACAGACTCCGCCTCAGACAGAAAAATACTCTTACTAACAAGAGTTCAATCTTTGGGGAACATCTCTATACCTTTGCAAATTGCTGATGCATTGAAAAGAAGTGGAATCTACAAACAGATGTGAACAACATGACTTAGATTAAATTTGTTATCGTTCTAAGCACTAAAATATGACACTATCAGAACCTATACAAAGGGCAGGCCAAAGAAATTCTTGTTGAAGAATCTAAGAAATTCTTTAAACACTCAATTCCATAAATTTGAATGGCTCGTCGTAGCTTACACGAACCTAAAGAAAATTTCTAAGGTACGAAGGGCCATTAAAATTCACAGCTGTGAAAAGTTTATGAAATGTGTTGCAAACTAAATTAACCTCAAATACGCTACTAAGCCATCTCCATAAAGCAGTGGCATAGCTGCATTTAAAGAACAAATGGGAATTGGTTTCTAAATGGGAGTGAACAACACATAAAGAACAACTTGAAACTACTGTAATACCTAAATCCTGCATCACATCATCAGTTGAGACTCTGTCGTGGAGTAGTTTCCATGTTAACCAGGCCTGTTCAGCAGTACCCTAGCTTCCCATACACTCGCAAAATCCATATGTGTGCAGTAACACTATAGAGTAATACTGTAAAGATTCTATTACTTTGATGCAATTAAGTCAAACTTCCAGTTGAGTTTAAAATAAATCATCAATGACTCCTAACCTCCTACATTAGTAAGTGTTTACAGGTGACCAAGCAAATAGATAGTATAAGCATTTCGACAAACACTTACCGAGCATCCCTCGTATTGCACAACATGGACTACCTCTCCCTCCCATTTTTCTCTATTATTCTTCTACTTCACAAACAACAACAGATATGAATATGGTGGACTAAATTGCTTGGCTTGGTGGACTAAACATAATTTTCTTTTGGACAAAGGGTAAATTACTGACTTAGTGAAGTTTTGTAAGAAAAACAAAGGGGTGGGGGGTGGCTACAGCCAGGTTTAGTCAACCTGTGCTTCCGCCCCTGGATAAATTGATGCCAAGTTCATTTTTCTATGATTCAATATATTCTTCATCACAATGTACCTCTTAATTGACTTCACATAATTCAGTAAAATCTGTCACTTAAACTGCTAATATTTGGCAAAATTTTGTTGCATAATCACCTAGAGACTATCTTTGTGTAGCACCAATTACACAAGGTAAACACTCTTTAACAACCTAAACTGGCTTTCTTCAACAAAAATCATCTACCTCTACTATATAATCCATTAATGAGTAAATTCTCCAGACAAATTGGTACCATGTTCATTTTCTATGTTTTGGTCTATTCTTACCTCTTAATTCAGTTCCAATAATTCAAAGTCTGTCACTTAAATTGCTGATTATCAGAAAAAATAAGTTGCAGGATCATCTAATTCAAGTCAAATTTGAGCTTAAAAGGAACCTTAAATTCAACTACAATTTAAATAACTTGAAAAAAAAATCAATAAAATAAATACCGTGGCTTCAAGATGTTTATCAACAGCAGAAACTTGTTCGCGAATCGCAACTAAAGCATCAGCAGCAGCAATAAACGCTCTATAATTCCCAACTGCAACTTCTTGCATTTGCCTCCGAATTCTCTCTGAATCCACTCGTAGCAGCTCCGGTTCCTACATAAAACAATCAAAATATTAATACCAACACACATTTTCATAACATCAAATGATTTAGATAAAGAGAACTAGATTTTGAGGGGATCTGATGAGATACCTTATGAAGACGTTCAAGAGTAAACGAAAGAAGTTCAGAAACATATGGTTGTTGAGCAACAGAAGCAAGAGGTAGAAGACTTGATGCATCCATTGTTGAATCTTCTGATGAATCCATTGATTGATTGATGAATTATACAAATTCGACCCTATGAAAATTTAGGGATCGAATTTTTAGAATTTTTTTTTACTGATCCAGAATTTTTTTCTTTTTTTTTTTGGTTTTTCCAGATCCGGGAGGGGAACGAGTTTTGAGTTACTGTACTGGATCTGATTTTTCCTGGACCTTAGTCTTGGTCTATCGTACTAGAAAGCTATTTCCACCCATTTGTTTTCATCCGGGAGATACGGTTTTTCAGAATCGGACTTTGTGCCAACCTGACCAGACGACGGATCGAGGGTGTCCATGGATGTTTGAAAACTCGATATTTGCTTGAATTCATATCCGAAATATCTAAAATTATAGGTTTTCGAATTTTTTTATAAGAATAAAAATTCCGATACTAAGGTATATTTTCTTAACTACTAATTAATTTTTAAATATTTTTTTGTTATTATTTTAAATGATTACGGATCGGATAATATCCGTTATCCGGATAAAAAATTAGGGTGAGAAAAATATCGTTTCGGATTTCGAATCGAATACGGGTAGTATATAGGATATTCGGATTCTGATACGTATAGCACACTATTCGCATCCATATACATCGGTTGACACCCTTACACGGGACACAAAGATTTGCAAAGATGTAGGAAATAAGTTGACGTCGTTCACCATCACGGAATAGTAGGGTGTGTTTTTGGTGTAAAAGCCTCTCGCATCTGTCTCATTTTTTTTTCCTTTAAATTTGGATTGCGTTAAGTACTTTTGAATTTGTGCATACTCATGACGAGTGTGGACACAATACTTATGTATCGTCTTTTGATTTAACTTTAAATGGTTATGTAGCGAGAAACGAAACTTTTTTAACTTTAAATGGTTATGTAGCGAGAAACGAAACTTTTAGCCCGCATAGTAATTGGGTTTAGTAGCTAACTAGTTAACCAATTAGATGAAACTATCGCACATAATGCTTTTTAAAGGAGCATGCAGAAAGTTGTATTACGTTTTAGGATCAATTCTTTTTTAAAAAAAATGCTCTTTTGAAAAGCAAACGAAGTTTCTGAAGAAATTAACAAATTAGGGAAATTTTATATTAGTGTGAGAGTGAGTAAACTAGTCTAGTTACAAAATTTTACAGAGAAAAAAATGATATAATTTCCACTCCGGGAACAAGAAAAAGCAGTGATTTTACGATTTTTCCATTTATCGCTTCATATCAACAATATAAGGAAACTTCGAATTGACATATCTCCCAAATTCGAAATTGAAGATTTATATAGTTGGAAAAAAATTATGCAACGAGTACAAAGATAACTACCAAATTATAAACATACACTAGAACAAAATCTAGCTGAAAAGATCATTACAAAGGATTGTGTAACCTAATAAGAAAAGAGTACCAAGACCAAATATACCACCAATTCTTTTTCCTTAACCTATTAAGACACACTATGTGCAATCTTTTCGAAAACATAATGACAATAGACAAAGTGACCTTGATAATAATCCAAATTCGACTAAGGACTCACTATAAGATCAATAAAGGTATGATTAATGTATGAGTCTATTTACCCTAATTATAAAGTTGAACAATATAATGCGGAGTACAGTAAATAACACATACACACAAGAGTTTGTTAATGACGAAAACTACTTGGAAAAAAAAAACCCTAGTTCAATTTTGAAGGCCCTAAAAATTAAACGGCTACATCAATGCCTACCTGCAACGTCGTGTAGTTGATATTAAATAAACTATCCCTAGTCACTCAGTTTTTCCAGTATCTCTGCGCGTACAACCAATCTGGCCAGTGCATGCGAATCCCTCAGCAGATCCCACAGTCAAGAGTTGCTTCACTGCAATGAAGACTTCTGCAACCTAATTCTGTTAAGATATCTTTTAAACATCATGGAATCAAACTTTTTGACAACCAGTCACTTCCAATCTTTCAGAGTCAAGGTTCTTCCGCCTAGGTCTAAGATACCAATTATATCTTATTTGAAACTTCTTGATCACGATCAATCAAGATTTATGATTATCGAAATAATCCACTCCATTACAAGGTTTACATTTATGATAAGTCACAAAAAACTTGTCGATCCACAAGAATTACTTTTATCAAAGAGAAACTACTTATTCTTCCCCGAAAATCAAGTTAGAAAGATATATAGATCAAGATATTAAAGTCTTTAAATCTTTAGCGTATCCAATCTTCTTGATCAAGTAACAACCTGCACTTGATTCCACAATATATTTTTTCGCACAGAATGGAGTATGTTAACGTTTGCACAATAATTCTATCAAGATATTATGTATCCCTAGAATTTATACAATCATATTTTCAAGTCTTGAGTGGATTCATATCAAAGAGAAGGATTATGAAATAAATAAGAATTTATCAAGAAGATAACTGTAAGTTAGTTCAGTAATGAGTAATAAACAACGAATATAAATAACAATCTAGTTTCCCACCCATAATATTTCTAATGTTCCTTGATTTTAAAGAAGGCTTTAAACTAGTTTATCGTGCACTAGTACAATTATGGCTTTTTGTCACGGTTACCCTAGTCACGGTTGTAACTATAAACGTGACTAAAGTTTGGTTTGTCCCGGATAAATATGTGATCGTGACCATTTCTCTTATATGTGGACACGAGTGCGTTCAACGCGTGTCTGATAATCCTCAATCCGTATTTTCTTAACACGATTGAAGTTAAAACTACTTCGGTTTCTTAACCCACCTTCTATCTCCCACAACTTCCTACTGGATTTCAAGTTTCCACTTCCTTGTCATTCTTCCGAGCAATCTTTCCTCTTTACTTCTTTTTTTGTCATTCCAACTCAAATTCGGCTTTTTCTTATCTCTTTGTTTTGATTCTCTCTGAGTCTTCTTCAATCTGCGTTCTGATTTTTATTCATTTTTTTTCCAGGTGATAGGAACTTAACTCCAAAATTGGGTTCTCTCGCTATTACATCTATTCTCACTTTCTCTTCACATATCTTTCTTCCGTTATTGGTTTATCTTTGTTTTTGATTAAAAAAAAGATTGATTTTTTTTTTGTAGTGGGTGATCATAAAAGAACCATGAGGTAATAAATTCTGTGTCATTGATAATTCAATTTAGTAAAATTCCGTTATTACTTCCATCTATCAGAGGTTAATTATCAGTTGATGTAAATTAGGGTGACTGGTTTTGTAAATTAAGGTTAATAGATTCTGAAAGTTATGGTTCATTAGTTGATGGTAATGCTTTTGTTCGTTCTACTTCACAGACGGGTTTAATTTCTTTTATGAATTGGTTGTTCAATTTTGTAAGTAAGGCTTAATTATAGGTATTAGCTTCTATATTATAAAACTTTATTCTTGAAACTTTTAAGATTTTTTAATTTTTTGTGCTTGAAGTGTTTGGTGAACAGCCTAATAAGTTTTGAGTTTGGTTAGTGATCTTGTCAGATGTGTGTATTATGTGAGAAGTGATGGGTTTTCAATGAGTTAGATTTTGTATTCAATATATTTGATCGAAGTGGCAAATTTAAGTAGCATGTTCTCTTATGTTCGATAATGACACATGGTTGACTAAATAATGCGGAATATAATTTGAATGGTAGTCATGTTTGTTAAAATATTACAATGTAGTTAAGTACATTTGAAATAAAACTAGAAGGAATACTCTTAATTGCATGGGAAATACTGTTGGAATTGGGAAATTGATATTGTGCTCATTGATTACGTGGATGGATATTTCATGATCAATAATGTTGCTTCTATGAGTTTGATATTTTGTTTAGTATCTTAGATTAAGAGGTATGTGTATTTTATGTATATTACTTGTTCGATCTGATTTCATTTTCCCACGGAGTATGAATCGAAGGTTCCAATCAGTCATTTTTTTCTTTTTTGTTTCTCTCTACATCTCTATTAAGTTTGAAATTTTTAATGGTTAAAATTAGAGGAAAACGTAATAAACAATGGGTCTTGCTCCTTTGATGTTTTGAAGCCATGGTAACGCTTTAAATATTTTGTGCATGGGGATCTACATAATTTTTATGATTGATGCTACTTTTTTTTTGTTGTGTAATTAGGTTATCTCTGTAAAAATTGATTTTGTTTAGTAAAACGTGTGTTTTAAGGCACACAATTTGATTTTGTTCGATTAAGTTCAAGCGGATTGGGTATTTCTGGTAAGAGTTTGACGTCGTTATCAAGTTTTTCGACTCGTTTATAGATGTAATATTCGGCTCATGTATGAAAACATGGATTCGTTGTATTTTAGGAGTTTTTTTATTTGAAATCATAGTGAATTAATTCCCCCTAATTTTGATTGTGTTTGAAATTTAAAAATAGATACCCAAGATAAGCATTGCTGGAGTCGAAGGGATCCATGCCTTTTCTCTCAATGTTAATGGTAAGTTGGTTTCCTCCTATGAATCTTATTTTAAAGATGAATTGGCTTTCCATGTCGCTTTAGCAGTGAATCCAAAGATCATAATGACCATTAACCCAGTCGATCCATCTGTTCCAGACTTGGTTTGCATTTCTTTTTGTGCTATCTTAGGATTATTCTGTCATCAAATTGGTGACTCATACAAAGGTTATTCTAGACGTTGGCTGTGGTGTTGCTAGATTTGATGGATACTTGTTGGACAAAAATGTTATTACTATGTCATATTGTCATTTTCCCCAAAGGATGAACACGAGGATCAAATACAATTTGCACTCGGGCGAGGAATTCCAGCTATTCTGCCAGTCATTAGGACACAAATGCTTACCTTTTTAGATAATTCTTTTTATTTGATCCATTGTGCACGATGCAGGGTGCATTAGGATGCAGATGGTAGGTCTCAATTATATAACATGTTGTTTTTGACAGGGTTGAGTTCCATTTCTCAAATGTTGTTGAATTCATATATAAATCGATCCCGAAGATTTCTGGAGCTTATTTGTGTGGAATTGTTTTTTTCTGCAGCTGGGAAACCGTTAATGGAGCTTAACAGGGTTATAAGGCCAGGAGGGGTTTTCGTATGGTCTGCAACACCAGTTTATCGTGATGATAGTGACAGAGATCGGAATGTCGGGAAGGTTTTGTTGGCTTAACCCATTTTCCCACCTAAATCTAGTTATAGAATCTTGACTGGCTAACCATGTACCTAGGATGTGGCAGTTCATCAATTGAACTTCATCTTTTTATGTTCATTGCAGCCATGGTAGCTTTAACTGAATCCATTTGCTGGAAGGTAGTAGCGAAGACAGTTGATCCAACAGGAATTGGGCTTGTAATTTATCAAAAGCCTGTCTCTAGTGTGTGCTATAAAAAACGTAAAGTGAATGATCCTCCATTGTGTCATCCAATTGAGAAAATAAAACATTCCTGGTATTTATTACTAAGTTAAAACAGGCATATATTTTTCATGCTATTCAATTGACTTATTTCGTGTAATACGACTTATGTTGTTTTGTCTCTGAGGCAGGTATACACTCCTAGTAAGTTGTCTTCCCCAACTCCCAGTTGTTAACTCAGGTGGAGATAACAAATGCACTACCCCTTGGCACCAAAGGCTTAGTATAAGACCTGCTAGTCCGGAACCAAGTGCTGAGGAAATATTTTACAAGGACGCTAAACACTGGTCTGCACGTGTGTCGTAAGTGTACATGGGTGGCGTTTCTCTTAACTGGTCGCCTATCCGGAACGTAATGTATACAAATGCTGGTTATGGAGGGTAAGACACATTTAGAAACTAATTATGCAGGCTTATCTTGATTTACTTGAATGTGAATTAAATGGAACTTAACCACTGATAAACCAATTTAAATTTGTACAACAATTCCCTTGAAGTTCTATATTAGTTTAGCATCGTCATATGTTCTTGGAGCACATCTCTTTCTCGTTTTTTGTATAGTCCCTATCTTTCAATCTCTACAATGAAGGCTAGACTATACGAAGATCAATTCCTTGTCACATAGAAGGATTAACAATTAGTTGAATTGTAAAACATTAAGCTATCTCTTTCGCGTTGTTGAACTTGATTTTGTGTTTAGTTCAATCGCCTGTAACAAGAGAGAGCCAGAGACACCAAATTTACTGTCTATTATTTTCTTCATCCACACAAGTAAAATTCTCAATGTTCAGATTGTTTTTCCTTTTCTTCATTTTTAGTCAGTGCCCCTTGGCTGCCACCAAAATACTGGATATGCTTAAGCAAAACCAGCTTGAGTAAAAATAAAAAATTCTTGTTCAAATTCAGTATAAGACTAGAAGTTGTATTTCTTATAGTTAAATACATAATCTTGTCTAACATCACTACAATTGAAATTGGTTAGTTAAATACATAATCTTGTTTTCTGAATGCTGATTACCTTCAAAAAATTGCAGTGTATTCAGGCTTACTTCCGGTGGGATCGATTCACGGATTACCATACTACAAGACTGGTGTTTTAGTGGCTGCAGCTTTCTGTTGAGTATCACATGCTAAGGTAATTTAAGGAAGTACTAATTAAGGTTAAACTTTTTAATCTATCATGCATCTAATCTTCACTGGTAACACAGCATATACCAAGCTGTGAGATCTTTGATAGATTAGCGAAGTCAGTTGCTTTGTTTGTAACCTACTTTTTCCTCCATTGTTAGTCTTTTTTACACTTTTTTTTATTTTTCTCTTTTGCATCCGAGCAACATCCTAGATACAGAGTTTGGAGGAGCTCTTGCAGTGCGATTGGGCACAACCATATTGAGTAAATCAGACCTGGAGTAGGCATGCAATGTCAGTGGAATTATCCCTAGGAAACTCGGTTGGGGGCCACCCTTCCTTCTGTTCTATGGGAAAGTGTTTATATGTTTTGATACTTGATTATTATATTGAGATGTCCTTATTATTAACTCTTGTTGAATCCATATATCAACATAAATGTAAACTACGTTGATTTTGCAAGATATTTACAGATTCAATGCCATGCTTAGTGATTTTAATCAGGATTATTTAACTGTTTTTCCAAAAAAAAATCATAAGGAAGATAAATATGCCTAAGCATCCAAATCTTACATATGTTCGATAGCTTAAAATTGGTCACGGTAGTAACAAGGAATTCGTCTCCAATGATTATGTTTGGTCACGGTATATTCCAGCATCCCATGACTAAAGAGAAAACTTGTCATGGTGTACCATGAAATCCCGGACTATCGAAGTTGTGGTCATGGTGGATTTTAGAAATAGCCCCGCAATTCACTGTGGCCAAATGTCAGACTTTTGGCCACGCAGGCTTTAGTCACGGTTCCTCAAAAATGAATCACCGTAACCATAGACATTTGGACACGATAAATTACCGTGATTAAAGTTCATTTTTGTACTAGTGGTGCTTTTTTCCAAATTGAATCATATTACTTGTTGTTGACAATAATCTTACACTTGTCTCAGGTGTGTCCTACAATGAGTTTGTAAGAACGAAAAGTTCCGTTGTTTTTAGTATTCAAGTCATCTAAATGCTAAGGCCATTGTAACTGCACTTTTCGCATGACGCGCATGCTCAAAGATATATCATTGACTAAGATGAAGCTTCATGTCAATCTTATGAAGCTTATTAAGGGATGCATCATAGTATGGGTGCATCGTCTTCACATTATGATGCTATAATACCATTATACTTGTCCCTTACCAAAAGAAACGATATTAACTAACGTTGCTTACCTAAAGAAGTATCGTGATGTTACGACATCAGCATGCTTGACCCTTACTCGAGGATCGATGTAATATTTACCCATGTTTCTTAATATTGGAAGTAAATTTACACTATAAATACTGGAGCTTGTATTCCTACAAACTCATCCCATGACACACTACCTAAAAGTTTTTGTGGGACGCCCACTCATGCATACTCGCTGATGGAAGAAGTATCCTAAGTGAAATCTCTTGTGTGGATTTAGTTTATATCCTTTTTTTGGATCAAAAAGATTTTAATAGTATATTTTTGGGAAACTAAATTGTATTGTTCTTTCAGTTTTCGATTATTGATTTGACTGACTAACGATAAAGTTGAACTTGATAGATCTAGTTTGTTTATTCGGTGGTCCTTGTATTATGATATAAGGCCACTCGAATTAGTACAGGTGTTAGAGCATTGGTCGGTCGAACTCGCATGCATTGCTATCTCAAGCATGTTTGTCAATATTAGTGATCAAAACTATATGTCTGGATTTCTAGTTTACTTATGACTAAGTCCCGGTCTAGGATAGTTAAGTGTAGTTGAAGCTCCAGAATCCATGGCGATCATCTTACGAAGACGAATAACTACTCGAGGAACCGGTGGAACTTCATCCGACTAAAAGGTATGTGGATACTTGAACTTATCTATCACTCAAAAGTCTATTCTATCTCCCACTCTTGAGACAAAGTCGTATAAGTATGATAGTTTTCATACATACACATTTGCTATTTAGAGTCGAGTTTACTCGCCTATCTTTTTCTCGAAATATGTGTTGGTAAGATTTCGCTTTAACCATTTTCATCTTTACCCATGACGAAAGTCATGATGACGTTTCAATCTTGAAAATAGCTTTGATGACGATAGTCGTGAATAACGATTGTTATAACATTATAGAAGAATGTTTCAATGTTTGAAATGTAGAGTTGAGATTACCATCTATGGATATAAGCATATATAGTATGTTTGCACATTAGTGTATAAATCCATGTGCCGGAAGCCAAGTACGTGCATATGTGTGCATGCGGTATTGGTGAAGGAGACATGTTAAGTACGCGTACTCGTACGCGTACCCACAGAAGTTTTTATACCGAAAATTTCTACTATGTTTGTAAACTCAAATCTGGTAGCTAAGGTACGCGTACTCAAGCTAGTGATATCTCAAATCGGTAGTTCATGAACTTAAAACAATGCAATCTTTGCAAACCATGGCTATATTGTTCATGAATTGATTCAAGTGGATCAAACCGGTTTTGTTTCAACTGTGTCTATGAATAAATACCTAAGCAATTGAACAACTCTTCAACTAGTTCTTATGAATCATTTGATATAGTTATGAGAAAGATGAATACGGTTAATATGAAAGTGCTCATATGGATAACCATTGGTTAAATATTTGTGAACCAACTAAGTGTACACGTTTAGGTATGGTTACTCAAACCAAAATGAATACATTTCATTTGTATGTGTGACAAGCTAAGTTTCGATCTAACGGTTGAAAGATATTAGCTTGGTTGAATCAGGTTTTTCATCTAACGGTGAATATTGAATGCTTTGTTACCAAGGTAACTTAGATTACAAACCCTGATTTGAAAATTATATAAATGAGACATCTAGCATCTGGAAAAACTAATCCCCACACCTCCTGTGTGATACTAGTTGGTTTGCTGGAGTCGATTCTCCTTTAACCTTAGGTTTCTTCTCGAGACCCTGTAGGTTAACGACTGAAAGACTTCATTGGGATTGTGAAGCCAGAAGAAACTACTTTTCTTGTAGTTGAGCGATCTGATCTTGCCATTTTCTATCGTACAAGTTCAATTGAATAATTGGCTTGAGATTATATCTCCGGTAAGGAAAGATAAAAAGAAATCACAAACATCTTCGTCTCATCGTTTGTAATTACACAATATCTAGTTTCGCTACCATACGATTTAGATTATTGTGATGTGATTGATAATACTAGGCTGTTCTTCGGGAATATAAGTCCGTTTTATCAATTAGTTCCTGTTCACCTTGATTTATCAAAAGACGAAACAAAAACTCTTCGGTATTTTTGTGGGAGACAGATTTATTCAATTCTATAGACTTTCCTGTGTGAGATAGATTTGTTTATCAAGTCTTCGACTTTGGGTCGTAACAACTCTTAGTTGTGGGTGAGATCAGCTAAGGGAATCAAGTGCGTAGTATCCTGCTGGGATCATAGATGTAAGGAGCACAACTGTACCTTGAATCTGTGTGATATTGATTAGGGTTCAAATACAGTCCAGACCGAAGTTAGTTTGTAGTAGGCTAGTGTCTGTAGCGGCTTAATACAGTGTGGTGTTCAATCAGGATTAGGTCCGGGGGTTTTTCTGTATTTGCGATTTCCTCGTTAACAAAATTTCTGGTGTCTGTGTTATTTCTATTCTGCATTTTATTTTGTTATATAATTGACATATCACAGGTTGTGCGTTAAGATCAATCAATTAGAATATCCAACCTTTGGTTGTTGATTTAAATTGATTGACACTTGGATATTGGTCCTTGGTACCATCCAAGTTATCTCTCTTGTATTTGATAAAGACTCGCAGATTTCTATTTGCTTGAGTATAGATCAAATCGAGAGGTCGAGATAATAACTCCTTGATATTCGTTTTATTAAGATTGAGTCTGACTATGTAGTTGATTCTCTTAAAAGTATATTAGAGTTAGTCCATACAGATTGCTAATCGAAATATTGGGTGAGGTTGTTAGACCCCCGCATTTTCAACGGGTATTTGTAAAATCTTGAAAGTAAAAATCTTTATATTTAATGACTAGCAGAATTCCTTTGTTAACCCTCATTAATTAGATAAAATGGCCCCACTTTAAATTTTCTCTTTACCTGCGATAAGAGCATCGTCTTTCCCTTTTATGTCCGATATGTTTTCAAAGTGTTTCTAACCTTCTTCCCAACTATTCCTCCATGAATACTGCTCTTAGTAAACAGTATTGGACATTTTCTTAATCATATCATGTGCAAATGGGATGAGTAGCATGCACAATTAAATAGTTAATGTAATTGACTCATACTCGTCACGTCAACCAAACAATGGAGATCAGTCTGATCCTTTTCACTTAATCTGACTTTTCGCATTCAATTACCATCTAGCTTGATATCATATGTTAATGGAAGTGAAAGATCGGTGAAGGGGTAGTAAACAAGTTTGCGACCGGTAACCCTAGGGTTTCAGAAATAGTATGACTAATCAATTAACTGTCGAAAGCATAACAAATATATGTGAAAATTTGTTTCATCCGATTAGAAAATGACGGGATATTTTCGCGTAAAGGAAAGTCAAAAGCAAAGTAGTTCCGAAATATTCAAGGGTATATATGAAATTTAATCTTCTATAATGTAAGTTTAAGTAAAACTACACTTCCAAAAAAAAAAAAAAAACCAATTCCAATATAAAAGGTGAGATATTAATGTTTTCTTAACCTCTATGCGGGTATATAAGTTAAGAAAACCCCAACAAATTTATAAACAAAAAGTTTATGCGGAGAATCAAAATTATTCAAGAATTTAATGCTAGGAAAAAATTAAAATTATTTTTGTTATAATAGCTTCGTCATTTATTAATTTTTTAAACTAAATAAACAAATAGTATTAGATGTCGAGTTACATAAATCTCTGGAATTTCAACTTTAACCGGACAAGCACAACTCCTACCATCTTATTTACAATTTTGATCGTCCAGGGTGATAATGATTAAGATTACAGCTTTAATAAAAGATTATGTAAAACTCAAAACTCGACATGGTAGCATTCTACTAATGGTAAAAAATGCAGTTGCCTTATGTTTGAATTAGCAACCAGTAGCTCAATTTACTCCAACATATCAACTTTCTTTTCCGAACTTTACCTGTCTGAAAGAAATACAACATCAAAACAACTTAACAAGAATGGACTATCTAGTCTATGCTTAACTCGACAGTATGTAGCACAACTATTTTCACATCTCAATTTTGGTAACCAGATGAAAACCTTATAAATAAATGAGCTAAGTAATGTAACATCCATGAGTGTAATTAGTCACTTATTTGATTCACCCACCGCCTTGATAATATGATGCACAAAGTATATGATAAACAAAAATCAATATAAGTATGAGGAGCCTAAAATGAATGAAATGCGGAATCTTTTTTCCAAATATTTTTCAAATTTATATACAATAAATAATTAACAAACTCAAATTTCACTTTAAGAGGGAACCACGCCATATTACATTTACAATGGTTCTAAAGGAAATGACCATTAACAAAACGTGATAAATAATTTTCTTTAGCTTTCAAATTTATACATACAAATACATAATAGAGCACCCAAAACTATAAATTGCATATACCACGGCTTGAGACTTTCAACCACTTAAATCATGTTGGAGTTTCTTCCAAAAAAACCTCAGGAGTTTTACCAGGAGAGACTCATCCCATGACATTGATGACAACATGCCAGAAATAGAAGAAAGAAGGATGCAAAATAATAAGGAAACGAAATTTGAGTTGCTTGGGATGTATAAAAGTAGTAGTAGGGATTCGGATAGTTATGAGGTCCATTGGTCGTTGATGATGGGGATGAAGGTATATTTCCATTAGTGGTTGGTGGTGGCATGTTTTCCCATGAAATTTCAGAAGGTGGAGGTGGTGGTTTCTGCGATGTTTGTGCTGGAGTTGGTTTTCTGGGTGATGGTGGTGGCTGTGGGGAGTGAGTGGTAGGAGACTTAGGAGTTGGGTAGTGAATGGTTGATGGTGGGGGTGACGATGATCGAGGTGGTGGAGGAGACGAAGGTAACAATAGAGGCGGTGATGAACATATAACTGGGCAAGTAGTACATTCACTAATACAAAGTAACTGATCTTCTTCGGACGATAACGAAGATCTTGTAAAAACAACAGTGGCTAAAGTTCCCACCATTAGCAATTTGATTAAGCATCCTCTCAAGTATGTTAAACCAGCAGCAGTTCCATGACAAGTTGCCATATCAATTGAACACAACAATCATAACCCTTGAATAAGCTAACTAGTTTGTTTTGGTTCCTACGTTTTGTATTTATAAAACTTCAAATGATTTGTAACATCCCATGGACAAGTGTAAAGTTCACATTTGATTCTTTCTTCAACGAATACTCATTCCAAAGTGTAAAGTGCATATTATGTATTTAAACTTTTAGCACCGTGTCACTACTTCAAACATCGGGCAACAAAGGGACTTGGGAGTGGAAGGGATGCAAATCCTTTGTCACCAGACACATTTACACCGAGAAAGCGAAAGACAACAAAAAAATTAGCCCCAAAAGTACGTAGTTCCTTCCTCATACACGAAGGGAATGCATAGATGCGATTGCCAGCCTCTTTCATTCAAAGCGTGTTTGGCAATCCCAATAAAATTCTCTTTTTTTTTTCTCAACTTTTACTAGTACTAATCGTTTGATACCTTTCTCCAAACACAATCTTACCTTTTTCTTTTCAGAAATCTCTTCCTCCAGGTTTTCTAGCTTTGTTCTTGATTCGTCTCACCTCACTTGTCTTTTCCTTAGCTTTGCTAGTTTCTTTACTTTCTTGATCGCCTGCCATCTGCAGCGGGTGGATTAGTGGTTCGGTTCGGTTCCGTTCATTTTCACCGTTGAAATGGCTTATATGCAAACCCTACTTCTAGCTAGTGCATGCATGTTTAGAGGAGATTTGTTTTGATACACATATTGTAGACACTTTTCAACATTTTTATGGGAACTTTGACTCCTAGTGGTTTGCACGTTAATCATTAATTTGGGTATATTCCCTTCGCTACTTCTGTCGTGAGACTCGTGACAAGCTAGCTAGTGGACTCAGCTAACTAAGCTAAAATTGGTAGTAAATTGCATTATCTCGCGATTTATGTTGAAATTCTAGCGATCCCCATAGTCTATAGTTTTCATGACTTCGGTTTCTTGTTTATTCCATATTCTGGCGCTCTCCATAGTTCACGACTTTGATCTTTATAGGACAATAATCTGTTAGACCCGGAGCAGATGTCTCTGTGGTGCAGTGGTGGATTGATACCAATGATCAAAATTCGAAACTATCAGCACCCAAAAAAATTCCACTTGACATAAAAGTCGGTTCACGCAACAAATTATTGGTGAGTTAGACAAGGAAAAATAAGAATACACTGGAAGAAATATACACTTAGTTGCACCCCACCACTTTTAACGGTTAAATATTGTCAACTCGAAGACTTTTCAGCTTCCAGGTTCAGCTTCCAATTTCAACGAACAACCTCTCAAAAAAAGAGTTCAATTTCATTTCTTCAATCCTTTGTAAGTAAACTCAATTCCAATCCAGAAGTAGCTAGGGTTCATGTTACAAAGAGTTTTTGAGGACAAAAACAATCTGTTCAAATTAAGCTAATTAAATGTCTAGTATTAAAACAACCAGTACTAAAACAACCAGTAGCGATGGTAGTCATTCATTATCGCCAACATCGTTGGCAGGCACAAGAACATTGGTGGCTGTGGCAGTAAGGGGAAGTAGTATGGGTAGTCGACAAGCTGTTCGGTGGGCGGTTGATAATCTTATTTCCATTGCAGATAGATTCGTTCTTGTTCATGTCATGCCTCCCCTTAATACCATTTCAACTCCATGTATGTTATCCCTCTCTCCATCTCTCAAATAATTTATGTGTTGAATGTGCTCCCCTATGTTATTGATGACAATTGTGGGTTCATTTTTTTTTCTCAGCGGGAAATCGCATCCAAATCAGCGAAATGGATCCAACCATTGTAGCTATGTATAGGCAAGAAGTTAAAGCAAAATGTGAAGAAGTCTTTCTCCCATTCAAAACATTATGCAGATCAAAGGAGGTTTGCTTATGATTCATGTCATGAACCTTTTTCCCGATTTTACTTGACGTAGTCTAAGCTTTCGGTTTTATATCATGTGTAGATGGAGACTTTGATTTTGGAGGATGAAAATCCTGCTTATGCACTCCTGAAGTACATTACAAGAGCCGGTTGTAACAATTTGGTATTGGGTTCTTCTACTTCTTCAAACTTCGTCGGAAGGTAATACTAATCCTAAATCCTCAGTTCATAATCTGTGTTTTTGCAGAAAAACAATGACATTTTAGGAATAACATAAATATTTTTGCTTGGCAACTACGCAGGAAATTGCAGGGTCAAGATGTGCCAACAACACTTATGAATTTTGTCACTACCACATGCAATATATTTGTCGTATCAAGAACCAAAGTCATCTCAAAGTTGATCGACTCCTACTCTAATCCGGGTATTCACAAAACAAAATAATTATTTCGATTTTCGTTTGCTTCTTGATCTCTTTTCTTATTTATTCTGGCTTGATCCTTGCAGAAGACGCGGAAGAAAATAGAAACCACGAATTTTCAGTTACTATTAATAGAGAAGTATCCACTATCCATCCACCTTCTGAAGCATCAGAATATGGTGGTGATGATGACTATTCTGCACCAGTATCAGAAGTCTTTACCGACGTACCGTCTCGAAAATTCACCAATGGTGATTCTTTCGCTGGTGCAACAGTAAATTATAAGCGCCAGATGAGCCGCACAAATGGAAAGAAGAACTTGTTAGAATTACCAAAGGGTAACGAACACGATTTCATGGCTTCAGCGTTTAAGGAGTCCAAGAAGGTACTAAATTTTGCAGACTCTAGTTTTGTTCATGATTTTTTCGTTCCTCGGTGACGCATTGCGATTAATCATCATTTTTGTGCAGTTTGAGCTTCAAAGTGAGCTATCCGGATTGCAATCTGAGCTACGCCATACGCTCGAAATGTATGATAGAGCTTGTGAAGATCTTGTACATGTACAAAAAAAGGTGACCTATTTTAAGTTTTTAGTCCACAACTATACCATGAACCGTGTCTCTATTTTGCAAACATATATATATATATATATATATATATATATATATACACATATATACTCGGTTTAATTTTCGTATTAATATTACAGATCCAGTCGATTTCTTCTGAATGTGTTGAGGAAGCGTCAAAAACACGAGCTGCAATTGAAAGAGTAGAAATGTGGAATAAAATTGCTGAAGAGGAAAAATCCAACTACTTAGAAACCACAAATGAACTTGAAGTGGCAAGACAATTGCTGTCGCAAGAAGTCCACGAAAGACAAAAGGCAGAACTGAATGTCATAACAACGTTTACGGAGAGACAGGTTTTGATTGATGCTCTTTTCTCGGGTGATAGAAGGTATAAGCGGTTTACTAGAGATGAAATTGTTGTTGCTACTGGTTCGTTCTCGGATGCTAAAGTTATCGGTGAAGGAGGATATGGGAAAGTTTACAAATGTACACTTGATCACACACCAATGGCTGTTAAAGTTCTTCACCCGCAGGAGTTTCATTCTAAGAAAGAAGAGTTCTTAACCGAGGTACTTATTTGATATCAATGTCTAGATTAATTTATTGAACTAAGCTAGATTAACAAGTTCTGCAATCTTGGCAGGTTGAGGTTCTTAGCCAACTATGTCACCCACACTTGGTTTTACTGCTAGGGGGTTGTCCTGAAATCGGTTGTCTAGTTTATGAATACATGGAAAATGGGAACCTTGAAGAACGTCTCTTTTGTGAAGGTGGAACGGAACCTCTTCCATGGTTCATCCGGTTCCAAATAGCTTATGAAGTAGCTTGTGGTCTTGCATTCCTGCATGGGACCAAACCGGAGCCAATTATTCATCGCGATTTGAAGCCAGGGAATATCTTACTAGGCCGAAACTACGTGAGCAAAATTGGAGATGTCGGGTTCGCAAAGTTTATGACATCTATTGTTCCTGACAATGTTTCCATGTGTAGAAATTCTACCCTTGCAGGCACACTCAACTATATGGACCCTGAGTATTACAGAACCGGTGTCATTAGACCAAAATCAGATGTATATTCTTTCGGAATAATTGTTCTCCAAATGTTAACCGCTCGTCCGGCAAATGGGTTAGTAATGAGTGTTGAAAACGCGATTAGTTGTGGTCTTTTTGTTGATATTTTAGACAAGTCAATTACAGATTGGCCACTTCCTGAAGCACAAGAATTAGCATGGCTTGCATTGCGATGCGCAAGATTAAGATGCAGAGATAGGCCTGATCTTAGATCTGAGATCCTTCCTGTGCTTGAAAGGTTCTCAAATCTTGCAAATATTCAGTTACAGAAGGCTGATAATTTCATGCCAAGCTACTATTTCTGTCCCATACTTCAGGTATGAATTATGTATACACCACTAACGATGGCGAAACCTTCGTTCCTTCTCCTATCTAAATGAGTTATTGATTTGTTACTTCATTTGGGTATTGCAGGAAGTAATGGAGGATCCACACATTGCAGCCGACGGATTTACGTACGAGTACTCGGCGATCCAGAAATGGGTTGAGAAGCAAAAAGTATCCCCAGTAACGAGAGTTATACTCCCACATATCAGATTAACCCCAAATCTTACTTTAAAGTCTGCGATACAAGAATGGAAGCAGCAACAGGTTCAAACTGCGTGAATGAAAACCGGTTCTAGTTGCCATGATTGAACTGAGAATTCCCATACTGACAATTCAAATTTTGTATTTGCAAAGGGTGTGTTGAAATTCCGTTTTTGTGATTTGGTATTCTTATCATATAAAAATTTGTATTGTGAGACACTGATGTATATTATTCTGATCTGAATGGCTGAATATAAGTAATAACTTCGAGTTGGAGCTTTATAGCTTGTTTGGAAATCGGAAGCAGAAATAGTTTTCAAAGGTTAGAAAAGTGAAAAGTTGTTTAGTTCGGATGTTAGGAATTGGATGTTAGCCAATGTTTAGAAGTCTTCGTTATTTCCTTATTCTAGTATGTTTTTATATTTAGCATTCTAGTTACTTTAGGAATTCTAGACTCTGGTTAGTAGGTACAGGCCTAGCTATATATATGTAGTTGTTAAGTCCTGGAGAGGGGATCTTATTTTTTGTTCATCAATAATTCATTCTTTTCTTGCTTCTTATTCTTTTGGCATTTTTTTTCTCTTCCCACCCTGCAAGGCTGCAGACTCATTCACGAAGCAGAAATACTTTTCAGAAGTCAGAAAACTGAAATACTTTTCAGAAGTCAGAAAACTGAAAAGTTAGGTTTCACAAAAAATAGACTTTGTTCTACCGGAAGTTATCTTGAAATTCGATTTTCAAACTAACTTTTCACTTTTCGACTTAATTAAGTGGAAAAACTACTTCTTATGCAATATCCAAACACTAAATATTATTTTTTCTCTCTTTAAAAATATCAGGAGGTTAATAACTTAGGGTTTCCAACCATCTCCCTTGCTTCGTCATTCTTATCAGTGGATCAGGAGAGGAGGTGCTTCAGATCTTGCGACACTAATTCGCTGCGCCAGTAAATATACACGGATACACCTATCCACGACCTGACGGCCGGTGCTGCCTGGATTCCACAGCTCATGGAGACAAATCAAGGTGACGAGTCTTTCTCTGACGAATCTGATGTCGAGTATGAGACGTGGAGTGAACACAGCGATATTGACTACAATGCCGAGGAAGAAGAAGGAGCTTTTTTTCTAGAACAACGCCGAGTGAAAATCAAATCCGTTTTTCATATCCTTCAACATAATATATCCGTTTTTCTAGGTCTGACAGACAATGAAGAAGCTGATGTGTGCGCGGCACTGGAATTTGTTTATACTGAGTGTAAGAAGCAGAATTGGATAGCCTCATGGCCTGAGAGTGCTACTCATGTTCAAACCCTGATAGATCATGCTATTGCACGTCGCCATTGTTTTATTATAAACGTCGGTAGTATAGATGGAAAGCACGGATGCTTCGGAGTTATTATTCGTGACTACCGTGGCAAACCCATCGTCGCATATTCTGGATATGATGCAAGCTCTCTTTCAGATATTTACCATGAGATGCAGGGAGTAAACAAAGCCATGGAGCTTGCTATTAACTTTAATCTTACATATATTCATGTGTACTGCAGATTGTCAGGTGTAGCCTCCTTTCTGGTGTCCTGCCAACGCCTCCTTCATCGATGCTTCTGTAATGATGGTAAGCCTTCTATAGAAAGAAAACAAGGTTATTATGCAGGGCCTATTATAACAGAAGTAAAGTGGTGTGAAAAATGTGTATTAAAACATTTAACATTTTGTCGATCTGATGAAAAAGAAAAAATCTCCAATCTTGTTTGGGAAATTATGGATAAACTCCCCCAACTTGAGAAGAAGCATCTCAATATCATGGATAGTAAAAGGTCTTGGAATTACCCTGTCGGTTGTCTTGCAACGTGTGGGAAGTCATGGGAGATGAATCCATGGGAGTTGTGCAAGCACAGGCAACTGACGGAAATTCTCTACAAAGAAGCAAGCGGTGAGTCTGGATTAACTGTATTCGCAATAAGTGAATGATGGTAGTTTTAAATCCCGAATCTTACCCACCACGTCTCCGGGAATTTGTAAAAAATAGCTCGAGACATCAATGGTTATTGGAATCAGAAATGATTGTCGATTAATTCTTACTTCATGTTTGGAAATGTAAATAAGTTTCTTTCCTATGGTAATTCGTTCCTCGATTTCATTAACTCTTTTACCGACTCATGAACCAATTTAGTAGATATGTAATTCGAGTTTACGAACTATGGCAACTTGAGTTATTTAGTAATCTCACTTTTTTGAGGACCAACCATCAAAATATAACGTTCAAACAACTCATAAACCTACTACTAATATGACACAGATCAATTGACCTGTGCACCGCAGTATAAAATAACTTGAGTAAATTATTATAATCGCTTAGCATGAAATTAATTAAAAAAAAATCATAAAAGTATAATGTTATGGATCAATCTTTACAACACGGCATGAATAAACAGGAGCTCCAGTCTGTAGACTAATGGACTCGGTCACCTTGAAGAATTTATCATTGAAGGATGCTGCCTCTACAAATAGGGCAAGTTTTTTGTCTTGAATTTCCCGGCTTCAACCATTCATTGATGCAATTGCGATGAAATTTGTGTTTGCACCTCCTAATCATACACATCTTATTACCTTCATCATCCTTTTGGCGTACATCATATAAATTCCCCAAACAAATAGCACATTCAGATGACACGGCTATGGGTGGATGTTTATAATCCGAAGGTGGAGCTCGCTGTTGAGTATTGCTCAAAGAAGTAAATTCATCACATGAACCATGATCGTCTACTGTTAAGTTAATGATTTCGTTTTGAAAAGCACAAGGGTCATTGTTTTCATGTACCACACTTGGTTGACGAGGAGGTATCAGTTGTTGTACTGGTTGAGTTGTTTGTATGGATCGTGCATTCAAATATGGTCGGGAAGCTGGATGCGGTCCTTCATTTGCTTGTATACTTTCCGGATCCAGAAGAAACCTCCGGTGCAACAGCACCCCAAAGAGACGCTGAAACAGATTATAGGTGCCATCATCATATTATATATATATATATATATATATTTTTTTTTTTTTTTTGGAAAACAAGGACTACTGTTGATTAGTTGGAAGGGGAAGACTTGTATATATAGCCACACAGACAGAAAGAGATGTTATATTGGACACAAAATTGATTAAAAAGACCAAAATCAACAATTTCTAAGTGAAAGTTTTGATAGTGTTTTTACACAAAATTGGTTAAAACGATCAAAATCAACAATTTTTGGGTGAAATGAACAGTTAGATTTTGATACTGTTTAAATGGACAAAAATATAAAAATAGGCAGGATGTAACCAGTTTCATCGTGCCCATTTTCAAATATTTTTTCTTATTTTTAATTTACACAGGATGTATTCAGTTTCATCCTTGCTATTTTTTAAATTTAAGTTAGGATGAAACCAGTTTCATCCTTACTATTTTTTTTTTGGCCATTTCACCCAACTATTTTTTACTCGTCCATTTGAACCGTGATTTAAAAATATTTGGACAAATGACCTATTTTTCGGTGTTTTTATGGACAAGAATAAAAAAAATACTGTTCAATTATCCAGTTCTGGATATTTCACCCAGAATTTTGTTTATTAATTAACTGGAATTGACCAATGTGTCCTTGTCTTCCTTAATTTTGGGTGAAAAAGACTTTCGATCGGAAGAAGAACATGCTTCTTCATCCTCAAACATATTTTCTTTCTTTTCCCCCAACAAGACCAGATCTAATGACGGTCACTATTACGACAATTGATAAAACCATTGTTTCTGAGTTATAATTCGGAAAAACAAACATCGCCGCCACAACCACCAGCAGAGAGGTACATGTTACCTAATAGTTAATCGATTATGCGGATGAGAAAATGGGTTTTCTTAATGCTTTATTTTTCATGAGATTCCAAACTTAAATTCTTTGAGATTGATTCTTAGATTCACTTTAAAAAATCATTATTAGCTATTGATGTCTTTGTTTTGATAGTTTATGATTCTGATTGAATCCATTTGGGTTGTATGAATTTGATACCAAACTTAAATTATTCATTCAACCAATTTGATTTCAATTTGGGTTAGAATAGTTCTTACATATGAATTTCTATTTCGGGGTTTGATTTTTAGGTATATGTTGATGAAGTAAGGGATTATGTAGTGATGGATTAAGAGGTTGTTACTGATACTTATGTATTTGGAAGTATTATGTGGATTGTCTTTGATTAGGCCATGATGATGAGAAATGGTTTTGAGTGATTATTTTTTTTTTTGTGAATTGTTAAATGTGTGGAATGCAATTTGGGTTTGTTTGTGGTAACCAAACTTCAGCACTGAAATATGTTCCAACATCTAATTTAATTTTTCACTGTGAATAATTATAGGTGAATGCATCAATTTAATTTTTTATTTTTTTTTGTGTTAAAGTTGAACTTTTTATCAGCTTGGTGGTCATCTTCCTTATTTGGATCATAGCAATAGTATAGAGCAGTTTAATAAGAGTAGGGTGCTCATTACTGATGTTCTATGCAGGTTCATTTCTACGAATTTTGAACTTAGATAGTGTTCACACGCTGGAACCACTCTCTCAAGGCCAAACTTATAGGTACTCGTTCCTAATGGAGAGGCCAAATAATTGTGATGCTGGAAACATTTTTACATTGAAAGGAGGTATAATACTTCTTCTCCTACTAGTCCACATCGCTAGCAGTGGGTTTCCCATCCCTCAATCTTTCTTTAGCTTCTTTTAATGGAGAAAACTCTAGAAACTCCTCATTTACAAGGATAAGTGAAGGGTATCGATTTCGGCGTAGGAGGTCGTTCAATTCTGGAATATGGATTTTGATTGAAAATGTATACAGAAATGATGTAGCCCATACACATGTATACAATTTAAATTCGTTTTGTCATATCATAATGAATTTTTTGGTTTTATCAATTATAAATGCTTTCATTTCTTATAATAAAACTTGAATAAATCCAAGTAAATTACAGATTAAGCCTGAATGAAACCAATTTTATCCTGCATTGAAAGACAGATTTTTGAGTAGGATGAAACTGGTTTTATGATGCTTATTCTGACAAAAACATATATTCATTCTCTGCACAATCATAAGTAGACAATTTTTTCTTTCGACGAAACCAGTTTCATCCTGCATATTTTGACGAAAATATATACTTTTTTGTCCATGTATGTACCTGGTTTTATCCTGCATATTCTCACAAGATTATATGAAATTAGCAACAAATTATAGTGAATTAAATTTTTCATATTAATTGACCTCCAACTAAGATATATACATTCTTAGATGAATTCATTTTCATAATTGTAAGCGAATAAACATTTTTACAACGAACATTGATACTTTTTTTGGTAGCGACTATATTGATAACCAGCCTAATGAAATGACGGTCATAGTTCCCGTTCAACTTCCAATAATTACTTCAATCATTCATAATTCATATAGAAGGTCTCCTCGTTTTATGCTCATTTCATTCCTTGGAACTGCTCCATCTTCATAGTCACAACCATTAGTCATCACAATTTTATGAGGTCGAGAATATATATTTTCAAAGTAACGAATGCAAAACCAAGTCTTGATTTAGTTTGTTTTATATAAATGAAAAAAAGTAAAATAACCAATGTTAATACATGAAATAGGCTCTTCTAGTGTCACCACATGATGAAATCAGTTTCATCCAGTAATAAGACAAGGTATAACTAGTTGTATCCAATGAAAACACAAAATGAAACCAGTTTCATCTTTTTTTAAATTTGGATAAAACAATTTTAGCTCAATTCAAAACAGGATGAAACCAGTTTCATCCAATTATAAGCATGGATGAAATTAAGACAATTTCAAAACAAACTATATTATTTAAAATGTGAGTTGAGGCAAAACATGTATGAAAACAATTTCATCTCAATCCAAAACAGGATGAAACCAGTTTCATCTCAATCCAAAACAGGATGAAACCAGTTTCATCCTAGTATAACATGGACAAAAGTAATTTCTGTTCGTTCTAAAATAGTGGTAACACATGATGTATTTGGATTCATCTTGTAATAAAAAAGGATGTATCTGGAATCATTCAGTGATAATAAATGATAAATTGTACTCAACCAATTATAACACAAGATGTAACTAGATTCATCTAGTGATAATAAATAATGAGATAAGCATATTCTCTGTATAACGTACCATATGTAAATTCGCTCTAACTAAATCTGGATGAATCCAATTTCTTCCTAGTTCGAATAGGTTAGAGAGAAAATCAATTCACAACATACAAATGACAATTTTGTAAACCTGGATGGATGATTCTGGTTTCATCCTGGTTTAATGGGTTAGAGAGAAACGATTTGGTATGAAATCAATTTCACAGTTAACATAAAACCATTTTTGTAAACCATGATGAATGATTCAAGTTTTATCCTAATTTAAATGGGTTAGAGAGAACCAATTTCATATGCAGAAGAAACCAATTTCATTATTACAAAATAAATTTCAAAGAAAACCTAAAATTAATAGATAAACAATAATTACCCTTTTCGTGGTAACAATTAAGAGATCAACTGGCTAGGGTTTCTGATGGTGGTAACATAAACTTACGATTTGAAATCATGGTGGTGGTGGTGGTGGTGATTAATGTAGATGAAACTAACGTGGGTTTTTGTTGTCAGTGGTGGTGGTGGTGATGGTTAATATAGATGGAAGAGAGAGTTTGATCAGTTATGGTGGTGGTGGTGCAGGAGAAAGTTTGATGTACAAAAAGAGAAAGTTTTGATGTACAAGAAGAGAAAGTTTTGATGTTAATGGCGGAGAAAGCTTGAGCAAACTTTCTGCTCATGAAGAAAGATGGAAGACGATAGATATTTTTGAGATGACGTAATAGAAAAATTAAAGATGCTTCAAGGGTACAATAGCCAATATGCTATTTAATTCTTTCCCGTCCATTTCATTCAGGCGGAAAGTTTATCCGTCCATTTGACCCAGAAAAAGTACATTTTTGGCTAAATAGTCCATTTTCTGTATATTGGACAAGGAAAAGAAAAAACCTAATCCTTGCTGGACCCTAAAAACGCAATATATAGCCAGTGGTTTTTTTTTTTGTTTCTTTTTCAGGACGAGATTCTTGCATGTATCAAGAACATCTCCTCTTTCAATTTTACAAGGATGAAATATTTTTGTTTGATAAATAAAAGAGATTCTAACACTATTATTTTAAGTGAAATAACATGCAAAAAACACGAACGCATGCAAGAACCATCAGAACACTAAATATCGAACAGAAACCCGTAATAAATATTCAATGACCACAGCTAATAAGAAACAGATTATTGATTCTGGTGCATTTAACCAAAGCTCATGGAGGGAGCAGTTTTGTAGAAACATAAACAGAAAATTCCAAGGATTACATCAATAGTGCCTTCCAAACGATGGCAAACAGTATGTAATTTTATCATAAGACTATGGATCCCAGTAAATGTGGCACGCCTATCAACGACAGCTAGCCTTCCCTTGCTTCAAGTCTTCCGGCCTGGATATGACATCCACTAATGAAAAAACGAACTTTATCTTCTCCGGCTAGGATCTTATCAATTGTTTCGGTTGCATGGAATTCAATCATAGCATACATTGGTTGACGTCGTTGAGGGGGCCTAACTTCTTGCATTCAGATGCTTTCAACACAATTTTCACCATACGTCCTGCAATTAACAATGTTAATTCTGACTCAAACAAATTCCAATAACAAATAACATTATTGGATAACAATTATTACCTGACAAAGAATTCACGAATTTGATCTTCTGAAATTGGAAATCCTCTAGAGAATATAACGAACAAAGTTCGTTTACATGGTGGAATAATTTCTACTGTTGGTTGTTCCTCAATTGTTGTCAATAGTGATGAGGTCTTAACAAATTCAGAAATATTCTCACCCTGTGTAGTACCAGATGACGAACCTGCCTCGACCTTAAGTGACGTAATGGGTGCCGAATTATCGAGGTCTACCTCGGGAATATTAGTGTCTTCATCAGCACGATCATTAACCAGATCATTAGGATTGTCACCGAAACCATTCTTCAACATCGCTTTTCTCAAGATATCTGCAAACATTATGGAGCAAAGATTTCCTATTATTAGTTTGAGAGAAGAATACCCAATTGCTCCATGTTCGAACAGATATTTCATAGAAACGTACATTGCAGACCCAGAATCTCGTATCAGTGTTAACGTTGTATTCATATCTGTTACTGCAGTGCGGTGAAAAGGAGGAGGACGAGTATTGGCAATGATATAATGCACTGCCGATACCGCTTCATCGTATGCGGAATTCGTTATGATATCGCTTTGATATTTAAGTAATTCGATTATGATAATGGGGTACCCCAACTCTTCCATGAACAACCATAAAGCAATCACTGCCATCGAAAGCAAAGGATTTCCCTAAGGTAATCGCTAAATATCTGTATAGATCTCGATCGATCCTGTGGAAGAACCTCAGTTCCTGCATCGTCATTTTCTCATCATGATAAGAGGCCATAATTGAGAGATGAACACACTGAAATATGAATTAGTGAAACTGATCGGATCGATGGGTACTGGTGAGAAGTGGGATTCTGGGATATTTATATGCAAAATGGTGACTGTTAGTAAGTGTCTTTTGGTATTGAAATCTGTCTTTTACGAAGAGGTGTGAATTTAATATTTTGTGTCGTTTCTATTTCAGACGCGATGGTTGAGTTTAAGGCCATTTACAAGGAAGGGTTGTTTGGCGCGAGAAATTTGAGTTTCTTGTATCTGTATTTTGAGTTACTAATGAAATGACCATATTACTCCTTTTAAATGGTGCAAATATTTTTCTCCTTGGATAAACAAAGTAGTTAATTTGTACTATTTGATTTTCTCTGTAAAATATCTAAAGAAAAAATATAATGAAATCTTGCCAGACATCCAATGCCATAACACGCAGTAGGGGAGCCAGACATTAAAATAGAGGAGGACTAAAAAAATATCTTTAAATACACGAGTGAACTAAACTTAAAATTAAGGTGGCTAAATATAAAATCTCTGGTAAAAGTAAGGAGCTTTTTATGATTTTGGTGAATTTAGGGAGGGCGAGAGCTAGGGTTAGTCAACCCTTGGCTCCACCCTTGATAACACGACAGTGCCATTCAACTCCTTCTTTTTCACCTCTCTATTCACCACTCTAAAATCTAAATCCCATATCTGGGGAATGGTGAATCCGATGTGTGGTTTAGATTGTAGAGCGGTGAATAAGTAGGTGGAAAAAAGAGAGTCGAAAGTTTTAGCCATTGCCCGCATGTTATCCTCTATCCAATACTTTATTATCTTAAGGCTAATTCTTATGGATGTTAAATTTAAGTTTCAACTTCCCAACAATGCGTCAGTTTAAATTGAAAGCTAGCTCTTATACTTTTACTTGGTTAGAGCTTCTCCAATGGTCATTCTGTGTGTTTCCTATGTGGCAACACAAATAAGACATCCTCAATCTATTTTTCCTTGAAATTAAGGAGAGAAAAATATCCATCTCCAACGGTATTGCATGTAACATCTTCTTTTAATTAATATAAATTTTATTTTTCATAATTAAGATTTTATTAGAGCTAAAAATGGTTAGTTAATATATTAAAGTAAGTAAAAGCTGACTAGCACTAGTGGAAAACAGACATTCTGCGACCGTCAGGACAAGTCATATATAAGAGTTAAACGACCTGTTCTAGGGTTCTGTGAATGGGTCGTTGATAAAACGTTTTTTAATTGCACGACCCCTAACACGTGGGTCTCTGAACAGAAACCCTTTCTTGCAGTAACTAGATGCTGACTAGCTTCACTGGTCGTAGATTTGAATTATAATATTAAAAAAATACAGATTCATATCAGCTGAAATGTTTGAATGGCTGAATCTGAATTAATCTTACTGGCATTTAAGTCAAACATCCAAGTTAAGTCATACAGTCAAGTCAAGTTAAGTCAAACTGAAATTCAAATGCAACCTCAAATTTAACTGAAACTCAAATGCAACTTAAATTTAACTGAAATTCAAGTGCAACTTCAAATTTAACTGAAATTTATAATCAAACTGAAAATTTTAACATTCATTCATTTTATCCATTGGGTGTAAAACTACACAAATAAGATGAAATATTGAGTTCATAGAATACATGTCCAAGATAGTCAAGTTCTGACAACAACATGCTAAACTAATAGACAACTGATAAAAAAACAAAATGATATTTCATCTCCTCCTATGACGTCAATTATCTTAATTAGCCAATACTTCACAAATGATATCAAGCAGAGCATCCATGTGATGTGTCCTTGGTTAACATGCGACTTCCTGCAAAGAAAATCAACAACAGTACAATGACTTTGTTCAGTTCATAATACACGGTAGAATAAAATAAGTTACTAGATATAGGTCATGTACAACAATGTGAGGTAATTTGACAGACATTCTAGCAATGGTTAGTAGCTGAAAGCACATGTGTGAGGTAATTTGACATATAGGTCATGTAGATAACAGTTGACTAATTTATTGCAGGGCACATCACATATGTAACTTAACAACTAATAATATTAGATGGGGGGAAGATGTATATAAATACATGCAGTATTATCCACAAACTGCATGAAAGTTATCGCACAACCATAACTACGATGGGAGAAGATTGCAACAAAACAGAAGCTTCAGGGAAATCGAAGGCAGATACAGGGGAAAAAGAAGATACTTGCACAAACTAAACTAGTAGTCATATGTGCGCAGGGGAGCTATAAGTGGAAGAAGAAGAAGATTATAAGTGATCTCATTTATTAGTATCGAACTTTACATGGCACAGATCAAAAATAACTTCGTATGCTTTTGCTCACAAGAAGCATACCAGATTAAGGTCTTAGTAATTCAAACTCAGATGGGGGTATAAGTAACATGAAGGAATGCTTATCTTTCAAGTAAACCAGATGTACATTGTAGTTTAATTCAGCTCTTTCGTTGTGTATTATACCCAAGTGAGCAACACACGAATTTCCAGCATTGCCACCTTGTATTCTCCTTGATGTTAACTGCATAACTCAGGTGTAAGTTTCTGATTTATAAGGAGACAAAAAAGAAAAGTAACTAAACCATTTGGAGGAATCCAATTCCTTTATAGTTCACTAACCTGTCATGTAATAAGAACTTGATTGCAGTTCTCATTATAGTCTCTTTGTATTTCATCTCTCCTTGGTTATATCAATCATACACCATAACGATAGCTACTAAGGTTCATAAGTAAATACTACGAACTATCATAATTGCACCTAAACTAGATTATTTCCATTGAATGGGGTATTTCTCATAATACGAGGAAATCCTAGTTCCGTTATCACATTACAATCTGAACTGTTCTCTTGTAACAGTTACCCAACCAAGTTGAGAGCTTTCCTGGTTATCATGAAATTCACTTAGGTTATTTTTAAATTCAACACTAGTTTAAAGGGTCAGTTAGCAGCTTAACCTTCACAATCATAGATATCAACAAAGGAAGATATGTTAAAAGCCATCTAACTATTAATATGGGACTTTCCGGTATGAAAAAACAAAAAAGAAATGAAATTAATCAAGTGTTGGAGAAAATCACCTTGGAAACCTAACTTGTCTGAACCCAGTGTTTTTCTCAAAGCTCCATAATCATTTGCCAGCTGAATGCAGCAACTACAGGCTTGTTGTGTCGAATCAAAGCTGAAAGACATCTATAGCAAACACATAAGAGGTCGGAATTATTTCAAGTGATGCCAGTTAACATCAACAGATGAACGACTTACTCTAAAATAAGCATATGATAGCTTACTCTGCAGTTGAGAAAACAACCTCGCAACCCTTGTCACCACTTTCCATGACGAATCTCAGTACATCACTTCAGGCCCTAAGCACAAAAACTTCATTAGTGATGCATAAAGAGCTTTATGGATCCACAAATAAGACCTCGTCGATAAAAATGTAAAAAAATATTACCATACATTTCATATTCTTTGAAATATTATAAATTATCACTCACATAACTGTTTTAGTAATCTTATCTGCCTATAACATAGTCAAAGAAACAAAACTGAAATAAATGGAGTACTACAGTAAACTAACCTTATGAATCAGAGAAAAATAGTTATAATGAGTAATCTTCTTGGAAAATAAATTTCATTCTAAGAACCCTAACAATGGACAGTGGAGTAACCTGAGAAATACGTCAAATAAAAGAAGAACTATATATCCATTATTTCCTTTATGCAAAAGTCTGTGTTATAATCTAAATAACCAGCACACTACTCAAAGCTACAGCACAAAAGAGTTAAAACTTGCATTACCATTCTAAAGATACTTTCAGGATTAACATGAAACAAAAACATCAAAATAAAACATGTACAGTGTAAGTAAGTCAAGTTTTTAGAACTAAACTTCCATAGTAATCACCATGGAAGATTTGGATTAATGGCTAGTTCCTATGTATTAGAAAGAAACATTATCATATGAGGTACATGACAAGTTATGTCCAAATGAGATACATGACAGTTACAGGAATTGAGAATAATTCTCAAAAAACCTCGAAAATGTTATGCAGTGAGCTTATTAACTGGTTAACTTTAAGTTATGAGGTAAAAGATTATAAGTGCGCTTATTTATTACTATCTACCTTCATATTTTAAGATCAAAAATAAGTTGCATGCTTTCACTCACAAGCAGCATACCAGCATAAGGTCTTAGTAATTCAAACCAGATGGGGGTATAAGTAAAGTAAATGAATGATTATCTTTCAAATAAGCCACATGTTATAGTTTAATCATCTCATCTCTATAGTTGTGGATCATACCCAAGCGAGCAGCACAAGCATTTCCAGTATTCCCACCTCCTTGTATTCTCCTTGATGTTAACTTCACAATTCAGGTGCAAGGTTCTGATAAGGAGACAAAAATGAAACTAACTAAATAAACGAAACTTGCAAGTTCGACAAACGAAATTTTACCTGAATAGAATGAATGAGGAAGCAGACCTCTTTGGTTTGTTAGGGTCTACTGCACTAGTTTCGCCCTTAAGCTTCTTTTTCTTCTGTTGGTTCACTTTCGTTTTCTGCAATTACACACTGCATTAGACTCCAATTCCACAACAATTCACAAATTTCATCGAATGGATGAACAAACAAACAAACCTTGATTATGTTTTCAGTTTTCTCCTTCTTCTTAAGCATTAGTAAAGCTTCATGCTTATGAATGTTGTCAATGGCCTTTTCGTCTTCAATGGATCCTGCTCCTTCCGACAAATCTTACAAATAACAAGAGTTAAAACCAATTCAAATCGATATCGAAAATTCTCGCAAAATGAGTAATCAAGTGTGCACATTGCTTACTTCTTTTTCTTGACATCCTTGGCTTCTGCTTCATCTTTTTGCTTGAACTGCAAGTACTGTTCAAGCAATTCCATTGTAGTTTTCTGCTTCTGATCCTCTTCGAGTAGCTTCATCGCCTCGTTCTCGCGCTTCTCTTTGCCAACAATCTGCAAGTAAGCTTCTCTATCAGCTTGGTATTTCTCTTCATATAGTTTTTTCTCTTCTTCAGTTACATTCTTCCATTTGGATCTTAAAATGTTTGAAACTTCTTTGAATTCTGCATCCGGGTTCTCTTTTTTAACCTCAGCCCATCGATCTTTGCACCATAAAACATAAGCTCATGATGGTTTTTTCATCTCGGGATTCTTCTGCTTCTTTCGCTCTCAGATATTGAACCAATGTAAGACTCTGCACCTACAAAAAAAATCCCCAAATCAAAATTAAACCTAGATTCAGAAATCTAACATCAAGAAATTGAAACCCTTAATTCAGAATTTATCAATTAGCCAAACCCTAAATCTAGAAGAAATCAAATATCAAGATCAAAACTCAAAACCCTAAATCAAAACTTCTATTTCAACAATTCATGATCAATAAACGAAAACCCTTGATCTAAAAATCAAAACCCCTATCAGAAATTCTGATTCAGCAAATCATGATCAAGATATGGATACCCGTTATCAAAAATTTATGAACCCTAAATTCTAAAAACCAGAGATGAAGAAAGCTATGCCATAGTAAGATTAAATTCCTTCAACTCAATTTAAGTTTCAGTTGTTCTTTCCCTTTAATCTCCAACTCCTCTTCTTTCAATTTCAACATCTCATCACGATCTTTCTAGATATCTTCAGTTTTCTCCTTAACCGCAAAGATGAAAAGAAGAAGATGGTTCAAGAACAATAGATGGATTTCTTCCTGACGGGGAAAGGGGCTGGGTTTAAGAGTAACAATTTAATTGATTTCTTCTGAGATTTTTTTCAATTTTGGTTTGGTGGTGAGGATGAAGAAGATGGATAAGATCGCATGATGAGGAGACCGAGAGAGCAGGACAAGAAAGAGAAACTGAGATGAGAAATGGGAGAGAGAAAAATGTATTTATATTCTCTATCAAATAATAAAAAATTATCACATCCAAATCCGTTTTCATGGGTCGCCGTATCGGTAGCAGTTTTAGGGAAAAAACCTAATTATTCAGAGACGACTATTAATCATCTCGGAATTTTTTCCGTGTTTTTATCATATCAGAGACCGCTATTTTTGGTCAACGGTTCAACTACTGTTACTGAGGGTCTCGGATATGGGTTATAAAAACGCCATTTCCACTAATGTAGGATGATAGACAATGTCAAGGAGAATGTCTAAAACTAGACATTCACGAGTCCAATTTTGTGCACACTCCTATAAAGAGTGTGCACAAAACAAATTGATCTCATTGGTCGGTATTAACCAACTGTTAACTATTTATTAATTTTTTATTTAATTTTATTTAATTGAGTTAAAATCTAAATTTGGTTAACATTAATAAATATATCCAGACCTAGTTTACAGGGATTACAAAACAGCAAATAGGTAAGCATATACAAAGATATGTACTTCTGAAATCAATGATTTGTTTCCTAATTAATGAGCGTGTGATTTGATCTTGATCTTGACAAACGAATAATTATTAATGATCTGTTTCCTAATGAGCTAATTGTCATTTGGATCTTGACAGACGAATTAGGTGATTTAGTTAGTACTGTAAAAGTTAGTAAGATTTATTTTCTTTGATCAGCCAGTAAGATTATCATTGTTTAGCAAGATTATCAATTTTTTTTATTTTTTATTTGTATCATCAGTTAGATAATCAATTTTTAGTAAGATTATCATTTTTATTTTTTTTGATCATCAGTGAGATTATCAATTGCCACAACAAAAATAGTACAACAAGGTCATCTTTTTGGTTCGTCTTCCAATCATATTCCCGAACGGAGTTGAAACACCGGAAGATGATCGATGTAAGCAACTTAATTCGTCTGTGGCGTTGTTAACAAATTGAGAGTTTTATTTTAGGAATCCTATATTTTAGGTACTATTTAGATATGATTCTCAACAAAAAGATACTATTTCATATCTCGTTACCATTTTTAAGATTTAAATAAAATTAAAATAATAGAAAAAAAAATCTTTATTAATTAGCTAACGGCTGGTTTAGAGGAGTCAATAGAATCGCTTTGTTTTGTGGACACTTCTCAATGGAGTGTGCAAAAAATTGGACTCCACGTTCATCTTGACAATATCTACCCAAAATCATCTACACATTAGTTTAAGAAATCATGGTTGGAGAATGATTTTAGTGAAAATATATGTGTATCCTTGATGGATTTTGATATTTATCTCCACACACGTATCATTGGAGAAACTCCTAAAATAAACTTTGCCCATTTTGCGCTGGCGAAAACAGTAGAGCCTTGATTACCGAACGAATCTCTCCATCAGATCGCTCATATTTTTCTACGCTAATTAGATTCGGGCACAACAGTATAATTTCTCTGCCCTAAATGATTGAGCGCAAAGAAATCGATTCAATTTTCACCTCATACATTTATTTGATTCACATCTTGATTGTTGCAACAGTTTTTAAATTTAAATTTTGAAACTGGATGACCAAAAAAGTTAACGTAACATATCTTGGCAGAGTTTATTACAAATTATTTGATCTACAGACGATATCTTTCGTAGGGATGCACAAAATGCAGGCATTTTTGAATCGGATAATACACATAGTTAAACCATACACTAATCTAATAACGCATATTATCTAATTCAATTATTTCTACCTATCTTATCCACAAAAACATTAACAACCACCTATAAGAACAAAACAACGACAGGTTACTGCTTCCCATGTGTTCCTTGCTGGTGAGACCCACCTAGGAGAACTCGGGGTGATTGACACATTTAGGACAACCAAATGATTAGTTGCTTGCTTGGTCGTATCATTTCCATCTCTCAAGATCGTTAATGATCTTAGAGATCTTCTTGGAGTCTAGCATGATTGATATTGGGAGAGAGTTAACAAATTCTCCATGGATTGCCATTGCCAATCTACATCACACAAAACACTTGTAGGAAAAAAGTATCGCACATACAAGTTATGCGAATAAAAGAAGATATAGCGAGAACGAATATGATCGCGAAAAGTTAAGTCAAGATGACTATCAGATGAAATCAGCATAATCACGAGTAAAATGTGAGATCTGTGCGAAGTATGGAAGATCTGCGATATAGGCAGATATAAGTGTGCGATAATAGTGCACGGTCATTCCGAAATAAGGGGATATCTTAGCTGTCATCCATTATGTAATACCCTATATAAAGGTTAGATTGGCCTTGTGAGAGGAAGAGTTCTTTTTAGGATCCTTGATCAAGAAATTAAGAGAGAGAAAGATTGTAGAGAGGAAGAGAAAACTTAAAATCTCTATTATCTTGTAATTCATTCTTATGATTTTGATAAATAAAGAAGTGATTTACTTTGAGATCAATTGATTATCAAAGGATCTTCATATTTTTGTGGTTGTAGGATTTCCTGCAACTACATTTGGCGCTAGAAAACAGCTCGGAGTGATAAATCCTGTTGGTGAATTTGTTTAGATCAACCAGAAGGATCAACTATCGAACAAACGACAACGAGAAGGAGCACAAGAATTGCTGAGAGAAGAAGAGGTGAAATTCCAGATCAACCAGAAATGGAAGAAAGAAATATTCAAATAAATGAAGATCCAATTGGACCTAAACATATATAAGAATAGAACAATCCTATCGATCATGATAGAGTAAGCATGCATACTTCACAAACTGATTCTACTGAAGAAGAAGACCAAAGAACTGCAAGAACGGGAATGATAGAAGGAGATGAAGGAAATATGATAATTGCAGAATTGAAGCAAATATTGATTACATAAAGACAAAGAGAAGATGAAATACGTGCGAATTTGATAAGACAAAATGATAATATAAGAGAAGAGAATCTTAGAATGCAAAATCAGAGATCCAGAAGTGCAACACGCATAAGATCAAGATCAAGAACCAGTAGAAGTTTATCAAGACAAAGTCAATATAATCAAGGACATGTTCGAAGGGAACGAAATTTAGGTGACAACTTGCAATTGGGATATGATCGATATGAGCAGCCACAAGAAAATCATCGTAGACAAGAAGGCAAAAGGGCTGACAGATATCAAAATGCTGGAGAACACCATCTCACACATCATGAGAGATATAATGATGAAGAGTATGATCCAGAACAAGGAAGAATCTTATTTCATGGTAGAGAAATGTTAAGCGATCAATATGCACGCGAAGAAGAGGAAAGAAATAATGAACTCCGTGAACGAGAAAGAGATGAAAGAGAAAAGCGTAGACGAAGAAGAGAGGAGACCGAAGAGAGAGAGATACAGGAAGCTGCGTGACAGAATAATCATGAGAATATATTGCGACAAGTGAGACTAAAAAGGCCTATGCAATACGATTTAGATCAATCTATGAGTGAGGAAATTCTTAAAGAAATGACAGAGTTACGAGAAATGATGTATGTGCGAAAAAATGATGGAAGAAGACAGTTAGAAGAAGCAGTAGAGGAAGCAGTAGAGGAAGCTGGGAAAACACCTTTCGCAAGACACATACAAATTGCAATAATACCACCCAAGTGTACCTTACCCACGTTTACCCATATTTTTGATGGCACCACGTGCGCAATACAACATATTAAGGCTTATAGCCGATCTTTATTGAAGTAGGAAGGGAATGATACAGTATTGTGTAAATATTTCCCAGTCAGCTTAACTGGAGAAGCATTACAATGGTTCGAGGGTTTTCCAGTGGGAACCATAAGATCTTTTCATCACCTACAGAGCATATTCTTTGGGCAATATATTAGCAATAACATGACAAGACCAAAAATTGAAAGCGTTTGGGCTTCGCAGAAATATTAATGAGAGTCTGCGACATTTAACAACACATTGGAGAACCATGTGTAGTGAAATGGGCAGACGAGTAGATGAACGGAATCTTATATTATATTTTATCAATGCTCTCTTCCCCACAGACTTATTATATACATAAATCTTCAGGATAAAAGATACCATCATTATGTCGGAGCTGCGCGAGTTTCAAGAAAAATATATAGCTTTAGAAGAAAAGCAAAGAGATATGGAGTCTTACCCGGTTACGATGAGACAAGCAAATGGGGGTGCGAGTTTACTTCCAAGGATAACGAATGCACTTGCGAGTACATATCAAGGAAGTCAGGGAAAGAAAAGAGCTGAGGTAGAACAAAAGCTAGTAGCCATGGGAAGTGCATATCAAGAAGAGTTTGAAAGAGAATACAAAGAAAAACAATTTCAAAATCGGGGAGGAAATAATAAAATTCAAAGAATGGATAACCAACAAGAATGTTATGGAGGTCAACAACATCACCAACCATATTATAATAAGAAACGAGGGAACCAAAAAATAGTTTGGTGGTGGGCCCGGAGATGTGTAAAATTAAGCGAAATGAAAACGGGCCTACAGTAATACCGCAAGTGCACGGTCGTCAGTTGTAGCTCGTGCAAGTACGGGTCGATCCACAGAGACTGGGTGTGTTTTGGAGTTCTCTAGCTATTTTGGGCTCTAATTTGTTATTGGGCTATGAATAATCAATGGGCTTTTGAGTGCTAATGGGTTATGAATACCCTTGGAATGAGTTGGGCTTTCAGTGGTTTTGATGGGCTGAACTTGGGTTCAGTTGGTTTCTGATGTGAATTGAACTGGGCTTGATCTTTGGATTGAACTGGGCTTCAGTTTGTACAAACAATGGACAGTGGGCTTAGAGAGTTTTTGGTCAAGAAGAAAAGAAGTGACCTCTACAGACAGGTAATAACCTTAAGAATTTACAGTGGGCTTTTGTGATAGAAAATAGAATTGAATTTGGACAGTGAACAGAATCAAAAGTAAACAGTAACTATGAACAAAATGAACTAAACAGAACAAAAGTAAACAGATCAATGAAACTAAACATAATGGAACAAAGTGAAACTAAACAAAAGCAAAACAATGAAACTAAACAGAATGGAAGTGAAACTAAACAATGAGACTAAACAGAAAACAAAAGCAAAACAGAGTGGAACAAAGTAAAAGTTAAGGTGACAATGAAAGTGACAAAATGTGAGACAATGAACAAGTACACTAAAAAAAAAAACATCAAAGAAACTACTAGGTGATGACAGTGACAGGAAACAGTTACATACCAAGGCCTAAGCCAAGGGCAGTGAAGATGAGAAGCTAACAGTGAACAAAACATGAATTTAAACACAATAACATAACATGGGAAGCACATAACAGTGAAGGTGAAATGGTGAAGGTGAGCCTAGGCATACTACTAGAGTGGGAAGAGAACCAGCTTGCTCACAGTCACTAGTGAGCACTAGTTTCTCCCCACTGCTCAATCAATCCAATGCTCTAAAGGCTTTAGCCTAACATTCACACAAAACAGTAAACATGAGTGATGAAAGAACACTAGGATGTTGAATCCACCATTAACCTAGGGGATATTCTCCTCACAGCTAAAATAGTTACCAAAGTACTAATTGTCTGATTAAAGTACAACTAGTCTAAGGGCTTAACAACATTGGACAAGAGCTGCACATGATGAAGACTATCTTATTGATTCATGGTTTCATCTAGTCCTAGAATTTGAGGTTTAGAACATACATAACAAGAACATTACAGAACATGATACAAACATTACAGAAACATAACATAACATGAATATGGGAGTGACAGCAAAGAACAAACATAACACAATAGTGGAGTTCATAACAGGAACAACACATAACAACATCACAGTGACATAAAATGGAGAAAATCAAAACATTAAAATGGATAAACAGTGAACAGCAAAATGAACATTTAACAGAACTAAGTTCTGGACGCCGGCTATTCCAGGCATAAAGTTTTACAACAACACCCACAAGGCTATTTATACCCACAGACCCCATTTCCCCAAAATACAAAATTAGGGTTCTTCACCCAAATCCCAAAATCAAACAACACAGAAATTAGGTATTTGATTCTACCTAATTTGATAGTACAATTTGAACCCATGTTTCTCTCTATTCGTCTCCAGGCTTTCCCTAACAGAAATTAGGGTTTTCTATAAAAATCCCCAAAAACCTAATTTGGACAGTTGAAATTAGGGTTTCGAATTTTACTCACCAAACATGTGATTTGACACTTCAATCGTCGACCCATTATTTTCCTTGTTCACCTGCTCCATTCCCACGCGCCAATTGCTTCATCTATCAACCTAATTCACCAAATCCAACCCTAACAGTGATGAGGATGGTGGAGTTGTTGAAATAGATTAATAGGTGATGGGGGTATTGAGGGATATGATGGATTGTGGTTGTTGTGGGGAGTTGTTGATGGAGAAGGAGGTGGCGATGGAACTGGTACGACAGAGTAGGTGGTGGTGGTTCTGCAAACAGGGTATGGTGGTGAAGGAGAGCTCGATGGAAGAAAGAAGAAGGGGTAGTTTGTTTGGGTTATATGTTTCTGGTACTATGGTGTTAAGCGGGCGTATCGAGTTTGATGATCTGCGACGCTGAGCCGTGGGGTGTGGAGATGAAGATTGATCTAACGGATAAAAGTGAAGATGCTGGCAGCGACCGTTGGATGCAGATATACAACGAAATTAACGGCGCCAGATGGAGTTAGGTGTTGTAGTGTTAAGCGGAAGTATCTGGGTTTGATGCGCAGGCAAAGAAGCGATCGTTGGATTCAACTACAATCTAATCTGAAGGCTTGGAATTTAGGCACTATGGTGTTTTGCAGGAGCTTCAGATTTTGATGCTCCATGAAGGAGGCGACCATCGATGATGAGATGGATCCAATCCGACGGCTGAAGATGGATGCGGTTTTGGTTATAGAAAATGGGTTTGGGTAAGGGTTTTGGGCCTTGGGTATGCCAAGCCCATATCTTCTTTAAGAACAATTCTTCCTTCTTGAGCCCATTCCTAGCTTTTTGGACGTGCGCTCCATTCTTTGCGTCTTCCTTGCGTAATTTCTTCCGGCTTTTCACCACTCTTCAACTCTTTTCCGCTCCGCAATTCATCCAGACTTTATTTATTACCTAAAAATGCAAAATTAAGTAAGAAAAATATTTATTCTTGAAAACAATGAAAATACAGAATATGGGATAAAATGTAGAATTAATGCACAAAAGATGAGTTAAATGCCAACAAAAAGGGATAGATATATACAATATTTGGCACTCATCATTTGGGAACAAATAAAACTTCCTCCATTGAATATAACAATAGAGAAAGTCTGGGAAGCTGTTATTTTAATAGAAGATATTCCTAAGCCCTTCAATTTGGGAAATGAGCCACCATCAGGAAGAAGAAGTAAGGATATCTACGCGTATTATCACTTTCATGGGCACACAACGCATAATTGTAGAAATGTGAGAAAGATTATACTACAAATGGTAGAACAAGGAAAATTAAACTACTTCTTAGCACAACAGCAACAAAATTCACCACCACCACCACCACTTGGAGGCAACACATACAATGCATAGAAAGGAAAAAACACATATGTGATTGAAGTGGATGCGAAATCCAAGAATTTATATTGCAATTCAATTATTCACTCTTTCAAAAACATCGAAGACTTTCATGATAATATCTTATGCGAGAGATTATGATGGACGAAAAATACTTAACCTTGCGAAGATATCGCCATTAAAAGATTTGCAAAAACAAGTCATTTCGTTCAGCGCTGAAGAGACACCAAGAGGAGGAGAACCACATGAGAGTCCATTAGTGGTAAAGCTTGGCATTAATCCCAAAGAAAAATTAGAAGACGATGATGAGGAGGAAGAACATGATGCAAACGTATGGAAATTGACAGAATACTTATAGATCCCGGAAGTTCGGTTGACATCCTCTTTTTATCACACATATAAGACCATGGGAGGAAAAGATAACGAACTAATTCGGTCCACTTATAAGATTTATGGATTCAACGGTACTGCTAATAAGCCTAAAGGAGAGGTGACAATGCGAATCCCCTTGAAGAGTCTATCTACAAAAATCATATTATGTGTTGTTGATGTAGAGTCCCCTTACAATGCGCTGGTTGGAAGACCATGGTTGCACGATATTTTGGGGGTAGCTTCGACATTTCATCAATGCATAAAATTTCCACTGCCTTAAGGAATTGGAATAATAAGTGGAGATCCAAACATGGGATAAATCTGCCAAGAAATTGACGTGGATAAGTGCGAAGAAAGAGAGAATAAGCGAAGAAATTGGAAGAAACATGTTAAAGACAATCAAAGGAGTGAAAGACTAATGGTGGACGTAGTGTCTAGAGTTGAAACAACTGAAAAGAATGATACTGAGGCAGAATCTTCTGAGAATGTTCGCACCAGGAAACATAGAAAGATTACATCTTAAGAGAAAAAGTGGAGGTGGAAATATGAGTAATTGTGCGGTTGTTCGCACACTATGAATCAATTTCCTATAAGCATCTGCGGACCTAAGAATGTTGCACAAGCAGTCTGAAGAAGAAAAAAAATTTGTTTCTTTTATGAGAAACTATATAATAAAAGTTCTATGTACTAAGAATTATATTACTCAAAAGTCATAAAAGCTTGCGATGTTATTCGCAGAAAGACAGATATATGAAAGATATAAGCATGAAATATTATTTTCTTGAATCTGAGTGTACTGTTTGGTGGAATGAATAAGATTGAAGATTTCCTTTTTTATTAAGAGATTCTCTTATAACTAAGGGACAGAAATAAGACCTTAATAAAAGGCATCAGAGATAAAGACTCCAATTGGGGAGCCTAGCTATGTGATTGTGGCGTGCACCCTAGTTCGCATATATGCAAGAGGAAAAAGTAAGACATAAAGAACATCATAATTCGCAATATAGTTAAGCATGACTCAAGGGAAAGCTATACCACCCATGGAACTTGAGTCATGGAGATTTTGGGGTGAAAAAACAAGAAATCCCATCCGGGAGGGACACCTAAATCGAAAGATTGGGGATAACTCCCAAGGAGTGCAAAAACTCGATCAGGGCGCCGAGGTACACAGTTGAGTCAAGAGTGCGAGGGGCGTTGGAGTCTACTTTACCACTCTTGACAAGTCCTGACTATGATGCACTCGGTCCGAAGATATCCCACTTAGGGTGCAATCTCGTAATCGTAAACCTTATAGGTGGAGGGAAAAGAGATTGCGAAAACAACTGGTTGTTGTATTACCGGATGAGAGGAGCCAACCTTAACCCGGTAGAGGTAAGCCTCCTTGAAGGGGCAACCAGGGGGAAGATAAGGACGACACCCTCAATTATGGAGATGAATTGTGTCAAAGACGTAAATGTCATGAGGCTTTTTACTCACAGGAGTATTAAGGCTTATCGCATTTACGCACGAGAAAACCTGTAGAGGTAATGATACAAGAATAAGTTAAGACAAGATCAATGGGTCGATACAGTAAAATGTAAATACGTCCTTCGATTTCGTCGCACAGAAAAATGGAGACAGGCAAAATAAGACCTTTACTTAGGAAGGCACAATAAGACCTCTAGAGATATATGCTGCGAAGCATAAGAGTTATGATCTATTATCGTACGTTGTGAAAACACTCGCACAAGTACATGACATAGGTATGTGAAACATATAAGATCATGAGTATATCATTCTGCGTCAACAAACAGAGACAAGAATGGGAATGCAAGCATCAAAAAAGATGTTACTTGCCCCATATAATAAACTCATGATCACATGAGAAAAGTTGGTATTTGACAAATACAAATATAAAAATAAAGGAATGAAAATGATCAATATATTTAAGAAGTCTAATGTATATTCAAGAAGAACACTAAAAGGGAAAAATTCAAAAAGACACAAGGATATACAAGAGGCAGAAAGAAGAATCTACAACGACAAAAAACAATCAGTCTTCGTGCGGATTATCTTCATTATTCTGATTATCATTAGAATTATCATTATTTCTTCGCTCAACGTCAGAATCGTGAATTTATTCTTCACCTTCTTCGTATCCTTCATACTCAGCCTCACTATCAGAAATAAAAGGAATATCTTCGTTGAGAGAAACATCTTCAATAGGATAATTGGAAAGGGGAATATTATTTTCTTCGCACACTATCTTAACTGTTGCGTTACGACCGCGAATGACATCTTTATTATTATTTGAGACAGTAACAACTTAATTCTTCTTGAGCTTGCGATATTTGGAATCATGGGCAGTATACTTCGCACCCAAATCTTCTGATAGCCTTTGGCATTCTTCGAGTTTCTTCTTCAATCCTTTAATTTCTTTAGCATAGTTCTTCTCTTTCTCTGTGAAATATAAAGTGGGGTTAGAATTGGAAAGAAGATATTTTCTCTTTCAGAAGAAATAGCAAGTATAAAAGAGCAGTAAATGACCTTCATTATTGGAAATAATGTCTTTAACTAAAGCAGTATGTTTGGATTCAAGGCTCAATTTTACAGCTAAATCAATTCTAGCATCATTCATAACCCTAGCACCCCATTTAAACTCATCTTCACTTTCTATAAGGAGCTGAGATCGGATAAGATTTCTTTCCTCCATGAGTGCTTCCTTATCGCGTAAAGCTAAATCTCGCTCGACTTGGACTTCAAGTAAAAGATTTTGAAAATTTTCTAATGCCTTCGCACCCTTAAGAATAGATTTATCTTTCTCATAAATAAGGGAATTATTTTTTGCTTCTAAAATTTTAATTCTATCTTTGGATTCCCAAAAACGACGTTTGAAGCTGTTACAAGAGGTTAGGACACCTCTATGATCAATATTGAGGATTTGGTATTCTGATTTGAGTTTTTCAAAAGAAAGGGAGTTTATTCTATATTCAGTGAGATCATTTAAAGAAGAATTAAGGTAGTTCAAAAGAGTGTCATCATCAACAGGATGATGGGCAGAGCGAAATAAAGAGGCTGCTTCATCGGAGAGTCGATAAATTTCCGCAAGAATACATAACTCAAGAAAAGCGAACATAAAAAAAGGGGGGAGGGATAAGACAGAGAAATGGTTATAGAATAAAATACCAGTCAGTTGATCATTCCTTTTGTAAAGCTCTGATATCTTATTCGCAGAAGTAGAAGCTTCAGCTTCAAGTTTGGAATTCTTAGTTAAAAAAGATTGAAGTCTTCTTTCATAATATGAGGATACTGCATATGACATGCGAGACATCTGTGAAGATAAAAAAAATTAGTTAATGATATAGAATGAGGAAATGATACGATGATGCGAAGATTAAAACTTGTTAAAAAACTAAAAAAAGATAGAAATTACCAGAAGACCAAAAGATAATTGAAAGCTGGGAAATAATAAAGATGAAGCTCTGCGAAGTGAAGAATCATCTAAGCGAGGAGCATCACAAATTTTTGATACCATTTCAAGGGTACGAGTTAATTCATCATTATCCATAGAAGTCATGGAATCCAAAAACACGCCAGATAAGACTTTCATTGAAGAATCAATTGATGAGTCTTCAGATGCGAGGATGTCATCGTCACTGGATTCAGTATTTGAAGCGGAATCATATACTCTCTTACGCTTTTTTTCAAGATTTGAGGGAGAAGAAGAAGATCGGGTTCTTTTAGATTTGATTTTGATCCTCTTCTTAGTCTTGACACCATAAGAACTCTTCTATACGAATAATAATGATAAGAAACAGAGGCAACAATATTATTAAAATGAAAGGTGGAATGTTCCTTACCTTATTATTCCGCGAAGGAGCGTCTTCAACGGATTTCTTAGCTTACTTGATTTTATCCTTCCCCTTTATAGTATAATATAGGAGAATCTAAATGTTAGTGCGAAAATAATAAACATACGAGGGTCAAAATACCAATGCGAAGATCTTACATACCTTTTTCTCTTCTTCGGTCAAGATGAATTCCCGAGGATGATAATGAGAAAATTTCTCAGGAATAGGAAGGTCCGAGTTATCCACAACTCTGCCAGCTACATAAGGTCCCATTACAATAACAGGACAATTCACCCAACCCAAATCATTGGATCTACGACAAGTCTTGTTGGAGTTACTATTCCAATCGACATCTCGCATTATTATCTTATCTTCATCAATATTCTCATTTCTTCTTATGCGAATGGCCCATTTTGTAGATTCATTTTTCATAAGTGCCACGTAGTAATGCTGAAAGAAGTTATCAAGAGTATACTCGCGGGGGTCAATAACTCTATCACGATACAGTTCGTTTCGCACTGCATATTCATAAGAAGTTCTCAAACCTGCTGCGCGACGAGCGTATTCAAGAACTATTCCAATTGCGTCACCACTCAATTGAAAAATGGCTCGAGCAAATCGCTTGTCAGCAAGGATTTCATAGAATAAAGGGATGTTCGGATTATACAACGGGATAAGAAGACCATTCTGAAGTTGCTCTAAGGAGACAAATATTCTTTGGTTTGTCCATTGTTCTGAGTTGATCAAATCAAGAGTGAGTTTGGATGAATAATTACATCCAGGGGGAAGAGTGAGTGAATAACTTCTTGTGCCGAGTTATTCTTTTAATGCTTTGAAGGCCAATCCATTCTTCTTAGCAGTTTATATAACCATTTTCAGAATGAGAATGATGAAAGCAATAAGATTAAATCAGGACGTGAAGAACAATAAGAAAGAGAAACTGAACTGTAAATAATAGTACAGAAAGGATGCAGTAGCAGAGAGAAAAAAAAGAAAAAGAAGAAGAAAGACTTAAAAGGGAAAGTTATTCATCGTTCCCGAGGCTTTATTTCATTAATGCGAGAAATAAATGGATAGAAAGAGGCGGTTAAAAAGATGTGTCATGAAATGTATGGTTGAAAAGATACGAATTAAAAAGGAAATCTTAAAATCCGGAGATATGTCGGTGGGATAGAATTTGAAAAGTTGAACATGTGAGATAACAAAGACTAATAAGTTCTCATTTTGCTAGGGATGGTCATGGGGCGGGTATGGGGCGGGTAGTGTCAATCCCGGTCACTGCCCCGTTTGTAAAAAAAATACCCATCCCCGCCCCGTTACCCATATGAATTGGGGCGGGGCAGGTATGGGGAATACTAATATGGGGCGGGTTTCCCATGGGTTACCCGTAACACTGAGTTAATACATAAATTTGATTATAATCAAAACTTAAATATGATTCAAACAAAAATAATAATGTAAGAACGACGCATTCTGGAATCTTAAATTCAGTAATTTATCTTAAAGTGAACAAAAGAATCTGTTAATGACTTATTAGTTTTTCTGTTTTTTTCTGTCCCGTTCTATCTTCGTCCACGTCAACCATTTCATTATCTGCTTCATTTTCTCTATTTTAACTTTTAGAGAATGTGTTTGATCACAAAAATAAGAACGAAAGTGATGAATGTACAATAACGATCGAGAATATGATAAATGAAAGAAAGCTCGACTAAGTGGTGGAAGTATAAAAATCATACACATTGTTGCATAAAAGTCTAAACCCCTAACTTGTTAAAGATACGGGGCGGGTATGGGGCGGGGACCTTGAATCTCATCCCCACCCCATCCCCGTAGCTTAGTTTTCGGGTATTACCCATACCCGATCCCATCTCCATTTGTGCGGGTAAAACCCTACCCGAACGGGGCGGGTACCCACGGGGATGGGTTTGGGTGGGGAAAATGGCCATCCCTACATTTCGCTCATTTCACGGAAAGAACGATATGAGAAAAGGCAAAATGTAGGAATAAAGTATCGCACATACAAGTTATGCGAAGAAAAGAAGATATAACGAGAGCGAATATGATCGCGAACAGTTAAGTCAAGATGACGTATCAGATGAAGTCATCATAATCACGAGTAAAATTTGAGGATCTGTGCATAGTATGGAAGATCTGCGATATAGGCAGGTATAAGTGTACGATAATAGCGCACGGTCACTCCGAAATAAGAGGATATCTTAACTGTCATCCACTATGTAATATCCTGTATAAAGGGTAGATTGGCCTTGTGAGAGGGAGAGTTCTTTTTAGGATCCTTGATCAAGAAATTAAGAGAAAGAAAGATTGTAGAGAGGGAGAGAAAACTTAAAATCTCTATTATCTTGTAATTCATTCTTATGATTTTCATAAATAAAAAAATGATTTATTTTGAGATCGATTAATTATCAAAGGATCTTGATATTTGTGTGGTTGTATCATTTCCTGCAACTACGTCTCACACCTCTGGATTTCTAGATTAATTAACCTTGTGGAATTTTCCTCTTATTTCACGACTAGCAATCGATGTATTAAACAATATTCAACGCGCACCCAATTTCAAGATTCATCTGTATGGTGAGTGGTAACAGTTCAATGCACACCTATGAATCACGTGGAGCATTTAAGTGGAACGAATAAATATCTTGGTTGATTTCGCGCTGTCTATATATATTATCACCATGTGGATCACGATATGCATCTCATTTTCCCATTTCTTATATCAGTAAAAATTAATATCAACAAGTAATGCTTCTTAGTCATGGGTACTATTTTACTCGTACCAAAAAGACCTGCAAAGCCATGAGATGGTGGTTGATTGTTTTTCTTATTTTTCTTTCGAGGAGAAAGGTTAATATATTGATAAAAGAAAAATGAAAAGGATACAGAAAGATAAAGGCACTTAACAGTGCAAACATGAGCCAAATGTTAAGCTCAAACAATTGTTTTTCTTTTAAGTACTATATGTAAAGCTAGAAAGGAGTGATGGCTACATGTACGTTAGAAACTGCCTGCATCCTGTGATCCGGGCTTAGTTTTCTCTAATTAGTACTTAAAAAGAAAATTGATAGCAATAGCATTTCCAAAAGGCAAAAACCCAGAGTTTGGGAAATGGTAAATTTTTGGAGGAACGAATTAATGCGGTGGGTGCATCCAAGTCAGACTTTCCTCTTTAAATAGAGAAGTTTGTGAGGACATAAATCCGCCTGCCACTAGAGTTTTTGAAATCTTATCACAAATCAAGCATGATGTCTTCTTCTATGAGTTCCCAAATTGGGTTGTTTCTCTTTGCAATACTTGCTTCGTCCCTCTTCTCGGGTAAGTAGCAAAAATTTCTAGAATACGATGTCTTATTGCTTTCTTCTTCTTCTTCTATTCCAATAAGTTCTGATTTTTTGTTAAAAATCGTCTCTTTTCTTTAGCTAATGAACTTTCTATTTCTAGACTAGTTTTTCCTGTTTTGGGTGTTAATATTTGTTTGACATACACTGGTATGCAGAAGCTTGGATTTGTTACTAAAGTCTAACCCAATTATGTGCATTTTGTGGTCTTTGCAGAGATAACGTACGCACAAGTAAATCCTTATAATTGTTGGATGGGAGGGACTACAAAAGTATTCACACCGTACTTCCATCCAGTTCCTGGGGATGGGACCGAAGCTAAATGCATTTCTGTCCTACAAGAATGCGAAGATTTATGTCAAGCGCAGGGCAGAACCAAGGTTTGGGATATTTGCTCATATATTGAAAGCACACAGAACTACGCATGCACGGCTTGCTGTGGAGATGCTTCTTTTCGTCCACCACCACTACCACCTTCGCGAAGAGATCCAAGAGATGAGTGCCAACTAAATGAGATTTCTTTATCGACGCAAGTAAGAAGCTGCCCAGCCCCGGCATGTGCAAATTGTCCAGGAAGGTGTGCGTCAATAGGAGCTACAATAACATATAGGCGGTGCAATTTGAATACCGGCTTCTGCAGCTGTTGTTGCTCTACCTTTAACAGTGGCCTTCCTTCATCAACAAGGATCCGTAGTCTTGGTTCATCATTAGTAGACGCGGCACAGTAAAACTATGATCACGTGTCATTTAAAGCTAGCTAGCCGCAGCTAATCTGATGTGATAATCACATCGAATTTTATCTTTATATCGTTTAATTAATTCTCAAGAATATATGACACAGTTTGGATAACTTTACCTATGTAAAGAGTGGTCAGGATCTATCCTCCCAATAGATAAATCAATGGTTGTGCTTGATTTCCTAAAACACAATCTCATTAATTCTACCGAGTAAACGTGATCCTATAAACCGCTTCTCTCACGACTTGTTTTTCTTCCATTGCAAAAGAAAATGCTCCCCCAAACACCTCTTTTCCTTCTTCAATTTTCATACAATTAGGAGACCAACCTACGGATAATAGAAACACCTTATCTTCTGAGGTATTATTTGTTCATTGTTTTTATGATAGCAATTGAGAACTCAAAATCTATGATTTCTGAATTAGCCTATTCATACTATCCATTTGACTACTTTTTTCTCAAAAATTCTGAAATTAGATTCTATCGGTATGTGAATGTGTTAGAGTAGCTAAGATAGACTTGGCTAACAATAAGGAGAAGAAACATTAAGGTAAAGCAAACTCTTAAGTGTGATATTTTTCGGTTACTTCGATCATATGTTTTGTTCTGATCTTAATATTATTGGATAGATTTGATTTTACTTTTAAACCTGAGGATTTTTAAGGCGATGATGCCAGTGATTATTTGTTTTTTGCTCCGCCGGTGGTAGTGCTGGTGAAAAGGGCAAGGTTCAAGCAATTTTTTTCTCTGTTTCCTTTCGCGGTTGGAGATTAATAATTTCTACTAGACTATGTTTTTGTTTCTTGCGGTTTTACAATGAGGACTAACTTAATTTTTGTTTGTTTTTTTCCCTTTCTTCCATCTTTTTTCAGGTGTTTCAAAGACCGAAATTGCTTAGGTACCACCCATGAAATAATATGGTTCAGAAGTGCCACCATCTTTACCACTTATGCGATTGTAAGTTTTTTGTTCTCTTAGTTATATGTTTAAGTTTGTTACATTGTCCTAAAATTTTGCACAAAACTTGCATAACTATACGTCTATAAATATTTTTTTGAGAATCTTCTTCGATACTGTTTATTTCGGTTGATTTTAGTGAGTTTGAATCCTGATTTAAAGTTTTTTTACAAGTTATTATAGCTTGAAAGTCTACTTTCGATGTTTCAAATTTTTACAATTGGGTGTTGTTCCGAAATTTGTGGAATTTCTAATGAGTGTTCTTTGGATAAGTAAATCTGCCAGTTGAAAGTACAAATACTGACTAAAGGTAAACGGTTAAATAACTTTCTGCAAGTTGGCATTTTTAGAATCTAAATGAGTTATTAATATGAACCTTGATTGGATACTGTTTCAAATTACTGCCCTTATGTCTAATTCTTTAAAACGGAACATGTCAACAGAGAGGTTTGTAACTTTGGATCGCAAGGATGCTGTTAAGAACAAACAGATGAAAAAAATTCTAAAGAGGTGTTCTTACTATTTAGTTACAAGGTAACTGGTGAGATTTGTTCCACTATTGATGGTTTTAGTAACATAAAAGAATTAAAAGAGTCGCTTTGGACTAATTTGTATGCATCATTAAGAGAGTGAGATAGAGTGGTTGTTAAAATATTTATAAGTATTTGAATTAATCGTCATCATACATGGCTAAGAACCCTTAGGATATTATATAAGTGTAACTAAGGAAGCAAATCTTACAGGTTTAGTTTGTCTGACCAGATCATTATTTATGTTAATCGAGAGTCACTCGAAGGTATTCCCATGTATCGGAGAATAACATGTTTATGAGAGGTCTTATCTGCCTACCTAACCGTTGCCACTTATTTTATTCCGCTATATTATTTGCACCATTTCTTCTATTTTGTTGGCAGGTGATAACTTATTATGTTCCTCTAATGCGGCAAAGCTTTCCCTATCAGAGTGGGTAAGATACAATGAATATGTATTGATGAGTGTAAAATGCTTATTCAACCCAATTTATTCAATGGAAAATAGTCGCGCCAGAAACACTCATCATTTGGTGAAGCATATGATGAATGAGACTTTTTTTTATTTTCGCATAATCTAACTTTAGCAGGTCTATTAGAGGTTACCTCAACATCGATGCATCATAGGTTTTCCCGTATGAAGATTTTAATTGAACATTTCATGCATTTTTAAAATTAGCTTTACATGGAAATGTGTTGCGTTGGTTTCTGTGCTTTTGTGATCTCATCACTGGAATGGTTTGTTGTAAGGTTCTCGCTACTTTTAGCATATTCTCTCCTCTGGATTTACAGTAAACTCTTACTCCTGGCTTCAGGTAGGGCCTCCCTGCTTTCTATGGCCTTACATTTTGCTAGATTAGTTAAACTTTCCCCTAAGTTTTTTTTCTTGAGTATAGTGGATTACTGCGCAGTAAACCTGCATATTATGAGATGCTTGGGTAACAACATTTGCAGATTGGTGTGACAGGGTATTAAAAAGGGTGGTTAGAGATTTGGGTTGTTGCATGATTAACCGAAACCAAAAGAATTCAAGTTCGTTCTTCTAGATAGTATCCTTCATGCTTTAGACGACGATGATCCATTTTATATCATGTGTGGTTCTAGGAATATTATAGACCTGGTAGTAGTGGAGGATTTATAGCGGAAGTAATGGAACTAAGAAGTGGTCAGGTAGACAAAAATAAGTTGTGGTGGACCTGGTGGTGGAAGCAGTCAAATTTCACATCAATTTCATGGGTTTTCCAATTGTGACTGCCTCAGTAAGTTCTGATTGGAGATTTCACATCAATTTCATAGGTTCTTTTAGCTTGCTTAGTGAAATACCTTAATTCCTATTCCTATCACGTGTGTTCACCATCGACCTTCCCCAAATTGAACAACACAAGAAAGGTACAATGTTTTCCGATTTAGTTTTACTCATTTGGTTTGATTAGTTTCTAGGGGTGGAGTTATTTGTTCCTCGTTGTTTTTCTTGATATAAATAATTAATCGAACATATGCAGGATCTTCGTTACTCCAAGGATGATATAAGGATATAATAAGAGAGGTTTTCTGATACAAAAACTTCTAAATACATATTATGTGATTAAATTTCATAGAGTTAGCTACTGTTTATACTTTATTATATAGGTGTTCTACCAATTTTTATTTCCTTGAATATTATAATATTGCTACACTACCACCACACGTTGTAGCACTAATTTGTATACTATCTACTGCCTTTAAAGTATGGTAAATTGGTAATCATTTTGGCATCCCAACCATGATAATTTCAGTGATTGTTATTCATAGTTGAAGTTCATTATCTTTATTCCTTTGACATTTTAGGGTTTTTTCTCTTTTCTCGCGGGCTCTCTCAGCTTCACAGGAGATCACTTAGTGTTGGAACAATTGTTGAAAATAGCCTGCAAAACAATCATAAAAAAACCAAACAAACAAGACGTTATGGATGAGTCACGACCAAGTCGCTCTCTTTAAGACGTTTTGCGGCTCTGCTCAAGATTGTGCAAGCAGTTCTTCCATGTCGCGTCGCCCCCAGGATAAAACAGCTGAGTAAATCTCTTTCACAATCACTCTTGCACTTTGAGAGTATGTGATACTTGTACACTTCTATTATTGCTCAAAATCAAACTTGTAGAAAACAAATAATGATCACACACTAGTTTTCTTTCTCTCAAAAATTCATTTTCTAAACTCCAGTAACATAGAAGAAAAACTCTCTTGTTTTCCTACCAAAATCTAATTTTTGTACTCAAGAATTTCAATAATTAATGACTCTTAATTATCACAAAATTAACACCATTAACTTCCCTAAATAAAACGGTCAAGGGATTAATAACAAAATAAATTTCTGTAGTGAAAATAATTATGACTATTAAAAACAATTTTGGTAAATGGAAATAAATTTGTTTTAAAGAATATATTTCCAACAATCCCCTACTTATATTTTTAAAACATTGAGCAAGATTTATATAGTGATGTGCATAAGTAAAGGTATCTTTCGATTTTGAACCTTTACATAGTGCTCGACTCTCAAAAAATCTGACCAAAGAGTGAACATAAGTCTTTGAACTCTATTAGATAATAAGATTTTCCAACACACACAAAACTATACTAGTGTAAAGTCTAAAGCCTGCACATTACGGCGCTGTGCTTGAATCCCGGTTTAATGAATGATCTAGAGAACTGCCCATATTCTCATAGAAAGCGGCCACACTTTCACATCCATATAGGTGAGTTTATCAAGTGTACTCCTGTAGCTATGTACCCCACTCTAAATAGAGTATAAACATCATTAAGAGTTTTAAAAATAAAACACTCAACCTTTACTCGCTTCAGGATATCATGATGTGGGATAACCTCTCAAAAGCATGATTCTCTATATACATATTATCTGTGACTTAGTCCCATTTAAACCTACATTTTGGGATTTCCATTCATAGGTAGGGATTACCTTTTGAACCTACTTCTGGAATCTTGAGTTATAGGTTGGGTGTTAATCACGAACAACTATGTCCATATCATTTGTGAATCGTTAATCCCTTTGAACCTATTTCTAGGGGGTATCCATCACAAATGACTCAATTCTCAATGGGAATCAACATCATCCCATAAGATGTATTCACGCCTTCTTATTTAATCCTTTCGTCAAAGGATCAACAATAACTATTTTCAGACCATATATAATCCACTCTCATAGCATAAAAAATGCTTTCTATCACCTTATATGTCGACTCTACCGTTGTAATTAACGGTTCTCAACTCTTGCAATAGCCGCGATATTATCGCATTGGATTAATATGTCTGTTCTTCCTCTATCTAGTAGAGTCCTGAATCACTCCATTCCTTGGAGGATTTATTTGAGAGGATATCTCAATCAACATCGCAATAATATCCTTAAAGGATTGCGGTAAACATTTTTAGATAATGTATTTCTAGGTTAAGGTTCTTTTCAGACACCTCATAACCTTCTCAATGTTTTACTAATTATCCATAAATGGATTATTAGTAAATCTGCATATATGTAACCCCCACTATAGAAGTAATATACATATAGTCCATCACGTAGCAAAAAAGCTATGCCATGCTACCATACTCATTTTTTTCTAGTTCAATCACACACAATCACAAACACTATAATACTAGAATCAAATGAGTGAAAACTAGTTTATAAAGACTATAATTTTTATTTCTTTGGAATTCTTTTTCAATGTAGTGGAATAGATCCAAAAGAAATATTTCAATTCAAAAATTACACTATCTTCATCTAAGTCTTTCATGTCAAATAATAAACTAAGCATGTTCTCAGTTTCATTAACATCGTACGAGTTATAATACAAATTCAGCGATTCACTTATGCATATATAGCAAGCAATCTTATGTGTTTGTCACGTCAGTCAATTTTTGAAACCGTTTGATTCAATTGCTTCAGAGCTTGAGTCAAAATAAATAATAACTTATCAAATTTATATGCAGTTCGTTCTTATGGGAACTACAGAATTTTTCATGCTTGATTTATATAGTTTCGACATTTAATTCATTCAATATATTTTTCTACATATGATATACAACATATCACGCATCTTAGAAAAAATATCACCAATCAAGAATGTAAATCCAGCGACATGAAAGTAAGTATCAAAATTAGTTACCCTTTCTCTATTTGTCAAACTCAAACATTTGGTTCTTAAAACCTTTTTTTTTTTTTTTCAAAGATTAAAACTATGAGGAGCTAAGTATCTCAAATAAGGTAATAATTATGACTAAAATTCTTTTTAGTCTTACTACTTACACATCCGTTGTTAATGATCTTGTGATCTCCATTTCTGGCTAGCTCTTTAATCTAAGTTTAGTATTCAAACATACATAGGGTAAATAACCCCCACTATTTTTCAACTCAAAAGGAAATTTCAAATTAACAATACAAATATCTAAAATTGAGAAGTTACTTATGCGAATTGCATTTCTAGACACGTTCATTCAAAAATTTCTATAGACTTCGTTAGACGTCGGATTTCGGTGTTTAATACCAATTCAAAAATTAGAAAGTTTCTTCTTTCATACAAAAATTAGAAATAATTTTTAAGCCCAAATAATTTCTATAAATTCGTATTTGACGTGTTATGTGTTCTTGCTCATTACTAAAAAAGTAATTATCCAATTCAAAATCCTTTTGGCGCAATATAGAGGACGATCAAACAACATCTTTCATGTAGACGTCATTTCATTATTCACTACTGAAAAGATCAATTTTAGTCACCAAATTAGACTTCGTGAAACACCAAAAATATCTTATAAAAAATCTCAAACATTTTATTTCATCCGACGCTTTTGTAAACTAGTAAGATTGGGAGTCTACATGCTTTTATAAGTTGGGTAAAATTTGATACATGTCACTTAAAAAATCTATAGAAATTTTAGAGGAAAACACAACATGCTCATACTCATCAGTAACTTCAAAATTTAGTAGAAGCAAGATAAAATCACATATTTCAAGCACTCCAAAGCTTCAGTCAAATCATATAAGTTGTACAATATTTGGTTCAAACATTCCATTGATAACATTTCTATTGTAGTAGTGCAATGATCAAGTTCAACAAAAGTTTTAATCTCAATCTTGTTAAAAACAAGATAGCGGAAACTAAATTCTTTCTCATTTTGGTGGTATGAACATCTTTAACAAGATAGTTCTACCTGGAGAAAATTTTTGAGACCATACCAATATCAAAATCCTAGAGATGTGAGTATAACTCAACACCACTTTCTTTCAAACGATTTGGTTCAACTTTTGAACCATAACCTATCAAAACAAATATGGTGTGAAACACCACTATATATCACCTCTCACGATATCCAAATTGCACATTAACTTAGCTTGAAAAGCATTGTTAATCACATTTGATATTCTTGCAATGCCATGTCGTAAGACTTGGTTTAAAGAAAGCATATCAAATAACTTCATAATTAAAATTATGTTCATTTCTTGGTGAGAGTTGGTATTCATATTTGTTTCGACTAGGTTTCTTATTCTTTCAGTTTTGGTTTGGTGTCAAATTCTATCTCATAAGTTACAAACTTGTATGAGTCACACATTTATTGTCATGAACAAGAACTCTCAATATCTAGTTTCCATACAACTCATTCTAAGATTGAACAATCAATTTATTTCGATCTAGAATGCAATTATTTGATCACCACAATAACTACAAATAGTTCTTCAAACATACCTCGTTTTCTTTGAAATCTCAATTGATCATAAACCACCGTCCACTCTTTCCACACCAACAAATAAATCAGCAAACCATTGCTCCGTACATCGATTAATCTCTAGTATTTACTCGCAATTTTTGTTTTTCATTGGGAAACAAAAACTTGCTCAAGTAAGTGAAATTATCACCTTTCACAATCATTTAAATATGAGGATTTGTAACCTAAAATAAGTAAGATATGCACTTATGTAAGTACTTAAAAATAAAATAAAAAATTAGAACTCCAAGTATCAAACAAAGTAAAGGTTTATAGTTATAACGTCATAGATTATAACTTTCTACTAAGTATTTTATCAAACATTTGTGGTGCATTAGTTTGATTGCTAACAACAATCTTCTTTTGCATCACCAAAACAAGAGTATGAAGTCCTAGAATAAAAAAATAATTTTTAATGTAATTTCTTACATCTCTAATCTTTATGCTCAAGTATAACGACTCATATTTTTGGGCATACATACACAACGATTTCGAAATCACCACATCTCTCAAAATGAAAATCCAAATGAAAAATTTCAAAATGGGGTTTCAAGATAAATTCCTGATTTATATAATATTTTTCATGTTACACGAATTCGAATTATCTATACAAATATTAGGAAAAATTAATTCAATCATAACTAAATTTATGCCCGTCAGAATCTTTCGGATACGTTATGCAGTTTTCTAAAATACTTTAAAAATATTTTTCGGGCTCCAAAAATTCTGAAATTTGACATGGATGATCCTCATGATGTCTAATATATCTGGTTAAAATTTCTAGATCCAAGGTAACTGGTGAGATTTGTTCCACTATTGATGGTTTTAGTAACATAAAAGAATTAAAAGAGTCGCTTTGGACTAATTTGTAGGCATCATTAAGAGAGTGAGATAGAGTGGTTGTTAAAATATTTATAAGTATTTGAATTAATCGTCATCATACATGGCTAAGAACCCTTAGGATATTATATAAGTGTAACTAAGGAAGCAAATCTTACAGGTTTAGTTTGTCTGACCAGATCATTATTTATGTTAATCGAGAGTCACTCGAAGGTATTCCCATGTATCGGAGAATAACATGTTTATGAGAGGTCTTATCTGCCTACCTAACCGTTGCCACTTATTTTATTCCGCTATATTATTTGCACCATTTCTTCTATTTTGTTGGCAGGTGATAACTTATTATGTTCCTCTAATGCGGCAAAGCTTTCCCTATCAGAGTGGGTAAGATACAATGAATATGTATTGATGAGTGTAAAATGCTTATTCAACCCAATTTATTCAATGGAAAATAGTCGCGCCAGAAACACTCATCATTCGGTGAAGCATATGATGAATGAGACTTTTTTCTATTTTCGCATAATCTAACTTTAGCAGGTCCATTAGAGGTTACCTCAACATCGATGCATCATAGGTTTTCCCGTATGAAGATTTTAATTGAACATTTCATGCATTTTTAAAATTAGCTTTACATGGAAATGTGTTGCGTTGGTTTCTGTGTTTTTGTGATCTCATCACTGGAATGGTTTGTTGTAAGGTTCTCGCTACTTTTAGCATATTCTCTCCTCTGGATTTACAGTAAACTCTTACTCCTGGCTTCAGGTAGGGCCTCCCTGCTTTCTATGGCCTTACATTTTGCTAGATTAGTTAAACTTTCCCCTAAGTTTTTTTTCTTGAGTATAGTGGATTACTGCGCAGTAAACCTGCATATTATGAGATGCTTGGGTAACAACATTTGCAGATTGGTGTGACAGGGTATTAAAAAGGGTGGTTAGAGATTTGGGTTGTTGCATGATTAACCGAAACCAAAAAATTCAAGTTCGTTCTTCTAGATAGTATCCTTCATGCTTAAGACGACGATGATCCATTTTATATCATGTGTGGTTCTAGGAATATTATAGACCTGGTAGTAGTGGAGGATTTATAGCGGAAGTAATGGAACTAAGAAGTGGTCAGGTAGACAAAAATAAGTTGTGGTGGACCTGGCGGTGGAAGCAGGCAAATTTCACATCAATTTCATGGGTTTTCCAATTGTGACTGCCTCAGTAAGTTCTGATTGGAGATTTCACATCAATTTCATAGGTTCTTTTAGCTTGCTTAGTGAAATACCTTAATTCCTATTCCTATCACGTGTGTTCACCATCGACCTTCCCCAAATTGAACAACACAAGAAAGGTACAATGTTTTCCGATTTAGTTTTACTCATTTGGTTTGATTAGTTTCTAGGGGTGGAGTTATTTGTTCCTCGTTGTTTTTCTTGATATAAATAATTAATCGAACATATGCAGGATCTTCGTTACTCCAAGGATGATATAAGGATATAATAAGAGAGGTTTTCTGATACAAAAACTTCTAAATACATATTATGTGATTAAATTTCATAGAGTTAGCTACTGTTTATACTTTATTATATAGGTGTTCTACCAATTTTTATTTCCTTGAATATTATAATATTGCTACACTACCACCACACGTTGTAGCACTAATTTGTATACTAGCTACTTCCTTTAAAGTATGGTAAATTGGTAATCATTTTGGCATCCCAACCATGATAATTTCAGTGATTGTTATTCATAGTTGAAGTTCATTATCTTATTCCTTTGACATTTTAGGGTTTTTTCTCTTTTCTCGCGGGCTCTCTCAGCTTCACAGGAGATCACTTAGTGTTGGAACAATTGTTGAAAATAGCCTGCAAAACAATCATAAAAAAAACCAAATAAACAAGACGTTATGGATGAGTCACGACCAAGTCGCTCTCTTTAAGACGTTTTGCGGCTCTGCTCAAGATTGTGCAAGCAGTTCTTCCATGTCGCGTCGCCCCCAGGATAAAACAGCTGAGTAAATCTCTTTCACAATCACTCTTGCACTTTGAGAGTATGTGATACTTGTACACTTCTATTATTGCTCAAAATCAAACTTGTAGAAAACAAATAATGATCACACACTAGTTTTCTTTCTCTCAAAAATTCATTTTCTAAACTCAAGTAACATAGAAGAAAAACTCTCTTGTTTTCCTACCAAAATCTAATTTTTGTACTCAAGAATTTCAATAATTAATGACTCTTAATTATCACAAAATTAACACCATTAACTTCCCTAAATAAAACGGTCAAGGGATTAATAACAAAATAAATTTCTGTAGTGAAAATAATTATGACTATTAAAAACAATTTTGGTAAATGGAAATAAATTTGTTTTAAAGAATATATTTCCAACAATCCCCTACTTATATTTTTAAAACATTGAGCAAGATTTATATAGTGATGTGCATAAGTAAAGGTATCTTTCGATTTTGAACCTTTACATAGTGCTCGACTCTCTAAAAATCTGACCAAAGAGTGAACATAAGTCTTTGAACTCTATTAGATAATAAGATTTTCCAACACACACAAAACTATACTAGTGTAAAGTCTAAAGCCTGCACATTACGGCGCTGTGCTTGAATCCCGATTTAATGAATGATCTAGAGAACTACCCATATTCTCATAGAAAGCGGCCACACTTTCACATCCATATAGGTGAGTTTATCAAGTGTACTCCTGTAGCTATGTACCCCACTCTAAATAGAGTATAAACAAAATTAAGAGTTTTAAAAATAAAACACTCAACCTTTACTCGCTTCAGGATATCATGATGTGGGATAACCTCTCAAAAGCATGATTCTCTATATACATATTATCTGTGACTTAGTCCCATTTGAACCTACATTTTGGGATTTCCATTCATAGGTAGGGATTACCTTTTGAACCTACTTCTGGAATCTTGAGTTATAGGTCGGGTGTTAATCACGAACAACTATGTCCATATCATTTGTGAATCGTTAATCCCTTTGAACCTATTTCTAGGTGGGTATCCATCACAAATGACTCAATTCTCAATGGGAATCAACATCATCCCATAAGATGTATTCACGCCTTCTTATTTAATCCTTTCGTCAAAGGATCAACAATAACTATTTTCAGACCATATATAATCCACTCTCATAGCATAAAAAATGCTTTCTATCACCTTATATGTCGACTCTACCGTTGTAATTAACGGTTCTCAACTCTTGCAATAGCCGCGATATTATCGCATTGGATTAATATGTCTGTTCTTCCTCTATCTAGTAGAGTCCTGAATCACTCCATCCCTTGGAGGATTTATTTGAGAGGATATCTCAATCAACATCGCAAAAATATCCTTAAAGGATTGCGGGAAACATTTTTAGATAATGTATTTCTAGGTTAAGGTTCTTTTCAGACACCTCATAACCTTCTCAATGTTTTACTAATTATCCATAAATGGATTATTAGTAAATCTGCATATATGTAACCCCCACTATAGAAGTAATATACATATAGTCCATCACGTAGCAAAAAAGCTATGCCATGCTACCATACTCATTTTTTTCTAGTTCAATCACACACAATCACAAACACTATAATACTAGAATCAAATGAGTGAAAACTAGTTTATAAAGACTATAATTTTTATTTCTTTGGAATTCTTTTTCAATGTAGTGGAATAGATCCAAAAGAAATATTTCAATTCAAAAATTACATTATCTTCATCTAAGTCTTTCATGTCAAATAATAAACTAAGCATGTTCTCAGTTTCATTAACATCGTACGAGTTATAATACAAATTCAGCGATTCACTTATGCATATATAGCAAGCAATCTTATGTATTTATCACGTCAGTCAATTTTTGAAACCGTTTGATTCAATTGCTTCAGAGCTTGAGTCAAAATAAATAATGACTTATCAAATTTATATGCAGTTCGTTCTTATGGGAACTACAGAATTTTTCATGCTTGATTTATATAGTTTCGACATTTAATTCATTCAATATATTTTTCTACATATGATATACAACATATCACGCATCTTAGAAAAAATATCACCAATCAAGAATGTAAATCCAGCGACATGAAAGTAAGTATCAAAATTAGTTACCCTTTCTCTATTTGTCAAACTCAAACATTTGGTTCTTAAAACCTTTTTTTTTTTTTTCAAAGATTAAAACTATGAGGAGCTAAGTATCTCAAATAAGGTAATAATTATGACTAAAATTCTTTTTAGTCTTACTACTTACACATCCGTTGTTAATGATCTTGTGATCTCCATTTCTGGCTAGCTCTTTAATCTAAGTTTAGTATTCAAACATACATAGGGTAAATAACCCCCACTATTTTTCAACTCAAAAGGAAATTTCAAATTAACAATAAAAATATCTAAAATTGAGAAGTTACTTATGCGAATTGCATTTCTAGACACGTTCATTCGAAAATTTCTATAGACTTCGTTAGACGTCGGATTTCGGTGTTTAATACCAATTCAAAAATTAGAAAGTTTCTTCTTTCATACAAAAATTAGAAATAATTTTTAAGCCCAAATAATTTCTATAAATTCGTATTTGACGTGTTATGTGTTCTTGCTCATTACTAAATAAAGTAATTATCCAATTTCAAAATCCTTTTGGCGCAATATAGAGGACGATCAAACAAACATCTTTCATGTAGACGTCATTTCATTATTCACTACTGAAAAGATCAATTTTAGTCACCAAATTAGACTTCGTGAAACACCAAAAATATCTTATAAAAAATCTCAAACATTTTATTTTATCCGACGCTTTTGTAAACTAGTAAGATTGGGAGTCTACATGCTTTTGTAAGTTGGGTAAAATTTGATACATGTCACTTAAAAAATCTATAGAAATTTTAGAGGAAAACACAACATGCTCATACTCATCAGTAACTTCAAAATTTCATAGAAGCAAGATAAAATCACATATTTCAAGCACTCCAAAGCTTCAGTCAAATCATATAAGTTGTACAATATTTGGTTCAAACATTCCATTGATAACATTTCTATTGTAGTAGTGCAATGATCAAGTTCAACAAAAGTTTTAATCTCAATCTTGTTAAAAACAAGATAGACGGAAACTAAATTCTTTCTCATTTTGGTGGTATGAACATCTTTAACAAGATAGTTCTACCTGGAGAAAATTTTTGAGACCATACCAATATCAAGAATCCTAGAGATGTGAGTATAACTCAACACCACTTTCTTTCAAACGATTTGGTTCAACTTTTGAACCATAACCTATCAAAACAAATATGGTGTGAAACACCACTATATATCACCTCTCACGGTATCCAAATTGCACATTAACTTAGCTTGAAAAGCATTGTTAATCACATTTGATATTCTTGCAATGCCATGTCGTAAGACTTGGTTTAAAGAAAGCATATCAAATAACTTCATAATTAAAATTATGTTCATTTCTTGGTGAGAGTTGGTATTCATATTTGTTTCGACTAGGTTTCTTATTCTTTCAGTTTTGGTTTGGTGTCAAATTCTATCTCATAAGTTACAAACTTGTATGAGTCACACATTTATTGTCATGAACAAGAACTCTCAATATCTAGTTTCCATACAACTCGTTCTAAGATTGAACAATCAATTTATTTCGATCTAGAATGCAATTATTTGATCACCACAATAACTACAAATAGTTCTTCAAACATATCTCGTTTTCTTTGAAATCTCAATTGATCATAAACCACCGTCCACTCTTTCCACACCAACAAAGAAATCAGCAAACCATTGCTCCATACGTCGATTAATCTCTAGTATTTACTCGCAATTTTTGTTTTTCATTGGGAAACAAAAACTTGCTCAAGTAAGTGAAATTATCACCTGTCACAATCATTTAAATATGAGGATTTGTAACCTAAAATAAGTAAGTTATGCACTTATGTAAGTACTTAAAAATAAAATAAAAAATTAGAACTCCAAGTATCAAACAAAGTAAAGGTTTATAGTTATAACGTCATAGATTATAACTTTCTACTAAGTATTTTATCAAACATTTGTGGTGCATTAGTTTGATTGCTAACAACAATCTTCTTTTGCATCACCAAAACAAGAGTATGAAGTCCTAGAATAAAAAAATAATTTTTAATGTAATTTCTTACATCTCTAATCTTTATGCTCAAGTATAACGACTCATATTTTTGGGAATACATACACAATGATTTCGAAATCACCACATCTCTCAAAATGAAAATCCAAATGAAAAATTTCAAAATGGGGTTTCAAGTTAAATTCCTGATTTATATAATATTTTTCATGTTACACGAATTCGAATTATCTATACAAAGATTAGGAAAAATTAATTCAATCATAACTAAATTTATGCCCGTCAGAATCTTTCGGATACGTTATGCAGTTTTCTAAAATACTTTAAAAATATTTTTCGGGCTCCAAAAATTCTGAAATTTTACATGGATGATCCTCATGATGTCTAATATATCTGGTTAAAATTTCTAGATCCATTTCATTTTCGTGTATGAGATAAAAATAAAACTCTAAAACATGTTAAAAACATTTGTTTATCATCAATAACATTTTTCTATGTTAAGTATTCATGATGAAAAATATTATCCATATTACAACCCTAATCCATCAAAATAATTTAACTTTAGGTATCTAGTAGCCTAAAATTTCCAAGCATCATACAAAATTGTTAAAGAAAAATTGTGCCATTCGTATAATTCTATAAAACAAATTAAAACAGAGATACTTATCGCATTTCAGCAATCGTTTTCTTTTGATATCCATGGCAGAATAAAACGTCTTAAATTTTTTGGAACAATTATTGAAAATAGCCTGCAAAACAATCATAAAAAAAAACAAACAAACAAAACGTTATGGCTGAGTCACGACCAGGTCGCTCTCTTTAAGACGTTTCGCGGCTCTGCTCAAGATTGTGCAAGCAGTTCTTCCATGTCGCGTCGCCCCCAGGATAAAAAAGCCGAATAAATCCCTTCCACAATCACACTTGCACTTTGAGAGTATGTGATACTTATACACTTCTATTCTTGCTCAAAATCAAACTTGTAGAAAACAAGTGATGATCATACACTAGTTTTCTTTCTCTCAAAAATTCATTTTCTAAACCCAAGTAACATAGAAGAAAAACTCTCTTGTTTTCCTACCAAAATCTAATTTTTGTACTCAAGAATTTCAATAATTTGTGACTCTTAATTACCACAAAATTAACACCATTAACTTCCCTAAATAAAACAGTAAAGGAATTAATAACAAAATAAATTTCTTTAATGAAAATAATTATGACTATTAAAAAACAATTTTGGTAAATGGAAATAAATTTGTTTTAAAGAATATATTTCTAACACTTAGCACAACGAGTCTTACCATGTACCCTCTGTAGTTGCTGTCACGGATTTTACATCTTTTTAAAATATGTGATTTCCATCGGATTTAGCATGTTCATTTTTGTACTCTTCAAGTCTTTTTGTTCAACTGCTGGTGTTACAGGTTTCTTAATGGTGCTCTTATAGCAATATGTGTTCTTTTTTAAAGTACCTGGACCAGACGCATCTACAGCGGAAAGGCCGGAAACAAAGATATGTAGTCAATCCATTTTTATCCCTTCTACACTCCAATAAAATTTAATGTTAACCAGTTCTACGGGAAAATTCATTGCTACCTTCTTTCTTCCATGATAACTATTCACCTTGAGGATTGATTTAGTTTTTTGTTTGTGGGTGTTCATTATCTGAAACTCCTACTTTGCACAATGTGTATTCATAAATAACTCATGTTTTCTTTTCTTTTTTTCCCTCTGTAAATAATTTTTTATAAATAAGATGGTTCATTCACAAAAAAGAAAATGTAAAATGCGCCTTAGAAATGTTTTTATCACAATGAATTGTAAACTGTTAACTATTACATAATTTCTATATAATATATACAACTCCTGTTTGTGAGTTGCAGATATCTGTCTCTGCAATCCAATCTAACTGGGAATGACTAGAATTCTGAGCACTTCGAGAAGTAACAATTGGTAAATAGGCTTCGGGTGTTCAGACAAGTCCAATTTCCTTGAATAGTTGAACATTGCTATGCTACTACACATGTTGTATAGCTCCTAAGTTGTATATTGGCATTATAGTTTAAGGGCACATAAACTCTATGAGATTTCTTTATAGTGTTAAAAAATTGTTGTTATCACAACCATGGTAATGTCACTAAGTGTTATGTAGTGATTGAATTCCATTCCTATGGTGAATGATTTAAGTTGGAGGCGGCTACACCTGAGTTAAGAGTATTAGATTCATGGTTTAGTTCTTGATATTGTTACCAATACGTCCATTCTTTTTCCTACGCAGATTTCTTTGAAGTCTTATGGTAATTTTTGCTGCATGCTTTGAAAAAGGTTTATAATCGGACAATTTGCGCTTACATTTTGATGGTCTACTTATTTCATGCGGTGAATAAGGTAATCCAAATTTTCTTTGGTACTCAAAAGTCAAAACTGAAACTAATGGACAAATACCAATCCCATGGTAATGGTTGGGTAGGAATGCATGATTCATTGCATTAGCTTTGGTATGAATTCCATTACCAGGCTTCTAATTTTAGCCTGAGTTATATCATTTGTTCTGTTATAGGTCGATTACAACTATACTAAGTTCGGAGACTTTGTTGTTTTAGGTTTTACTATCCCAGCTAAAGTCCTGTTGCGGCTACCAATTGAAGGGGATTATACAATTTTCAATGTACATGAAGGTGTCGATGTCCCGCCATCAAGGTTTAAAGTATGACTGACGCAAGATCTTTTTAGTCCCCTCATTTTATATTTCTTGCTCCGCCACTCATAATTTGGTATCGGAATGTTAAAGTGCATCTTTAAATTGAGATGGAAGTCACATGACGGAAACAAAACTCCAGCACGAAGGCAAAAGACAAAAGGAAGTACTACGAGGGCCTGCGGTACCAACACCATAATAGGTACAAGGACCCGAAATACCTACACCATAAGAGGGAAAAGGGGTACAGCTAGATCCTTTGAGGAGAGTTGACCCTCTCTAGAAGATAAATGAAGCTTGACAGTTTTGATGTACAAGACTTCATTGGGTTTGTAATCATCTTGAATTTTTAAACATTTTAGAGATGATATTTAATGTGATGCGCCATTGTGTCAAATGGAATACAAGGGTATGTGTGTCATATGCAAATATAATGGGAAGATGAAAGATGAGTAGATGGGTTGTTTTAATTTGTATGTTGTGTATTGGATGATTGTTAATTACCTTACATCCTTGGTAGTTGAATATAAAGGGCAGTTTACAAAGAGACGTAAACCCCAGTAAATACAAACGGAGGTATCTTGGTGGGGTGAATCAATGAAAATTCTAGCGATGAATTTTATGAGTAAAAATACTCCATAAGCACGTCAATTAGAAAGCACTACGAAGGCCGTGCCCTTACGGCATGGGTTAAGCCCTATATTGATCTTAAAAAAAAATGTATGTGCTTTCTTGTGTTTGTTTAAGCATGTAATGATCGTTTTTTCTCATCTTCCGTTGATGTATTTGTATTGAGTTATTTTGTAAGTTTAGCACCGAATTAGGGTTCGTGAAATATGCATGCACTTGCCCAATAGCTGATAATATCATCTTTAAAGCACTTGAATTTTTCAAGTCGAACAAGTAATTTTTCTTCAATTACAACAAGATGAGAATAGCTAGAGAAAGAATTCTTCACCGTGAAGTTTTAAAATTTCCTGGCGTTTTTAGGGGCCACTCAAAAGGATTTAGGGGCCAACAATAAAACAAAAAAGGTCACCCAAAGGGAAAATGTAGCCAGCCCTTATCTCGCGTAATTCGTAATGACGAAATTACCCTTATATATTCGGAGGATATGATAACATTGTTACCCTCCGAATGCAATCGGAAGCCAAAATCGTTCCCATACTTCCGATTGTAGTCGGTGCAGTATTAGAATGATTTGTGTTTCATTTTTTCCATTTCTTTTTAATTTTTGAGTTGTTAGAGTTATAGAGAAGAAGGTGAAGGAAAAAAAGAGAAAACCCATTTTATCACTACAAAAATGGATGTATACGAAGAAGAAGGTGAGAATCATGACGAAGAACAAAATGTTGAGGGTTCACGACCGTTTAGAGAAGACGATTTGGGGTATATGTTGAATGATCCAAACTTTTGTGGAGAGGAAAACATAGACGACCCTTTCATGGAAGAAAATGGAGAATCGCATGATATTGAAGCTAACGATGCATGTAAAACACAGGTATTGTGTTAAGAAACTCAAATACTCGATTTGCATGCGTTTGTGTGCTTTTGTAAACAAGAAAAACCGATTATTGCATGCATTGAATGCCATGAACTACCCAGATTCGGTAGATAATTTCTAGATTAAACTTACGAATATAACACACTGAGTACCAAATATGTATATTCGGTAGTTACAAGATACTAGTTTACTGCCGAATATGAGAAAAACCCCAAACTGGTTTTCCAAAAATATCTACATTCGGTAGTTATGTAGAGTTATTTACCTCCGAATGGACCCAAAAACGAATTCCTCAGAAAATTTCAAAACTCAGTATTCTTATCCTTTACAATCGGTAATAGTTTAACATTATTTGACTGCCGAATATAACAGTGGCCTCAAAATAAAATTTCCGAAAACTTGAAAATCGGATGTTTATCGATTAAAGTTATCTCCCGGTTATTTATATTCGGCTGTTTTACTATATATTTTAGCTTCCGATTATATCATTTTTTGCACTCAGTAAACTGTGTACATTCATTTGCATAAATCGGGTGTTTTGGGTAACCGATAGGATTCCGAATATAAAGTATTCGGAAGTTTGACTTATTTAATTACCTCCGAATATATCATTTTTTTCACTCAGTAAACTGTGTACATTCATTTGCATAGATCGGGTGTTTTGGGTAACCGATAGGATTCCGAATATAGAATATTCGGAAGTTTGACTTATTTAATAACCTCCGATTATTGTATAATAATTTGTTGCTTTCATATGCAGGTCGTTGAAGAGTTTTTTGATGACTTCTATTTGAGGCCTGACACTTCCCTATAATATGCAAACGATTTGGTATACTCATTACTACTTTTTTCTTTTTTTTCAAAATTTATATGTTAAATGGTTATGCTTATTAGGTTTGTTTTGTTTTATGCACGTTTAGACATTTGGAAGTAAGAAGGAGGCAAAGGAATGGCTTATGAACAAGGCAAAAGATAACATGTGCGTGGTAGTTCAAAATAATCATGTTAGTGACACTCGATTTGAAATGATTTGTGAGCGAGGTGGGACGCGAAAGAGTCACGAGGGAAAGAATAGTAAGTACATACGAAAGACGAATCGGTTAAAGATAGAAGAATCGTAATGGCATTTGTGAGTGAAATGCATTTTATCGGTTTAAGAGTAAAGAAAGATTGTCCGTTACCTCCGTTGAGTAAGTGGCACGATTACTTCCCGATGAACCATTGCAAGGATTGGTTGAAACAATATGAGTCCAACATGGTTGATTGGGATCGTGTTATGGACAACAACTTTCCCGCTGAGTTACTCGAATTGATCCCCTCGGATGATGACGATGTTTGATCGTTTTTTTCGAGGCACGATTATAATTTTTTTTGAAACTATGTAATCGGAACAACAGTATTATAACACTTCAATACGATTAATCATATTCGGGAATTCCATATTTTATCAAACCGCCGATTAATATTAAAAATTTGAATTTAAAGCACTCAAACATCACATGTTATTCTTTTTTCCCAGTCCGAGATGCAACAATCAACGCGGCTTCGAAATGTATAAACGACTCTCCTCTCCACTTGGAATAAGCATCTTGTGCCGCAAACCTGTCGTCTCTGTGCCTAGCAAGAATACGGTTGTACTCGGTGCACAATTTTATAACATGGTGCACCCTTGAAGAAACATGGGATGGTTCATAATTGTGGCGTGGATTCTTGTACTTACCAACAAAAGGACCCAATGAAACGTTAATCCAAAATATACGATCGTCCTGCTGTTCTTTGGATAGATCTTTCACAATGTAATAATTTTTTATCCATTCGGTCTCTTCCTCAACTTGTTTTAATCTTTCTCTATGATGGAATTGTTCTTGACCTCGCTTCTTAGCCTTGATTTCCTCTTCCTCCTCCTCCGTTGCCACTAACGAAGGGTAAATTTTTTTGGGTTGTTTGTTCCTTTTTTGTATTTCTTCTTCCCTTGCTGCAATTGATGTAGTTGTTCGCTTGCATCTTCGAAGTATGTTGTCGATTGATGATGGACTTGCCATTGAAAAGGTTTTTCATTCAGATTTGTTACTCAATAATAACTGAGAGGGGTTACCCTCCTTATATAGATTAGAGTTCCAACGGATCTAATTTTTGAAAATATGGCCGTTGAGGTTTCTGAAAATATGGCCGTTGAGGTTTCGTATCATTGGTGCACTACAATCGGTTGTTAACGATACACGTATTACCTCCGAATAAGACATTCGGTGGAAAACTTAAATTCTTATCTACCGATTAAGTTGGTATTTCTAAACACGACTATATTATTCGGAGGATAATTGTTTTGTAAAGTTCCGAATGTACGATGGCCCAAAAATCAGAATTTGGGAAAAACTTATACTTTTCAAATTTTGAAATTGAAATAATCGGAAGTATAATTAGTTACCCAAACTTCCGAATATGGGCTGTCTAACATTCTATATTGGCCCTTGGAACCACCTAGAGCCAAGGCGTGGTTTGTTTTGAACTTGCTATATTCAGAGGATAATTGTTTTGTAAAGTCCTGAATGTACGATGGCCCCAAAATCAGAATTTGGGAAAAACTTATACTTTTCAAATTTTGAAATTGAAATAATCGGAAGTATATAACATTATATTGTCTTCCGAATAAATACTGGCCCCAAAATGGGATTTTTCCTATGTCAGAAATTTTGAGATTTTTCAATATATATATATATATATATATATATTCGGTAGTGAGTGTACTTCCGAATACTGTGTGTCTACTTAAATATATTCGGGAGACAAAAAATTCATTAAACTACCGATTATTACCAGTTTGTATCCAGGAAGATATGACCAACAATATTCGGCCGATAACCATCAAATATTTCTCCCGAATACTGTCGATGTTCTTGAGAAATGAAGAACACGACTACATTCGGAAGTAAAGGAGCATGAATATCGCCCGAATCTGGATAAATAACCGAAAACCCTAGAATTATTTTTTCTCGATTCTCCGAATTAAAGCGATATAAACCCCAAAATGATAGATTCTTACCTAATTGGGGCCATTTGACTTTGGAGTGGAATTTTTTTTTTCTTCCACAATCGAAAGATAATAGGAAACTGGAAGAAGAAGAGTTGAAATGAGTTGAATTGTTTTTGATTTGGTTTTCATACAGTTTTACCATAAGGGCATTTATGTAACTTCAATATCATATAGGGTACCCCTTAACTAGAGTCTTTGGCTGGGTATAAATTGATGGCCCCTAAATCCTTTGGGGTGGCCCCTAAAAACGCTAGGTAAAATTTGGGTGAAAAGAAAGACGAATAGAGAAATATGATGGGAGTGCATTAACACAATTGACCCGCTCTTTTAATTACTTGGACTATCAAGAACATCTCCTCTTTTGATTTAGCAAGAATGGAGAAAGAAAAAAAAAATTTCATTGATAAACAAAAAAGATTCAAACATGAGAAAAGCACGATTATCACAAGAACCATTAACAGAACAGAACTAATTAAAGTATCAAACTCAAACCCTTCTTGTCTTTTTCTTCGTGCTTCTTGTTTTTTCTTTCTTCTTCTTGCTTTTTCTTGGTTGCTTCTTGAATCCTTATTATGTGACCCCTGCTGCTCCCGTGCCTCCTCTACTGTATGATCAAATCGGATGGTTCCATCAACATATACCATAACACAAACAGCTGCTGTGAAACCTATCAGAATCGTTTTGGCAGTATTGAATATTCCCTCAACTTTACTAAAAAATTCTTTTATAATTTCATCTATGGCTTCCTCTATGGCTGGCTGCTTCTAAGGCTGCTTCCTCCTCTAGCCCCATCGCACAAATTTCTTTGAAGGTAATTGACGCGACAAAAAGAAGAAGCTGTATTTATAATAAGCTACAAGGAGGTCCGTTGACCAAGATTTCAGCATTGTGAAGAAGAGTCTAGGTCAATTGACCAAATACGGGGTCGTGTTCCATTCCGACTTTCCGAGTGCAAGAAGCGCTGGCCAAAGGCCCTAGGATCCACTCCGGATTTTTCACGGTGATGATATATTCTGTGTGTCATGTAGAAAACCATATAGAAACCGCTCTCTCTCGTACGCAGAGTGGCCCGTCATATGACATTAGTTGGGCTCACTTTTGGGCCCATTGAAAAAATGAAGAATTTTTAATAAAGAAATTTCCAGATTCAACTAATAACACGTCTTTGTAAATAAAAAGAAAAATCACACTCAACGAACTCGTCTCATTGCATCTGATTTGTTATGTATTTGACTCAAAACTTATCAAGTTATAGAAATCTTTTGAAGAAACACTTGTGGAGTTGCAAAATATGAAGATTATTGTTTAGATTATACCAGGCATGTTGGCCGTTCAAAAGAACACTTGTGGCTAGTAAAAAAAAAAGGAACGTCTTGGGGTCTGTACAAATAATTTAAAAGAGTTTTTGTAAATTAAATATTCACCCCAACTACAACTGAAAAATGATATAGAAACAAATCAACATCCAACTGAAAAATGACAAGGTATTGGTTGTTTAGGCATATGTAACATGGAACTGGAACTACTAGAACTGTATCAAACGGCACTCTGGTCAAGTTCTGTTGATGAGAGAAATTATTCTCAATTGTTATGACATCCAAGCAACTCACATACATGTGCCCAATTCGCTAGACAAAATGGCTTAGCTGAGTGTATCCATGTTGTCAAAATATTACACTGGATGTGTGATGTAGCATTTAAGGCACTTTACAGCTTACACTTGCATTTCTTACTTGCACAGTGCAATCCATCAAAGCAAATAAACAAGCATGAACAAAGAACATGGACAATGAAATTGAAGTTATAAGCCTCAGGAATGCAGTATATGCCACCCAAGGCGTCAAGCCATTGAGTCCCGGAAGATGGTGTTTCCTTATGTAATTCGATCTCCTCATAGGCCGCTTATATATTACCAAAACATGCATCTAAACTAACAAGAACATGAAATCCCAAAACACGATATAGAAATAAATCCCTCTATTCTATCTCACAGATTTGTTTTTTTCAACAACGTTCACTAAAATCTACCTAGTTACATTAATACATATGCAGACTCTGCTCGAAAGTTGGCATAAAAAAAAAAAAGACTCTGCTCGAAAGGTGAAACACATACATAATAATCAAGTAAACAGCTAAACTTATGACAAAATCAATGAAAATGAGATACACAAAACTTACAAATGAAAGGAGAAGTCATTTTGGCAATCAGTGAACGCGTTGCAATATGTCCTTATATCACTGGCAGAAAATTAGACAGCTTGAAACGAAACCGAAGGATGGGCAAAAAAAAATTACTTCAAATTGTCTATATCGGCGCACATGCAATACGGTTCATAAGAGGATTCATCCATTATGTCATCAGCATCACATGCACTATCCTTAAGCTTTTTCAGCTAAAATTTGATATCCTTATGTCACTTCTTCTCAGCGTCACAATTTTAAGGAACATCTTCTGTACTGCATTTTGAAGCTACTGCACTCCAAGTTTTTATGCATCTCTGCACCAAATAAAAGTCATGATATAACCATATGTTCACAGAACAATTTCAAAAAGATAAAATAGTTCTTATTGTATAATAGAATAAAAAAAGTGAGCTACAGACAGCAATCAAAGCAGACAAATCAAGCTATAAATCCAGTTGGATCCATAATACTACACAACTCAGATTTAACATTGTTTGAATATGGCTCTCCTGAATAGAGTACATTTGGTTTGCAACATTTTGGACTGTTCTTTAGCTGCAGTTCTTAAACATCCATCGCTAGAACACCAGATCTTGAACGTTCGTATATACATAAGAACATCAACTTTTGAGTAACCATTAATGTAAGAATTTATCAGTTTAGTCAGACACATTCCTTCAAACATTAGTTACAGAAAGTCAATATTATAACCCAGATCAATCACACACTAAAGACCATCTAGGTAATTATACCTAAATACTAATATTAGTATTTCATTTAGGATCAGTTCGCTGGAGTCTACAAGAAATCAGAGGTACATTATACCTACACACAATCAATTTTAAGTAGCACGTAGTTATGAGACCCAACGTGCAGTTCAGTTATAACCAAAGAGATCACACATACTAGTAAGTCTACTAAATTTGTAAAGCAGGAAATAAGAAAAGAGTTGGTACAGTATAAATTTTGTATTGATTTTCCATAAATTTCATAATTCTAACATAAATGGAAGCACCGATATCTAAAAGGAAATAGTTCATCTTCCATTTGAAATAATCATACTCTGCAGTGCTCCATATTTTCCCACTTATACCAATTTTAAAAGATGCAGGGATTTTCTTAGTGACATGGTGAACATTAAATTTTACATTACATACAAAATCAAGTGACAATACTGTGACCAACTTCAAAAAAATCAAGTGAACAACTAAAATTTAGACAAAATCAATGGAAGTGAGAAAAACAAACAAGACTTACTAATGAGAGGTGAAGCCATTGTAGCTCTCAGAAAACTATCTTACTGTTGAAACCCCTAATTTTATGTTAATATCTGCAAACCTCTCTAATTACTGTTGAAATCAAGGAGTTTCATAAGAGAATTCATCTAATGTGTTATCGGCATCACCAGCACTGTCTTCTTTAGGCCTCTTCAGAAACTTTATCCAATTATGCCATGTTACTTGCTTCACAATTTTCGGAAGAATCATGTCATGTGCAAGGTATTTTGAAGATACATGAGCTGATGTGTCTTCTTCTCTTTCATCCAGTTTGGGGCCGTTTCTTCTTCATGTAAAAAAGACATTTAGTTTCCAAATAACCCCTTTTAGTCTGACATCTTTGGGATCATGTCCGCCAATTGTACAAGCTCATGTAAAACCCATTTCACATTGTAGGAAATACCAATAGGTCCTAGAAATAATATATTAGGATGAGTTTGGTCATTTGACTCAGTCAACTGTCATGGTTGATGTAAATGACATCATGGATGATGTAAATGTCATGTGTGGTGACAGAAATATCCTTTTGGGATCCACATATATAGAAGAAAAAAATCCTTGAAAATATCTTATTTTTGTTTTTACTTTCTCTCTCTTCTTGTTTTTCAGATCTAGAATCTCTTTGCTCTAGAATTTTCTTTTCCCTGTTGTTGTTGAAGATGAACCTTACTTTTCTTGATCTGCTACTGCGGTTGAAGATAATGAATCTTTATAAAAACGACGATGAACTCGTGATGATGTTTTTTTTTGTTTTTTTTTGAAGATGAACTCGTGATGATGTTTGAAGACGAACGCGTGATGTTGAAGACGACGGATTTTTTAGGGTTTGTTTGGTGTTGCTGTTGTTGAAGACGACGAAGATGATGAAGATGATACTTGTGTTGAAGATGAAGACGACAATATTGATGTTTGCTGTGAAGGATGAACTAATATCAGATCTGAAAAGAATGAACTCGTGTCTTGCTGCTCGTGTTGAAGAGGAAGATGACGATCTTGTCTTGCTGCTGGTGTTGAAGATCTTGATTTTTAGATCTTTGTCTTGTTGTTGCTACTGTTGAAGATGATGAAGATGATGAAGAAGATGAAGATTTGTGTGTTTTTTCGTCGTTTTTTTAGGTTTTTATATGGAGTTCATTTCTGAAATGAACTCTGTATTTTTAGGTTTTTATATGGAGTTCATTTCTGGAATGAACTCTGTTTTTTTTTTAGGTTTTTATATGGAGTTCATTCCATAAATGAACTCTGTTTTTTTAGGTTTTTATATGGAGTTCATTTCTGGAATGAACTCTGGGTTTTTTAGGTTTTTATATGGAGTTTATTTCTGGAATGAACTATGTTTTTTTAGGTCTTTATATGGAGTTCATTTCTGGAATGAACTCTGTTTTTTTAGGTTTTTATATGGATATGTTTTTTTAGGTTTTTATATAGAGTTCATTTCTGGAATGAACTCTGGTTTTTTTAGGTTTTTATATGGAGTTCATTTCTGAAATGAATTATGTTTTTTTAGGTTTTTATATGGAGTTCATTTTCTGGAATGAACTCTGTTTTTTTAGGTTTTTATATGGAGTTTATTTCTGGAATGAACCCTATTTTTTTTAAGTTTTTATATGGAGTTCATTTTCTGGAATGAACTCTGGTTTTTTAGGTTTTTATATGGAGTTTATTTTCTGGAATGCACTCTGGTTTTTTTAGGTGATTTCTGAAAAAATAAATAGAAATTCACAGGAGTTCATTTTGAAGAATGAACTGCTACAAAAAAATAAGTAGAAATTAACACGGAAGGGTACTTTTGTCCATTTAATATTTTTAAATAACTATGGACGAAATAGTAAATGCGTTTTCCCAAAGGACCAAACTGACATGGACCCACCTAAAAAAGGACCAAAAGATATTTTTCCCTTTCCGATTCCGCCCGTACCAACTAATATCCAGATCAAACATTTACCCTCCATGTCTTTCCAGGGTATATGAGACACGAAATCCATACTCCATTTATAATCCATCTATAAACTGGTGCTGCTGAAGATATAGTGGTGGTGGTGGTGTGGTGGTGGTGCTGAAGATAATACTGAAGAGTGATGAACTTGCTACTGAAAACGGCGATGTGCAGTGAAGGAGAAAGTGTATGAGTGAGCGACGGAGAAATCAAGGAAGTGTGTAAACCATCTATTAAGTGGTGCTAATGAAGATAATAGTGGTGGTGTACTGGTGGTGGTGGCGGAATTGAAGATGAAATCGGCGTTGTGCAGTGAAGGAGGAAGGATGAGTGAGTGACAGAGAAAGAAGAGGCAGAGAATTAGGGTCGGTGTTTTTTAGGGTTTCTTTAAGGATTTCAATTGATGATCAAATTACCAAAACTACCCTCGTATGCATTTTAGTTCGGGTCCCTTTTTGTGTTTCTAGCACCGGACCACGAGTTCTTTGAGTTCTTGTTTTTTTAGTTTGTTAGGCCTACTGGCTTTGTTGCCGATGTGTGTTTGGGTTAGCTTTTCAGCCCTTTTCTTGTTGCGCTGAGGAACCACTCTTCTTGTATTATGTTTTTCTTTTTCAATAAAAGTTTAAGTTTTTAACTTCGAGAGAAACAAACTCAAAAAAATCGAAAATTAGTTTGTGAAGTGAAGCAAACTTTTAAATAAATATAATAAATTATTGAGCGCTTTTGAGGCAAACACTTCAAGATACTAAATTTTTAAATAATAAATTGGTTTGAAACATTTTAAAATAACTTTTAAATAAATGACAATAAAAGAAAATTATTAGTCGAACTTTTTTGATTTTTGGAAAAAATGGAAGCGATGGTACTTCTGGTTGCCAATTAGGTTCTAAAACTGCTTACCTCACATCAGTGATACATATGGTATCAAAATTATTGAGGGTAAAACAAAAATGTATTATTCGTTATTGTATCCACTGGATTTAGTAATCCACGTACTAGAATTTATCTTTGTAGCAGCACGTTTACATGGAAGTTAGGGGAATTCTTTTAAAAAGTGAAAATTAAACAATTTATTTGTATTTTGACTCTTGATTGGAGAACATGTGAATAAATGGTGAAGTCATAGAATTCATGATTTGATTCTTCTAAATGGTGTGTATATAAACTTGAGCAAGATTTATGATTCTATTATTATATGCTTGATGCCATGATCCATTAATATTTGTATTTTGACTTTTGTTTTTGTTTTTGTTTTTGTTATATATATTCTTAATTTTCGCTAAGTGATTTGATGTAAACTTGAGTATCATAATGATTAACTGTTTAAACATATACTTGAAGTTAAACCCAATATTTCTGAAGACAATAATTATTATCTTTATCTTGTTAAGCCAGTACTCCAAAGAGATGAGTTCATGTTTAAGAGGTTACACAACCTTTTAATTGAATGATGTGACTGTAGATTTCCTTAATGGTTGCCATATTTGCCTTCTGCACCTATAAAATAATCATTATAGGATACGACTCATGGTGTACCACATTGCTTGTGAGCATCAACACTTCTTGGGATCTTTGTAGAGTTCTCCCAGCTTATCTGACTCCTAAACAAGAGACGAGAACATGATCCATGGGAATATCTACATAACAAGCTAAGAAGGATATGCGCTAGATAATCTATCTAATCTTAATGTTGATATATATTTAAACTTATGTTATGATTTTTGGGTAGAACTCTCAAGACATGATAATCATATAGGTTCATCATTCACCATAGTTAAGAGATAATTGATCAAAGGTGAAGTACTCATGGTAGACAAACAAATCCGTCTAATGATCCATATACCTCGAGTATGATTCGTTTTTACCTAAATTAATTTGTGTTTGAGTTCTTAAATATATAAGCTAGTAGAAGCAAACAAAGATGTGACTTTTGATTTTTTTTGGTTCTTATTACAAAGAAGAAATTTCAATTTCAAGCTTGTCTTGTTTAAACTATCGAAATATGATTCAAGCAATGGTTGTTCATAGATCCTTAACAATCTTGGTTAAGAATAGTTTATTGTTCATGAATCATTTTTTTTCAAGTTGATCATTTGAAAATTTCCCAAGCAGTGATATTATTATTTATGATCATTGGGAAAGTTTCAAATTGTTTAAAGAGAGTATTCAGAACCTCTATATTCTCGGCTCAGGGTAGGTTGGCAAACCATCTCGCCAACCACAGATATTTGAGTTTCTGAAATACAGGAATGTTGGACAACCAGTTCACCAACCGTGAAGTGCAGATTGGGACAGTTCACGAAATCAGTTCGCAAACCGTTGACATCTGAATTTTGGGAAACATGAATGTTGACGAACCCAGTTCAGAAACCATGGAGTTCTGAATTTTCAGAAAGGCGCAATTGGCGAACCGGTTCACAAACCCTCATAGTACTGAACTTTTCAGTGTTCATAAACTATTTTTATAATTATGTTTGTCATTGCTATAACTCTCACACACACTTCTAAGATAACTTTATTCAATAAATCACTTTGTGTTTGTGAATTTTTGTTTAGACTTTAGTGTTATTGAATGCCACTATTGCTTGAATGTTCACAATCTTATTGGTCCATATGTGAACTTATGATGCACGTTTTTTATTGACTTATATGTGCATATTCGTCTTTGTCAAGGGAATATTTTCATACGCATTTCGTACATATTCTTTGTGTAAATCCTTGTGGAAAAAATTGATTTTTCCTTGTAAAAGTAAATCGAATTTTGTTGACACAATTGCGTATCTTAGCTAAGATGATCGCAATACTTGATCTTCATGATTACATGTTGTGTATTGTTTGATTACCATGAGATAGGTCAAAATTGTTTAGTAACATGATCTCATGAGAAAATTTTTATGATTAACTCTTAGCTCATATCTCCATGTGGCATTGATAAAATCCAACGTTAAAGTCATTCTTTTTACGAGAAAGGTCGCTTTTATCGTTCTCTTAAGAATGACATTAAATGGGGGAGAGTTCTTTTTGAATTTGTGATAATGGTAATATCTTTGTGGGGAGTGCAGATGTGGAATTGTAGGAGATGCTTGTTCCTTATGTCTCTTTGACGCAAATCGAAATTTCTTAGTTGAAATCGTCTAAGCTAATGGCGTGTTTGGTTAGAGGGAATGGAATCAGTTTCTTGGTAATACAATTCCATTTTGGTAAACAAGAATAGATGGTGGTTAGGAATAGGATTCCTAAAAAGTGAGGGAATACAAAACCCAGGGGGGGGGGGGGGGGGGGGGTTAGGATTCCCACGCTTTAGGGAATAGAAACATGCCACAGAGGTTGGTATGTATTCTTTAGTCTTGAAACTCTTTTGATTAATTCATGATTATCACAATTTTACACCTTTGTCAATTTTCTTGACATAAATAGAGAGAATTATTAATTACTACATTAATGTTAGAACATTGCTCGGTCGAACTCACAAGTGTTTCTATCTCAATCTTGTTGTATTCTAGTTTACAATTAGTTAAGTCTCGGATTAGGATAGAATTATGTAGTTGAGAATCAGACATCACTGCATTCTACCGTTTGAAGGAGAAGATCAACTGAAGATTTAGGAGAACTTCTTCAACAAAAGGTAAGTGAAAACTGAACCACCTATTTCTCAAGTTATATTCATCATTCTATCTATGAGATGTTGTCGCATAATTAATTAGACTATTGCAAGCATATCAAGAATTTCGAGTCAAGTTTATCTTGGTAATTATTTCTCGAAATATGACTAAGCTTAATGAAGATTTTTCATACTTGATCAATTTCGGCTAAGAACAATTTATTGTTCATAATCTAAATTGTGATTCAAGAATTATCATTCGAAAATAGCCTAGAAAAGTGATATGTGTCATTGATGTTATTTGGAAATGTTTCGAATTGATTAACAGAGAAATATATAACTATTATAAATCAGGATACATGACAGTTTTCATACCAGCTTACATACTGGTGAAAACTGTTATAGGTCCGAAACCGTAGTACACGTACTGGAGTAGCCATACGTCGACAGTGACTTAGTGGTACGCATACCCGGTATCTATAACACAAAAATTCTGTGAACTCATGAACCTGGAATGGTACGCAGACCTAGTATGCATACTGAAAAAAACTGTTGGTTCTGAAACCGGTGTGGTATAAATTTTCGGTACGCAAACCGGAAAAGTTTTGTATGTTCCAGAACTTATATTTGTCTTAAGGGTACACATACCCGGTACATGTACCCTGAAAAAAATTGTCACGAACAAGGTTGAGTACACGTAACTGGTACACGTACCTGGTACACGTACTTGCCCTGTCGAATATTTTTAGATGCACATAAAATTATTTCTCTGAGATAATTAATATTTGAATAAATCTTTAAGAACTCTATGTAGATATAATTGATCACATTATAACCTATGGTTGTGATTCAAACTTAAAGTTTTAAGTGTTTATGAAAATGATTAAACTTATGGTTCAATCGGCTAGTTTCGGCTAACCGTCCATGAACAATGTCTTTGTACACGGTTCGGTTACGGTTCATCCTAACCAGAGTGTATATCTTGATATGTCAACTACATTTCAAAGATTCATCTAACATTGGATATTGTTGCTTGGTTCCAAATCTATCTTAGCTTAAACATACAACAACTTATACTTTGAAAGTCTATAAAAGGAAAACCTCAAACAACTAGGATCTTTGAATTCCAGCACTACTTTTGTGCGTCCTAGTTATGAACTAGAGTCGTCCTCTTCCTAAAACTCTTCTAGGATTTATTGACTAAAAAGACTTCACAAGGATTCGTAAAGCCAGGTCCAACTATCTTTTATATTCATAGTTTGTGTATAATGTTCTTGTTTGATTGTTAAGATGATCACTTGAACAAGATAGACAGAAATTGCAAAGTTTTCTTTGTCTTAGACTTCGTGATTCCAAAGGTTTAATATTTGTGAGGTAAATAATACTCTAGGCTTCTCTTGAAAAACATAAGTCCATATTTTGAGGTTAGCTAGACTTTGTTTATTGCTATCGTTTCCAGTTTCACCTTGATCTACGATCAGAAAGGAAATCACACACATAGGCTTATCTGTGGAAGAAAGATTGGTTTAAAGTCTTCAATTGAGTTGAAGCAACTCTTAGGTTGTAAAGGACGTCAACTAAGGGAATCATTTGCGCTGAGTCCTGCTGGGATTCAAGAGTCGTAAGGAACGCGACTGTAACTGAATTGCTGTGAGGGTTTAATTCGGTCTCAACTAAATTACAGTCTGAAGTTAATTGGTAGTAAGCTAGTGTATGTAGCAGCATAATACAATTTGGCATTCAAATCTATACTAGGTCACGGTTTTTTTTTGCACTTGCGGTCTCCTCGTTAATAAAATTTCTGATGTCTGTGTTATTTCTTTTTCCGCATTATATTGTTTATTTTTATAATTGAAATATCCAAGTTGTAACATAAATCAATCAAAGTAGATACTTCCATCCTTGTTTGAGTAATGCTTGGTTGAACCCACTGGCATTGGTATGTCAAGTTAGTTGTCAAATTTAGATGACAACACGCATTCTTGATTTAGTTTACTAAAGTCAGTTTCAGACTAGATTAGGTTTAAGAAGTAGAGTATTGAAACATAGCTATCCTTGAAGAATGGATATTGAAGACTACATGAAGACATATATATATATATGGAGGACTTTATTGAAGTTTAGTAACAAATAATTGATTCTCTTGTTTATTCTACCTCTCTATCTATCGAAACAAGTATTCACTCTATGAAACAATTCATATGAAGGTAAATATATATATATATATATATATATATATATACACTCGAGGATATTTGATCCCATGACTTTTGTGAGAATGACCTTCATCACTATAAATATTCTCATGTTGTAGTGAATGAGAATACGAATTGAACGAGCGAAGAATTACTCATTTCCGAGTTATAACGAAGAAGTTATGAGTGATTTATTAAAGAAACACTTATTTTATGTTGCTAAGGAAATTCGTGAATAGAAAATTGTACACGAACTTTTTGCAACAGTTCGTGAATCTAAACTGTGAATACGTGACTAAAAGCCTATTTTGGTAAGTATTTGGGTGTATCCTAACCTAGACAAGGTAGCTTTGTTTACAAGCAACCTAACCTTGATCATTCACTATAAATAGAGGTTTCATGCAACCACACAACCTATCCCCTGGAAAATTGTGTTTGGTGGCATAAGGTTGTTTTCCATATCTTTGTTCTTCACGAACAAGAGTGAGGTTTCAAAATAATTTACTTGGGGATCGTAAAGCACATGGAAGATATTTTCTTTGATAATTATATGAAACCCTGTTCCTAGGTGTTTTTCGTAAACCCTAGATTTTATAGAGCAAGATAAACCTTGTATTTTCTAGGTGATCTTGTAAGGAAGATTCAATTAGGGTTCCGTAACCTAATTGTTGAGGAGTATCTTCTGAAGAGAATTGGTGTTCTGCCAGAACATTTTCAAGAGTATCTTCTAAAGAGAATTTGGTGTTCTGCTAGAAGATTTAAGAGAAGAATTCCTAAAGAATAATTCCTAAAGAGAATTGGTGTTCTGCTAGGAGTTTTACATATGCACGAATACAACTGAAGCAGGTATTATATCTAGTCTGAAAAGGTAGTATGTAATTGGTGTAACAGCTTATAATCAGTATGTGTTCAGTCTGTACTAGGTCCCGGGATTTTTCTACAAGATTGTAGTCTTCATCGTTAACAAAAATCTCCTGTGTTTGTGTTATTTCTTTTCCGCATATTATTGTTTTATCTGTATAACTAAAATATCATAGGTTGTACGTATTTAAACCTAGATAGTATTAACTTAATTGGACGGAACCTACAAGACTAGTTCTTGTTGAATTTGTATCTTGAAATATAGATTACAAGACTTGTTATTGTTGGAATTCGGTTCGTGAACAGTTCACGTATATTATACTAGGTTTAACTTGTTAAAAAAAACTTAAACACAGTTTCATAACCGAACGTATGGATTGTACACGGATTGTTCACATAGCTAGGTTCCCTAATGAAAATTCTGTTGGTATATTTGATACCCTCTCAAACACCTTTTCCTCAATGCGTCTTTGCAAAAGCAGATTGGTTTTGTTCCTACTTGGATTCGATTACATCCCATTTCAAGTCAGATTCTATAATTATTTGGGCTAAAGATTGGATTGGATTTCAGCTAATGACGACTCAGACATCATAAGTAGAATAGAAACCATTCTGTGGTCTATTTGGAAATACAAATGTTCAATAGTTTTCATGAAAAATTAATCCAAACCCGTTAAGCATAATAATCCAAATTAGGAATTTCCTCCAGTTCTACCTTCTACTAATAAGATCCAAGATCCCAAGATCCAACTCCTCAAAGCAATTCTCCGTGGTCTGCAATAAACTCAGATTGGATAATATTTACTGATGCTTCCTTTAAAGAAGAAGATTTTACAATGGGTTATGCCTTCATCCTATTCTCTGTGGACCAAGAATCTTTCATGCATACAACGGTTGGTTGGAATAGAGCAACTTCGGCGATTCATGCAGAGGCGAAAGCTTTACTCAAGGAAGCTACATAATAATATTTTGTCTAATGTATCCGTAGTTACAAATTACAAGCTCTTGGCGACATAATAAACAATGTAATTTTGGAAATCCCGTGGATGGCGGAGAACACAATTGAAGAGGCGAAAAATATTCCTCAAAATCTTCCACATGCTCGAGTACAATATATCAACAGGAAACAAAACATAGCAGCAGACTCAATGACAAAATAAGCAAGAATTCAGAAACTTCATCATATATCAACTCATTTAGACCAAATAGTCCAAAAATCTAGTACCGTATGTAAAAAGTTTCGTAAGCAAGGAATTCCTTAATATTTCTTGATTAATTAAGGAATTTTAGTATCTTATGCACTACATTGTTTGATTAATATTTTTCTAACCTTTTTCATAGAAAAAAGTTCGAATCTATTTGAAAAAGGAAAAAGAAAAGGAGAAAAAAGGGAACAAATTGACATGTCGGATCAGCTTCAGACACCGGGGAAAAACGAACGTTGTCCCGACACCTATTTCCGGCGGCCGTCACTTGCTCATCGAGTCTGGTAGGGCCCATACGTGAATCACGTGATACATCTTACGTTAAATTCAAGAAGTCAACTAAAAAGCGATCCATTTCACGCCAACTTCAACTTCAAACCAAAAATCTCCGTCTCTTCTAAGGAAAATTTCTTCCTTCAAAAAAAAATCTCGTTCTTCGATTTTTCCACCACAAAAATTTAAAATCAGACTAAAATTAGGGTTCTCAGATAGAAACCAGAGATACTCAGTTCAAATCAAGAATCACTGAATTGAAAAAATGGGTACTAATAGTATCAGAACAAATGATGATGATGATGATGATGAATATGGTGATGATTCTTCATCAATTGCTTCCTCCAATTTTAAACCTTCTTCTTCTTCCATATCTAGTACTGGAGCTATTGTTTCTGTAGCTGTTAAAAGAAACAGCAAGAGTACCAAAAGAGCTGTTCGTTGGGCAATCAATAATCTCATGCTTCATTGTTATCAGTTTCTTCTTGTTTATGTCATGCCTTCCATTACTTTCATCCCAACTCCTTGTAAGTATCTCCCAAAGCCATAGGGTATGCTATTATGCCATTTAAATTATTTCATTTTTGTTGGTGTGGAGATTCAAACTGCTGACCTTATCAGACTCAGCCCCAAGCCAATTTGAGCAATCTGAGGAATTCCCAGAATCCCAATTGAATATGTGTATGTATTCCTTGTCTATGGTTTATCATGGTGTTTAAATTTGTTTTCTTGTTGTTTATGTTCTTGGTTTTTTAAGCGGGGAAACGTATACCTATTGTTGAAGTGGATGCGAATTTGGTTGAAACATATAGGAAGGATATGAAATCAAAATGTGAAGAATTCTTTCTACCGTATAAGACAATGAGCAAACCAAGAAAGGTTTGTTCATTTTCTGCTATTTTGAGAGACTAGAGTGACTTTGGTGTAGTTTGATAAAGTAGGAGTAACTAATTGTCTTTTGAAATTGTGTAGATGGATACATTGGTTTTGGAGGATGATAATCCTGCGTACGCGTTACTGAGACATATATCTGAATCAGGTTGCAACATTTTGGTGTTGGGGTCTTCGTCAAACTATTTTACAAGGTATTGATGATAACTTTCATTGATGGGGGACTTTTGTTTTCTCATGGTGATGTTAACTTTATTGAGCATGACAGTTCAAGTGTGTTGTTTGTGTTTGTGTTTTCGCGCATACTTGTAGGAAACTCAAGAGTCAGGGTGTACCATCAACACTTATGCAATTTGTTACAAAGACGTGCAATATCTATGTTGTATCAAGAAACAAACTCATTACAAAGTTAGCGGATAGTTCCTCAATTGCTGGTACTGCTTTAGAAGATTTTGTTCTGTAATGATTGTGTTTAAAGTCTTTACTTGTTGTGTGTATGATTTATGATTGCCATTCTTTTTCTCTGTAGAGACAAGTGCTAGAAATAGTATGCAGACAATAACAGAAGGTACAGAATGTTCCAGTACCAGTGGTGACCAAACGTATGGTTTTCATTCTCGTACAGTGTCGGAGGTTGATAGTATCTCTGAAGCCTCGTCAGATATGTCTAGTCAAGGATGGCCAAATGGGTACTCTTATGCCAGTTCGAGTGTTGGATTTCATCAGGGAAGGAACCATCAGAGGTTTCAGAATTTTAGTAGTAAGGAACTAGAATCTCCCATGGCTGGAAATTTTGATTTCTTGGCTTCTTATAAGGATGCTAATCAGGTGTGTAATTTGGAGTTGACTCTATAGCTTTATTTATTTTCTTTGTAATATTCATTTTAATGGATGAAACAAATGATTTAGAGATCAAAAATCTTAATGGAGTGAATGCTTTTGGTGCAGAATAAGCTTCAAGCTGAATTAGAAGGACTTCAATCAGAACTACGGACTACTCTTGACATGTATAGTCGAGCTTGTGAAGATCTGATTCATGTGCAGAAGAAGGTGAGTGGGTGCTGATCAAAGCGTATGTAACTTTGGTGATCACTATCCAGTACTTGGGCCAAATAATGCCATGAATACAATTAGAATTCTTAAATATGTTTTGTCAATTTGTTGGTTTTATGCTCTATCCAGCTGGTTATGGTCTTACTTATGTTAGGCTGGCCTGACTTTATAGGTCCAGGAACTGTCTTCTGAATGTGCTCAAGAGGCGAGGGAACTGCGTGCTGCCATGGAAAGAGAAGAATTGTGGAGACAAACTGCTATAGAGGAGAATTCCAAGCATTTGGAAACCGTGAAAGAACTTGAGACGGCAAAAGAACTACTTGCAAAGGAGGTTTATGAGAGACAAAGAGCCGAATTGAACATCATGACCAACTCCTCAGAAAGACAGGAGTTAATTGATGCTCTCCTTTTGGGGGACAAAAGATATAAACGGTATAGTAGGGATGAAATTGAGGCTGCAACTGACTTTTTCTCGGAAGCCAAAAAGATAGGTGAAGGAGGATATGGGAAAGTGTACAAATGCAGCCTCGGCCATACACCAGTAGCTATCAAGGTTCTTCAACCTGATGAATCTAACAAGACCAAAAAAGAAGAGTTCTTGATGGAGGTTAGTACAAAATATGGACTTGTTTATGTCCCAAAATACTTTTTCTTGCTAGGGGGTTTACCATGTTGTTCATGGCTTTGTTAGATTGCCTATAGAGTTGTGAGTTTCCAACTTTTTATTTTAAACATGCAGGTTGAAATTCTTAGCCAACTACGCCATCCTAACTTGGTTTTACTACTTGGAGCCTGTCCTGATATTGGTTGTCTTGTTTATGAATACATGGAAAATGGAAGTCTAGATGAACGCCTGTTCTGCGAAGAAGGAACTCCACCTCTTCCTTGGTTTATTCGGTTCCGAATTGCTTATGAAGTAGCTTGTGGTCTGTCATTTCTTCACCATTCAGTGCCAGAACCAATTATTCATCGGGATTTAAAACCAGGGAATATATTGTTAGACAGAAACTATATGAGCAAAATTGCAGATGTTGGGCTGGCTAAATTTGTATCCGTTGTAGTTCCTGACAATGTTACAGAGTATAGAAACTCTAGTCTTGCAGGTACGCTGAGTTACATGGATCCTGAATACTATAGAACTGGTACACTCCGACCCAAATCCGATGTATATTCTTTGGGAGTGATTGTAATGCAGCTTTTGACTGGTCGACATCCAAATGGTTTGTTTGCGGCTGTTGAAAATTCGATTAAAAGTGGTTCCTTTCATGAAGTTTTAGACAAGTCAATTTCAGATTGGCCACTTGCTGAGGCCGAGGAATTAGCTTGCATTGCGTTAAGATGTTGCAAGCTTAGATGCAGAGATAGACCTGATCTTGAATCTTCAGTTTTGCCAGTGCTCGAAAAGCTTTCAAATCTGGCCACCATTCAGCTAAAGAAGGGCAATATCAATACTCCAAATTACTTCTTCTGCCCTATTCTTCAGGTGACTGACGTAAACACCACTTATGTAAATGTTTCTCTCTTCCTTGTTGTAGCATGTTCACTGTTTTGGTACTGCAGGAGATAATGGAAAATCCATATATTGCCGCTGATGGTTTTACATATGAGCACACTGCCATCAGAGCATATCTTGAGAAACAGAAGGCATCTCCAGTGACAGGGCTTATGCTTCAACACTCAAGGCTTATCCCAAATCGTACACTACGCTCTGCCATACAAGAATGGAGGTTACATAATTCAAGTTATTGAACAACGGTCGATGCATGTAAAAGATGGAAGAAAACTGTACATTTTTTAATCAATTCTCCCACAGTCTAGGTATACTGTATAAGTTTTTTACTGTTCTCTGCTGCTCATTACAACAATATACATTTTGATAGTTTGTGATGTATTATAAACATTATGGATGTAAACATTGTATAAAATCTTCGGAAAATTAAACGACCAAGGTGTTTTTCTTTCGAGACTCAATAAATTCGTCTAAATTCGACTCATCTGAATCTGAATCATCAAGTCTGATTCTAATATATTACTCCCTTCGTTCCAAATTAATTGAGCTAGTTGTAGTTTGCACAATTCTTAAGACAAGGAGGAAAATGGGGTATATTTAAGTATTTTTTACAATTATATCCTTATGAATAATAACTAGTAAATCTTAGAAATGATTTATCTCTTAAACTATATCACGGTTTTTCGTAAACTTTATACGGTTGAAAAATATCTTAAAACATTTACGTAACGACTATAAACATGACTATCAAATTATTGGGCCGACCGAGCGAAGCGAGGGAGGACCTTTATATGGCCATTTTTTGGTAGTGATCAATTGATATAAAAAGATTGGATTTCTTTTTGGTAATGTGCACCTGAAAATCCAAAAATGTCCCTCCATTTTGGTCCAATTACAATAACTTTTTATGTATCTTATTTTTTTAGGGGTTTATTTAGAAAGCAAACTTTAATATAACATATCTAAAAATCCGTGCCTTAGAATTTTACAAATTTTATCTCGTTGGAAAGGTCATAAAAAAAATCTGCGCAAGGAGTGCAAACAACAATATCAAATTTAGAGTTTTTACGAAAAATTCGGAGGTATATCCATTACGCAAACCATCACAAAGGATACATAATACTTTATGTAGCCATATTTTGGTTTATGCATCAACTAATTTTCCGTTGCAACTAATAAAACGTATGTACATGCTTAAAGAAAATAAAGTGCGTACTCCCTCTATTTCAAAAAAAACTGATACTTTCACTTTAGGCACAATTTTCAATTGAATGCATAGTCATTATTTAAAACACCACAAAGGATGCATAACACATCATAAACAAAAGTATCACTTTTTCTGAAACCGGGCGAAAGTATTACTTTTCTGAAACAGAGCGAAAATATCACTTTTTCTGAAACGGAGCGAAAATATCACTTTTCTAGAAACAAGACGAAAGTATCATTTTTTCTAAAACCAGGCCAAAGTAGTCGCAAACAACATTTTCAGATTCTTCTTCGGTCGGCCTTCCCACCGTGGCAACGGTTGCTCTAGTACATATTTCTTATTGTAACAATAATCAATTAGAAGGGTAGTCTTAGAGATATTTCCTTAATTAGTGAAATAGCTCAATTATTTATGGGAAAAATTTAAAACCAAATAGCTTAATTAATTCGGGACGAAGGAAGGATATCTTACTCATTAATTATCAGATTATTAAGCTATTGAAAACTTTAAAATCCAATCAGATATACGCCCAATCATCACAGATAAAGTCGTATCCGACTCGGAATCAGATCTTAAAAACTAACTAAAATCTGACATTTGACCCGAGATGGATAACGAGGTGGACGTCTAAGTCCAGGGCTGTCACTCAATTGAGTCCTCTCATGGAGTTTGTTGGGACCCATATTTGTCACATAAAAGTGTTACGTTGACTTTTTTTGGATGGATTAGTACAGCGGTTAGTTGTGACTCCTAGATATTACTAGCAATTACAAGGTTAAGGGTTCGAACCCTTACCTCCTCCAGGGTTACGTTGACTGATAGACACATTTATGTGTCTAATATATCTCATTTGTATATATTATTAGTGCTCGATTTTGTATTTATTATGGTCTTTTATGCTTTTGTAGGTGTTTTTGGATAAATAAGGCTTTGCGGCAAAATTGGCTAAAAATGTGGCCCTGGGATTGTCGTTGATAGTGTACCGGAAATGCCCCAGAAGTGTACCGGAAATACCCCGGAGGAACCCTGAAAAAGTGCGGAAAACATCCCAGAAGAATTGCTAAAGGCACCCCTAATTTGGATAAGGGGCACCCCATTTCAGGGCATGTACTAAAGGGACACCGGAACTGGATAAGGGGGAGGTCATCTAGAAAATGGCGGGAATGCATGTTACAGCAAACCAGATTTTGGTTTGAATTGTAGTTCGTGATTTTAAGAGATTAAATCACTAGAAGCGATTATTCTGGGCCTGTTATAGCATATAAGGTTCGTTGAGATTGATTAGACCCAACCAATTGGGCTGAATTGCCCGGGAGAAGTAAAACAGAGTTCAACAGGGATACGTATTTTTATGATTATTTTCAAAGATTTTGTGAGAGTTTTACGCCAGGATATGGATGTACCTGGTCCTGTTCAAGTCTTAGTTGGAGTTTGGAGAGTTTAGATAACTCAGAAGAGGTCAAAAGACGCGTACAGGGAGGATTGAAGAGAGATATTCTCTTAACTGCACGGAGAAGAAATCTTGAATTTATACGAGATATTTGGGGTCTGTGGGATATATAAGAGTTGGTTCAAGTCATACAGAGGGTGAGAAAGTTTTAGAAACCCTTAGGAGAGAGTTGGGAGTTCACGAGAGATGAGAAGAAGAAGTTACAGGAGGTATTGTTGCTGTTGCTGCTCGAGGAGGAAGAAGAAGATGAAGAACAGACTCGCAGAGTCCGTCGTTCTTCGACAGTCTTAAAAGCGGAAACAAGTATCGTTCTTATACAGAAGTTTCCTTATATCGTTTATTCTCAGCCCTTACAATTTTGTAACAGTGACGCTGTAACACTTTTACAGCGTTACAAACTTCAATTCTAAATTATTTTCATCAATAAAAACACCTATTTAGCCATGAACACATCTTGTGAGTATGTTTTTGGGATGAGGAGCTAAACCCATTAGCCGAGACGACGGAGGAAGCCATTGGTCCATATTGATTGGTATAATTCTAATTTTATTATTTATTTGCAATATTATTATTTGATTATTTGCATGGAATTGAATTTGAAATATTAGTTTTTATTGAATAGTTGTGTATTATTTTGATGAAGCATGCTGGGTTTTAAAAACTTTTGATGTTTTATACTTTGTGATTACAATTATTACTTCAAAAATATATTTGAGGCGAATATTAGAATTAGTTTTAAAGATAGAATTGCATGAATATTATTTAGAGTTTACTATTTAATTGGTCAATGGTGGAACACCAAGGACTTGGAGAAAAAAAAGCTTAAAGCGTAAAGAGAAGACAAAAATAAAAAGATTTTTTTTTTTTTTTTAGGATTTAGTTTTATTGTTATTATTTTTTAGAATTGTATTAGGAAATATTTTGTAATTTACTTTTTGTTTTTGCACTTTATTTTTGTGGACTGTGGACTTTAAACTTTGGACATTTTTATTTTTATTTTATACCCTACGGAAGGGTAGTTTAAATACAAACTGTTTGCAGGGAAGGACGACGATTACGATATCTTCTCGGCCCCTCGGGTTCGCACACTGACAACGGAGTCAGTGGCCCGAGTCGACTTCAACGGTTCATCGCCCGTCTGGTACGGGAGGTAAGTCCAATCGAAACACTCGTGAATCTCCTGCAAGCGGGTTACTGTATTCCTTAAGGTGATAATTGTTTGAGGACGAACCAGACTATTTTTATATTCCTAGTAAAGGGGAAGGCCTGGCCTAAACAAGATAAGGGTTCGGATTTCATCACCGCTCCCTTCTTTCCCGCCTTAGGAAAACGAAACCTAAAGCGAACCTAAGCCTAAAATTTGGACTAGAAAGATACCTATAGGGTATCGAGCTTAACAGGACAATCATTCGAAAAATATTAGTTACTCTTTTAAGCACACCTCGAAGTTCTTGACGGTTTCTGCGAGTTGAATGCGTGACTGCGCCGCATTGGATCGGTGAGGTTTTGGGTATCAAAGCTCTACTGATCTTCCCTCGCCTCGATTCAACTTGCTTTAACTCGGATTGATTCCAGAGGGGTTTGCTTAAATTGTAACGAATTCCCTTTCGAAGGATGAGAAGCTGGTCTAGAAACAATCTAAGTGGAGCCATCATGCTTGTTGTTTGCTAGAAATCTTTAGGTTTGCTGTGGTAAAGTCGAGTCAGCCTGCTGTGTGATTGCTAGAAACTTCCTGTTAGGATTTTTATTTCTTTTTGAATTCTTTTTAGTGTATGCCCGATTTTGTTAATAGGGCTTGGAAAAGAGATACTCTAGGTCGATTGATTAGCGAAAAACCTAGTAGTTCTTCTGATTTAAGCAGGGAGCTCGAAGACTCTTCTTTGGAGAGCCCTGTTTTTGGAAACTTCAGTTTTGAGAATTTATCTCTGAGTGATAAAAGTACCCCTAGTACTCCAGCTGTGCCACCGATGACAACTTTGAAAGATTACATGTTCCCAACTAGGTCCAACCGAGCTTCGTGCATTAAATTGCCAGCCACTACGGCTAATTTCGAGATAAAACCTAGTATTCTATAGATGATCCATGTATTCTTAGGAAAAGATGATGAGAACCCTTATTTCCATATTAGGGGCTTTGAGGAAATTTTTGGAACAATTAGGATAAAGGACGTTACCGATGAAGTCTTGAAACTTAAGATATTTCCCTTTTCTTTGAGAGACAAAGCCAAGACCTGGCTGAAAAACCTACCGTCTGAATCCATTGAAACATGGCAGGAACTTATTGCTGCTTTCTATATGAAATTCTACCCTAAGCATAAAACTGCAGCTATTAGGCAGAAAATTAGTGCTAGTGTGCAACAAGAGGGAGAGTCTCTTTATAGGTTTTTAGAGCGATTCAATGATCTCCCATCTCAGTGTCCTCACCATGGATTTGATAATACGAAACTCGTACAGATTATTTATGATGGTTTAGACTATTCGAACAAAGTCATGGTTGAGTCTATGTGCGCTGGTGAGTTCACTAGTAAAAATGCTGATGATGCTTTTACCTTCTTAGGAGCTATCGCTGAAAAATCCCAACAGTGGGAATCTTGTGTTGAACCCCCTAAAAGATTCTTGGTCAATAGAAGTATCACCAATATGGTAGATACGAGTTTTGCATCAGATGCTAAGTTTGTTGCTTTTTCCAGAAGGTTAGAAGCTTTGGAAATGGGTCAGTCTAAAAATAGGTCCCTTGTTGAACCTAATAGAGCCTCTCAAGTCTCTAGTTGTGGAATAGAGCCCGATAACTCATTTTTGGAAGGTCAGGTTAGTGAAGAACAAGCCCATGTTGTCTATAACAACGCTAGGTTTGAGAACCGTCAGAAGTTTGACCCATACTCAGAAACCTACAACCCTGGTTGGAGAAACCATCCTAATTTCTCTTGGTCTAAGGGCCAGAGTCAATTCCAGTCTAGCAATTCTCAGTCTCCCCCAGGTTTTGCTTTTAAGAACTCTTCAGGTCAAACCCAGTCTCAGAACACTTCTGAGAAAAAGATCTCTACCTTAGAGAACTCTCACTATGTTAGCAAATAACCATGAAGCTATCAAAAACCACCTTAGCTTTCAACAAGAAACTAGGCAAGATTGAAGAATAATTCCCAGAGTCTTGCCAAATTAGAACTTCAAGTAGGACAAATAGCTAAGTTTAAGTGAGAGAGAAATGGAAGGTTCCCTAGTCATACTGATCCTAACCCAAAGGAGAGAAATCGTACAATCATGTGAATGCTGTCACAACCCTAGGAGTGGAAAGAAAGTTGACAACAAGGTTGCCATGCCTGATAGTGAACATGCTGTAGTTCACCCTGCTGAGCCAGAAAATGAAGACTGATAGAGTCTCCAAAGAGACCAATGAGGGTCCTGTTGAGCCCGGCTTTGTTCCCAGAGCCCCGTTCCCCAGCTGCTAGTTCCGACTAAGAGGGAGTCCAACTTTAATGATATATTGGAGGTTTTTAAGCAGGTTAATATCAACCTTCCATTATTAGATGCAATTAGGCAGATTCCCTCTTATGCCAAGTTCCTTAAGGACTTGTGTACGCGAAAGCGTAAGCTCAGTGTCCAGAAGAAAGCCTTCATAGCTAGTCATGTGAGTTCTATTATTCAGAATACCACTACTCCTAAGTATAAAGACCCAGGGTCCCCTACCATTGCTTGTACAATAGGTAAGTACCGTGTTGAGAAAGCTTTGCTTGACTTAGGAGCCAGTGTGAATTTACTTCCATATCATGTGTACCTTAAGCTAGGACTTGGTGAGATGAAACCTACCCAGATGACACTTCAGTTAGCTGATAGGTCCGTTAAAATTCCTCGTGGTGTGATCGAGGATGTTCTCATAGAGGTTGACAAGTTTATTTATCCAGTGGATTTTGTTATCCTAGATACCCAACCTGTCCCTCCCTGACCCAGAGAACCAAATACCAGTGATTTTAGGTCGCCCGTTTTTAGCTACATCCAATGCGATCATTAACTGTCGAAATGGTATTATGAATTTGTCTTTTGGTAATATGACTATTGAGCTGAACATTTTTAATATTAGTAAGCTACCCTCTGAACTAGATGACTCGAATATAGAAGAGGTGAACATGATAGGAACATTAGTCGAGGAGTCATTACCAAACACTTTGTTAGAAGATCCATTAGAAAAATGCCTAGCTCACTTTGGGATTGATTTTGATGATGTATTAATGAGGTGAATGCTTTGTTAGATTCAACCCCTTTGTTAGATACTAGTAATGGATGGAAACCTAAGTTCGAACCACTACCAGTTTCTAAGTCTACCCTAGTTCCTTCTTTAGAAGAGCCTCCTAAGTTGGACCTAAAACCATTGCCAGATACCCTGAAGTATGTGTTTTTAGGCCCGTCTGAGACTTTACCTGTGATTGTTTCTTCCGACTTGGATAGAGATCAGGAAAGTAGGCTAGTAACCGTCCTTCAAAACAACAAGGAAGCTTTAGGGTGGACCATAGCAGACATTAAGGGTATAAGTCCTACTGTTTGTATGCATCAGATCTATTTAGAGGAAGACACCAAACCTTCTAGGGAGATGCAACGTCGACTAAACCCCAATATGAAAGAAGTAGTTCGAACTGAGGTTCTTAAGCTATTAGATGCAGGCATTATCTACCCTATTTCAGACAGTAAGTGGGTCAGCCCCGTTCAGGTTGTTCCCAAGAAATCTGGTATTACTGTAGTCCAGAATGATAACAATGAGTTAATCCCGACCCGATGACCACGGGTTGGCGTGTTTGTATTGACTATAGGAAATTGAACAAGGTCACTAGGAAGGACCACTTTCCCCTTCCCTTCATCGACCAGATGCTAGAGAGATTAGCTGGACATAGTCACTACTTCTTTTTAGATGGCTACTCTGGATATAATCAGATCGTTATTGCCCCCCCAGAAGACCAGGAGAAAACCACTTTTACCTGTCCCTTTGGTACCTTTGCGTATAGACGCATGCCTTTCGGGCTATGTAATGCCCCTGCGACTTTTCAGCGTTGCATGATGAGCATATTTTCTGACATGGTAGAACGGTTTTAGAGGTCTTTATGGATGATTTTTCAGTGTTTGGTTCGTCTTTCGATGAGTGCTTGCATCATTTGTCATTAGTTTTGACTAGGTGTAAGGAAAAGAATTTAGTGCTTAATTGGGAGAAATGTCACTTTATGGTTCGTTCAGGAATTGTTCTAGGGCATATTGTATCTTCAAAGGGTATAGAGGTGGATAGAGCCAAAGTTGACCTTATTAAAACTTTACCGGTCCCAAAAACCGTAAGAGATATTAGGTCATTCTTAGGGCATGCTGGTTTTTATCGTCGTTTCATTAAGGATTTTAGCTTGATGTCTAGACCTCTTTGCAATTTGCTTGCAAAAGATTTAAGTTTGTCTTTGATGATGCTTGTTTAGAGGCTTTTGAGAAGCTTAAGTCATTACTCACTACCGCCCCCATAGTCCAGGCACCCATTGGAACCTACCCTTTGAGATCATGTGTGATGCTTCAGATTATGCTATTGGTGTTTGTGCTAGGTCAGCGAGAAAATAATTTACTTCATGTGATTTACTATGCTAGCAAACTCGAATGATGCCCAGTTGAACTATACCACTACCGAGAAAACTATTAGCCATTGTGTTTGCCTTAGACAAGTTTAGAACCTATCTCTTAGGTTTAAGATCATCATATATACTGATCATGCTTCTTTTAAATATCTTTTGTCTAATAAGGATACTAAACCTAGATTAATTAGGTGGATTCTGTTGTTGCAAGAGTTTTCTCCAGACATTAGAGACAAAAGGGTGCCGAAAATGTTGTAGCAGATCACTTGTCTAGGCTAGTTGTTAGTTCCCCAGATGATTCCCTTCCTATAAGGGATAGCTTTCCTGATGAACAATTGTTCTTTGTTACCCAATTACCTTGGTATGCGAATATAGTGAACTATCTTGTTACTGGTCGAATGCCCCAACATTGGGGTAAACAAGATCGTTCTAGATTTTTAGCTGAGGTTAAGCACTTCTTTTGGGATGATCCTTATTTGTTTAAGTATTGTCCAAACCAGATTATTAGGAGATGTATACCTGAGAGTGACCAGTCCAGTATTATTTCCTTTTGTCATGATCATGCTTGTGGGGGTCACTTTCGTGCTAAGAAAACTGCTGCTAAGATATTGCAGTGTGGATTCTATTGGCCTTCGTTGTTTAAAGACTCCCACAGTTACTGCGTTACTTGTGAACGATGCCAGAAACTAGGAACCGTTTCCCGTAGGAACATGATGCCCTTGAACCCTATTTTAATTGTTGAGGTCTTTGATGTGTGGGGTATTGATAGACACATTTTTGTGTCTAATTTGTCCTTAGTGTCCGTATTGTTGGAACTCTATTTTTGTACTAATATTGTGTTTTTATGTATTTTTAGGAAATAAACATTTTTGGAAAATTCGGCTCGAAAAGTTGATTTTCGCACCCTGGAGGACAAGTGTTATCCGGACTCTCGCTTTTGGATAAGGGGTAACATAATTACTAAGGGTCACCCCCAAGGCAGCTGTTATTCGCACCCCATTTCTGGTTAGGGGGATGACATCTTCTTCCCAAATTCAAAAACCAAAAATTGGCGGGAAAAATTGTTCTTGAACTGCTGTGACTAGGGTTGAGGATTTGAAGGTGTTCCAGTGAGATTCAATGGCCCAAATTAAATGGGTTTGTTCCTAGGGCCTAGATAGAGCCGGTATGGGTGTTGGATTCGGTCAAAATTGGTTAGATAACCGGTGGTAATCAAATCAGGGAAGATATTCTAAAATAGGAAAAATATTCTATTCTTGGAATTCTTGGATGGAAGAGACGTGCATGGGATTATATTGGCTGGAAACAATCCCTACAGCTCAAGGATGACGCGTGAGAAGAGATAAAAGGGAACACATCCGTACAAATCAAGAATTAAAGAAAAAATATATCGGGAATATTTTCATTCACTGCCGAGTACTGGGAAGAATTTTTGGATTAATGAGAAGTTATTCTTGGTCCAAAGGTGTATAAATATAACTCTTGGGTTAGCATAGAAGGTTGTCGAGAGTTTGGGGTCGAGAGGAGGTCCAGAGAAGCAGAAATCAAGAGTTGATGAAACTCTGTTGCTGCTGCTGCTGCTGATGAAGAACACCAAGAACACGAAGAACGGACCTGCAACAGCAGTCGTTTCTCTACACTAATAACGACTCACACCTGTGGGTCGTACATCAGGCAGTCTTATTTTCCACAGCGTTTACGACACAACGGCAGCAGTCTTATTTTTTCACTGAGGGTCGTAGGTCTCTGGTTTTATGGTATTTCTCATATTCTCATCATTTGTAAACCATTTTTGAGCCATAATAAATTAGTTTGAGAGCATTTTTACTATGATGATTTAAACCCCAACACTGGGACGACGGAGGAGGCCGAGCTTCATACATGGGTAATTTTATTAATTCTTTTCATGACTTTTGCATTAATTTTAATTGAAATTAAGATTTTAAATTAATTACTTGTGATTTCATTTGATGGAGTATGCTTAGTCCTAGTGATTTTTGATATGCCATGCTTAAGAAATACAAGTAATATTTTATAAAATCTATCTTGGCAATAAACTAGAGTTAATATTTGTTTTGTTTTTGAACTATAATTGCTAGAATTAATTTCTGAACCATTTGAAGAAAAAAAACGGCCGAATCTTTAGTCCCAGTTTTTGCCCATATTGTTAATATTTTTTGTATATATTTTTTATTAAATCTAAAAATTTCATTTCCATCACAAGTCTGATGAACGAATCCTATTTACTACAACCCCAGAAATAATAATCATTTTGGCGCCGCCGACGCGGATTTGTGCTTAGGTAGAATTTTTAGGTTTTTTTTTTTTTTACTATTATTTGTTCCTTTTTACGTTTCTTTTTGTGTCTTAATTTACAGGTTCGAAGTGGAATACTAAGGACTTGGGAACAAAAAGCTTAAAGCTAAAAGCTAAAGGAGAAGAAAAAAAAAAGACATAAATTTTTTTCTTTTTAGGATTTAATTTTTATTATTATTATTTTTATTTATTTTTTTGTATATAGCTTTTATTTATTTATTTTTAGAATTTGTAAATAGGCTTTATTTTTCATAATTTTTGTAATTTTTGGACTTTTTATTTGGACTTTATTCTGGACAATTGGACTTTATTCTTTTTTTAACCCTACGGAAGGGTATTATTATTAAAAAAAAATAAAAAAAAATTATATAAACTGTGTGCAGGGAAGGACGACGATTACTATATCGTCTCGGCCCCTCGGGTTCGTACACGGCATAGGAGTCGTGGCCCGAGTCGACGACAACGGTTCATCCCCCGTCTGGTACGGGAGGTAAGTCCAATTGAAACACTCGCGAATCCCCTGCAAGCGAGTTATTGTATGCCTTAAGGTGATAATTGTTTGAGGACAAACCGGACTGTCTTTATTTTCCCAGTAAAGGGCAAGGCCTGGCCTAAACAAGATAAGGGTTCGGATTTCATCACCGTTCCCTTCTTGCCAGTTTTAGGAAAACAAAACCTAACGCGAACCCAAGCTTAAAATCTGATTAGAAAGAGACCTATAGGGTATCGAGCTTGTTAGTACCTTTTAAGCAACTTCAAAGTTCATGGTGACTTCTGGGAGTTGAAACAAGCCGCCTTGTAACGCCGGTGAGGCCTTGGGTATCAAAGCTCCATTGAGCTTCCCTCGCCTCAGTTTCATCTCACATTAGCTCGGAGTGATCCAGAGGGGTTGCTCAAACTGTAACGAATTCCCCTTCGAGAGATAGAAGCTGGTCTAGAAACAATCTAAGTGGAGCCATCATGCTTTTTGTTTGCTAGAAATCTTTAGGTTTGCTTTGGTGGAGTCGAGTCGGCCTTGTTTGTGATTGTATAGAATCCCTCTGTAGTTTATATTTCTTCGGTGATGAATCCTTTTGAGAAGACGCCACCTGCGATGACGTTGCGAGAATATATGTCTAGAAATTCTCATTATCAAGAGACGTCTTCGGAAATGACTCTTGGTGAATATATGCGTGGGCAGCGATATATGGATACTCCAACTTTTATTGAGGAATCACCTCTAACGATCTATGAGAAATATTATAAACATAGACCATGTAGTTGGAAACAAAGATTGAGAATTATTAAATGTCAAAAATTATATTATGATGATGAAGATAGTGCTGATGAAGAATCGGAAATGTGTGGGAATAGTGATCAGGAATTTGTTACCCCAGTTGAGCCTTATAATGATTATATTATTTCTGGTTCAGATCCTAATAATTTTAAAAATTATTCACCTATTCAAAAGGACGAGGATTTGACTAGAGATACCCCCGTTTCAGACGATGTAGTATGTCTTGTTTACGAAACCAAGAAAGGTTTCGAGGAACCGGTTTATCCTGAGAATACTATTTTAGGGTCATACGATTTAGAAACAATATTCTTAGATGAACTCGTAGAGGTGAGTGAGGATGCACCGCAAGATTACAACTTAGAAGAATCAATTGCCCATTTTCAAGAATCTGATGACCTACAAATTAGGGAAGTTGTGACTAGTCTATCTAGAGACACTGAAAACTCTAAGTTTGGGGGTGGGTATCATCCTCCATGTGCTTTAACTCTTAGTAAGGTCCCTCACTTGGGAATTGACATAAATGCCTCAACCATCTTACAAGATTATCTTCATTCTCGTTTTCCAGAACCTAATGATATCCAACAAGAGTCTCAACTGTTAGAAACCCATCCTCTGGTTGATGTGGTTAACCTAGGCAATAATACCAAGATTGATTTTGTTTTCCCACCAAATAGTTTTCTTCCAAATGTGGGAACATATAGATTTCAAATGTGTCGAATATTAAGTTGTGAGACTAAACCTAAATGCCTTACGAAATTAGAATCGACACATTTGCTTAAGAATGACCACTACCCTCACTGTGGTCAATTATGTAAGTAAAACCTGATTGACTTAGAGGATCCTCAGTTATTTAGGTTATTATTATTTTGTGATTCTAAGTTCTTATTTAAGTTTTTCCAGACTCTATGACCTAATAATTTGGATCCAACCTATGAGGAAAGTGAAAAATACTAGAACCCCCTACTATATGGGTTCAATATATAGAAGCCCCACAAAATGGATCCTTCACTATCAACTCCATACTTTAGGAAAATGATACTGCTAGGCCCAAAAAATCAAATTTTTTCAGATCTGGCCCATAATTAATTATTATGAATTTTAATAATGACAACACTACCCTTTACTATATATACAAGAGGAATCTCAGTAGATATTTTCATTTATCTGTTCTTTTTCTCTCTCTCTTCTCCTTTCATTTTCTCTTTCAGCTCCGGCGGAAAAACCCTAGAAAACTTCTTCGTCGTCTCCAAATTTCACCGATCTTCATTTTTTTCATCGATTTCATCTCCGTAATCTCATATTTCGAAATTATTCATCGATTTATCATCATTTTAAGCTTAGATTCATCCATTTCGTAATCCAAAACCTATAAAAATTCAGTGAAATGTCTGTGAAATTAACTCATAATGCGATTTCTGCTATTCTTAGAGGCGATTCAAACTTAAAACCTCTAGTTAGAGTATTTAGATAGAAAATCTACTGGTAAATCACAAGATCGGCTTCAATTACTTGTTTCTGACTCAGTTTCGTCTCAATATGCTGTTTTAGCAACTCAGTTGAATGAGAAAGTGTTCAATGGCGATATTCGTAAAGGATTTGTGGTTCAATTGATTGACTACATGTGTAATATTAAGTTTTCTCTTAATTCCGATCTAATTTTAGGCTTGATTTCAATTTTTTGGTGTTACGAATCTTTGAAATGATTCTTAGTAGGTTTAAACTAATACAGGTGTTGCTTAAACTAGAACTTTATACCGTGTTTTGTTGTGTTTGAATGATTTTATGATTGTGTTTTGTGTTGGATGTGGAATTGTTGCAGGGAAGGTGATACAGAGAGGCTCAAAAATTACTGGAAAAGTTGTTTATCCATTAACAAAGACAGTACACATCGTATGTTTGAGAAAAGGCATGAATGAGCTCTTCTTCACTATTTCAAGCTCATCTGATTCTTGTTGAGTCTCTATGCAAGTGTTATTCCTGCAATTGTTTTGCCATGAGTTATTGGATTGGATTTGTTTAATCTTAAATTAATAAAATGAACTCAAGCGACAATAACAGCTTCAATCATTTACATTTTGTTGGAACAAGAAGCTTGAGAGCCTTGAGGTAAACTAATTCCTCATGATGTATTAATATTTCCTCCTGATTTTATGATTCTTATAACTTTGACTTGCCGTACGTGTTTCGGTGATTGACACTCTAAGCATCATCCTTGACAGGCACTAAAGAACACATTTAAGAAATTGGACCATGACGTAAATATACAAGAGTTTTTTGGCACAAGGTATGTATGACTTTAAGCATTGTCGAGAGACACTCTGTAGACTTACCATCAAGTGTCTTTTTTAACACCATTCACCATTTTTTCTTTACCAGACCAAAAACCAGATATCACCCTTTTAATAGGAAAACAAGAGAGAAGGGTCCATTTTTGCAGTACTCAAGCTGTTGAGGTATGCCTCACGAATGACAGTAACTATATCATTCATTTTTATTTTATTTTATGGAATTCAATATGTACTCCATGTTGTCATAAGTAAATGTAATACTGACAGGTGCTGACAAATCAGTCGAGACTCTTGCAAGCTCAACTATCGGAAATGCGTAATAGACTGAGGTGCCACTCCATAAATATTTCTCATCTCAATTATTTGGTTGTTGTTTGTATTAGCGGTCATGTACTTAATTATTTGAATTTCACTTACCTCATTGCACTAGCCCCCAAACTGATGTTTAAATGAATGTAGGGGCCTCTGCCTTCTTGAACTATAAAATTATCCATTTGTGTCAGCCAACACTGCTTACTTGTTGCAGCTTGCTATACAAATTCAAAATTTGGATAATTATATGATTAAGTTTGCGGTCGGCTGCACTGTTTCGGCTGTTGGAAGGATCCAAATAAGATAAACAATATAGAGGATCTAACAATAATGGAAAATTCTATCAAGGAATCACTTGCTCGGGTCAGATTACATAAGGTATGGTTATATTTTTGATTGATTATGTTTCCTTCACTTAGTATTTTGTGGTATTATCAGCTATTCATGGTCTAACTGTATTGATATTGGCATTTTTTATGTGAAAGAAAATTTTGGGAAGCAACCACTTACGCAGTAGATTGTGACCAGGTAGCAATGTGTCGTCAATTTTATTTCTGATCTTAAAAGTATAAATACAGATATGTTTAATCTTGTTAAGTTATTCCATTTTGTAGCTCCCGAATGGATGAATCTTCCACCTTGTAGTTACATACTTTCCTTTGGATTTGTTTTAAGCTAGGCATGTAGTTATTGGATTGGATCCAGACGTGGCTTGTGCAGATTCGAATGACTTACATATGAACTAACAATTACACATGCCATATGCATGTGTAACTGCTGATTACATATGAATTTTTGTATGTATAAGGGTCTTAGAGAAATACTGCTGGTATGTCCTTTTGTCAGTTTTCAATAAAAAAATTTCATTGATTGGTTGGTACATTTCATAGTTCATGTTGTTTAGGAACAATGTTAGCATCTTTCATCTGTTTTACTAGTGTATGATCAGTTAGTGGCGGTAGTTGTTGTAACTTTTAAATCCACTGCAGATACCATGGTGTGCGCTTGATGAGATTAATGTGGAGTTTATAATGGACGTATGCGTGATTCTAACTTGGCAAGCTAAGATTGATCTGTTTTTTACATATCAATTGCTGAGTGTGTTAACTTGGAAGTTAAAAGTATGTATAGCTACTAGTTACACATGCTAATTAGATGTGTAACTTTTAGGTACACTAACTAAATGGATGTGTAGCTACTAGTTACACATGCTAACTGATAGACATTAAGAAGCTTCAAGAAGCAGGAGTTTACACCTGCAATAGATTGACGATGCATACCAAAAAGATTAAAACTCACTTTTTGATTTTGAATCTTAAGTTCTTGAGAATGTCATGGTTTTGTCAAAATTTTAAATGATTTTCTCTTTTTTTTGTAGAGTTTAAATGGTCTTTAAAGGATTATTAAAATCCAAAGTCGATAAATCTGTGAAGCAGCCGAGAGAGAAATAGTTGTAAGTATTTAAATCATCTTCCTAAACTACTCTGGATTTTGGATTTGTTGATTGTGTGATTTTTTTTTCATTTTTGTTCATTTCTTAATATTGCATATGTAACTCCCAGTTACACATTTCATATCATGTGTAACTCCAAATTACACATGCATTTTATGTGTACCAGCTGATTATACATGCTTGTTTTAAGGGTTTAGTTAGTGAATTTCATTTTAGATTGGTAGATGTAATAGCAGCCTAATGATGGATTTGTTACTTTGGTCTTACTATAATGCAGTCCTTGAGCCAAATCCAAATGACCCTGTGTTGCCTATATGCAAGTAATGGAAATGGTAAATTAGTCATTCTAGTTTTGTTAATAAGCTATGTTCGTGGATTTCAGGTGACACGTTTTGTCGGTGATGTTGTCTCTCCGGTAAATCTCGTGACCTGCGTCCTTCTACTTTGCTTTCTGTATCCTGTCTTAAATGAAGTCCATTGTATTTAGCTCGTATGCTTTCCTTAGTATTAGGAACATTTATAGCTCGTATTCGATTTAGATGTTTCCTAGTAGACCTTGTGATGAGTGCCAATAATGTATATATTTATCCCTTTTTGTTGGCATTTTAACTCATCTTTTATGCATTAATTCTACATTTTATCCCATATTCTGTATTTTCATTGTTTTCAAGAATAAATATTTTTCTTACTTAATTTTGCATTTTTAGGTAATAATAAAGATTGGATGAGTTGCGGAGCAAAAGAGCAGAAAAGTGGTGAAAAGCCGGGAGAAATTACGCAAGGAGGCCGCAAAGAATGGAGCGCACGTCCAAAAAGCTGGAAATGGGCTCAAGAAGAAGAAAGTTGTCTTAAAGAAGAAGTGGGCTCAAGGTTTTCCAAGCCCAAACTCATTTCCCAACCCAAATCCATACCCGCTTGCGTCTTCATCCGTCAGATCAGTTCTCAGAAGCATCCGACGGTCGCTCCCTTGATGTACATCGAAGTTTGATATCTCCGCCTAACACTACAACACCAACTCCATCTGGCGTCGTTGATTTTGTTGTATTATATAATCCAGCGGTCGCTACAAGCTTCACTCCATCTCGCCGTCAGATTGTTCTGCCATCTTCCCATCCATCGGTCCAGCTTGCGAAACATCAAAATCCTCTACACCTGCTCAACCCTAGCAACCTATACCTATACCCTAAACTATCGACCCATTTTTCATCTTTCTTTCTTCTCTTCCCTCTCCTGCAACAGTGACCCTTCCCCCAAATCACTCCACCACCTCACCCCAAATCACTCCATATTTTCTCCCCAACTCTACTCTACCTAAGCCCATAATCACCATCACGTACCATCTCTTTAGCATCACTAATTTCTCTAATTTCTCATCTCTCTGCTCACTGAAACCCTAGGTGAGAAATTGGGGATATAAGTGATGTTAAAGCAACAATTGGAGCATGAGGAACGAGAGAAGAAGGAGAAGGTGGGTCGACGAGATGGAGCGAGTATCTCATCAACAATTAGGTAAATCAATTTCACAACCCTAGTTCTACTGATTTGGGGGAAAATTGGGGGAAAACCCTAAATGGGTAATTGGGTATAAATTGGTGTTGTGTGGAGTGTGTGAAACACACTGTATATCTCTGGACTAGCCAGTAGAGAATTGGCTACAATTTTTATGAATTTCAATTTCAGTGCTTATGTTAACAGTTGAAATTGCATGTTTTTAGTTATCTCAAATGTTGCTGTTGTGTATGAATCATCTGTGTTAATGTATGTATGTTGCTATATCATGTTAGCATGAGCTAAACAGCATCAGGCCAAGGCTCAGCTGAAGCCTTGTGCACTGTCATGTGACTAGAAGCTAGGATAGTTCTCCTGTTGCTATGTTTTGATTGAGCAAATGGAGATTACCAATGCTCATAGAGCCTGTGATTGGCTGTACTGTCAAAAGACAGCCAATGCTAGGGGCAACTAGAGAGCAATTTGGTATTCTTCCATTTCTAGATGTATGCATAGGACAAACACAACCTAGAAACATGTCATTGATTAGGACAAGTGGATCCTAAGCCTTGGCTTAACCACCAATCCTTCTCAGTAACTGTATTTTCAGTGTGTGCTTTCACTCAGTTAATTTTCTTGCCTCTTATTTTCTTGCACTTTGTAGCTTTGTGCACTGAAGTTAGTGCACAATCCTCACCTTGCCCTTGCTTCCAAGCCTTGGTTCTTTGCTGATTTACCTTGCTGTTTTCTTTAGTGTTTCTTTGCTTGCGTTTACCTTGCATCCTGGTTATGCCATTTACCTTGCTTTGCTCATGATAGTGCTTGTCACCATTGTTAGCTTAGGTTTTCTTGTATGCTCCACTCCCTGTGGACTGACCCCCTGCTTACCTTCTATATCATAACTTGGCCTTGTATACTTGCAAGCTTTGTGTGTCTTTGCTTTCACACCAAGTTTTTGGCGCCGCTGCCGGGGAGTGGTACTGCCATCTGCTGTTACCATGAGCTGCTGCTGCAAAGCTGCTGCTGCTGTGCCTTCTCTGCTGAGCTGCTGCTGCTGGTTGCTGCTGCTGGTGCTGCTGCCAAGCCAAAGCCAAAGCCTGCTGTTGCTGCTGCTGTTGGTGCTTCTCTGCCAAGCTGCTGCTGCTGCTGTTGTGCTGCAAGCACTGGGCTGCCAACTGAAGCTGTCAACTGGGCTTGGCACTCTGCTGCTGGGCTCGAACCAACTGAGCTGGGCTTGCAACTTTGCTGGGCTTCGGATTCTGCTGGGCTCTGCTCCACTGTTGCTGCTGGGCTTGGACGTGAGCTGCTTAGGACGATCCTAAAGCCCAACTGGGCTGTGCAACTAAAAGGGGACTAAAAGCCTATTTTTGGGCTTCCCTCCAAAAACAAGTAAGCCTAACCCATGAGTTAACCCACTTGGGCCTCATTTAAATTCAAATTCGGGCTTGTAATAATTAATTTAATTATTTATTTGGGATTGTAATAATTTTTTTTTTCTTTTTTTTTTATTTGGGACTGTAATTTTTTTTTTTTTTTTTTTTTTTATTTTTCTTTTTCTTTTATGGGCTTGTTAATTATTATTGTTTTTATTTTCTTTTATGAGTTGTGCTAATTTATGCTAGGTTTAGTTCAAAATTTTCCAAAGCCCAATTTTAAACCAAAAACAAAATCCCTTTTAAACCAAAACCCATTCAAAACCAAATCTTCATAACCCTTGTGGGCCAAATTGTTTCCGATTGCTCTGTCTGACCAACATGTTAGTTAAGGTACCTACTAGGACATGATTGTGACCTACAGAGACCAGACAAACAGACTTGTTAGAATTAACCCAGACGAACCTATCGAAATTCTAAGTTCTGAGGGAGACAGTCCAGATCAACCAGAAACAATGGGAGAACCCCGTACCCTCAAGGATTATATGTACCCAACTAGAGCCAGTCAACCTTCTTGTATTGTGCCCGAGGCTAATGGCCATTATGAGCTGAAATCAAGCACAATACAGATGCTTCCTATTTTTAGAGGTGTTGAGAATGAAAACCCGTACCACCACGTGAGAGAATTCGAGGAAATTTGTGGAACTCTGCGTTTCACTCAAATCCGACGAAACCCTGAAGTTAAGGCTTTTTCCTTTCTCCCTGAAAGATAAGGCAAAGGCCTGGCTCTATGCTTTACAGCCTCAATCCATCATGACATGGGATGACCTCATAAAGGAGTTTTTCAAAAAGTTTTTCCCGAACCACAAGACTGCGACAATTCGTCAAAGTCTGAATAGCTTTGTGCAATTAGAAGGTGAGACCTTAGCTAGATACCTGGAGAGATTCAATGAATATTGCTCCATGTCCCCATCATGGTTTTGAAAAATGGAGACTTGTGCAAATTTTGTATGAAGGTTAGATGTGTCCACCCGAACAACGGTTGAGTCGATGTGTAATGGTCTATTCGTAGAAAAACTGCTGACGCGTCTTGGGACTTCTTGATTGAAGTAGCTGAAAAGACGCAACAGTGGGAATCCATCCGTCCGTGAAACCAGAAAGACTACATCCGAAGCAAAGGCTTTTAGGATTGAAGCGGATTTTGAGGGAGAGCAAACATGGCATCAATAGTTAGGAGATTAGAAGAGTTAGAACTACATAAAAATTCAAAACCTTCCACCACTACTCTCCGAGAACATGTCGCTTCGTCTGTTTGTGCTGCTTGTAACGACCCCAACCATCAATTCCAAAATTGTCCAGATTTGCTTGCAGTCCAGGAGTCTAGGCTTGAACAGGCACATGCCATGTTTCAAAAACCAGAGCATAACCCTTATTCACAGACCTACAATCCAGGATGGAGAAACCACCCTAACTTTTCATGGTCAAAAGGACCCACTCAAGGAGGACCATCTCAACCCAATCAGAGCTATCAAAACAATCAGGGATATCAGAACAATCAAGGTTATCAACACCCGAGAAACCCTCAACAACAATCAAACTCTCAACAACAATCATATCCTCAACACAATACCGACAAGAGATTATCCACCTAGAGGAAATGTTCCAGAGTTTGATGCAAAGTCAGAAAAATCTAGATCAAAAGATGGATCAAATATGTGAGAGAGAAAAGGGTAAACTTCCGAGCCAACCCCAACAAAATCCAAAGAGGATATTTCAAACAGGCACAACATCCTGCACTGAAACCTCACCTGATCAAATCCATGCCATTACCACCCTCCGAAGTGGTAAAGTCATCGAGAACAACGTGGGCGAACCTAATGAATCTGATACAAATTCCACACTGTCTCCACAACCCCAGAAAACCAAAGAATCTGAGCAAGTTGGAAAATCTGACAATTCTACTGCTGTGAATGTCCCTTTGCCAACTCATCTTCCTGTTGCCCCATTTCCTCAAAGATTGATCTATCAACAGAAAAGTACCCATTACAATGAGATGTTAGATCTGTTCAAGAGAGTCAACATCAACATTCCTTTTCTTGAAGCAATCAAGCAAATCCCTGCTTATGCCAAATTCCTCAAAGACTTGTGTACTCAAAAGCGCAAGCTCAATGTGCAAAAACGTGCTTTCTTAGCTGAGCAGGTGAGTTCCATCATTCTGAACAAAACTCCACCCAAGTTTAGGGATCCAGGATGTCCAACAATTTCTTGCACTATAGGAGAACACACGGTCAATAAAGCGTTATTAGACCTAGGTGCAAGTGTTAACCTACTGCCATATTCTGTTTATGAGCAGTTAGGTCTTGGGGAGTTGAAACCAACATCTATCACTCTACAACTGGCAGACCGATCTGTCAAGATTCCTCGTGGAGTGGTCGAAGATTTTGATCAAGGTTGACAAATTCTATTTTCCCGTAGACTTCATTGTCTTAGACACTCAACCTGTACAAAACCCAGACTGTCACATTCCTGTCATCTTAGGACGTCCTTTCTTGGCTACGTCCAACGCGATCATAATTGTCGGAATGGAGTGTTAAAACTGTCTTTTGGTAACATGACGGTAGAATTGAATGTGTTCGATATTAGTCAACAACCTGTGAATCTTGATGATGATGATGTGCATGAAGTTAATATGATTGAAGGATTAATGCAAGATTCGTTGACTAACATTCTATCCGTCGACCCCTTTCAAGCATGTATGGAGAACTTTAACCCTGATTCCTATGATGATGCATACTGTAGTGACGTCCTATCTCTGCTCGAATCTGTACCTCAAATGGACGTCACTGAAAGGAAATATGAAGTGGAACCACCCCTACTCTCTGATTCCAAGCTTATTCCATCCATTGTTGAGCCACCCAAGCTTGAATTGAAAACATTGCCTAGTACGTTGAAGTACGCATTCCTAGGTTCTTCTGATACTTTACCTGTCATTATTTCATCATGTTTAGACACGGAACAGGAAAGTAAGCTTTTAGAAGTACTTAAGGAACACAAAGAGGCCTTAGGATGGACCATCTCAGATCTCAAAGGAATTAGTCCCACCATTTGCATGCACCACATTAACCTTGAAGAGAATGCCAAACCATCGAGGGAAATGCAAAGGAGACTTAATCCTAACATGAGAGATGTAGTCAAAGGAGAGATCCTGAAACTACTTGATGCGGGTATCATATACCCAATTCCCGATAGCAAATGGGTTAGTCCCATTCAAGTTGTGCCTAAGAAGTCAGGCATTACTGTGTTCAGAACGACAAGAATGAATTAGTCCCTACTCGTACAACCACAGGATGGCGAGTATGCATCGACTACAGGAAGTTGAACACAGTAACAAGGAAGGATCACTTCCCGCTCCCTTTCATTGACCAAATGCTAGAACGTGTGTCTGGACACAGTCACTACTGTTTTCTAGATGGCTTTTCCGGTTATAACCAAATTCACATTGCTCCGGAAGATCAGGAAAAAACTACATTCACGTGTCCATTTGGGACGTTTGCTTATAGACGTATGCCCTTCGGGTTGTGTAATGCACCTGCTACTTTTCAGCGTTGCATGATGAGCATTTTTTCTGACATGATAGATAGTTTTCTCGAGATCTTTATGGATGATTTCTCTGTTTTTGGTTCCTCGTTTGACGAATGTTTGAAGCATCTTGCCCTCGTGATATCCAGATGTAAAGAAAAGAACCTTGTTCTAAATTGGGAAAAATGCCATTTTATGGTGAATTCAGGAATAGTTCTAGGACACATCATCTCAGAAAAGGAATTGAAGTGGATAAAGCTAAAGTTGACCTCATTCAACATCTACCACAACCTTGCTCTGTGAAGGAGATCAGATCATTTCTAGGTCATGCTGGTTTTTACCGGCGATTCATCAAAGATTTCAGCAAAATCTCCAGACCTCTGTGCAGTCTTCTCTCCAAAGATGTTGCCTTCAATTTCGATGCTGCTTGTGTGAAGGCATGGGAGGAATTAAAAACCCTTCTCACCACCGCTCCTATAGTCCGACCACCCGATTGGAAGCTTCCGTTCGAACTTATGTGTGATGCCTCTGATTATGCTGTTGGTGCTGTTTTAGGACAGCGAGTTGATAGACTACCATATGTGATATACTATGCTAGCAAAACCCTTAATGATGCCCAACTCAATTATTCAACTACCGAGAAGGAATTGCTTGCCGTCGTTTTCGCATTAGACAAGTTTAGATCTTATCTGATAGGGTCTAAGATCATCATATACACAGACCATGCGGCTTTGAAGTATCTTCTTTCCAAGAAGGATGCTAAAGCTCGCCTTATTCGATGGATACTCTTATTACAGGAATTCGATCTCGAAATCCGTGATAAGAAAGGTTGTGAGAATGTGGTTGCTGATCATTTGTCTAGATTAACTTTAGAGTCTATTGATGAATTGAGCTGATTAGAGAATCATTCCCAGATGAACAGCTGATGTCTATCTCAGACCTTCCTTGGTTTGCTGATATTGTTAACTACCTCGCTACAGGTAGGATGCCCTCACGTTGGTCGAGACAAGACCGCTCTAAATTCCTGGCTGAAGTCAAACATTTCCTTTGGGATGACCCATATTTGTTTAAGTACTGTCCAGACCAAATCATTAGGAGATGTGTCCCCAACACTGAACAGAAAGATGTGATATCTTTCTGTCATGACCAAGCATGTGGAGGCCATTTCAGTGCCAAGAAAACCGCTGCAAAGATCTTGCAGTGTGGATTCTATTGGCCATCATTGTTCAAGGATTGCCATGATTATTGTGTTGCTTGTGAACGCTGTCAAAAGCTAGGAAGCATTTCGAGGAGAAACATGATGCCATTGAACCCCATTTTGATTGTGGAGATTTTTGATGTTTGGGGGATAGACTTCATGGGTCCATTTCCCATGTCTGACAGCAAGTTGTACATCCTAGTCGCAGTTGATTACGTTTCTAAGTGGGTAGAAGCCATAGCAACCAGAACAAATGACCACAAGGTGGTACTTTCATTTCTAAAGGAGAACATATTTCACGTTTTGGTACCCCTAGAGCTATCATCAGTGACGGCGGTTCACATTTTCGTAACAAGTACTTTGAGTCTTTAGTACGCAAGTATGGCATAACTCACAAGGTTGCTACTCCGTACCACCCTCAGACTAGTGGACAAGTGGAAGTGTCTAATAGGGAAATTAAGCACATTCTGGAGAAGACGGTCAACCCGTCCAGGAAAGATTGGTCATTGAGATTGAATGATGCTTTGTGGGCCTATAGAACAGCTTATAAGACACCAATTGGCATGTCCCCCTATCGTCTAGTGTATGGAAAGCCGTGCCATCTACCTGTGGAATTAGAACATCGTGCCTACTGGGCAATCAAAGAGCTGAACTTTCTCTGGACGAAGCTGGAATTCAAAGGAAACTTCAACTCAACGAGTTGGAAGAATTGAGAAATGAGGCTTATGACAGTGCCAAGCTGTACAAGCAAAGATGAAGATATTTCATGACAAGCGTATTCTACGCAAATCCTTCACTCCTGGTCAGAAAGTCTTGCTGTATGACTCCCGATTACATCTTTTTCCAGGAAAACTGCGTTCCAGATGGAAGGGTCCGTACCTAGTACGCACAGTTTTTCCTCATGGAGCTGTAGAGCTGGAGGATGTCTCCAACAAGAACGTTTTCAAAGTCAACGGGCAGAGATTAAAGCCATTCCTTGAGCCATTTCCACCCGACATTGAAACAACCAACCTGGAGGACCCAGTCTATGTGGACTAAACTGGTCCACTCTTTCCCTAAATAACCAAAAAGTTTTCCAAATTTTCCCTAAAAACCAAAATTTTCGTTTTCCCATCAAAACCAAATGTTTCCCAACAAAACCAAATTTTTTCCAAAAAGTCCAATCCCATTAAAAACCAAATTTTCTTGTAGATAATGTGTTAGTTAAATTTCCTTTGTGTATATTTTGTGCTCATCCATTGTGACTCCTAATATGATGGATTTTTGCCTTGAATAACGGAGTTTTAATCGAGCTGCCACCGTACAATCGGGTATCTCTCCTTTTACTCTACTCAGCATTCCTCTTCATATATTGTTTTATAATTCTTTCCATATTTTGAAACATTGAGGACAATGTTTAGTTTAGGTTTGGGGGTATAGAGTAGATACCATGATAATTTGCCATAATTGAAAACGAACTCCTTCTTCTTTTGAAAAAATTGAAAAATTCCAAAAAAATTGAAAAATCAAAAAAAAAATTAAAAAATAAAAAATCATAAAAATGGAGCTCATTTACCTTGAAATGTTGACTCTTGTGCAAATATGTATTTTTATTAGGAGTCTTAGTCTAGATATTTAGGCACCCTGATTCTAGCACAATTCACATAGTGATAAGAAATTTGCACGCGCACGATCTACCAATACATGTATGGCCTCGATCTTCAAGGTGTTTGATAGGAAGTTACGATTGCCAATCACTTTAGAATACTGAACGAAACTTGACTAGCTTGTTCTTTGGTTGGGATAGAAGGTGGAGGTTACATTAAGAAAGACAACCATCGAATTTAACTGGGTGCATCAAAAAGGGCTACCTCTTGCAAAGTGTCATGTAATTTTGTTTCCTTTTGTATATGTATCAAAAGTGTTTCCTTATGCAAAAAAAAAAAAAAAAAAAAAAAAAAAAAAAAAAAAAAAAAAACGATGTATATTCAGAAAAAAAAAAAAAAAAATATCAAAAAAAAAAATCAAAAAAAAAAAAAAAATCAAGTATTTATCAATTCCATCATCTCTTGTTCCAAAAATAAAAGAGATAGTCAATGTAAATAAGAGTCATGTAAAGTCATTTTGTGTTTTATTGTAATAAGCAAGGAGGGTGTATGCCATTGATGTACAACGCGAGTAATTGTGAAATACCTCCAACTCATTCACAATTCTCGTAAAGTCCGGACAGCTAGCTAGATTTCGACCTCAGTTCTTAGCCTGAGAAACTATCTCTTGGTGATTAGTAGTCATAACTTCAGATCTTTCTTTACACATGTGTAGATACACTTTACACTCTTATCACATGTCTTTTTTGTTATCAGTGCTAGGATTGTGCCTTCGATAGCTAGATTGACATCTCCATTTTGCTGTGAGCTTAAACTGTTTTGCACATGTCACATTTGATGGAATCTGAGCTTATATTTTGACCTAGAACTTTGTAGGTACGTTCTAAGCAAACCTTCACGAGACTTCAACTCGTCCACTAGGGACACTTAGTGGTTTAAAAGGCTTAGTGCATACGCTAAATGCATTCGAGAGACCAGCGACAGTGGTATAGTTAGGATTTCCTTAGTTTTGTTTTACTTGAGGACAAGTAAAATTCAGGTTTGGGGGTATTTGATGAGTGCCAAATAATGTATATATTATCCCTTTTTGTTGGCATTTAACTCATCTTTTATGCATTAATTCTACATTTTATCCCATATTCTGTATTTTCATTGTTTTCAAGAATAAATATTTTTCTTACTTAATTTTGCATTTTTAGGTAATAAATAAAGATTGGATGAGTTGCGGAGCAAAAAGAGCAGAAAAGTGGTGAAAAGCCGGGAGAAATTACGCAAGGAGGCCGCAAAGAATGGAGCGCACGTCCAAAAAGCTGGAAATGGGCTCAAGAAGAAGAAAGTTGTTCTTAAAGAAGAAGTGGGATCAAGGTTTTCCAAGCCCAAACTCATTTCCCAAACCCAAATCCATACCCGCTTGCGTCTTCAGCCGTCAGATCAGTTCTCAGAAGCATCCGACGGTCGCTCCCTTGCTGTACATCGAAGTTTGATATCTCCGCCTAACACTACAACACCTAACTCCATCTGGCGTCGTTGATTTTGTTGTATTATATAATCCAGCGGTCGCTACAAGCTTCACTCCATCTCGCCGTCAGATTGTTCTGCCATCTTCCCATCCATCGGTCCAGCTTCGCGAAACATCAAAATCCTCTACACCTGCTCAACACCCTAGCAACCTATACCTATACCCTAAACTATCGACCCATTCTTCTCCTCTTTCTTTCTTCTTCTTCCCCTCTCCTGCAACAGTGACCCTTCCCCCAAATCACTCCACCACCTCACCCCAAATCACTCCACTATTTTCTCCCCAACTCTACTCTACCTAAGCCCATCATCACCATCACGTACCATCTCTTTAGCATCACTAATTTCTCCAATTTCTCATCTCTCTGCTCACTGAAACCCTAGGTGAGAAATTGGGGATATAAGTGATGATTAAAGCAACAATTGGAGCATGAGAGGAACGAGAAGAAGCAGGAGAAGAGTGGGTCGACGAGATGGAGCGAGTATCTCATCAACAGTAGGTAAATCAATTTCACCAAACCCTAGTTCTACTGATTTTGGGGGAAAATTGGGGGAAAACCCTAAATGGGTAATTGGGTATAAATTGGTGTTGTGTGGAGTGTGTGAAACACACTGTATATCTCTCTGGACTAGCCAGTAGAGAATTGGCTACAAATTTTTATGAATTTCAATTTCAGTGCTTATCAGTTAACAAGTTGAAAATTGCATATTTTTTTAGTTATCTCAAATGTTGCTAGTTGTGTATGAATCATCTGTGTTAATGTATGTATGTTGCTATATCATGTCTAGCATGAGCTAAACAACATCAGGCCAAGGCTCAGCTGAAGCCTTGTGCACTGTCATGTGACTAGAAGCTAGGATAGTTCTCCTGTTGCTATGTTTTGATTGAGCAAATAGGAGATACCAATGCTCATAGAGCCTGTGATTGGCTGTACTGTCAAAAGACAGCCAATGCTAGGGGCAGACTAGAGAGCAATTTGGTATTCTTCCATTTCTAGATGTATGCTTAGGAACAAACACAACCTAGAAACATGTCATTTGATTAGGACACAAGGTGGATCCTAAGCCTTGGCTTAACCACCAATCCCTTCTCAGTAATTTGTATTTTCAGTCCTGTGTGCTTTCAACTCAGTTAATTTTCTTGCCTCTTATTTTCTTGCAATTTGTAGCTTCTGTGCACTGAAGTCAGTGCACAATCCTCACCTTGCCCTTGGCTTCCAAGCCTTGGTTCTTTGCTGATTTACCTTGCTGTTTTCTTAGCTGTTTCTTTGCTTCTTTACCTTGCATCCTTGGTTCATGCCATTTACCTTGCTTTGCTCACTGCCATAGTGCATTGTCACCATTGTTAGCTTAGGTTTCTCTTGTATGCTCCCACTCCCTGTGGACTGACCCCCTGCTTACCTTCTATATCATAACTTGGCCTTGTATACTTGCAAGATTTTGTGTGTCTTTGCATTTCACACCACCTTGTGATATACACAAGTTATTTATATATGTAACTCATGTTATTTATATGTGTAACTTCTGGTTACACATGTTATATGCTTGTGTAACTCCTAATTACACAATTAGGATGCATGTTTAACTGCACATCACACAAGCCATATGCATGACAATTTGCACGTTTAACTAGCATTGGCAGACTATGGATGTGTAACTAGTAGTTACACATGCTAATTAAATATGTAACTTCTAGGTACACAAGCCAAATAAATGTGTATCTACTAGTTACACATGCTAATTTGATGGGATATGCATATGTAACTTATAGTTACACATGCTAATTTGATGGGATATGTTATAGTGGTTATATTTATGAAATTGAGAAAAGAACATCAAGTCCTAGTAGTAGGGAGTAGTAGTGGATGCAGATTAGACTAATTAGATGCAGGTTATACTTATAGTTACACATAATAATTAGATGTGTAATTTCTAGTTACACATGATGATTGTATGTGTAACTTATGCTAATATGCATGTGTAACTATTGTTTACATGTGTAACTACTGATTACACATGCATTTTGTTTTCCTGGGTTCATATCTATACCCTGCTGAATCAGTTGTGTGATCATTTTTTGCGATATTAATGTGCTAGCACAAGGTTCCCAGGTGTTTGTATTATTCTTCCAGTATAATTACTTTCTGAAGCTTTACTTTATGTTGCTTAAAATGTCCTTCGTCATCGATAATATGAAAATGGCTTAGGTACATCTAGACTAGCGCTGTAAAACGTCTTTCTGTTAATACAGTGCTAACAACGTCTTTCTGCTGAAGCAGTGATATCTTAATTAAGAGCTTCTCATTCACTTGCAAGGTTAACTGTATTATTTTATGACTGGTAATTTCTTGATAGTCACCTCTCGTTTTTGCTAGTGTTATTCATTTAGAGATGGATTTGCTGATTTTATGTTGACATATCTAAGTCAGATGCATGTGTAACTCCTAGTTACATAATTCAGATGCATGTGTATCTGCAAGTTACACATGTTAATTAGATGTGTAACTTTTACTTACACATACTGATTTTGGGTACACATATCAATATGTATGTGTAACTCCTAGTTACACTAGTCATATGCATGTGTAACTGCTAGCTACACTAGCCAGATGAATGTGTATCTCCTAGTTACACATGTTATATGCATGTGTAACTCTCAGTTACACAATTCAGATGCATGTGTAACCGCTAGCTACACTAGTCAGATGCTTGTGAAACTGAAATATACATTGTTTTATGTACTGTTCATTTTAATCGTATAAATACTGATTGCTTGTTGTTATATTTCAGGTTTTAGATAACTTCATAAAAGCTAATTGCTTAAACGTGGTAATGGTCTCGCTGGAACTGGAGTTGACGCTGAATACACAAGTCAGATGCATGTGTAACTCTCAGTTACACTAGATGACACATATGTAACTCTCAATTACACTAAACAGATGCGTGTGTAACTTCTAGTTACACATGCTAAGAAATTATTGTAAATGAATATTAAAGTAATAACTTTTTTTTTTGTGTTTTTTTTTTGATGTCTATTTATTTGCATATATATACAAGTGTAACTTTGCATTACACATATCATAAGGATGTGTAACTTCTGGTTACACATGCCATATGCATGTGTAACTTCTGTTTACACCTTCGCACTGTATTTTAATAATTTCGGGCCTAGATTTAATAATTTTGGGCCTAGATTTAAATTTTATTTAATTATGGGCTTGACAATATGCATAAGGGTATCAAGGTCTTTTAAAAACTCGGGGCCTAGATTTAAACTTTTTTTAATTAAGGGCCTCATATTATGGGTTATCCATGGGTTGGGCCTGAGCCTAATTTCCCCTACAGGGATACTAGAGTGGAGGGAGAAAAAGCTAGAGCCGAACTAATATTCTTGGCATCACAGATATGGATTTACTTCAGAAATGCTACCGGAGCCTTTTGGCCAATGCCTAATTGCAATCATTTAAAAGCTGTAAGTTCAGATTGGTGCACCCGATTGGCAAGATGTTTTGTCCCTTGATCCCGGCATCAATTTGCTGGAGTATTTGGAAGTCGAGGAATGCTTTAATTTTCGATCATGTTCCAGTCTCTACCGATACCGTCATCAGAAAAGTTAAAGAGTGTATTTTTGGTGTTGCAATTCCGTAGAACTCAAGGGGTCTTGTCTGGATTATATCCTTTCCAACTGGGATTCTTTTTTCCTTACTTAGCGTCCTTGGTTGTTTTCGTTTTGGGGTTGTTAAGTCTGTTTTTTTTTCTTGCGGTTCTTTTCGAGCTGCTTGTATTTGGGTCTGTTAGCTCTTTGCGAGCCGCTTTTCGCTTACTTCTGGTAGGCTTATATAAAATCCTTCACCTTTACCGATCGGAAAAAAAATAGAGACCAAGTTTACCACAACTCTTATAACTAAAACAATTATATTTCGAGTATGTACCATTGCTCGTTATAGTAAACCTTGTGAACTGAATTTTGTTGCATTATAAAATTAAAATCCTCTAATTAGGATTGAAATTTACTTTCCTCTTGAAAGTAAGTCTTACCGAATCCCTATTTAGAGCCCCATTTCCCAACATAATTTTCATAAAACCAAGTTGAAAGTCTAATTTTGTGAATACTCTGCAACACTAATGGCTTACTCTCTCACGCTAGTGGCTTTGTGCTCTACACTCAATAGGGAGTGTTTGAACCATAAATACGAATGTTTTTGTACATTTTCAGTGGCTTTGTATGTCTTTTTTGGCTTTTTTTTTTTTTTTTTTTTTTTAAGTATGAATTTTATTAAACTAATTAAAGGGCTATTACACGAGGGTATAAAATACCCAAAAATTCATCGGTCACAATAGGAATGATATGCCACGGATCTAATGTAACAAAACAATGGAGTAGAAGGTGAGCAGCTGTCTTATTTGGTGAGTTAGGAATTGCCATTTTGCTCTTTTTACTGTTGTGTTTTCCGTTTTTATGCACTCTTTCATTTGTTTTCAGTTTTTGTGCGCTCTTTCATTTTTGTTTTACATGAAGTTCGGAATTTCTATTTTCCTGTTACTGGTTCAGCACATCTCTAACATTTTTGTTTTCTTTACTCTTCTGTCCCAATATTAATTGACCTATTTATTTTTAGATTTTTTGTCCCATTAATAGTTGATTTTATATCAGTTGATACTCATGTTTACATTCGTTACGCAGGTGTTTTAAAATGTTTTTCAATAATATAATATTTATGAATATTCGTGGTATAGGTTGAAAGATACATCATTTTTAAATTGTACTACTAGATCAATTAATAATGGGATGGAAGGAGTATTTGTTTTCCATTTTTGTGGGTTTTCACATTTTTGTTTCACGGTTTTTATTTGGCTTGGACACTGTCTTTGGAATATATGGCGTATGCTATCCACCGAGGTGACCGAGTGGGTCGTGAATCAAGTTAGCTCGAATGCATTCCAGGCATGTATACAGAAGATAGTTAAAAGACCAAGTCAGCGACAAGATTTGAATATTCTACCTGGATAAACTTAACCTAATTGTTATTATGATTTAGGGTTTTTTAATTATCCAATTATTGTTATAAATAGGAAATTAGGATGTAAATATATAAAAAATTATCTCAGTGTCAATTGATGATCATCAATGTAGCTTGTGTGAATATTGGCATCAGTGCTGAACTATGTATGATTTCATTCTCTCTTTGGTACATTATATTTCGATCCATACTCATAAATTACTACACTTTCTTTTCTTTTACTTACACTATTATACAAACATGTAGAGGTGCAAATTGCGCCGGGCCAACACGTGGGCTAACACAACACATCACATCACGGCACATCATGTGTATTTTTCCAACACGTGGGCTAACACAACACATCACGGCACATCATGTGTATTTTTCCGACACAACATAGCACAACACGATATTTAACACGGCGCGACACAGCACAATACAGCATGTAACACACTAGGCACATGATTTTGTAGACCGAACTGTACCGGACCGGCACGTTTTACACCTCTACAATCATGCATTTCTTTTACATTATCATACAAATATATAGTCGATCTGGTTCAAAATCTTCCTCCCTTTTCACTATATATCGTTCTTATTTTCCACATTTTTGTTCGTTTGGTTTACCAGATCTTAGCACATCTGTATCTGTATTCCGTCAAGATCCACATCCACCCATCCACATCCACCCACTCACTTCCACCATTCACATACACCCCCACATAAATTCTTCACTTTATTTCTTCTTTAACATTGTACTTATAGGATGACTTGGGCTAGAGCTACAAAAGAATGCATGATATATAGATTTGTTTTTGTTACATAATAATCTTTTTCTCTTTTGGCGTATAGCCAAAGACTACCCTAGAGTGACAAGTGTGTCACTCACAATTGACCACATGCCATATTACTTTACACATGCGAACAGCTCCATGCAATTTGCACAAAGCCTCAAAGTAAAGCTTAGGTTAACTCTGGCATTGGCTCAGTGGCCTTGTTTTGCTTGAGAGGAATTTCAAAAGAGAGTTCAAATATCGTAGAGTATATTTATTAGATGCTTTTTCTTTCTTTTGATCTTCATTGACATCATTAGTGACAGCATCGACATTTCGTTTCCTTTTTAATAGTATTGGACTGATCTGGTCTGATCTTTGAACCAATAAAGTCGATAAGATTCTTGGAAGTGGAATAAAAGAAGACGTACATGATAATATTAAAAATCGATCGATTGATCTGATGTGTTTGGACCCTATACCGTTTTACCCACAAGTCGACCCCCAAAAGAATAGTGACGAAGTCGGATATATATGAGCACGTGAAAGTAGTGGTTCCTATCCAGCGATTGATTGTCCATTAAAATCACGCAACGCGTATTTAACCAACTCAGCACCGGTGGAGCATGCCCATTGTCAAACTCCACATCTGTATATAGATTCATTTTGACCAACCCAGGTTACCAAACCTTTCCTTGGAATAGGAAGATCTTGACTGGTGCAGGTTTTCTCTAGCTCTTTTAGTCTTTCGGTCGTACTAGCCAAAAGAACACTAAAACTCGTGATTTAAAAAGAACCTTACTGGTAATTTAGTCAGGTTTCTGGTATGATTCATCGAACCCAGTGACCTATACTGTGAAGAAAGCCTTGCGCGCCTATGCAAACGTAGGTTGGGGACCCTATTAAAGAGGCCTAGCTACGAAGATAATTGGAAGTCAGCGATATAAGGTGATACTTCGGCCTTCAATTCTTGATCTTTGCTCCCACTTAAATATTATTATATGTAAAGCTGGGCATAAATGTTGGAAAATTGAATGTTCTCATAATCAGATGATTTCATTTGTATGAATGGGAGAATTGAATCTGTTTGTGACTTTGTTTCCACTCAGTCCTTTCGGCTATGAATTTTTCTTATCTCTACACAAAAGGGTAACAAAATACACATAGGACACATGCATGCCGGACGCAACTGTCCCAAACATTGGGTTCATATTGCATTAATCAAATTGAATGGAAAGAAACTAAAGCCACGATGTATCGGCACCATTGTATGCCCTCATTGGCACAAACATTTCTTTTTCCAATCCATTGACACAGACATTTTAGTGGCTCTCCTTTGTCTAATTTGATTAGTGGTTAATTAAAGTTTAATTAACAAATCAATTATGCTTTAATTTTTTTGGCCGTAATAAATCTTAATTTGTCGGAACAAAGTTATCAATTAACTTTTACGATCCCACTTCTAATTGGTTGTGGAGGCTACTTAGTTGACTAATCCTAATTATATATGTAATCAAATACTGCCTCTGTTTTAAAAAAAGTGATATTTTCACTTTTTCATTTCTATCTAAAAATAGGCTAAATTAAAAAAAAAAAAAGTATCACTTTCCTAAAACGGAGGGAATAATAAATTTGCATTTTTAGTACTGGGTCCATATATTCTCCTCTAGCTACCTCCATATACAAAACGATGAACATTTGTTGACAAATGCCTTAGCTTTTCTCGGACTTGTGAACCCAAGCAATAGCTTGCTTAATACAAATACTTTTTCTTAATAGTCATAGATCGAATCCTTAAAAAAAAAAGAAATTTAGCTTGTTTGATGCGTAAAATACTTGATTACTGATTAAGCTTTTGTTAGATGGTCGACACAGTAATAGATAAGCTTTCGCTTATTGGTGGACATGATAATACGCATATGTAAGCACTTTTAACGCGTATAACCGTATATAATCAAAGCTATGATGAAGCATTCGGTATACAGAATAAATTTGATTAGTTAACAATTTAACATGAAAGTTACGGGTAAGTAGGGCAAACATAATTAGCTAACCAAAACTAGCGAATTGATTTTATTTTGTTCTAAATATATACTAAGTATTACACTTTTTTTTTTTTTTTTTTAATCCTACTATCTTGCTTTTTGAAGAATGACTGTACGTCCGTGCTGGAGATAGCATGTGAATAGAGATAAGAGATAACAGAGATGAGATCGGGAAACCAAATAGTAGTTACGGTATATTGTTTCTAGTGGTGGTAGTGACGGTGATTTGTCAGTGGGGACTGACTGAAAAAGGAAAAGTAGACCAACTTTTTTTGGAGACCTGCTAGAAGTAACAGAAATTTAGAATTACAAGACACCTTGACATGAGGAATTGGTCATTTATGTAACAGCAGATTGGGATATACAAGATCAAACAGTGAGACACATAGTCTGAATGAGTTATCTAGATAGATCATGTTTCTATTACTCTTCTTTATCTAAACTAGCTACTTTACTTTACCTTAGAATATGAATATCGTAGTAGAATAAACCAATATGATAGAGATTGGATCAATAAGAGATCAGAGAGAGAGAGAGAGGGGGAGAGAGAGAGATAGAGAGTTAGAAAGCGAGGTACTTGGGATCCCTATATAAATGATCAACAAGCCATCAGTTTTTCTTCACACAGAAAACATCTCCTTATAAAACAGTTGATCAGGGATAGAGTTTTGTATAGAGATAGCATTGAGATATAATGGTCAATGATGACGAAGGGAACTAGCTAGAAAGCTAGCGTCTGAAGAAGTCCTTGTGATCTTCAGTTCAAAGGTGTGCGGTGTACAAAGTACAGGTAATATTAACTGATATGCATGGGTTTATATGGTGACAGAAGAGAGTGAGCACACATGGTTTTCTTGTATGAATGTTCCCATGCTAGAATCTATGCGTGCTTACTCTCTATCTGTCACCCCCAAACACCTCATATTAACTATCAACCACTCATTTCACAAAGTATATATATGTGATGGCTTCAATTAAATTATCTTAGTCCAGGACTTCATGTAATATTGATATGCATGGGTTATATGGTGACAGAAGAGAGGGAACACGCACGGTTTTCTTGCATGAATGTTCCCATGGTTGAACCACTGCGTGATTACTCTCTGTCTGTCACCCAACCACCTCTTTCTCTCTCTCCCTCTCTTATTTACCTTGGTAGTTCACTTATTTACCGCAGTATATACTTAGCAAAACAAGTATACTTAAGCAAAACAATATTAAGTACTTCAGGGTGTATATCTCTTGTTTCACTAGTTATTTATATGTACTCACTTGAGCAGGGTAGTAAAAGGTCATATTCACACCCCGATAATTGTTCTCACTTAACCCTAGTTAGCCATCGAAACTATCCTGGCTGATTTGATCTTCAAAGCGTATATCTTTTTGTTATACTTATTAAGGGCAAGGTTGATTGTATTAGATAAGATTAATAAATTTTGTTGGAATTCTGCCTGTTCTCGATTAGGCTAGCTAGCACAGTTTTTCAGCTTCAGCAGCGACCAAAGATCCAAACTTGCCAGCAATATCTTACCCTTACTGGCGATCAAAAAAATAAATCAGCTTTTAGACGACGAGACAAGCGCAACCACTAACTTCATCAATTCTTCACATGTACGGAGCAAGACTCCTTTCATGATATGAGCGGCAGCACTTATATCTGGATGCCTATTCTATGTGGAGCTACGGAGACAAACAGCTGATCATATCTTTGTCATTGGATGCAAGATTACTGCTTGTATATGGAGGCCCTTCTTTGGCGCCTTTTAGCTAGTTGAAAATTGAATGCGAAAATTGAATCATCTTGCTGTGGTATGTTATGCCCTAATTGATGAGCTAGGTAGCATGTATATCAACTATTCTTGTTGTTTCATGTAATATTCCGTGTATAAATATTCTAAAGAAAGCATATATACTAGCAATGATTTCCAACCTTTCTCATTAATCCAATTCCTCATACACAGAATGACATAATTGTTTTGCACTGAGTAAGTTTTTTTTTTTTTTTGATCGGAAAAGAGAAAATATATTAAAAATGAAGAATGTACAAAAGTCTACCCAAGTAGACTAAAAGAAAAGGAGTAACAGACTAGGCGAAACACAAAAAAAAAACAAGACTAGTTACAAGAATAAATTTTCCCAATCCGTCGTCACTGAACTTGAGAAGTTCACATGCACTCTTTTCCCTGCTTCAGAAGACCAAAGGAGAATTAAGGTTTTAGCCTCAGTACCTAGGTCATCATCTATCTTGTAGACGTGATTGACATTGAAGATGCGGTTGTTTCGTTCAGTCCATAAACACCAGAATATAGCTGCTGGGATTAAGCTCCAGATGTAATTTCCATTGGATGTGAAATTCAGGTGATACCAACAATTAGCCAGCGACTTAATATTCCTTGGCGTGACCCAAGTGCAACACGAACTTGGGAGTAGTAGTGACCAAACCCTGAAGGCAACCCTGCAATGAAGAAAAAGGTGATCTTGTGTCTCATCATTGCAACCACAAAGCGCACAGAAGTTATCTACTGCCATTCCTTTGCGTAAGAGCATATCCTTCGTGTTTAATTTCCCATGAACAAAACTCCAGACGAAGATATTTACCTTAGGAGGGATCGACGTTTTCCAAACGAACAAAAGTGGGAAATTTTCGACACCCGCAGACTCAACCAGTTTCAAGTATAGGGTTTTAATAGAAAAGACACCCGAAAAAAATATTTTATTTAGACCCTTTCATAGAACCTGAACCTGAACCACAATTAGATATAAATATCTTAATCAGGAAACTAGATAAGGGAATGTTATTCTTGTTCACTTTCTTGGGTTATTGTAGTTTCCTTTGGTCAGCTCTATTTCGTTTTGAAGACCCACAGTTATTCCGACTGTTACTTTATGGTTCGAGTTGACTAATCCTTTCCTAAGTCTGGCTGAAGACTTTAAACTTAGCACTTCTTGGGAGGTATCCCATGCTCATGCAACACGGTAATATCTTTCCTTAACTCTTTTTGCTTCAAGTGGTAACAATTTCTCCTCGTTCATGCTGTTAATTTTATCATTGGAAACATTGAGTACAATGTTAGATTTAAGTTTGGGGGTACGGGAAAATATTTTAGTTGCAATAAATAAACTCCAGAGCCTAGAAATTTATGCATATTCAGGATGGCACTAACTAATCTAAGTGGATGGAAACATCTTGGTTGTAGGAGTTGAGGAACCAATCTGATTAGATGGAAACATCTATAGAGTCTATTCATAAAAGCACAGAGCTCAGGTGTTAGAAATAACATGATAGTTGCACCATATCTCGTTGAGTCCTTTTCACTTCTATTTTTATTTTGTTTTTAAACTATGTTTCTCTAAGTGATAGGTGGGGCCCACGATTCAAGTTGTTACCAATGCTAGGGTGAATTAGAGTGATTGAGATACCATGAAAAAAAGAAGAAAAAATAATAATATTGAGACCAGAGCATTTGACCAAAAGGAATAAATTCAATAAAGTCGACCACTGGTACCCTTGTATATGCCAGTTGTGTTGACCTAGAGTTAGGATTATCAATCACTGGTTCCCTTGTATATGTCAGTTGTGTTGATATTAGTCAGACTAGTATCTCAATCCATTAGGATAGGTTCATTTTGGCGGAGGCCTTCAGACAGATATGGGAAACGCCGTTCACTTAGTAAACATCAAAACCATCTATGTTTTTCTATATCCATCTCGTAATCTTTCCATGTGATTAGTTTGACTCCGAATATGATGTCCATAGTGCAACTATCTGAGTAGAGATCTGTCACTTATATATGAATTTTAGTATGCTTGATTGCAAACTCGTGTACATCAATTGGAATTTCGCATCAGGGTACTTCCTCTTGTAGTCAATAAGTATGCCAACCAAGGAGATTCTTTAGTGCCTTCCAAGGTTCGTTGTAGATAGCTAGGGTCTGGAGTATAAAGGTTTTGTGGGTACACCTCTGGTACACCCTCCGGAGACAACACTCCGCCACTAGGGTCACCTAGTGGTTTAACGGCTTGCTGCACGTGCTAAGTGTAGTCATTTTACTTTCTAGATTAGATTTGCTTGAGGACTAGCAAATAATAAGTTTGGGGGTATTTGATAAACACATTTTTGTGTCTAATTTGTCCTCAATGGCCGTATTGTTGGAACTCTATTTTTGTACTAATATTGTGTTTTTATGTATTTTTAGGAAATAAACATTTTTGGAAAATTCGGCTCGAAAAGTTGATTTTGGCACCCCCGGAGAACAAGTGTTATTCGGACTCTCGCTTTTGGATAAGGGGTAACATAATTACTAAGGGGCACCCCCAGGTCACCCCCAAGGAAGCTGCTATTCGCACCCCAGTTCTGGTTAGGGGGAGGAAATCTTCTTCCCAAATTCAAAAACCAAAAATTGGCGGGAAAAATTGTTCTTGAACTGCCGTGACTAGGGTTGAGGATTTGTAGGTGTTCCAGTGAGATTCAATGGCCCAAATTAAATAAGTTTGTTCCTAGGGCCTAGATAGAGCTGGTATGGGTGTTGGATTCGGTCAAAATTGGTTAGATAACCGGTGGTAATCAAATCAGGGAAGATATTCTAAAATAGGAAAAAATATTCTATTCTTGGATGGAAGAGACGTGCATGGGTTGATTCTATTGGCTGGAAACAATTCCTACAGTTCAAGGATGACGCGTGAGAAGAGATAAAACAGGGAACAATCCGTAACAAATCAGAGAATTAAAGAAAAAAGATATCGAGAATATTTTCATTCACTGCCGAGTAATGGGAAGAATTTTTGGATTAATGAGAAGTTATTCTTGGTCCAAAGGTGTATAAATATAACTCTTGGGTTAGCATAGAAGGTTGTCGAGAGTTTGGGGTCGAGAGGAGGTCCAGAGAAGCAGAAATCAAGAGTTGATGAAACTCTGTTGCTGCTGCTGATGATGATGTAGAACACCAAGAACACGAAGAACGGACCTGCAACAACAGTCGTTTCTCTACAGTAATAACGACTCACACCTGTGGGTCGTACATCAGGCAGTCTTATTTTCCACAGCGTTTGCGACACAGCGGCAACAGTCTTATTTTGTCACTGAGGGTCGTAGGTCTCTGGTTTTATTGTATTTCTCATATTCTCATCATTTGTAAACCATTTTTGAGCCATAATAAATTATTTTGAGAGCATTTTTACTATGATGAGTTAAACCCCAACACTGGGACGACGGAGAAGGCCGAGCTTCATACATGGGTAATTTTATTAATTATTTTAATGACTTTTGCATTAATTTTGATTGAAATTAAGATTTTAAATTAATTACTTGTGATTTCATTTGATGGAGTATGCTTAGTCCTAGGGATTTTTGATATGCCATGCTTAAGAACTACAAGTAATATTTTATAAAATCTATCTTGGCAATAAACTAGAGTTAATATTTGTTTTGTTTTTGAACTATAATTGCTAGAGTTAATTTCTGAACCATTTGAAGAAAAAAAAAACGGCTGAATCTTTAGTCCCAGTACTCTTGACCATATTGTTAACATCTTTTGTATATATTTTTATTAAATCTAAAAATTTCATTTCCTTCATAAGTCTGAAACGAATCCTATTTACTACAAACCTCAGAAAATCAATAATCAGGTATTGGCTTTATGGGTCCGTTTCCTAATTCTTTTGGTAACCTATACATCCTTGTCGCCGTAGACTATGTCTCTAAGTGGATTGAGGCGGTTGCGTGTAAAACCAATGACCATAGGGTTGTGATTGAGTTCTTGAAAAATAATATACTTACACGTTTCGGTACATCGCGAGCTATAATTAGTGATGGAGGGTCGCACTTTTGTAATGGGACTTTTAGGCTTATGATGAAGAAATGTGGTATTACATATAAGGTAGCTACCCCGTATCATCCACAGACTAGTGGTCAGGTAGATGTTTCCAATAGGGAGATAAAACGTATATTAGAGAAAACAGTTAACCTTAATCGTAATGACTGGTCGTCTAGGCTTACTGATGCCTTATGGGCTTACCGTACTGCGTTTAAGACCCCCATTGGAATGTCGCCTTATCGACTTGTTTATGGCAAGGAATGTCACTTACCTGTTGAGTTAGAACATAAAGCTTATTGGGATGTTAAGCAGCTAAATTTTTCATTTGACGAGACAGGAGTCCATAGGAAACTCCATCTCAATGAGTTGGACGAGATTCGTATAGATGCTTACGATAGTGCGAAGGAGTATAAGAACAAAATGAAACTTGTGCATGATATAAACATATTACGGAAGTCATTTTCTCCAGGTCCAAAAGTTCTTCTGTATGACACTCGTTTGCATCTATTCCCCGGGAAACTGCGCTCTCGGTGGACCGGTCCTTTTGTGGTCCGTACTGTTTTTCCTCATGGCGCTATTGAGATTGAGACATCAGATGGTACTAGTTCTTCAAAGGTTAACAGTCAGAGATTAAGGCCCTTTTTAGAGCCTTTTCCTACAGGTGATGTTGAGGAGGTCCCTCTGGAGGATTTGTATGTTGTATAATTTTTGTATTCAGTTTTTGGTTTCACTTCACTCAGGTACTATCTTTCCGAACTCTCTCTTTACTATTTCCTCATGTTACTTATATTTTTGGTACTGTTCTTTCATGCGAAACATTGAGGACAATGTTAGATTTAAGTTTGGGGGTGGGGAAGAAACTTTTTGTTAGTTTTAAGTTGTAATAAATAAACTCCAGAGCCTAGAAATTTATCGTTATTAAGTAGGGCACTAACCAACCTAAGTGGATGGAAGCATTTTGGTTGTAGGAGTTGAGGAACCAATCTGATTAGATGGAAACATCTAGAAGAGTCTATTCATAAAAGCACAGAGCTCAGGTGTTAGAAATAACATGATAGTTTCACCATATCTCGTTGAGTCCTTTTGGCAGGCCTAGACAGGTGTATAAAAATGAGCGCAATGAAAACGGGCCTACAGTAATACCGCAAGTGCACGGTCGTCGGTTGTAGCTCGTGCAAGTACGGGTCGATCCACAGAGATCGGGTGTGTTTTGGAGTGTTTAGCTAATTGGGTTCCTAGATTTGCTTTGGGCTTAGAAGCCTTTTGGCTTAAATTGGGCTTGAGTACTAATGGGTTTGAATGCCCTTTGAATGAATTGGGCTTAGTGGGTTTGTTAAAAATAAAATGAACTGAGCTTGGGCTCAGTTATCTTTGAAGTGCAAATGGGCTTTGGTTCTGGAAACTGGTTTGAGCGTTGGGCTTAACAATTCACTTGTGAGTTGGGCTTAGTAGTGAACTAGGCTTTGGCCTTAACTGGGCTTCAGAGGCTTTTGGGAGTGAACTGAGCTTTGGGCTCAGTTGGTTGGGCCTTTAGCCTTTGGTTTCACTGAATTGGACTTGGGCTCAGGAGTGAAGTGAGCCTTGGAGAGCAAAGCAAGCAGCAGGAGTGCAAGAGAGGCAGCAGCAGCTGAAGAAGCTACAGCAGCAACAGAAAATGCACAGCAGTGCAGTAGCAACAGAGCTGTAGCAGCAGTGCAGTAAATGCAAAGCAGAAATGCAACAGAGTTGCAGGTCAAACAAGTAGTAAAGAAAGTGCAAAACAGAAATGCAAGTAGTAATGCAGCAGTGCAGGTAAAGCAAATGAGAAGTGAAAGTAAAACAAATGAAAGAAAACAAGAAAGCAAAGTTAAACAGTAGAAGATGGAATTGTGGATGAGAATGAAGGTTGATGGCAAACTAGGGCATTGATTCCACCTCTTAACCTAGACTAAGTCGGATATTCCAATTGCAACCAAATTATCCTCCCAAGGTACTAGCTATCTGATTAGAGCATAACTAGTCTGAGGTTTGGACCATAATCAATTAACATGGGCTGCTGCACTTTCAATCACAGGGGTATCCTAACTACAATGTATGCCTGACATACAATGTGAGAGCAAAGTGATGAGAGGCCAAAATTGTAGTCTCCTACACAGTGGCATTAAGGTTTCATCTTCACCCTAGTGGTGAATTAGAACATGCTAACACCTAGAACTAAACAGGAACAATTACAAATGAACAGGAGCATTAAACTAACAACACATCAACAATTACACAACATCAAACACAACACAGTGAACAAGAAGAAAAATATGCAAATGATGAAAATTGACAATGAAATTAAAATCAAACCTAACCCAATTAGGGGGAAACTTGGCTAGTCCAAGAACAAGTTTTAACATCTCATACACATCCCCTTTTATACCCAAATTAGCAAATTAGGGTTTACACCCATTTTCCCAAAATATCTTCACTCAACAGTACAATTAGGGTTTCGAGAAATAATGAAATTAACTCACCCTCTGATGCAATTAGACTCGACCCATGCTTTGGGTATGTCCCCTCTGCTCTTCTGAAGCTTTTCTTGCCCTCAATTTTGACTTCTCCTCGCTGTTGGTGAAACCCTAGCTTCTCACTGTTCTAGCTTGTAGCACCTAGTTAGATGCTAGAAACGAGACAAGGGAGAGACTTGGGATGGAGTGGTGATGTACGGTGTGGTGTGGTGGTGGTGTAAGCGACAGCGGCAGAGAGTGGAGGTGGTGGAGTTGCAGGCTCTGCAACTGTCGGGTGTTTGTGGTGAACTGGTTTTGGGAAGATGAGAAGGAAGAGCTCGATGGGATTAGGATTAGGGGTTGTTTGGTTGGGAATAGGGTATGGGTTGCTATGGTGTGAGGCGGGATATCAAATTTAGATGTTGGCGAATATGAGTCACTGGATGCGATGCTGGTAGGTAGATCGGACGGCTAAAAGAGAAGCAGTTTGTAGCGACCGTTGGATGTGGAACACAACGAAGTCAACGGTGCTAGATTAGGTTAGGTGCTAAAGTGTTGGGCGGAATCATCGGGATTTGATGCACAGGCATAGGAGAGACCGTTGGATTCAACTACCATCTAATCTGAAGGCTTGGAATTTCAGCGCTGTGGTGCTTGGCAGAGACTTCCGATTTTGATGCTCTATGAAGGAGCGACCGTCGGATGCTTCTGAGAACTGATCTGATGGCTGAGAACGGAGGCGCTTTTGTGTGTAGAAAATGAGGTTGTACGCACCATTCTTCGCGGCTTCCTTGCGTAATTTCTCCCAGCTTTTCACTACTTTTCTGCTCTTTTCGCTCCACGACTCATCCGAACTTTATTTATTACCTAAAAATGCAAAATTAATTAATAAAAATATTTATTCTTGAAAACAATGAAAATACAGAATATGGGATAATATGTAGAATTAATGCACAAAAGATGAGTTAAATGCCAACAAAAAGGGATAAAATATATACAATATTTGGCACTCATCACCTTTTCACTTCTATTTTTATTTTATTTTGTGTTTAAACTATGTTACTCTAAGTGATTAGGTGGGGCTCACGATTCAAGTTGTTACCAATGCTAGGGTGAATTAGAGTGATTGATTAAAAAATAAAAATAAAAAAGTTGAAAAAAAAAGTTGAAAAAAAAAAGTTGAAAAAAGAAGAGATAAAAAAAAAATTATTATGAAAAAAAAAGAGAAATTTTTTTGAGACCAGACCATTTGACCAAAAGGAATAAATTCAATAAAGTCGACCACTGGTACCCTTGTATATGCCAGTTGTGTTGACCTAGAGTTAGGATTATCAATCACTGGTTCCCTTGTATATGTCAGTTGTGTTGATATTAGTCAGACTAGTATCTCAATCCATTAGGATAGGTTCATTTTGGCGGAGGCCTTCAGACAGATATGGGAAACGCCGTTCACTTAGTAAACATCAAAACCATCTATGTTTTTCTATATCCATCTCTTAATCTTTCCATGTGATTAGTTTGACTCCGAATATGTTGTCCATAGTACAACTATCTGAGTAGAGCTCTGTCACTTATATATGAATTTTAGTATGCTTGAGTGAAAACTCGTGTACATCAATTGGAATTTCGCATCAGGGTACTTCCTCTTGTAGTCAATAAGTATGCCAACCAAGGAGATTCTTTAGTGCCTTCCAAGGTTCGTTGTAGATAGTTGGTGTCTGGAGTATTAAGGTTTTGTGGGTATATCTCTAGTAAGCCCTCCCGAGACTATAACTCGGCCACCTAGGGGTTTAAAGGCTTATTGCATACGTTAAATGCAATCGACGATGCCTGCGACAGTAAGTTAGGATTTTATTTTGTAGTTTTGATTTGCTCGGGACTAGAAAATAATAAGTTTGGGGGTATTTGATAGACACATTTATGTGTCTAATATATCTCATTTGTGTATATTATTAGTGCTCGATTTTGTACTTATTATGGTCTTTTATGCTTTTGTAAGTGTTTTTGGATAAATAAGGCTTTGCGGCAAAATTGGCTAAAAATGTGGCCCTGGGATTGTCGTTGATAGTGTACCGGAAATGCCCCAGAAGTGTACCGGAAATACCCCGGAGGAACCCTGAAAAAGTGCGGAAAACATCCCAGAAGAATTGCTAAAGGCACCCCTAATTTGTATAAGGGGCACCCCATTTCAGGGCATGTACTAAAGGGACACCGGAAATGGATAAGGGGGAGGTCATCTAGAAAATGGCGGGAATGCATGTTACAGCAAACCAGATTTTGGTTTGAATTGTAGTTCGTGATTTTAAGAGATTAAATCACTGGAATCGATTGTTTAGGGCCTGTTATAGCATATAAGGTTCGTTGAGATTGATTGGACCCAACCAATTGGGCTGAATTGCCCGGGAGAAGTAAAACAGAGTTCAACAGGGATACGTATTTTTCTGATTATTTTCAAAGATTTTGTGAGAGTTTTACGCCAGGATATGGATGTACCTGGTCCTGTTCAAGTCTTAGTTGGAGTTTGGAGAGTTTAGATAACTCAGAAGAGGTTAGAAGACGCGTACAGGGAGGATTGAAGAGAGATATTCTCTTAACTGCACGGAGAAGAAATCTTGAATTTATACGAGATATTTGGGGTCCGTGGGATATATAAGAGTTGGTTCAAGTCATAAAGAGGGTTAGAAAGTTTTAGAAACCCTTAGGAGAGAGTTGGGAGTTCACGAGAGACGAGAAGAAGAAGTTACAGGAGGTATTGTTGCTGCTTCTGCTGCTCCTCGAGGAGGAAGAAGAAGACGAAGAACAGACTCGCAGAGTCCGTCGTTCTTCGACAGTCTTAAAAGCGGAAACAAGTATCGTTCTTATACAGCAGTTTCCTTATATCGTTTATTTTCAGCCCTTACCATTTTGTAACAGTGACGCTGTAACACTTTTACGGCGTTACAAACTTCAATTCTAAATTATTTTCATCAATAAAAACACCTATTTATCCATGAACACATCTTGTGAGTATGTTTTTGGGATGAGGAGCTAAACCCATTAGCCGAGACGACGGAGGAAGCCACTGGTCCATATCGATTGGTATAATTCTAATTTTATTATTTATTTGCAATATTATTATTTGATTATTTGCATGGAATTGAATTTGAAATATTAGTTTTTATTGAATAGTTGTGAATTATTTTGATGAAGCATGTTGGGTTTTAAAAACTTTTGATGTTTTATACTTTGTGATTATAATTATTACTTCAAAAATATATTTGAGGCAAATATTAGAATTATTTTTAAAGATAGAATTGCATGAATATTATTTAGAGTTTACTTTAATTGGTCAATGGTGGAATCCTAGTCTTGGTATTTTCTCTAAAGGTTTGAACTATTTTATTTATTTTCCTGTTTAATTTAAATCTAGAAAAATTGTTTTCTTCACAAGTCTGAAAAGATCCCTTTTTACCACTGTCTCTACAACCATTTAAAAATACATCATTGACTCATTGTATCTCAACTTTATTAAAACTAGGCTCGACAGAGTGATGAGAAATAACTTGTGGCTTAAACATTATGGCTCTTCTAAGCTCTTCTAAGGTATTCCAGTTTTGCACACTCCGTAAAAATATTATTTTTACACTTCCCAATCGGATACAAAATACAGCTGCAAAATTACTAGTGTCGGCAGGATAGTGAAAAGATCAAAAACAAGAAACACTATTCATTACCCATCAACACCCCACTCCATATCATTTACCATCACAAAACAAATTCATTATATTTCTTCCTACTTTTTGATTTTAAATCAAAACCAAAGAAAAGAAGGGACAAATACTTTTTTAAAAAGAAAAGAAAATCCTTTCTCCTTTGTCACCTAAAAGGTCCCTTGATTACATCCGTAAACAAAATGAGAGTGGAAATCAAAACAAAAAATAAAAATAACATTTCTCCACCAAACCCATTACCCCTTTGGTGCATTCTCTATTTGCAAATTCAAAAATAATATCAAAATTCCACCAAAATTTCCACTTTGTTTCCATTTTGGTTTGTCTCTACTAAAGCCAAACTAAAAAGCTATAAATACAAGGGAAGAAGAAGAAGGAAAGGACATCGACAACCTATCTAAACAACATTTCTCTACTCAACAGACACTACTGGAGAGCATCTTCATTGCGACAACGTTCTTTCTTGTTTGCTCGAAAGAAGTAGCAGCTTAGGATACAGAGAAGTTAAAGGAATTAAGGAGAGAAAACAAAAAATGAAATAAAAAAGTGATGCCCTTACTTTAGTTCACCACCAACCACTCTATATGTTAATGTTCTTCGAGTATAGTCATAATCATTTTGAATCTCAAATTAAGAGGAACTAAAGTTTTGATTTATCAAAGCACTACTCCTGACTTACTTAATACAATCTTTGCATATTCGGTTGTTAGTTCGATTATTCAAGTGTCGTCCCTAAGTTTTTAAAAAAGTAGCATTTAATTGTTGATACTTTAATTACTTTTGGCATGTTTATTGGGAGCAAGAAATTACTGCAAGAATCCTTTCAAATTTCAATATCATACTTCAGATATAATAATTGCCTATCTTTTCAATAAATTATGTAGTCATGCGGGAACATGATGATTTTCCATCTTGTCGTAACACCGCGATTGCTATTTATGTTAAAAATTGTGCTTACAATAAATTGTATAAGTGGAGTAAAATGCAAGTGTGAGTATAAAGCGGAATCCTCACCCACATGAGATCCATTGTCAAAAACAATAATTTCTACACTAATCTTTATTTTCTATTGAGATAATCTACGGGTTAATTGTTTAATTTCGGAATTTCATCCAAATTCCAAATTTGAACGTGGAGTTAATTTAGCTCTAAATTATAAGTCTATCGTCGACCTAAATTTTAGATGATCTTTATCATGTTTAGGATTTCCCTTAATCCTTTGTTATCATCATTAATTTGGAGTCGAACTAGACTCTTAAATAGATTTAAGAGGTGGCCAAAACCCCTAGACATCTAAAATAATAAGAGTTGACATAAACTCTTGATCATTAAAATCCACGATCAAAGCTTCGCCCGACTTATAATTATGTCTCTATTCTAAATAGATCATGCATGAAAATTTATTCTCAATTTCCAGTAAATTCTGATATCACAATTTTCATATGTAAGTTTTGGTAAACTATTATATTATAAACATTTCCCCCTTTAATCATTTAATAGAGGATAATCTGACGATTGGGCGGTTGATGGGTTCCTAACACCTTCCCATCCCGAATTAGAATCTCCTTACCCAGACTCTCTGGTAACAGACCATGAACATGTAAGTCATAACTGGAATTTGTTTTCTTGAAAGAATTCAAACTAGTTAAATGGGTCCTGACTCCTCTTAGTCAGGTGGCGACTTCAAAGAAAATCGTTCTTTTTCTTTACGGAGTTAGCTCTCTTACTAACGAGATAGTGAGAAGTTACCTCTGTATGAACTTGTGCGACAAACGTCAACGAACAGATGAGCACATAGGCTTCACCCCCATAATAACCAGGGATCGGAAAAGCCCGACTCTTGACCCGTGCTGGACCCCGATTTTTACAGTAGTGACCCTACTTCCAATAATGCATACTCAAAACCTGTAAGAGGTTCCTCTGTATTTCAGTTTATAAATAAACTCAAAAATGTCAAACATAATTTAAAAAATCATAATATTAATCATTTTGGGAATTCAGATCAAAGAGTCAAGGCTCTATCTGATCAACATCCGCATTGGAACAACTAACCTCTGTCTTATTCAGAGTTCCAAGGAGGTGTAGAACCATATTTTGAACATTGGAAGAAGGTTCAACATGATTTCTACGCTAAAAAATCTAAACAACATTACACAAAAAATGCTAATAGAAACGCTGATTCCTATCATACTTTTTGTCAATAAAAAGGAGATACTTTAATCATATAGAGGCTCGCTCCGACAAATTCCTGGGTTAAATCGTTTACAAAGAAGGTATTCAAATCGATCCCATAAAAGTGCAAGCTATACGCGAAATTCCTTCGCCAGCAACCATCAAGGATGTACAGAAACTAAACGGTTTAATCGCATCATCGGGAAGATTCGTGTCACGTTTGTCTGATAAATGAAAAAATTTCTTCAACATTTTAAAGAAAGGAAGTAAGTTCGCATAGACACAAGAGTGCGAAGCTGCACTACAGAGTATAAAAGATTATTTGGAAAAATTTTCCATATTGCAAAAACCCGAACCAGGCGAAGAGTTACTGATTCACCTCGCTACGACACCATATGCCCTCAGCGTCGTGCTACTACGATCAGATCAAGGGGTAGAAAAACCAATCTATTGCATCAGCAAAACTTTCAACTCTGCCAAACGAAATTACACGAAGATCGAAAAGTTACTTCACGCGTTAGTTTACGCGACTCAAAAGCTCCGCATTTACTTCCACGCACACAAAGTCAAGGTACTAACCAGAATGCTCATTGAGTTGGTACCAAAATCTTCCAAAAGGGTGGGAAGAATCGAAAGATGGAATGCGCAGATCGAACAGTTTGTATTAAGTTATGAAGTCATATCCTCACCAAAATTCCAAGTAATAGCAGACTTCATCGCAGAATTTCCCCTAGAAGAAGATGATCCTGTGAGTGAGATGATGGATGTTGACGAAGAACGTCCTGACCCAGAGGACCTACTCAAAGAAGATAACCCAAGAAGATGGGAAATATCTGTAGATGGGTCAGTGAACAATCAAGGTAATGGGATAGGAATCGTCTTTGTGTCGCCAACATGGGAAAAAATAGTTTATTGTTTTAAATTAGAGTACGCCACTACAAATAACGAAGCTGGATACGAGGCGGTCATACATGGGTTAAGACTAGCAGTAGAGATGGGGTTGGAAGATGTCAGGCTTACTAGTGATTCACAATTGGTCATTTTCCAAATGTATGGGAGATACAAAATCAACAATGTCACGCTACAAAGGTATTCACAACTAGCAAAGTAGTATAAAGATCGCATCCCAAACGTCATATGGAGACACATATGCCGAACAAACAATTGACACGCCGATGCTCGCGTTCGTTACATCCAGGATGGTAAATCCTAAAACAATATTCATTCCCATTGATAGCTTAATGCAACCATCAATAGACACCAGAGGACACGCTGTAGAGATCATGGATATAGAAGATAACGCCACAAATGTTGAAAAAACGATTGGAGAACCCAAATTCACAAGTATCTACAAGACGAGGAGGTTCCATGTGACATATTAGAGGCACATAAACTCAAGAGAAGAGCTACAAACTGCGAATTGCGCGATGGAGTACTATACACAAGATCTTTCCAAGGACCGCTCCTGAGATGTCTATCACCTGAAGAAGGAATTGAGATTATGAAAGCCGTACGTTAGGGAGACGCTGGGAATCATAGCGGAACAAGATCTTTGGAAGTCACAACTAGAGGACAGGGTTACTACTTTCCCTATATGCACGAAGATGCAAAGGACATCGCGACTAAGTACGATGAATGCCAAAGGTATGGGAAGCGTATTCATGCACCAGGAAGGACCGTGAACCCCGTGTTAAGTGTCTGGAACTTCACAAAGTAGGGCCTAGATATAGGGGGCCCTTGTACCAGGCAGCAAACATCGAAGATTCTTAATTGTAGCAACCGATTACTTCACGAAGTGGGTTGAAGCAAGGGAGACACCGCATATCAAGGACTCTGACGTTTTCTCCTTCATATTCGAACAAATCATATGTAGATTTTGGATACCGGTGCAGATAGTATCAGATAATTGGAAACAATTCGAATGACAGAATATCGCCATGTTGCTTAACGCATTCAAGATCCAAAGTGGGAAATCAACTCTACTATATCCTCAAAGCAATGGCTAGGCTGAGGCAACCAACAAAACTTTGGCAGACATTCTAAAGAAAAAACTTGATGGTCACCATAAGGGGTGGTTCGAACAACTCCATAACACTCTATGGGAGTACAATACGACACGGCGCGAGGCTACTGGGATGTCTCCCTTTTGCCTAACATACAATGTCGAAGCTGTATTACCAACAGAAGTCATCATACCAACTACTAAGCGCGAGGCTTGGGAGAAGAACTTGTACACGAATATTTTTCTAGCAAATTAAGCTTGATGACGCAGAAGAAAATAGAGAAGTCGCGCTACAACACATGATCAATTATCACAGAAGATTGTCTCGAGAATACAACAAGAAAGTTAAACCAATGAGTTTCAACGTCGGAGACCTGGTGTTGCGCGAAATCCCGCCATACTAGAGAGAGTCAGGAGGAAAACTCGCGAAAAACTGGGAAGGACCTTATATTGTGAAGAGCATCGTCAGAAACGAGGCATATGAACTCACTGATAAAGACTGAGCATACACTCACACATCCTTGGAACAACACCTATCTCAAAAAATACTATCCCTGAAGCAATGAGATGTGCAATCGAAGAAGGACAAAAAAATGCACCTGACAACTGTTTCCAGAAAATACAAAGCAAGTTCTTCTGATAAGCAAGTAACCAAGCCAAAGGAGAAACAAAAGCAACGCAACAAAGCCAAAAAAAAATTCCGTAAGATCTCAATAAGGGGCACCAAGATACTATTAAAACCTCTACTTAGGGAGGCTGGGACTACAATTATTGCGTGTCAACTTAGTTCGCACAACTTTGTGACCGGAGGACTGCACAGTGTGTAAGAGGCGACCCTTAAACCCTAACGCACGTCAGAGACGATGTCTCCTGGGAAAGTTACTTATTGGGGTGAAAGAAAAGTCCATCCATTGGAAGCCACTGAGAACAAACCACTCAGCGAATAAGATCTCCGGTATGGGGTGTAAAAGCAGACCAGTGGAGTAGAAGATGGCCTGGAATGTGATACACTCGGTCCAAAGAAACCCCACTTAGGGTGTGATCTCATGCCTATTAAGCCACTTAGGCGAAAAGTATGGGGTTGCGACAACAATGGTCGTTGCATAACTGGATGAGAGGAGCCCAACCGAAATGGTTAGGGGTGACTTCCTTGAAAGGGAGATTTAGGAGGAATATAAATGGACGGAACCCTCTATTAGGAAGCTGAATTATGTCAAATACGGCAATGTGTGAATGCATCATCTTGGGGTCAAGGTGTTACAGTTAGTTAGCATCACCACCCTGGTGGCTTTGATTAGGTTGGAAAGAAACAAAGAAAAATCAGACCACACCACACACACAAACAACTGTCTTCTTTAACTAAACCGAAAGACCGCGCAAACACCGTCCTCCCCTCTTGACGTCTAGCTACTGATTCTCCTTCTCCTCCCTGTGTGTGTACCCCACCTCCCCTGTGATAATAACAAATTTCCTCCTAACAAAATCCTAATTTTGGATAATAATACTATTATTTATCGGTTTGTGCGTAACTCGATTTTTTGTTTTTTGATGTTCTAAGATTAATGAATCTTGAGTTTTAATTTTAAACAATTAATCTTTAAATTTATTTGATCAACGATCTTTGGTTTCAATCAAAATTAAAACGACGAAAATACATTTGAACCTGTAGAATAGAGAAGAAGGGGAGGAATATATTATAATTATGAAAACAAAGGATATACGTTTACATTTATGTTAACAGGCCGCGAGTCATAACCCCAAATGTGTTACTATCCATGTACAAAACTCTAACAAAACAAATTGTTCACAAAAACCCCATTTAACATAATTTCTCTATATTATCCTTTTAGTAGTTTAAATCACACCAACAAAAGCAAAAATCAACCTCACCTTTCAATTTTATTATATTATCACCATCAACAAATAACCCACCACCAACAACACTAGTAGCACCACCACCACCGGCCCACCACCACCACCGCCCATTGCCACCGAGAGCCGCCGCCGCGACCGCCAACCACCACTACTGACCACCGCCGACGCTGCCGCCGCCACCACCAACCACCTTCGCCGCCGCCGCCGCCAACCACCACCACCACCGACCACCGCCTCCAACCACCGCCACAGACCACCGTCGTCGTCGACCACCACCACAGACCACCGCCGTCGACGACCACCACCGCCGCCGAGCAACACGACCATTATCGTCGGCCACCACCACCACCAACCAGGCGCCACCGCCCAAAAAATGAGTTTCATGGATCAATATTCAACAAAATGAGAAAAAATAATGAAACCAAACAGAAAAAATGATGAAACCAAAATTGGTTTCACCAAAATTAGATGCATCATAAAAGAAAGGAGAAGGAAGAAAGAAGAAAAAAATGAAACACAATAAGATGAAACCTTCCACCACTGTCAACTGCACCACCCCCATCACCGCCACAACCACCATCACCACAACCACCACTATCATTATCTCCTCAACTAAAACTAATTTCAACAAAACAAATATCCACCTGTGTGTCACCATCAAAAACTGGTTTCATAGAGAATAATATTCAACAAAAATGAAAAAATACGATGAAACCTAATTAGGTTTCATCATTTTTCCACATAGTCATTTCACCAACACAACTTCAATGATGAAACCAAACACACCGACTTCCAAGTCAGTTCGAATAAAATAGGAAAAAATTTGGTTTCATCATAAAATAAAAGGAGAAGGAAGAAAGAAGAAAAAATGAAACACAATAAGATGATACCTACCACCACCATAACTGCACCAGCTCCATCGCTGCCACAAACACCACTACCATTACCTCCTCACTAAAACCAGTTTGAACAAAAAACAATCCACCTATGTCGCACCATCAAAAATTGGTTTCATAGAGATCAGTATTCAACAAAATGAAAAACAATACGATGAAACCTAATTAGGTTTCATCATTTTCCCACATAATCTTATTCACCAACATAACTTCAATGATGAAACCAAACACGCCGTCTTCCAAGTCAGGCCGAATAAACTAGGCAAAAATCAGGTGAAACCAAAATTTGGTTTCATCATAAACTTAATTTTCATCATTAAAATATTTGGTTTCATAATAGAAAATAGGCAAGTTTATGATGAAACCAAATTTGGTTTCATCATAAACTTACTGTTTTTCACCAACCAAAACTGTCAGAATTTGATAAAACCAATTTCGGTTTCAACATAAATTTGTCATTTCCCCAACACAAATATTGATTTCGACGATAAAGATGAATCATCATTTGTTGGTGATGATACATCAGAAGGTGGTGGTGTTGGTGGTTGTAAAGGATTGAATGAGGTTGGATCTGCAAGTACTGTGTTGATTGTAGAGGATAAAAGGAGGATGAGGTGTTGGTGGCAAATTTGAAGGTATTGGTGGTTTTGGATGATAGAAGGAGGAGGCTGAAGTAGTGATGATGGTGTTAATGGAGGAGACAGAGGTGTTATTGGTGACAGATTTGGACATAACAGGTGGTTTGGTGGTGGGGAAGCTACTGTTGGTGATCAATCTGAACAAAAAACTAGAAGAAAAGAGAAAGAGGTGTTCGTGGATAAAGTAGAGGTGTTGTTTGTGACGGATCTGAACATAGCGGTTGGTTTGGTGGTGGCGGAGCTACTTTTAGTGATAGATCTGAAAATAAAATAATAGAAAAGAGACGCAGGTGTTAGTGGAGAAGAACGGAGGTGTTCATGGAGGAGACGGACGTGTTCGTTGAGGTAACAGAGGTGTTGCTGTTGGTGTTCGTGGAGATCTGTTGTTGCTACTGGTGGTAATGGTGGTGGTGGAAGGAGGCGAAGAAAGAAGAAAAAAGAAAGGTGAGAAGAAGAAGAAGAAAAGCTAAAAAGGATATGTTTGCCTTTTTTTAAAGTAACAAAAATTAAATTTGGTCATTATTATTTGATCTGGGGTTTTGTGTCACTTTTTAATGAAACTGATTTAGTTTATTAAAAATAATATGACTAGATTTTTTGTACCACAAAATTGATCACCTTGATATTTTTTTCACTAGTTTTGATAATATAAAAATAAAATACGTTATAGATAATTTATATTTTTAAGACACCTCGTACCCGTTTAGTATGGAACCAGTATCCATACTTTATATATATGAATCCCTCTTATATGCATAACACGTTATCTAAAAAGCAGTTATAAAAGAAGTTTTTTACTTTAGTGATTCAAATTAAGACTATTCTATGCATGGGAGGTAAAAAAGTGACGAGGTGTCATTACATGGGAGGGGATCCGTACACTAAGTATGGAAATGGGTTCCATATTAACCAAAGCCGCTCACCTTCACTAGATGGGCATAAAATTAGTCGCCCTAAATATTTTTTGAATCGTCCAAAAAATATCAGGAAAAAATTAACCCCTCTTGACGTCTAGCTACTGATTCTCCTCCTCCTCCCTGTGTGTGGACCCCACTTCCCGTGTGATAATAACAAATTTCCTCCTCCATTATTATTTTCTCTTTGCTACATACTAGATAATGAAAACAGAACCAATCATCATCACAATCACACAAAGGAAAAGTCAAGAAAATACGCATAAATAACGATCATACCTCACTGGCATGTTCGTAAAATCGAATATAAACCAGTGTCATTTATTATTCTCACTACCCTCAGTCACAAGAACGTTTCTCATCTTTATCTCTCCGTCTGTCATTAAAAATATCACAACAAGAAGAACAAGAACCAGAAAAAGAACTCAAGAAGAAAAAGAAGCTCTGATTCAACTGAATATCAGAAGAAGAATTTGAAGAGGAAGAATGGGTAAGGGCAAGTCAATTCTGTTCTGTTCGTGATTTATGCGGTATTTTGGATGGTAATTTCGTCGAATGTGGAAGCTTTTGGAGGAGAACACAGTTTGGATTGGATGTCGTCGTTTGGTGAAGGGACGATCGGAGAATCTTTGGAGATTGAATAGTTTCAGATGGATTTTGAGATTAGTAGACGTATTCTAGCAACGACTAAGTACACAAGTTACGGTGCATTGATGAGGAATACTGTTCCTTGTTCAAGAAGAGGTGCGTCTTACTACAATTTAAACCAGGTGCTCATGCGAATCCTTACAGGCGTGGGTGCAGCAAATTGAGCAGATGCAGAAGTTAGTAAAAGAATTTCACTTCTTTTCTTTCTTTCTTTTGGGTTGATTATACATACTGGTGGATTTATGGTGGTGGAGGTGATCATTTAATTTTGATCAGATAAGAAACAAAATATAGGGAAATTTTTTGATCGTGTAGTGCGCGTTCAAAATTTGAACGAGCACCTTCATCATCGTCCGATCGCCAAGATATGACCACATCAGTTTTTAAACTTAACCGGAGTTATATTTTCCGAATTCTGTTTGGTGGTGTTATATGTCTTGGAAAACAGAGTTCTACTTTATAAACGAAGGAAAATAGAGTTCTACTTTATGCATCAACTTATTTTCATCAACTTGGAACGAATGGAATACATTATTTCAAAAACACTCTCAATCATTTTTATTTATTACCCTTCTATCCTTCCATTAACTATCTAATCTAATTCAAAAAACAAAAAAAAAAAAAACGGAAAATTTATTAAAAGAAAAAAAACCGTCGAACCACCCCCTCCCCCATTCATTTCGATTATTCTCTTCTTCTTCTTTTTCTGTTTTCCTTCTTCTTCTTTTCTTCTTCCATTCTTCTTCGTTTATCAACGATTTAAAAAAATTCTTCGTCGATTAAACTCATTCTATAAAAGCATGAAAGCAAAGGAAAATTAGGTCATTCTTCGTCGAATCAACCTCCTCCAGAAGCAGAGAAACCAACTTCAACAAATGAAGTAGAAAGTGCAGATGAAGAGGAAGTGAATGAAGGAGATGCACCAGCCTCCCAGACTCCTGATATGAGAGCAATGAGGTATGATTTGAAATACCAACTCTTTATTTGAGCTTTTTATTGATTATTCAGTTGGTTTCGAGAATTTTAGGTCTGAAAAAACAGTTTCTGAAAATGTTTACTGCTGGGAGTTCTTGAATTCCCAGCTGTAAATATGTCTCACGATTGGGATCTATTGGTTTCCCAACAATGTATTTGTATCACGGTTGGGATATCTAAGAACTCCCAGCCGTTTTATATGTGTTATGGTTGGGATATTTTAGAACTCCCAACTATAAAGTAGTTGATGCGTACGAGATTGATAAATCCCATCCGCAACAAGTTATTTACGGCTGCGTTATTCCTAGCCGTATATTGTCCTATGTTCGAATTCTGTTTCAGCGGTAGTGGTTACGTCTTTTTTTTATTTATCCGTAATTAGTTTTCCAAACCGTAAAACTTAGTAACCTAGCCGATTTTATACGATGGCTAGGTTTTCCTATCCGTAATATGAGTAAGCAATGCGCAAAAAGAAAATATCAGCTGTCATTCTTTTTACGTCTTGGTCGATAACTCAAAATCCCATCAGTTACTTTTGTTGCGTCTGGGACTTTCCATTGATTGATATCATTGATTAGCAGACAATATCAAAAATAAATCAACGATAAAGATATAAAACAAAATAAATGAATTTACATACCAAAATCAATATGGAGACATGCTTAACGTGGTTCGGCACTAACGCCTACGTCCATGGATGAAACCCCTTAACTAGGGATGAATGATATTATTGATCTTCAGTGTGATTACCGAGATAGTTTTATAGGTACACTCGCACTCTTATTTAGAGCTTCTCCAATGGCATGTGTATGGAGATAAATGTCAAAATCCACGTAGGATGCACATTCATTTTCTCTAAAATCATTCTCCAACCCGGATGTCATAAATCAATGTATGCATGACTATAGGTAGAAAATATCAAGGGGAATGTCTAGTTTCCCACATTCCCCTTGACATTGTATACCATCCTAGTCAGCTTTTTTGAATTAAAAATATATTTTATTTACTAAAATTAATTCTAATACGATAAATAATCATTTTCAGATCAAATAAAATCTTAAATTACCAAACATAAAATTTACATTTAATAAGAAAATGATCATAAACAATACCATTGGAGATGAATAACTTTTTTCACCTAAACTTAAGAAAAATTTGGAATAAAGATGTCTTGTTTGTGTTGCCACATAGGAAATACATACAACAACCATTGGAGAAGCTCTTATAAAGTAAATTAAACCTAGAAGATAATATCACATCCACAAATATTTGAATAGCTAATGCATATTTGGAAAACTAATTGCATAATATTCTCTAGATTTTATAGCTGACTTGGTCTTCATTTGACTGCCAGTATAACACTTACTTGGTCTTGGCTTTGGCTTATAGTATGATCAACTTGATATCTGGTGGATGGTATTGGCACATGCCTGCCTTGCTAAAGGACCCAGAGCTTATTTTGTGTTCCTGAACTACTAGCCCACCATGGACGGTCACGAGTTCATTCTGACTTTCAACGACCATTTTTTCATCCAATTTTAAAGTATTTCTTTCTTGACAAATGCACATCTCTCGCCACCATTGGGTAGGTTGCTTATTTGTTTTGTAATTGAGTCCTTACTTTCACATTGACTAATATTATATCGTTTCTTAGTTTGGTAATGAAGAGGGAAGGAATTGATGTTTCACAGTCACCATATTTTTGTAAGTTCGAATGTATTTCCCCAAGGAAAGTGTGGGTCCAAGAGCATAGCTCAGTGGTATCCCATCAACTTCAGGAAGGAGGAAGTCAGGGATTCAATCCCCTCCGCCGTAAAGGTTTGTAATAGATTAGTTGTATAGTGGTGTTGATGATGGTTTTTAGCTTAGGGTTAAAATCGTAAAACTATACAACTGACATGACGTCACTATGACCATTAGCACATTTATTAAATCGATCAGCATGCCCATGTAAGAATTACCAGGGTACCTTTTTTTATGTGTCATGTTCCACGGAAGAACCCTTAACATTGACCGACATCATCTATGTCAAACCCTAATTCTCATGCTACCGCGCCAAGGCATGCCAATCATGTCAGCCGCATCACTGTGCCAATGGAAAACCATGCCAATCACATCTCCGCGCCAAGGCATGCCAACCATGCCAGTCACACCACTGTGACAATGGCAAACCATGCCATCCACATCTCCGCGCCAAGGCATGCCAACCATGCCAGCCGCACTACTGTGCCAATTGCAAACCATGCCAGCCACATCTCCGCACCAAGGCATGCCAGCCGCACCACTGTGCCAATGGAAAACCATGCCAGCCACATCTCCGCGCCAAGGATTTCCAACCATACCAGTCGCACCATTGTGCCAATGGAAAACCATGCCAGCCACGTCTACCGCGCCAAGGCATGCCAACCATGCTAGCCGCACCATGCGCCAATGGCATGCCAAACCCTTGGCCCCACCATGCCAAGCCAACCGCATCTTGCCTTGGCCCTAACCATGCTAGCCGCACCATGCGTCAATGGCATGCCAAACCCTTGGCCTCACCACGCCAAGCCAACCGCACCTTGCCTTGGCCCCACCATGCCAAGCCGTCCATACCAAACCCTTGGCCCCACTATGACAAGGCGTCCGCGCCATTGGCCTTGGCCCCACCATGTCGGCCTTCCCTATGAGGCTACCAAAACGAAGGCGTGCGACGATCAACGGCCACCCTTCCATCCTAGATGCAAATCCTAGCCGTCCAAGATCGTCAAACAATGCATGGTAACCTTTGGACCAAAATCCTAGTTTTGGCCACGCCAAACCACGCCAAGGCATGCCATGCCACATGTGCCAATGGCATGCCAACCACCTTGTCGCGCCATACCAAGCCGGCCTTTCCTATGCGGCTACCAAAACGAAGGCGTGCGACGATCAACGGCCACCCTTCCATCCTAGATGCATATCCTAGGCGTCCAAGGTCGCCAAACAACGCATGGTCACCTTTGGCCTAAAACCCTAGTTTTGGCCACGCGAAACCGCGCCAAGGCATGCCATGCCACATGTGCCAATGGCATGCCAACCACCTTGTCGCGCCATACCATGCCTGCCTTCCCCATGCGGCTCCCAAAACGAAGGCATGCGACGATCAACGGCCACCCTTCCATCCTGGATGTGAATCCTAGCCGTCCAAGGTCTCCAAACAACGCATGGTAACCTTTGGCCCAAAACCCTAGTTTTGGCCACGCCAAACCTCGCCAAGGCATGCCATGCCACATGTGCTAATGGCATGCAACCACCTTGCCAGATACTCCCTTAATAGCAGTTCCGAAAGAAGTAATGGCTAAGAGAAAAATTAGGTGTTGAAAATAGGTCTGAGTAGGGTAATTATGGTCTGCAGTGATTAAACCATACACATGGTTTTGAAAGGACGTGGTAAACAAACGACATGACGCTTAACCAAGCGCCTTAAATGGTAATGAATGGGAATTATAGGTTCTTTAAAAGGGGTTTTATGGGAGATATTAGCAAATACAGAACTTGAAAGTTTGGTTATGTTATCAGAAGAAGAAAGGATTAGGGAGAGTTTAGTTAAACTAGAATATGGCAAATCAAGGTAATGAGATTGCTTCCAACAATGGTGTTGCCGATAATTAGAATGATCCTCCACTTTCAATCCCATTTGAGCAAACTAAAAACCTTGTTCCGACTTTGAGTACCAGTGAACTTCAGCAATTGAGAGATCACATTCAAGCAGAGATTGATCATCTCCATCAAGAGATAATTCGTCAGCAGGAATAAGAAGAGCAGAGACGAAGAGCGGAGAAAGAAAAGTATGATTGCAAGTTTGCTGCATGGAAGCACAAGTTTTTGGCATATGATCAGAGAAAGGGAGAGGAATGGATAGAGAAACATTCAGGATGTAAAGGATATGGGAGTGCAACAGATGAGGATTCTGAGGAATCAGAAGAAGGGATGGAGTATGATATCGAGGAGGTGAACACCAGTGATCTGGACTCTGATGCTGCAGCAGATAAAGCAAGGATCGAGGAATATAATGACAAGAAATTGAAGGGTAGGTTTGAGTTTTAACAGTTAAATCCCAAGATTTATGAAAGGACAATGCGTGAGGGGGAGAGTAACAGTGATAGTGAGGAGACTTTAGAAGATGAGACCGATGAGGATCAGGATGGAAGTGATGCTGATGATGTTGAGAGTACTCCATCGTCTGTCGACACATCTCCTGCACCTTTTGAAAGTGCTGATGAGTGGTTCCGAGAAGAGGAGGATTGGGATTCTGATGATGATGACTATTAGTCTTATCTTCACAAGTACTGGGATTAGCCAAATCTTCAATGTCAGAGAAGATTTTGAAGATGGTCAACAAGTTTTTTGCACAAAGGTAATTCCAGTACTTTTTCTCGTTCCTCCTAATTCTCCTACAGGTGGTGATGGCTTTAAGGTAGTTGCTTTTCTCTATACATACGGTTTTTGCTTTCTTTTGTTGGTGCAGGTGATGTGAATAGGAAAGGATGTTGGATTTGGTATTTTGGTAGGTTTTTCTAATGGGTTTCTGGTTTTTGTGGTCATGAAAAGGTCGGAATTTGTTTTGGTTGTTAGTATTCAAGTGTTTAGTGAACAGGAAAATATTGGTATTGCTTATGGTAATGGTATAGTGCTTAGAATGAAATTTTTTGTTTATAGAAGCACAGATGATGTAATGGTTAGGAGCTCTCACTACAAGAAAAGTTGGATTAAGCGACCAGGCATTTTTGGTTGGAAAAGCCCATATTGAGTCGCTCTATCCCTTAAAGCGATTTAATTTGGCTCTCGCTCTGGAGTTGCAAAAAGTGGGATTTCAACAAGTCTAGAGCAGCTGGGCTATTGCTTTAGTAATCAAGCAATTATCATGTAGCGTCTTTTTTCTTAATTGCTTCATGGCTAGACCGACCTTCCTAGAGCAAGCAAAATAGTGATCGCTTTAAGGCTAGACCGACCTTCCTAGAGCAAGCAAAATAGTGATCGCTTTAAAATACAACATGTGAAACGATGATCACTTCATAGATAAAACAACGATAATAGAGCAAGTGAAACGCCGATCGCTTCATAGATAGACCAACCATAATAATAGAGCAAGTGAAATACCTGAAGTTGGTTGCTTACATTTTTGAGCTACCAAACTTTTTGTCGATTACATCTGTTGTTCTGGTGCCGGAAGTATCTGGCCGATTTCGATTTAGATAATCCCAAATTGAAATTAAAGTTAAAATAACAATTAAAATTGATACTAAAACAAATTATGAACCAAATTAAAAACTGAATCAAGTTTTATCATATCACATAGATCAATTTACATCATTTCTTAAAAAAAGAAAATCTTTACAGGAACAAAAAGATTAAAAATACAAACTAATCATTTCTTAATAAAATGATGATTACAATTTCCTTAATTTTGAAACAAAAGATGAACACTCCTTCGACTTTGTAGCACCTAGCTCATAATAAGAGATTCATACTGCCATCATCATTCTTGTGCTTAAGTTCCTGGAGATAGTGGATATATTTAAGAATACACATAGAACTGCATATTTCAATAATTTGGAGGAGATCCAAACAGTAAACAAGGCGTACCATCTAAAAAATGAGGGCAAGAGTACATAACATAACTCTCATTGTCTGACAAATATATGGTGTCAAATTGATCCTGTACGAAAACATAGGTTAAGCGACCAAAATCTTGTTTATACAAGACTCTACTAGATCTCGTGTTCTTTTCCCATGTGCGAGAACAATTAATTTAATTAAAATAAATCAACACCAGGTAACCTAAAATCAATTGGATCTGAAGATCGAAATGATACATACTCCAAAATAACATGCTTCCATTTTGATTAAAACTACAGTAGGCATTTGCACCAAGTAGCCTTGAGGGACAAGAAAAAATTAAAGATAAAGAAAGAATTATAAGCAAACACACAGAACAAGAGTTTAAAGTATTAAATCTGAGGTTTATCTACATAGGATCAAACAGATGATGGATAGTCAAAGGCCCCACCTAAGAGCAGGAACAGGATCTACTTAGTCCCCAGGTGGCTTTTGGGCGCTTAACAACTAAAGGGCTTGCCCGACTAGGCTTCGCCTAAAAGCCGAGTACGTAAAACATAGAGAGTAAGAGAAAGAAGACCAGCTGCCTTCTCTTCTCCAATTTTTAAGAGTTTATATTTCTTCCAAATAATTTTAAACCACCTCTGTCTCTCTATACACATGCACAATACTGCATATACATATATCGGTAATATACTAATATCCACCAAGTCCTCGACTAGTCCTTCTAGGCACCATCCCCCCTTGGCCACCTAGCGACATTATCTAGAGTTTAGCCCTTAGATCATCATCCTCAAAGGGTCATTTGAAACTTCTCCTAGTTCTAACATGAATAGATAAAATAGATAATAACAACCTTGTCAAAATTTTAAAAGCAATGATTACCTTCCTTCGTGGGGCGCGCAAAACCCCCTAAGAGAATAGACAGAGTAATGCCTTTTAGGATCAGGGGACAATAAAGAAAAGGTGCTGCTTCTGAAGGGAAAGGCAGAACACCATCTCCTTCATAAGATTCATTATCAGGCTGTGCTGCCATATCCTCTTCAGTCTCGCAGCCCCCTTTAAGATCCTCTCCTTGCACCTCGTACCCAAGTTGATCATCGTGGTCGTTATCAGTGGAAACGTAATCATCCACAAAGTCCTGCGACACGATTTTTTCACCAGAGAAACTTTAATCAGAGCATCATTCATGCATATTAAGACTCTGAACAACTACAGATTATTGCAGCAGGAAACAAAAAAGGAGTGCATGTACCTCTATGACTAAATCTGGTTTCTGCGGGTGGAAGACGCTCGCCATAATCACCTTCCACTTGAATTGTCATCCCTGGTGGTGCTATATAAAACAACCAATGTACTAATTTGTAAGGATCACAGAGATACAAGCTCAACAGAGACGTAAAAGAGCCACGGTGATTACAGAATGTAATATAAAAGAGTGACAAGAGAAATATTAAGATTCACCATGAGTAAGATGATGCACAATATTCAAGATATGTCAGTTGTCTAAAGACTAATCCAATTGGCTAGACAAGAAAAAAACAGCTAAGATCTACCATCATTGACCGGGCATGTGCAGCTCCTTGGTCAGTTAAATCACCTTGCTCATCATCCATCTTTGCTCAGTTAAAGTTCGGGAACCAGATTGAGATCATAGTCCTGAGAGAATACAGAATGTACACTTATATTTCTACTCGATCTCTCCCACTTTTGACAAGAGACAAAGATTTTCCCTATGTTTTATAAAATTAAGAGAAGAAAAAAAAAGCAGCCACTTCTCATTACCAGCACGGATTGTCCACCTTCATAAACTCTAATTTTGGAGTGCAAGGTAGCTTCCAGACATAGTTGCCCCTGCACAATCTCAGATATTAGCCTCACATAATAATACGAAGATTAGAGAATTCATGTAATCTACAAAGAAAATAATTTGCCAGCTATTTGCAATAATCTTTCCATGCCTCCTCCTCATTTTATCTTTTACTCTATGCCATCAATGTCAAATACCGTTTCGAAACATGAAACAGAAAATAGCAACACATGCTTTTCAGTGGGATTATTTCATAGGACTTCAACTCAGAAAATGGAAATCCCAACTCTCTCAGCTATAAGATTAATTCCACCAGCCACAAAGCGTCAATAACAAATAAACACGGAGCTTCCGCCTGAATACATAATGACATGCTAGTGCAGTTAAACATGTTACTAGTTTTGTAAATGAGGACAGAGAAACACTTCCACATTCAAAATGAAGATAAATTTCCTATTGGATAACCATTTGTGCAGTTCAGCAGGAAGTGCAACATTGTGTATGACAGAGATAAATGAAACATTAAATCCTGATGTGGAGGAACATTATAGCAGCACATATCTTTACTTAGGGACTCTAACGGAATAGGACAGACTTGTATCCGAGAAAAATAATTGAAAAGCAAAAAGCTTATTTGATACTTAACACGACTGCATATTCTCATGAATGGGGATGCCATTCGACACAATTCATATGGGCCTATGTACTATGTTGAGAATAAGTTACCTAAGAGATGGAAATGTGAATTCCAGTCCTTTTCTTGTCCAGCGAATCCAAAACCTGGCTGTGAAACCTTTTCCGCGTGGAAGGAGCTCCCTTCACCCCCATAGGTCTTCAATCACCTCTACCAGCTCCAGGAACAATGCCATGTTGACAAGGGGGCAAACTTGGTTTTAGAGACCTCCAGTACCAACATTACCTCCACCAGGTACCATTGCTAATGCCAAATGAAAAAAAAGGGTTAGTTCGAATGATAAATAACAAGGAAACCAAGTGGGTAATCACCACGGAGAACTCCACCATCTGTCTCAGCACAAGCCATCTCCCATATTACATATTCATTACCAGTGTCTCAAGATTTACCAGACCACACACCACTAACACAGACACCCATACTCTTCATTTCACAACCTGCTCAACCCACTTAAAAATTCTTCTTCCAATAATCTAAGCATTCGAATCACATAGAGAACCATTTAGTTCTTCTCTACTCAGACATCACCGATTTCAATTCCTTCTTTTCTGTAATCAATTCCACCTACAGTTCAGTCAAAATCTTCATCTCCAATTTCTTGTTCAAACCCTAACTGTAATTCACCATCCATCTTGATTTCTAGCAGCAGCAACACCAATTCCACAAATCGAACCCATGATTAAGAAACTTTAATCAGAGATGGAAGAGATAATGAATTTTCTGTTGTTGATTCGATGTTCAGGGATGGAGAGATATGATTCTTATGGCTAGGTTAGATGTTGAGTGAAGAATTGAAAGGGGTTCTGAGATTGAATCAGTGAAAGAAGAAATCAATAGTAGATTACGAATCGTTTGATTTAGGGTTTGTAGAAGGTGGATCTGAGGTATTCAATTGATGAGTTTCTGTGACTGAGGTTGTGATGATTTTCACCAGAAATTGCAGATGAGAATTAATATGGGTCAATTCAATCAAGAAATGGAGATGAAGAAGAGGGATTGAGAGAAGAGCAGCGGTGGTGATGGAGCGCCGACGGTGTGTTTCGGAGGAGAGGAAGAAAGAAAGAGAGAACCAGATTGGAATTAGAGTTCGAGTGGTCGAGGGATACAACCAAGAATGAAAATTAAAATGATCGACGGACCATATTTCGTTTGATCCACTCATACGGATCAAGAAAAAGATCTTGATGGTTGATATTATATTTGGGATGTTCATACGGATTGAGAAGTAAGTGTGTTTCTGTTTGTGCTAATACGAACTCATGTATCCGATTTTGTTATCAACATTCGACACGAAAAAAATCCAAAAAAAATATTAATAAATTTAGGACATTGTTATCGACATTATGATATAAAAAAATCCAAAAAATACATAAGAATGAATCGGGAAAATGAAAAATGAAATCGATAATTGGTGTGTTTCTTTGTGTTTTTGTGCTTTCTCTGTGTGTTTACGCTTTGAATTTCGACTAGTCACATAGGTCATGAAGTAATTTCTACTAGTCATATAGTTCATGAAGTAATTTCTAATATTCATTACTGATAAATATGAAGATCGGTATCGATTTGAACTTCAAATTTGGTATAACGGCATAGGAACTATGAACCATGAAGCTCCGGGAGGGTTCTGGCTTCAAACTTAGCATGATACATCATATTTATCGATAAATATGAAGCTCAGTGTCGATTCGAACTTCAAATTCGGTATAACGACATATAAACTATGAACCACAAAGCTTCAAGAGGGTTGTGACTTCAAACTTAGCATGATACATCATCAAAATCGATAAATATGAAGCTCAATGCCGACTCGAACTTCAAATTCGGCATAACGACAACGACACTATGAACCAAGAAGCTCTAGGAAGGTTCTGACTTCAAACTTAGAAAGATACATCATCAAAATAGATAAATATGAATCTCAATGTCGATTTGTATTTTAAACGTGGTATAATGGCATACAAACTATGAACCACGAAGCTTCAGAAGGGTTCTGACTTTAAACTTAGCATGATATATCATCGAAATCATCAAATATGAAGCTCAATGTCCATTCGAACTTCAAATTCGGTATAACACACTATCATACTACTTTAACCAGCTTTGTCATTGATACCACCGCCCATATTTTCAGATTTGAAAATGAAGAGTTCTGTGGTGTTGAAGACATTTATTTATGGTGAAGAAGATAAGGTTGCATACGGATTATGAAAATATTTGGACGATAAAGATTTGATTTAAGACTGTCATACGGATCAAGGAAAGTGTGTTTTCTTGGTGCTTTCTCTTTGTGCTTTTGTGCTTTCTCTTTCTGCTCGCACATACTAGATATGCAGTCTGTCTCTATTTCTATTTCTTCGGTCTCGATTTAAAAATAGATTCCTGATTATAAATTAGACCGGCCTTGTTATCCGAAACCTACTGTTTGGTTTATACAAGTGCATCTCAATCGATCGACCTTAGTCAATTTCGCCACATAGTTATCTATCAAATAAACCGAATTTTCGTGGCTTCACTTAATTTCACTTGTTATTTGTCAATCTTACCCAATGTCAATCGGCCTTACTCAGATTTTCCCAAAAGTTATTAGGTTCTTTAGTTATCTATCATTTTAATTGAATGTTCATCGACCTTAATTAATTAAAGACATTATTTATCAATCTTGTCCAATATTACTGGATCTCACTCAATTTTTCTTAGATTCTAAGAGTTTATATGGTTATCGATCAAATAAACTAAAATTCCTTCGTTTTAACTTAATTTAACTTGTTATCCATCAATCTTATCCAATATCGTTGGACCTCACTCAGTTTCTCTTAGATAGATTGGTTTATCTAGTTATCCATTATTTTAACTGAATGTCTATCGACCTTTGTGTATTTCACCCTTTATCTATCAATGTTATCCAATTCGCTCGACCTTACTCAATTTCTCTTACATAAATTGGTTTATCCAGTTATCCATTATTTTAACTGAATGTCCATCAGTAGTTCACCGAGGATGGGAACTACTGACAGTAAATCGGAAAAATTGACCAAGTTCCACCGATTTATTGAAAAAAGGAATTAATGATATAATTTTAAAATTTTCAAGGTTTTGATAAAACACCTAAATAAATTTCATGTTAAATCATAGGAATCAGATTTTTCCGATTCTTTCTTTTCTCTGTCCCAATTTTTTTTTAATCACAAAATTAGGATACAAATAGTATTTAAGATCATACAAAATTGTGCTAATTACAAAACGAATAAGGAATACGATTTTTCAAATTTATCTGGCCAATAGAAAGCCAAGAGCTAGGTAATGATTGGAAACAAATTCGGTAATTACCTTCTCAACAGATAGAATTTCGAGTAATGTATTAGAAATGGACGGGAATGAACAAGTGAATTATTATCGTAGAAAATATGTAGAACATATAAATTTTGGATTGAATACTACGAATGTGTATTAATCAATTGAATGAAAATGATTAGCAAAATGCGAAAGAATGGGAAACCCACCTCGTAAAATTACTATATAACTTTTATTGGAAACCCACCTCGTAAAATTTCTACAAATCAAAATTAAACATCTCAATATCAAACATCAAACACTAGATTGGTGATCGCTTCCCTTTCTCATTATTAGAATCATCTACTTTCCTTTTCTGAATTGGTGGTCGCTATACCTTGGTTGCTGAGACAGGTTTTTAGCAGCCAAACATATTTTGAATTGCTGATACATGGTAGCTTGAAGTAAATAGCTACTAACCTACTATTCCACTCGCTATGTAGTACTGGGAAAAATGCTGGAGTAACCCACAAATTTAATTAGTAGCTACGATTTAATGGGAGCATGTTAATAGCAGCCAATTTTTTTGGTAATTGCAAACATGGTTGCTTAACTATTAAAGCGACCAAAATTTTAAGATCTTGCTAAGATTTTGGTCGCTTAAACCAAGTTTTCTTGTAGTGTCTGTTTAGGGTGTTCAACTGGGTGTTGATAGAGTTGTAATGAACTTTCTTAATACCAGTTTTTCCTTGTGTAAAATCAGTTGAATGAACAATCTTAATGTTGCTAAACAGAATTTTTCTTGAATTTAATCTTGAGATTATATGTTTCCAAGTCTTGTAGATAGGACTGTAAATGCAGTAAGCACAAACAGTGAGCAAACAAAAGAGGATTGAGTGAATGCAGGTAGAAATCAGGTAAATTTGAGAAGAGATAGTGGGAAACATTCTGGAGAAATTGAGAGGAAAAATTGCTGACATCAGGGTGACGGAGAAGAGCTTCTCTAATATATATGGAGCTAGAATTGGAGTTTTATTGTTGTACTGCTTTCTCTTCGAGTTGGGTTAGTAATTTTGAAACATTTAGACCCTCCATAAATTTAGAGGGTACCAAAATAATATACCTTCTATAGGAAACTGGTACTACCTATGTGTAGTGATTGATAAATTAGATAAATTTAAGTGTAAACCGGTAACACCCATTAGTAGAGATGCATAAATTGAGGTGAGTTTAAACATTTTTCTGCCAAAAAAATACCCTGCAATTGATAAAAAATGCCCAACACCGATTAGCTGTCACTTGTTCAAATTTTAATCTTTAAGATTGATCAGGGCAAAATACCAAAGCTGGGATTGATGTCTATTACTATCAGTCTTAGTATAAGAATCTTAGCACATTACGATGAACTTACAGATTGGCCAACTACAGATTAAGAATCTTAACATTCGGTTATCCAACAACGTCAATTCACGGTCGGCTATGAAGACATGGACAAAACTATAGATTGACATTTGAATTGACAAAACTATAGATTGACATTTGAATTCATGATTGGTGACCGCCCACAGGATAGGGGTACGTTTTCTGTATGTTAATTGTTGCCACTTTCCCAAACAGATACAGAAATGATACTATTTGGTATGCTTTATATGCAGACGCAACCAAAAAACGGAAATTACACAATGCCCATAAATCAAGTAGAAAAATATTGGAATGAGGTTAACGACTTGACCTGACACTGTCATATTAAATCAACGGCAACACAATCATATAGATTATAAATAGGGTTATTTGGTTTTTGGTACTTACATTTTGACCAATATTAGAATTTGGTTTAACATTTGTCTAGTTTTATGTTTGGTACTTGAAATTACCGTAGTTGACTGTTATTGACCTAAATTAATTTAATTATATTGAATATATAATCTGAGTTTACAGTTTTATCCCTAAACTGGACCTTAGATCCAACGGCTGTACTAAAATCTTTTATCTTACGGTCGGATGAAATATCACCTCGACCTAACTACACTTTTCTTCTCCCGCCGACTGCACAGTCCATTGATGAATATGCAGAAACCCCATTCGTCCATTACAAAAATCAAACAACTAACAACAATGTAGACTTGTAAAAACCGATAATCCTCATTCAAAGTAAAAACCCTATCTTTATTCATCAAAAATGTCACCAAGAAATTCACGAAACCCTATCTTCTGGTTTCGATTAGAGACATGTTGAAAAGATCTTGATAATAACTGCTGACCTCCATAAGCATCATTCGTCGTCTAGAGATAGATGAATAGCAACAGCTCCGCTATCCTTACAATAATTTAACAAAACAAATCCAAAACTTCTGCAATATCACTATCTAATGACAATAAATTAAAGTTCTTCTTCCTGTTCTTCTACTTTATCTTCTTAAGTTTGTATTGGTAATTGTTCATCTTCAATTAGTTAACCCATTTTAGGGGCTGTACAGTAGCTGTATAGTAAACTCATATATAATTCAGATAATATTAATCAAAATTTGAACTAAAGTTAACGTGATTTTCAAGTACTAAACACCAAGCTGGACAAAGTAATTATGAAAATACCTTTAATCTTGGATTGCTACCATCTCTCTCAAAGCAACAGTCTCCCATCCTAATATCAATCTCTCCCAAAGCAACAGTCTCCCATCCTAGTATCAATAAAGATTAATCATGACAAACATCACAGAAATCTTCAAGGAAGATGTGAAGCATATGCTCAAATCTTCATCATCAAGTAACTGCACTAACATAGAAAGATTGGCGGCACATAACACATAGTATATGAATAAAAATAATAAATCAAGAAACCATCTTGATAGGCAGGCTTGTAAGGGAAAACAATTGACTCTGTGTCACCGGTATGTCCAAACTTTGGTGCAAGCATCTGCTTGGAATAACTTTAAGATGGCCTGAATGAGTCACTAAAAGGAATCGACGATATTGATCATTTATTTTACGAAAAAAAAAAGATCTGAAAATATGATGCGTTTCTTGACTACTGAAGTACTTCGCAAAAAAAACTTGTGCACAAAATTTATACTACAGGACCTATTTAATATTTTGTTATCCAAAAAAAATATTATGTTAGATTAAATATAAAGGAAGAATCATTTGAGAGGGAAAGTGTGTTTTGGATAAGGAAGAATCAATTCTAAGAACAATATGATAAAAACTAAGAAAAAGGTCTGAAGCCCTAATCGTTCATAGTATCCCCAAATTAAATAACGAAACCTAGGATAATAACTTGTGGAAAACTTGGGTTTATCTTTCTAACTCCATCCTTTGTTGCTGTAGATATAATTTTTTTCCAATCTGGAACTTGGCTGCATGTATGGATGGTTCCAATCTATTTTTGTATATGATTAAGTTATGGATGGATTGAATGACTGATATTAGAGTTTGGAGTGTATGTTGGTTCTGGAGGAGGAAGAACAATTACATGAAGATCTTGTGGATATGGTGGATGAACACCTTCTTATCCAAAACTTGAAATTCAGCCGGTTCCATTTCTAGGGTTTTATCATATTATTACCATTCTGATTTGAAAAAAAAAATCATTGAGATTTAAATCACTGGAATGATTCAAAGAAGTTATAGGGTTTTTATTGTTTTGCTGGCCTGATTTGAATTTCTTCTACTTTTGTGGTATGATCTTTATTTATCTTTATCTTGAAGAATTACATCAATGGTATGATCCGGTAACATCACGAGGAAGACGAACACAAGGAAAAAAAATCCGAAATCCGAAATCCAAAAGTACCCTTCCCTAAAATAATTAAACGTTTAATTATTTAGACCGGTTGAGAGAGATGACAAATGGCAAATCTTCATTAATCCCTCACGCCACCGTCAAAAACTGCCCCCATCAAAAATTTACTCATTTCTGATTCACACAAGACTTGTTGTATCCTGGACGTGGTTTGCGGTAAATCCCTGCAACAAACTCAATTCGAGTGGGAGCAAATAACGCTTTAAAGAAAGCGCCTCTACCCGCCTCAACCCATTGTTTTGATTCCGAATCCAAAATATCCAACAGGACCATGATGGAATGACGTAAATATCAAAGCTTTTACCTAATATTTGAGAAGCTCGCTTAGTTAAGCCACTGGAAAACCAAAGTTTGTGTTTCGGGTCTCGTGCCTTTTAGACTGGAAGCTAATCTTGTGCCGAGTGAAACCATATAATGAATCTCTTTGGCATATCAAACAAAACATTCTAAATCTGAAACTTGCTAATATTGTACCTTCTTCATAAGAATATTTTACATATCATTATTTCTTAACGGCATAGTCGATCTAATTATTTTTCAGGAACCACAATAAATTAATACATTTCTTATCATACAATTAAACGTATAAAGGGGGCAGTACGACTTGAGAAGTGTTAAAAGGCTTCCTTCAATTAGGATTGTCGATCTTTGTCATAAACGATTTCTTAAACAAGGAAATATCAATTGGTCCTAAGAATAATATATTAGAGAGGGTCTAGTCTAATTGACCTAATCAATTGTCTGTTTGGTCCTATTTGGTAATACAAATTATAGTTTGGTCCTAAAAATTATAGTTTGGTCCTAGGGTGATGTCATGGATGATGTAAATGTCATCTTGTAGTGGCAGAAATACCCTTTTGGGACCATTACATCATCCATGACGTCACCATATGATATATATAGTCAATTATCAAGAGAGAAGATATTATTTTCAGATTTATTTTCTCTCACCTCCATATTTTCAGATCTATTTTCTCTCTCCTCTTTTTTCTTCTCCTGCTGCTGCATAAACAATGAATATTGTGTGGGTTCTAGGGTTTTGATTTTGCAGAGATGATGAATACGATTTGCAGAGATGATAAACGTCATGAGTATATCAAGATGATGAACAAGACGACGATTTGTTGACAAAGATTTTGTGTTTCTCCCTGTTTTGATGTTGTTTGTGGTTGAAGATGATGATGAACACGATGAAGATGATGAAAACGATGAAGATTTATGTTCTTCTTCGTCACTGCTGCTGCTACTGTTGAAGATGATGAATTTGATGAAGTTCATTCTTGAAATGAACTCTGTTTTTCTCCCTGTTTTGATGTTGTTGTGGTTGAAGATGATGATGAACACGATGAAGATGATGAAAACGACGAAGATTTATGTTTTTCTTCATCACTGCTGCTGAAACTGTTGAAGATGATGAATTTGATGGACTTCAGTATGGAAATGAACTCTGTTTTTAGAAGATGATGATGCAAACGAATGAACATGATGAAGATCTTGATTTTGATGATAAAGATCTTGTTATTGACGATGATAAAGATGATGATGATTTTGATGTTGTTGTTGAAGATCTTGATTTTGTTGTTGAAGATCTTTGAAACTGATGTTTGTTGCTCGTGTTAAAGATGAATTTTTGCTGCTGTTGAAGACGATGATGTTTTGCTACTGTTGTTGAAGACGAAGAAGAAGATGAAGTTGATGATGCTGGAGTTCATTTTTACGAATGAACTCTACTTTTATCAGGAGTTCATTTCTGGAATGAACTCTGGTTTATGTAGGTTTTTATCAGCAGTTTATTCTGATGAATGAACTCTAGTTTGTATAGGTTTTTATCAGGAGTTCATTTCTGGAATGAACTCTTGTTTATATGGATTTTTATCAGGAGTTCATTTCTGGAATGAACTCTGTTTTTTTTAGGTTTTTATATGGAGTTCATTTCTGGAATGAACTCTGTTTTTTTAGGTTTTTATATGGAGTTCATTTCTAGAATGAACTATGTTTTTTTAGGTTTTTATATGGAGTTCATTTCTGGAATGAACTCTGTTTTTTTAGGTTTTTATATGGAGTTCATTTCTGGAATGAACTCTGTTTTTTTAGGTGATTTCTGAAAAAATAAGTAGAAATTTACTGGAGCTCATTTTGAAGAATGAACTGCTAAAAAAAAAAACTAACACGGAAGGGTATTTTTGTCAAGTTAAATATTTTTAAATAATTATGGACCAAACGGTAAAGGCATTTGACCAAATGACTAAACAGACATAGACCCACCTAAAAAAAAACCAAACGATATTTTCCCTTTCTTAAACATCACTGCATTTAAATGACGACTTTCACAATTAAAAGAAACCAAAAAGCAAAGAAACTCACCACAAAAAAGGAAGAGACAAAATTATCTAAGATGCTTTCGAAGAAGAAAAGCACGGTCCATCCACTATATCATTTTACGACCTATAAAAATAAACGACAACAACGGATTAGACAAAAACTGCATCTGAAGCTCGTTTGAGGCACAAATGACAAATGAAATCAAAGTCGAACCACAAATTAAAAGCACCATATCCTTTCAAAATATAATAAAATCCTAGAAGATTACCACATCTATATTGAGTAACCATGCATCCTACAACTGTTGGAATCATTATTAGAAACGAAACTTTTTAATAAAAGAATCATAATGTCTCAAAAAAAAAGTTCATAACAATTTTTATTACCACTATGCGTCTAGTGAGAGTAACTATGCATCACCGATAAAAACAGTGCACCAACTGGGACAAAGATAAGAAACGAACAACATTAGAAATGAAAAACCTGTAATTCTTGTTAAAAATTTTTGGATTGAACAATACAGGCAAAAAACGAAAATGATAACATCAAAGCCATCAAATAATCTTGTTGGTTACTGGAAATAACTCACCTAACTGACGGATTATCTGTTTAGACATCAAAAAATGCCAAAAAAAAATTAGGAAGGAAAGAGGATTGAAGAAAAAACGATAAGGAAAAACCATTTTTCTCCGGGATGGCTCTTAATTTAGCTCTTATCACGGGTCATGTATTTTGGGTTTTCCTGCGAAAAACAACAAACAAAAACCAACCAAACATTCAAAAATAAAATAAAAATAATAACTTAAAGAATTAAAAAGAAGAGAAAGGCGAAAAGAAGTGAAAATAAAGTTTGTCTTTGTTCTAGCACTTTATATAGACCTACTCGAACCATGAATAAGAAGATCTTTTGGATATAATATTAATTAATCATGTCAGAAAATATCTGTGATACTGTCTAAGGTTTCTATATTTTGGCTAGTTGAAATCACGGATACCTAACATATACCAATCTTTTCTTTTTATTTGAGTATAGTACTAAGATATGATCCGTGCCGTTACGGCACGGGCTTTGGTTTGTAGTGTTATCAGCTTTTACATTCGCCTGATTCACTGTTAAGCTATATGATTTAGAAATGAAACACATTTATTTTTCCTGAGATGTCTCCCTCTCTGCTCATCTTTTCTATCAATTTCACATTTTATAAAATAAAATAACATTTTCATTTCTTTCTTTTTGAAGAGGACTAATTATGATGGGTGTTTTCATAACTACAGTTAGTAATTGGGATGCTCAGCGCGGCAGCGCATCCACAGTTAAATAGACCTGTTACTTTAGTGTGCATAGTTATTCTTATTCCGTTTCCACATGATGCAGTCGCAAGTTTGCAGCTTGCAATCCTTTGTAATCTAATTTTTTTCCAATTACCATTTGAAAGTCACTTTACAAAATGGCCTCACAAAAACCTTTCAGTTCAAGGTAAAATGATTTTTTTTTTTTTTTTTGCATCGTTAAGTTTTAGTAGGATTTGCATAAACATTCAGTTCTACTTATAAGCTGGAAAATTGCCTGGTCGATTTTCAGTGAGAATCCCGGATTTCTAAAGTATTTTAACTTGTTATGATCCCCGTTTACCCATACGAATAAGTACTTGGACAGGATCAATTGGGAATTTTGGTGATGGGGATATTACAACACAACATTTAGAGGTGAAAGGGCAACTACGTCTCCTAACATCCCGAGTTGTACAGGTAACAACTGTTAGCACAATCCATCCTGCCATTTAAGTTACCGTTACATAATTGGAAGCGAAAGAAGTGACGATCCAAAAGCATAAAAGGTTAAGAACGGAAACCGACAAAGTTGGAAAAATGTTGATAATAATAAACTGTGGAGAGATAAGAGCTTAACTATAGGGAAAAAAAAAAGAGTACATACATAAAAAAACAAATTTTTGTCCGGACGATGAGTTTAGGGAGGTGAAAAAAAAAACACTAACATACATGAAAGCAAATAAATTTTTGTCCCGATGTCCATCTAAGTTACCCTGGACACTGCAGTGTCCATCAAAAATACAAAATACAGCTTTTCTTGTGGAAAGCATTGACCGAAGGCCTTTCGACCTTTGACACCAACATCCTCCCTCGATGCAACTTTGATCCGAAGACTGCTATTCTTCTCCATTATCCATTAGATTCATGGCTTACCAATGCACCTGTAATTGATGAATCTTGTTCCTCATGTAATAGTTCTTCGGTAGTTAAATAAATTTCAGGCTTCAAAAAAAAAAAGGAAAGCAAATAAAAAAAATGAAGCCGGAAAGGGAAAGGAAATTTCCCTTCACACTGAGCGTCGATGACCTTACAATTCTAATCAAGCAAGCAGCAGTAAGAGCAGAGAAAAAAAATGGTTGAGCCAAAACTAAAAAAATGCTATCCAACATATAGGAAAACTAGAAATACCAAATCGGATGGGTTTTGAAAGTTCTGCATTTCAGTATCATGTGATAGCATGATGGTAGATAATTCATGAAAGCCGTTGTAGACGTATTCAAAGCCAACAAAGTATGCAATCCTGCAACAATAAACAACAGGTCCTCGCTTGATTCAAATTAAGGAAATAAGCAACTAAGGAAATAAGCAAATAGGTTGAAAAAAATGCAATGACAAAAAACACTAATTGAGATGCTTGCTTGATTCAAATTAAAGAACTTAAGTAAACAGTTGAAGAAAAGAGAACTAAATGGTGACGAAATTCACTCTGTTTAGATAACTTTTGACCTTCATTACTTATGAACAAATGCATCATACCCTGCACTCTTAAATTAATTACACCAAAATTTGCTTCAAGTACTATTAATAGACCCAAATCTTCTGTAGTCTACTCCAACCATGGCCAACAGATTGACACACACTTATGAAAACCACACCTTTAAGTTTAGTCTCAAAAACAGTAATTATCAAAATGTCCAAGTTCAAACCATATATAAATACCCAATACAGACATAATTTAGGTAAGAAGTGCTACAAAATTAGAGCCACTTGCTTCTCTCTCGCATGATTTAACATGATGCTAAGTCCCAAATTTGTTCAATGATGCAAAGGAGTTCTTACTAACAATCCCCCTTGTTAACTTTGGAATTTTTTAACTCTAAAAGGAAGTCTCTACGGTTAATTATTTTTTTCTTTTGAGTCCTGGGGAACTAATTGACTAAATGCTGATAATACCAATTGATCAATTTCAGGAGAATGATTTTATTATTACTTACCACACTAACAACCACCAATATTACCAAACACCACAAATATGCAAAAATGTACTAACCAACCTAGCGATACTCATAAATTTGCAACTGGAGAAACAAATTTTTGTGTATAGAAAATTATGGGAGGAAGTTTAATTACCTAAAAAGAAAAATTAGCAGCAGGAAAACTCTGTTCCCAAACACCTAAACCCCAAATCTGAAGTTACAATTTAGCCATTCAACTGATAAAAGATTTTTAAACGAATATATGTTCAACCAAGCAACAATAATACATTCACATAATATTTTCCTGGTTATGAGTATCCAAGTTATCTCATCCTTACCAATGTGCTCAACTACCAAATTTAAAAATGAAGCATCCCATTTTCTTTGAATATCTGCCAATTTCAAAAACTTTAAAAATATTAGTGAAAACTTAAGTTAGAGTAATTTGAGGTTTTTAGTGGGAAGAGACACAGTTCCCAAGATTTAGAATGTTACACAGAAAAAGTCTAAAATTATCCAAAAAAAAAATAATCCAAATTTCAAATTAGGAAAAAAAAACAATATTCACAATTAACATAAATAAAAATGTTTATACCTAGGATAATAGAGTTGTGCGATGGAGCATTTATATGGGATTTGTTCTTTGATTTATATAACTATGAATTGAGCTTTAATTTCCATCTCGAACAACTGAACGGCGAAATGTTGCTTCCTAAACAATGGAGAGTACAACAATTGAACGGCGAAGTGTTGCTTCCTGAAAGGAAAACCAATTACGGTGAGAAACTCTTGGACATAGAGCAACTGAGCAAAAGGAAAGTATTTCACGTTGGAACTAAGAAAAGGTGAACTGCGATATGAGAAAGAAAGTGGAAGAATGGTAAGATTGTAAAAATAAGAGTTGATGGTTGGTATATCTCTCTCCCATTGATTGCTAAGATTATTTCATAAGAAAAAAAATGAAACGCCTTTGACATTGATGAGTAGAGTTGTAACGGGTAATAAATTAGAATAAATGATAATATTTGGAAACAATGGCAGTGGCTCCATCTTGACCGTCCTTTATGAGGTTAAAATGTGGATCTCCATTCAGATATTGTCACTCCATCTCAATCATCCCTTATGGGTCTAAAATGTAGATCCAAAAACACATATTAGTTGATCGATCTGGACCCTTCTTTATGTGTCCCAACTATAGATAGTCGTCGATGTAGGAAAACACCATTGTCCCTTATAATATAGATTTATTAATAAATATCTTAGTATTTTATTTTTATTTGAGTATAGTAAATAATAATAATAAAAGTACCTTTTGGCGATCAAAAAAAATAATCTTTCTAACGAATAATATTAATAAAAATTACAAAAAATCATGGTATTTATAAATTAAAATATTATTGCCGGTTTTACTTGGATTTTTTAAAAATCACTTTTTTATTATTCGATAGTCATGTCTATTTGTTGAAATATTTTTGTACAAACTGTGTTTAACATAATATGCAGTCTAAGAATAGAAATTGTTATTTTTTTTTTACTTTTGGAATGCCATAATTAAGGAATAATAACATAGTTTTCAATAATGTTTTTTCACTCGTTTTTAAGTTTTTACTTCATATTATCACGATTTTCTACTAATTATCTTGTACTTCGACTATTTGGAAGGATTAATAAACTATATATATTTTAATTCATCTAATTTTTTTCTTGTAATCAGGTTCATGCTTATGATTTCTTTTATGTATTTAATACCAAGAAAAAGTGTAACTGCGAGAATTTTTTTTTTACTCGTAGTTTGGAGATGTAATTAAGGGGATTTTATTACAAAAATTGTAAATAGACACTGGACATTGGTTTATTTTTTTTATTATTTATATGATTGATTTTTTTTAATCATATGATTGATCAAATTTTACGATGAACATTGTATATTTTATTTTATATTATTTTATCATGGTGAAATCGTTTTTTTTTTTGTAATGTTAAAGTCATTTATATTTGTTTTGATATGTTTCTTAAATTAAATAAGATTTAGTAATTTTATGAAATTATTTTATAAAATGTGATTAGCTAAATAATATTTTATGGGATCAAAAGATTCTTCTGAAATTTTATTGGCTAAAATTCTAAATGGTGGGGCCAGAATCAACCAGAAGATCCGGTTAACCACGTCGCTCGAAAAAACTCTGTTTTTATATAAAGAATTTGGTTAATTTTTAGAGAAATGTGTTCAATTCTCTATATAAAAATAGAGTTTTTTCGAGCGACGTGGTTAATCGGAGCTTCTGGTTGATTCTAGCCCCACCAAATTTTAAAAAAAGATATTTATTCCACGTGTACTATGGTATATATTTTTTCTGGAAGCAAATTTTTATTTTTTTGGAAACATAGTTTTGGTTGCCAGTAAAAAATTATCTCAAAAAATAAAATATTACCAAAAATAATTAAGTCATGCATTCACGACTTCACCCCGAAATTAAATTAATCATGCTTCAATATTAATTATCCAATCAATCGCATCATCGATCATAAAATTAAAAAAAGTAAAAATATTAGTAAAAAGTATGTCCAATGTCCTGTTACAATTCTTCGAATTTCCTTTTTCCTAATTACAACTTCACTCTATCAATTAAAATAAAATCAAAGCTAACGAATAAGTTATTCCCAGTGATTACACTTCTGACGATGAGAAACTTTAAAAAAATGACTAAATTGATCGTGGATACTAACCTTTCGATTGTATGATGGGTCTCTCTTGCAAACAACTTTTTTGGTTATCCTGTTTGCATACAAAAAGTTTTTTTACGCAATTGTTAAAATTTGAAACAAAAAGAATTAAAGAAAATAATGATTATCATCCAAAAGATCGACCAAAAAAAAAAGAGCAATCAAATATTGATTCAAACATCATTTCCCTGTTACTTTTTTTTATTTTCTTTATACCATAATTAAAACGAATTAGATATATAAAATAAAATAATTGATTAAATATGGTGGATTTTTTTAATTTAGTTATATCTTGATATGCCCATATTTTGTATATTAAAATGTTTTCAACCATTAATTATGATGATATATGGAGATAATAGATATCCAAATTTTAAAGATTTCGATGGCTATCGCGATTTTATTCCTTAAATTAAATATTCTTCAATTTATTTTGGGGTACTGTTTTTTTGGAAATTTCGTGCTCATGCTAACTATGTAAAGTTCTCAAGCAAGGTTGGGGGCATGTTGTTTCAGTGGTGAGTTTTTTCCCAGCTAGGGTTTTTTCATCTTGCTTTTTTATTCGTATTTTTATTATTTTTATTCGATAATAATGAATATCGGATCTTTATGATGGTGTTTAGTTTTTTGTTTGCATATGTTGGTTGTGCTTCTCTTTGCTTTCCTTTACTTTGACGAGATATCAGCATTCAGTGATGTGATGAGTTTGATATATTGTTTGTAGGTGTTGTTGACTTAATTAAACAAAAACACGCAACATGGAGTCCATCAGCAATTACGTCCGCTATGATGACAACAACAAACAGAACAGACCATTTCGATGCACCAATTCCAGCTCAACAATTGAACCAACTTGCTCCACTACACCATTGGATTACAGAACATGTCCATACCTTTCTGGTGATGATTCCTACCCTTCAAATTTTTAATTGAAGGCACATGTTTATGAGTGTTTACAATCGTTTAGTTGTTTTATGTTTATAATTGAATTTGGTCAATTATCAAATCACATATCACGTTATAATAATTTTCTGAAATAGGACCATTTTTTTATATTGGACCTTGAAGGATTATGAGCAAGGTGTGACCAAATTACGCTGCTTCATTATAAAAAAAGAATGTGAGATTGAGTTAAATTATACAAATATGGATCTGTATCTGATCTGTATCAATCGAATCAAAACAAAACACTCCATTGTAATTTGAAGTCTAGAAATGCAAATAAATGACGCTGCCATAAAGATCACACAACTATATGGTACCCTAATAATTAATGACTTTGCTGATACCATGAGTGCCAATAGATACGGTGGTATATCAAATTAATTAAATCCAGTTTTTGTAAACACTCGGAACCTATTAATAAATGATTTTGCTAATATTACGAGTGCTAAACAAGATGATTGACATTATTACTTCTTTTAGATTTTTTCGGAAGAGGAAAAGTGACAAATAACTAGATAAAAATTCTCGACTGGTAAGCCACTAATCCTTTTCTTTCATTCATGTTCACCTCCCTCTTTCTTTTGTGCCAATCAAGATGATAGACATTATTTTTTGTTTTTATTTTCACTATTAAACTGATTTGGAGTTATTAACTCTTGATTTATATCATCCTGTTTTAAATTTTGCAGCCTTGAATCTCCATGGACTGGTTGAATTTGGTACGTGCCAATCCTAGTTGATGCTACTAAGTTTTTTCATTTTCTGATTATAGATTGACTTTATAGATTATAAATTGACTTTTAGATTTTTGTAATCTCTATAATAGTTAATACAGATTGACTTATTATATCGCAACTGACTAAAACCGTGACTAATGTATAGACCGATCAATTGAACCACATAAAAACCGAGATTACTTTTTATCTCACACATTTAGGTGGTGGGTTCCTGTGGGCCCCGCAGAGGACGGCAGGGGTCCTATTTTTGGTTTGGGTATGTGAGTGGTTGTATTCATGTGGTTTCCTTTGCACGGTTCGTGAAGAATTTTTGGACTAAAATTTCAGTTTGCAGGACACAATTGTATATAAATAATGCATGGGCTGGTCCTAATTACTGTACTTTTTATTCGTCGGATGTACCTTTGTATCCCTCTACTGGTACTTTTTATCCATAGTATGTGCCTTTTACCTGGATATGTTGTGTTATGGTTATGTTGAATCACTTCGGAGGGGCAATGCCACCTACAATGGGATAATTGTCTCATCAAAACTCATGAAGGTTGGTCCAGTATCTCATCATGTTAATCAATACAATTCCAGTTTTGAACTTCTGAGTATCAAATCAATCTGAACCTGTGCACCACCGAACATATTCATATTACTATAAATAGACTACTCCTTTTGGCATTGTTTAGTAGCCCAACTGTCAAAATAAAAAAGATTAAACATGGATTAGGTTTAATATGTAAAATTAAAACTGTAAATTCAGAAGAAACGAGATAAGAACTGCCGGTTCTTTTTCTCAAAAACGGAGAACCATGATCCGTCACCATTAAAATTGGAAATTACTACTACAGGTAGGCTCTTCCCAAGCTAACGGGAAAAGGAAATTGAAAGAGCCATAAGTTCCAGTAGTGTCCCCCTTTTGAGGAGGTTTTTTCCATGTAAGTATAGTGAGTAGTGACCACCTTGGGCATATTGATCACATGGCCAACCAATATTGGAAGGTCCTTGGGCCGAGCTTTCGAACACTGACCAATTAAGCGGAGGAGATTTAGCCACCCAATTTTTTTTTCTTTTCCCTGAACGAACTCTGAAGCCATCCAAAATATATGTAAGTATTGTGCACTTAATTACATACGTATGTTAACCTAATTTTTACATATTTTAGGTGAGAATATCTATTTATATATATTATGTGAGAACTATATTAGATCATCCAAAAATATCTTACCTTTTTCAAGAAGAAAAGAGTAATAATCCGGGAGTGCAAAAATTACCCAATCACGAATATTAAGTTGCATAGAATAATTAGTGTATATGATATATTCATAATCACTATTATTTTCAATTATTTTCAAAAATGTAAATGATTTCATATATGAATGCTTCAAAAAAAAAAACCATATATGAAAACAAACCATATATAACCTCGGTTGGAAAATTACATATAAAGAGGAAATAATTGTTCCATTGCATGTATATGACAAAGTTAGTGAAATAAATAAGCGCATAGCATCCCGTATTCCGGGGAAGAAAGTGAATGCCTATGTAGACATTATACATCTTTTACTACTGAGAACCACACTAACGGTACAACTGTATCCTAATATTCTAAATAATATTGAGAATACTTACTGGTTTCATCATGAACTATGATTTAAAATTGGATTGCTAATTATTCTCTTGAATAACCTAGACAAGAGAGAATGCATTGTTGAGGCCACAAGATTAATATAACACATCTAAGAGAACATGATTAAGAGAACATGAAATTGTTGCAGAAGTGCTACCTGGAGATGCTATTGGCGAAAGTAGTAATAGGAAGAGAAATTGAGAAATATAGGCTTATTCGAAACCCAGTTTACAAATATAAGGCCGTCTCCACTTTTCAACTTATCCGGAATTACAGCTGTTTCCTAGAATTCTAAACAACATTGAGAATGCTTACATGTTATATCATGAAATACGATTGGAAATTGGATTGCTAATTATTCTCTCGATTAACCTAGACAAGAGAGAAGGTATCGATGAAGCCACGAGTTTAATATAACACGGTTAAGAGAACATGAGATTGTTGTAGAAGTGCTAGCTGGAGATGCTATTGTGGGTAAGTAGTTATAGGAAGAGAAATTGAGAAATATAGGGATATTCGAAACTCAGTTTAAAAATATAAGCCCGTTTCCACTTTTTAACTTTTCGAATATGGCCATGTATGCATTTTTCCATCCATCTCGGTTAAATCCCATTATATTATTGTTTAATTACCCTTTACTCATTTCCACACTGGCCTCCTTCATCATTTTTAAGGTTTGTTGATCTCGGTTCATGATCGTTTCACCATTTCAGGTTCGTTACATCATTCGCAATTCCATGGTTTAGGGTTTAGGGTTCAGTTTTTTTTAATTCAGGTTTCATTGTTCCAAGTTCAGGTTCCCAAGAGGGTTCAAGGTTCCGAAGTTATAGGATTCGGAGTTTTTCGTTGGTGGAAAATCAACCTTGTACAAAGGAGATGCGATTCAGGGTAATTTATGACTTTTTAATAGGTGAGATAACTTGATGGAATCGGTTTTTTTCAAAAAAAAAAAAAAGTGTGATAAGTCAAAGTAGGCCTATATTCGAAGTTCAAAAAAACAAGCCTATATTTGAAAACGGCAAAAAAAAGAAAAGAAAACAGGGGTATATTAAAAAACTTATTAAATGTCAAATCTCGATAAAAATTTGCTTTGCAATGGACATGGATAAGTGTTGGGCAAACCGTTTACACAATGTCGGGTTCTACTTGAGATCCAGAGCTTTTGATGGGGAAGAAAATCAGAAGCACGTTGGCATTTGAAATGCAGCTTATGGACCATCAAAATAGAAAAATTAATGTCCTAAAAAAATATTTTCCAGATGGATATACCAAAACAATTGTGTTTCAACGCATTCCTAAAACTTCCAGATCTATAGCCGTATTATTCTCCAGCACTGACGAATATGGGAGAAGAGGGATCACGCAACAATGATTATCATCCTAAACCGACCTTGATATTATTTTGTTTCACATCAATTCAAATATTAACATATTAGTTACATTGGTTATTCATTTGTTTCACAAGCAAGAAGATGATCCGTGCGGGTGATAAACTAGCTGTACTTAGATATAGGAATTTATTTGACCTGGTCATGTTAATGAGATTTTGATTAATCAATCACTAAATTGGTTGATATGATCTATAATTGGTTGACATGATTTATAATCTCAGCCATGTCAGGTTAAAGTAGCGTAAATTTCCCTATCATGTCCCTTTGGAAAGCGACATGTACACTTAATTCCCCAAATGTATTTATCCTAACTGTTTTTCTTTTAACTCAGAAGTGTTCGAGTACAATGCTAGGCTGAGTCAGGTGGTGCAGGTTAACCTCACCGCGTTCCAAAACGGTTACGTTGATAACCCAATTAGGGAGTATTCGTCAGGGGAGGACGCCATTGTTCTAAAGCTGGGTCATCTGTTTTTTATTTCATCAGTATATGAACATTGTATGGGTGGGCAGAAAGTTGATATCCTGAGTATTACCACTTTCGGGAACACCCAAAGCAAAGCCTCGTATGGTGGATGGAACTAAAGATGACAAGCCTAAGACTAAGAGACACCACGGCATGTCAGCAGGGGATATATCGGGGATTGTGTTTGGAGGGATTGGAGCCATACGGACCGCAGCTATAGCCTTTTTTTATCATCCGTCGTATTAGGAGGGGAGATCCCTTTCCACCCATCACGCTTGGGAGATCACCCTCAACGTGGGGTATGGATGGTGGGGGTGGGCATTAATCATGACATTATTAATGAGTAGTGCTACGTTGACGCACAAAAGAACCGTGAGAAATCCGGCAGGATGATCCAATGGCCGAGAGAGGAGGAGTCCTGAGGAGATTTGGAGGGGTTGGGGTTTAAGGTGTGACAAGTTTATGGACCACACATTTTGCATTTAGTTGCACAGGTTTTTCTGCACCAAGCAAAATTTTGTGGATTAGAATGGTTTTTGATTCTTGAAGGAGGGATATGGATTCCTAAATATAGACAAGCTTCCTCCAAATAGTTTGCATTTGGAGGAAAAACACCAATTTGGAAGACAACATTTAAAGAACACTAGAGTTGAAAAAATGATGATCATCTGTTCATATAATTAGTACTTTCAGGTACATATGGAACAAACTGGATTTTAGAGTCAATGTATAGAGCAAAAGATCAAACTTATACAAAAACATAAAACAAAACAATCCCCATTTTGGTTCTTGGAGTGGCCTATCCTAATTTCGAAACAAAAAAAGACTTGCAGCAAGCAACTAAATCTAAGACTACAAGAAACTAGTGCCTGCAAGACCATGATGCAACAAATTATGAGCAATGTTGTCTCTAGTTTTTATCGAACTCATAGATCTCAAACTATTTTCCGGTATCATTTCATCGTCGAACAACTCAAACTTCACATCAGGATCCATTTCTTCATTCCTCATCTCGCAGATATTATGCAGAACACAACAAGCTCCGAGAACAACAGGCAAATCTTGAAGCTTCATTTCTGTTCTCTTCTGCAAACAACCCCATCTACCTTTCAACCTAGCAAAAGAACTTTTACTGTGAACACGTAAATCACAAAGGCATCTATATGTTCACAAACAATATTCGCATTCTAGGTACAGACTCGCACTGATAATACAATGGCATTGATTCCTTGGCTCCAAACCTTCGGGTTTATCATAGCCTCATATAATAACATCGCGAGGGGCGTTTACGTAGGGGAAGATAAACAAAACGAAGCATAAAAGTAAAACTCATGGAGCGTTAGACAAATATAAAGTGCTGAAATGTAAATAAGACTGGGATTTACGTGGTTCAGCACTAAGACCTACATCCACGGGGTTGTTGTTTCACTATATACTTGATAGTTACAAAGATAGTCGAGTGACTTTGGGGTTTACATAGGTCTGTATATTGTAAAGGACTAACTTACACTCACAATCTTTCTCTCTCCTTCTCTTCCTCAATTTTCCGATCCCCTTACTCTTGGTGGAGAGGGGGTATTTATAGGGTTAGAGTGTGGGACCCATCTCTGAGGGCCGTTGGAACCTTATCTTCTTGTGTTTTGTTTCCATCACGCGGGGGTCTTCGTTCATTACTTCATCACGCAGAGTCGTCCTCGTTCGTTCCACGGGTTGATCGACACGTATGCTGCTCAGAGTGTTTAATGCGGGTAGTTGAGGCGCCTGCTCGTGTCAGGCAAGTGTCTTCTGCCCCTGTCACATCCATGTCAGTTCACCTTCTCTCCACCATTGATCTTGGCTTCTTTTGGGATGAGATAAAGTAACTCTTCGGGAGTTATTTGGTGCTCCACAGTACATCGTGTTACCGGTATATCTTTTTAACTTCTGCCCTTAGATTTTTTCGGGCAAAGATCCAACGTCGGCGGGATGGGCATCTTGGCTGTGGGCGCGTGTCATCATGCTTTGATGACTTTTTCCGCATGCTCTCCACGTATGTTCCTATATACACGTGTTTGATGATGAAATATGTCCACACAATTTGCCCCTTTTCTTCGGGCTTGAGTGTTTAGTGGGAGCATTGAAGAAAACAGTCGTTACATATTCTTCCTCTCTCCTAATAACTTCTCCTAGATACTTGGGCATGTTTCTTATTCGTGCATTAACTGCTCATTTAATGGGCACGTTTCCCATTCCTCCCTTAACTTCCTTCTCTTTCTTTCGAGTATATTAAGGAGGGGAGAAAAATTAATTTCATTCTCCTTGAAAATTAATTTCATTCTCTGTTCTTTGTTCTTCAACCATTAAATTCTCTGTCTTAGCATTAATCACGCTCACTTCTTCATTGTTTCTGGTTTGTTGTCCTCTTTCTGCTGCTGTTTGTGGTGGTAAGGTTTCTTTTCTTTGTTCCTGTTGCTTTAAGCTGTGTTGATTGTAAATTTTCTGGTGTTGATCGTATTGTAACCTCCCATTTCTGCTGCTGTCGTCCCTTGTTTGTGATGAAGAACCTCTTTTAATACTTGTATGCTAGTTTGCCCCTGTTCTTCATCTCAAATCGAGGAGGCCATTTTTTTACTTGTATTGATTGGACTTTTGAGTTTAGGGTTTTAGGGTTTTGGGGAATTTCAAACATGTATGCTAGTTTTAGGGTTTCTGTGCTATGTTGAGATGGACTATTATTTTTGTGGTTTTTTGATCTTTGTTGATGTCCTTGTGTTTGTTTCTAAGTTGTTTATGTTGTACCTCTTCGCAGCCATGTCTGACCGTCCGCGGATTCCTTATCAAACTCCGGATTCTCGTCTACCGAGATCCCCTCCACGCAGAGAGTCTCAAATGGATCCCCGTGGTATTAGAGTTTCTTCTTCTGGGGCGAAGGCCTCTCCTCTTAGGAAAGAGGGTCCCTCAAAAAATCCTTCCGGGTCTCGAAACGCTGCCGATCGTGCGGTTTCTTGTCCTCGTGATGACGTTAGGTGTACGCAGACACCTCCTCGTGCTGTTGCCTTTGATGTTCCTCCTCTGCGTTCAGTAGTGCCCGTGCAGCACCCTCTGCCGCCGCCTCCAGTACTTTCTTTCAAAGGGAAGAACACCAAAGGTGTTCCGAGAGCTGAATCGTCTAAGAATCCTCTTTGAAAAGAAAGCTTCCGAGGCTTTTGTTGGTTCGTCCGATCCCGCGGAAGAGGATGAGGCTGCCCCGGTGATACGCACGTTTCGGTCAGCAAGAAGAAAGTCACGTTCAAACATATTGACCTTGAAGTTTTCAAGGAAAGCATGAGCTTCAAGCCTTCGAGGTTCGTTTCTATGCCCCTGAGGATGATATTACTTAGAGCTCATCTCGAAGTATCAGTTTGATGAGTTTCACTTGTTGACTACGGTTGGAGCCTTCGAGGCGGGCTTATGCTGCCGTTGTACAAGTCTGGTGACTCCTTTTATTACGATGTGCTTCTGGTCGTGAAGGCTCTTCCACCAATACTCACAGTCGTTCTGTGTCGCAATTATCGGGGAATTATCTCCGTGCACTGAGGGATGTTATCTGCGGAGTAAGGGGAGACGACGATGACGTGTTACGTTCCAAATCCCGCGGAGAGGGAATGGTATACTCCTGAAAACTTCAACAACTCCTTTGGTGATTACGTCAATAGTAGGAACCGTAAACCGTGGAGTGTTAGCCTTCGGAATCTCGCTGCTCCTCGGGGCGAAATTCGTCTGTTAAGTGAGGTCAGCGATGCCAAACTGAAGTATGTTCCAGGCACCGAGGGGTCTAGTCAGCGGAAACTTTTTCCGGCACGTGAGAGGATCAAGCGTGACCATGACTACGAGTGGCACGCTACTGTTATCGAAGTTGTTGGTCCTTGGGCGTACGGTTGGATTCCCGGTCCACGCGGTTGGCGTCCTTCTGAGAGTAGCAGGCCACGTGAATCTCCTCCTGCTCGTTATGGAGATTTCTGTCCCTGGCGTTTAAACTTCGCAGGTATGAACTTTCCTTATGCCCTCGACGTCGTTGAAGGAGACGAGGAGGAAGGTTCTGGTGCTATACTTCCACCGAAGAGTGCCACTACTGCCAAGGTATGGTTATTGCAGATTCTGGCCGCGCCTCTCCTTTTTTGAAAATCAAACTGTTCGAAAAAATAACTCTGTGGAACATGTGTTGGTTTGCAGGTTTCGAAGAAGAAAAAGATTGGGCCGAAGCAGTCTTCTACCATTGTGATGGGTGAGGCTGAGGTTCATGAAGAAGTTACCAGTCCGGTAAACGAAGAGTTTGCCGAGGATGAGAGATTTCTGATGGGGAAGAACGCACTGATACTAATGCGCGGAGGAGAGATTGGTGCGGGTTGTGATGGTGATGAGGAGAAATAATGCCGCGGTAGCTGACGGCAGTGTTATCGCTGATATGTCTGTTCCTGCTGGTGATGCTGCGGAAACTCTCCCCACCATTTCTCAAGAGTTCTCTTTTGACAGGGTTTATTCCGCAGGGGAACTCTTTGACGATGCTCTTGATTTTCCTGAAGACTTCTCTCTACTTTCCCCCAATGATGATTGGGATGTGCTCGGGGGTCTGGTAAGGAAGACGCTGCTGTTCAGGATGGAGGCGCGGATGATCACGATGCGCATGTTGATGCCGAAACTTGTGCTGATGGGGCAATATCAGCAAAGGGGAAGTCCGTGGTTGACTCGCCTTCCGAGGATTTCCCTCATTCGCTGACGTTTGAGGGTGAGGACGCCATAATGGATTGGCTCAAGAAAAAGGGTCTGTTGTTTGTCCCTCATCCTGCCCCTGGTTGCTGGTGAAAAGGATTCCGATGCTATACCCGTCGGATGATGGAACTATCTTCCAAGGCGCGGGTATCTGAGATGTGGGGGAAAAGCTTGAGTGTTCCCGAAGCTACCCTCGTATCGGAGCCTCCTACTTCTGTCGCGGATATGATGGCCATAGCCGATGGGTACCAATATGGTTTTCCTCAGCAGCGTGTCTTGGAGGTAAGTCTTCGTACATATCTCTTCGTGACGATTGAATCCTTCGGTGTAATAATGTTTGCTTTTGATGTGTAGATGATGAGGAGTGAGCATTGTAACCATGTGTATCAATTCTTTAAGCGAAATCTTTGAAGCTGGAGGCTAAGCTTCGTCACAGAGAAAAGGAATTATCTGCGGCTGAGGTGGAAATAGAAGAACTGAAGAAAACCTTAAAGAGAAAGAAAGGCTGGGTGAAGCGGAGGCTGGTCTTCGTTCAGAGCTTGCTGCCGTTCGCGCTGAGTTAGAGCAAACTCGCGGCCAAGTTTCAGCTTTCACAGGTTTGGTTCTTTTTCCTCTTTTACCCTCGCAGTGCGTCGTAATTCCTCTTATTACTTAGTTGTTCTGTCTGAGTCTCCCCACCCTATCTCCAGTGGGTGGCGTCCCCGAGCTGATATGGCTTCGAAACGAAAGGGCACGGCAAAAATCTCGTATCAAAGAGCTGGTCGAGAAAATTAAGAGCGAAGCCAAAAAGTGGGACGCTCGGGCTGAGGTATGGCGCGCAAGGCATGTTCAAATGGTTGATATGCAGAATCTGTATAACCATGACCGTACTTTGTTCAATGGTACGCTGCTGTGGACACGTGAGAATCTGCGGGAATCCCGTGAGCGCACTTCATTGTTGGAGTCTAGGATACATCTTCTGGAAGAGGAATTACGAAAGGCTCGCTCCCTTCCTTTTCCGGGAGTTAAGGAGAGCATGTGTGTCTTACCAGAGAAAGGGACGATGCCCGAGCCGAAGTTGGGGCTCTAAGCAAGGCCCTTGCTGCGTCTCGCGCTGAAATAGCTCGCCAGGCTGAGTCTGAGAGAAATCTTGAAGTATGTATGTACAGACTTAGCAAAGGGGTATCAGAGATAAACAACGAAGTCAACCACCTTCGTCACATGGATTCGATGAAGCAGGTAGAATTAGATGCCAGTCAATTTACTCTCACCAACCTTCAACTAGATTATAAGAAATTATCCGCGGAATATGACCATCTTGATGAAGCGCGAGATGCGGTTGTTAATGAGTATGAAGAGGCTTCGGCTTGTGTCGAAGGTATAACCCTATTTCATCGAGTGTGATTGTTCTTTTCTGTGCTAACTCCCTGGTGTTGTCTTTTTCAGAGCTCGAGGGACAACTCCGCGTTGCAAATGAAAAATTTGAAAAGGCTCAATCTTCCTTAGCGCAGCAGGAAGAACAGACTAATCATTTTAAGAGTTTGGCGGCATCCCGCGAGGAGGCCGTTGGTGCTGCTTCTAAAGAAGTGAATCGTCTATCTTCGTTGTTATCCCAAGCCCAACAGCGGACGACAGTTATTATGCATAAGGCTCGGTGTCAATTGGCTGAGGAGACAAACAAGATGCTGGAGAAGATTGAGCTTGGCCTTAAGACCGAGCATGGCCTCGTGAAGAGCTATCCGCGTCGTCCAGTGCCTGCTTCCTTGCCTGGCTCCTCGGGACCCTCATCTGGTGGGAGCGTCCCTTCAACTCTTCGGAACAACCCTGCTGATGGGGCGATCATCTAAGTAGAGACCGCGGCATCATTATCCTTCCGTTAGATTTTGCTAGTATTTTGTAAAAAGAATATTTTTGATGTGTATTCCTTGTATTGGCCTTGCCGCTTTTTGTAACCAACCTTTATGAAATGGATCATTTTTTTGATATACCTGCAATATCAGTTTGTTGTTTATTTTAAGCATTGTGATGAAAGACGCTAAAAACAAAAGAAGAGTTTTTTAAGTGTTTGGGTGCGATACCGAAGGGAGGTACCTTCGTGATCGTCTTGAGACCTGTCACCCCGCTGGCGAACCCTTGGCCAGAGGATTCCCAGACGGTGGGGGCCGAGGCAACGTTCTAGGATATGGGGTTAAAATATTTACATACACCCATTCCGTCGACCCGTTGCCTTAAGATTGGTTGGGTATCTCTTTCTGCTGGGTGCCTTCCCCCTGGTCTTACACTTATGGACACTGATGGGGGAGCCCTGAGAGATTGTAGATTAACTACTTTCCCCAATATTGTTGATAGGTTTTGTTTACTTGAATTTTAGAAAGCTTGTTTGATTGATAGGTTGAGGCCTGCAATTCCTCGTCCAGAGATAGAAACATGTAGAGCGGTCACGCTGCCTTCTTCTTCTGGTCTTCTTCACGCAGATGCAAAGCTGCGTTGCTCCTATGGGTAATATGTTTAAGCCACTTAGCATTCCAAGGATGCCGGAGGACCTCGCCTTTCAGATTGCGAAGGTTAGGAACCGTTTCCCGCAATGTCGTGTATTATAAAAGGTCCTCCCCACGTAGGTGCTAACTTTCCCCATCTCTTTTCTCGTTGATACTGTGGGATTGTTCTCAACACATACTGCCCCTCTACAAAATTTCGAAGCTTTACCTTTTTGTTGTACTCCCTTGCTAGTCTTCGTTGATAATTTTCCATCTTCTGCAATGCTGCTTCCCTTCTTCCTTCTAGATCGTCCAATCTCTCTAACATCATGTCTGTTGTGAGATTTTTCTCCCATGCTTCGGTCTTTGTGGTTGGCATGAGGATCTCTGTTGGGATGACTGCTTCAGCTCCATAAGTGAGGAGAAACGGGGATTCCCCAGTGGCAGATCTTCTTGTTGTTCTGTATGCCCATAACACATTATGCAACTGTTCACACCATCGCCCCTTATGTTCGTCTAATTGTTTTTTGAGGATAAGGGCGAGGGTCTTGTTAGTGGCTTCCGCTGTCCATTGCTTTGAGGGTATATGGGGGTGGATTTGTTCTTCCTTATTTGAAAGTATCGAAGAGCATGTCTATGTTTTTCCCCTGTAATTGCTTACCATTATCGGACACGATTTCTGCTGGTATGCCGAACCTGCAAATGATGTTCTGGAATATGAAAGTAAACACATCCACGTCTCTGATCCTGGCTAAGGCTTTAGCTTCCACCCATTTACTGAAGTAGTCCGTGGCTACTATCAAAAATCGTCTTTTCCCTGATCCTTCGACGAAAGGCCCGACGATATCTATGCCCCATTTTGCAAATGGCCACGGGCTATCTACAGAATTTAACATTGTTGCCGGCGCGTGTATCTTTTTGGCGAAGCGCTGACATTCTTCACACTCGGGACATTCTTGCGGCATCCTGTATCATTGTGGGCCAGTAATATCCTTGCGTTTTTTTGCTTTGTCGGCTAGTGATCTCATGCCGCTATGATTCCCTGCGTCACCATAATGGATGTCGTTTAGAATTCGATGCCCCTCTTTCCGGATAAGCAACGTAGTAACGGTCCGAGGAAGGATTTCTTGTACAGGACCCCATCCCGAATCATATCTTCCTACTTTGGAGAGTATTTTCCTAGCTTGTTTATGGTCCGCGGGTAAGCTTCCCTTTTCGAGAAACGCATGGATCACCATTCTCCAATCATCTTCGTTGCTGAAGTCTTCGTCTTGATTTGCTCTTGACAGGATATCTTCTTCGTCAAAATCGTTATGGATGTCTTCTCCTACCTGGTCTTCGATATTTTCTTCCACTGTATCTTGATTGGTAGCGAAGGAGAATTGAGATGCAATCGAAGGCTCGTATACCCTTGTTATTTTAATAGCTTCGACGCTTTTCCTTCAGCATGGATGATATATATGCTAGGGCATCCGCGTGCCTGAGATCCCTTCTGCATAAGTGCCGGAACTTGATGTTCGGAATTTGTGATGCCAATGTTTGGACCAAGGCCATGTAAGCTGAGAGGGTGTCATCGTACACATTGTACTCGAGCCCTATTTGCCGTATGACAAGCTGCGAATCACTTGTCAGTCTTACATCGGTTACCCCCATTCTATTATTACACGGAGGGCATGTACGACTGCCTCGTATTCGACGATGTTGTTGGTATGCTCTTTGAATTCTAACCTGAGTGCCTGTACAATCCTTTCTCCGGTTGGGGTGGTGATGACAATGCCTATTCCTGCTCCTTCCTTATTTTTGGAACCATCGACGAAGACTTCCCATTGTCTTTGACTCGCGGGTTCGAGGATATCCATTGGATCCTGCTTTCTTCTCGGCTTCTGGTATTCCCTTAATCTCTTCGTCGTTGTCCAGGGGGAGGTCTGCTAAGAAATCCGCCAAAACTTGGGATTTTCGAGAATGTTGAATTTCATGAATGATGTTGAATTGGTCCAGGTGGGTGTTCCACTTGGCTATTCTGCCCACTTTTCCCGCGCTTTTGAGGACTGCTTCCAGTGGTGCTTTGCATGGGACCCGGATGAAGTGAGTTAGGAAGTAGGTTCTCAGCTTTTGAGTAGCCCATACCAATGCTAGGATAAGCTGTTCGATCTTTGTGTAGTTCCTTTCCGCAGAATTGAGGGTCTTACTGACGTAATAGATAGGCTGTTCTATCTTCGTATTGGTTTTGACCAACACTGCGCTGACTGCGTCTTCTGTTGCTGCTATGTATAATGCCAAAACCTCATCAGGATCCGGCTTCTGCAGGATCGGAATTGAAGCTAGGTGTTCTTTGATTTTTTGGAAGGCTTCTTCGCATTCTGCGGTCCATTCAAACTTGCTCCCTTTTTTGAGAATATTGAAGAAATGTTTGCATTTGTCCGAGGATCGGGCAATAAATCTGCCCAAGGCTGCTATGGACCCATTGAGTTTCTGCACTTCTTTTAAATTCTTCGGGGATGGCATTTCTACTATGGCCTGAATCTTTACTGGGTCTACCTCAATGCCCCTTTTTGTTACCAGATACCCAGGAATTTCCCCGAGGTGACACCGAAAGTACATTTCTCTGGATTCACTTTCATGTGATGTTTTCTCATTGCTTCGAAGATATCTCTCAGATCCTGGTGGTGATCTTTGCGCAGCTTACTTTTGACGAGCATATCGTCAACGTAGACTTCTAAGGTACTACCAATCCATGGCCTGAAGATAGCATCGACCATTCTTTGGTATGTTGCCCCTGCGTTTCTCCGTGTAGCAATAAAGGCCATGTGGGGTAGAACGCTGTGTGTGGCTGATCTTCTTCTGCCAGGGCTACTTGGTTGTAGCCAGAATGTCCATCCATGAATGACAGTTCTTCATATCCTTCTACTGCTTCTACCAGCTGATCTATGCTTGGCAGGGGATAGCTGTCCTTTGGACATGCCTTGTTGAGGTTAGTAAAATCGATGCATATCCTAACCCCTCCATTTTTCTTAGGAACGACGACCATGGAGATCCACGTAGGGTACTTGACTTCCTTGATGAAACCTGCGTCTAGTAGTTTCCGAAGTTCTTTTTCCACTGCCTTATGATACTCCGGTGCAACTTTTCTTATTTTTGCCTGAAAGGTGGTGTGCCTGGTTTGATGCGCAGCTCGTGTTGGATTACTTTGGGTCAATCCCAGGCATATCTCCTAATTTCCAGGCGAATACATCCGCGTATTCTTTAAGTAATTTGGTTAGAGAATCTTCTCTTTTTCGTCCATTATGGTCCCTACTTTGATCATCTTCGGGTTTTCTTCCGTTCCTATGTTGATTTCTTTTACGGGCTCTACTGGCGTGAACACCGGCTTCGGATCCCCGAGACTGGGACGTTCTTTGATTGCTATTTGGTATGTTTCTGTCCTTCTCGTTGGCTGCTGAAGTACTTGTCTCTGTGTTTAGGACATTATCATCTTTGGTCAAACCCCTTCCTGTAGTTTCCTTGAGGAACAGGTCTATGGCCTTCTCTTTCGCGGCTTCTTTATTTTTAATTCTTCGGGTTTTTCGCTGCTCTTCTTGTTCGTTGTTGATGCGATCCTGAGTGGCTTGGCACTCTCTTGCAGAGACCCGATCTCCCTTGATTTCCATTACTCCCTCAGGTGTAGGGAATCTGAGATATTGGTAGTACGTTGCCGCCACTCCCTTGAGTTTATGTAACCACTTTCGTCCATAATGGCGTTGTAGGGGGATGGGGCGTCAACCACGCTGAATCGTGTTTCTACTTTCATGGGTCCGGCGTTAACTTGCAACACGATGTCTCCCAATGGCTTCGTGGGTGCCCCATTGAATCCGTAGATGGTGTAATAAGAGGTCATCAGCTGTTCTTCATGGAGTTTCATTCGTTTGAATGCGTCGTAGAATAGAACGTTTACTGAGCTTATTTATGAGGATCTTTTTGAGGTTACATCCAGCCACTGGTAGTGTGAGGACCAGGGGGTCGTTATGGTCTTCCATATCTTCTTCGATATCTTCAGCATCGAAAATAATAGGTGAGTCCATCCACGCTTCGTGCTCGTCCACCTCTATCCCGTCGATCTTATACAATTCGCAGCGGTCTTCGAACTGCTTCTGTAACCTCTTTCCTATCTGTGTTGTAAGTGAGGGCCCTGCGGATTCAGAACACGAGATGGTGTTGATTGTGCGGTTCCCTTCTGGAAGCTGGACTGGCTTGGTTCGTTTGGATCTATCCTCGGCGACATCCTTTCGTATGTAATGTTTGAGCTCGCCAGCATCGATTAATTTTTGGATCATTATTTTGAGGTTTTTAAATTTTTCAGTCTGGTGTCCGTTGAAGCAGTGATATTCACAGTAATCTTTAGACTTCTCGGTTCTCGGGGGCTGTTTTCCCTTAGACCATGGCCACTCCAGGTTTTCCCTTCCTTTGATCTCTCGCAGGATCCGAGCATAGCTAGCGTTGAGCTTCGTGTAAACTTGATCTTCGAATTTTCGGTCGCATGTTCGTCATTCGTCCCTTCGTTCCTTCCTGTCTTCGTGAGGCCGCTCCGCTGAACAATTCCTTTTGGCCCCATTGGTTTGTTCTGCTGAATTGGTACGGTGAGACCTCTGTGTGTACTCCCTCGGGTTTTCACGCTGGATTTCTTCAAAACGAGCGTGCTTTTCAATAATTATTCTAATATCTCCCTCTGTCTTAGGTACACTTCCATGAATCTCAACGAATAGTGGACTCATTCGGTCTAATCCCCACTTGTAGCAGTTGATACTTACCACCGGGTCCACACTTTCTATGGCTTGGCAGACCTTGTGCCATCTGTTAGTGTATTCCCTCGTGGTTTCCTTATAGCCGATTGCCAGCGAAAAGAGCTTATCCATTCCAGTATTAACAGCCTTGTTGTACATGTAAGTTCTTAAGAACTTTTCTGCGAGTTGGTCGTAGGAGTGGATGGAGTCTGCCGGCAGATTATCAAACCAAGACAATGCCGATCCCTTCAGTCTCGATGGGATGTATCTACAGAGTACTGCGTCGTTTTGACTCCATCTAGCCAAGACACGGTTATAATACCGAATGTGTGCAGCGGGATCACTGGATCCGACATAGCATTCGAATGTCGGGACAGGGCACTTGAGTGGAATAGGGGTGTTGGCCAGGCGATGAGTTAGGGGCGTGGAGTTAGCCTCTCTCATGACCTCTTCTAACCTTCTCCCGCCTTGTCTACTTTTTAACTCCCTGATCTCTGCCATCATTTCATCACGCAACTCTTCCATCGCGCGGTGGTTCCCTACGCTCTTTTGCTCGTGATAGATTGACTCTCCGTCGTTATAATCCGGGTCGGATGCGCTACTTCCCCTAGTCGCGTTTCCATTAGCTGCTACGATGACTCTTCGGTCTCGGTTTGGTTCTGGTGCCTTTGAATTTTCTTCATCGAGTTGTTGGCTCGTCTTTGTGCTTAGGCAATCCGGTCTTTTAAATCCTGTTTTCTCTGGCCAACAGAGCTACAACATCTGCGTAAACCTTCTGGCTCTTCTTCAATTCCTCAAGCTCGGCCATCAATCGATGTGATTGGTTCGACCCCTGATTGGGAGTCCCAGCTCGTGCTACTACGGCCATGGTGCCGCCTTCTTCTATGGTTTGCACTAAAGGTGGGGGAGGTTCATCTTCGATTGTTGGCATTTCCAGATCGTGCGGAGTGCCCATCTGCGGCGTTAGAGCCGCCGGCACAGTTTGATTCTGCTCGTTTGTTGATGGCATTCCGAAGGTCGGCGGGTGCGCGGGTTGGTGTGTTCTGGATTCATCCACCCTTTATTTTGGTTGGTGAAATTGATTTGTAGCAAAAGTTTTGCTGGCTTCCGCAGCCTTTGGGGCTGCCGCTGTTGTACTATACTTTGTTGCCGCTGCTCTGAGGGCCGCGGCTGCGACGGAGTTAGCGTTCATAGGCGAAGTTATTTCCGTAGTGTCCTGCCTCTGACTGGTCATTTTGGCTTTGTCTCCTTTCTGCTTGCTCCGGGTGATGACCGGGGTTGTCCTTGGTGCTTCCTTTGACGTGGCTTTGGATTTTCCTGCTTCCTGCATCTTTTCCATCGTGGGTCCTTTTGTCGCTTTCATTTTCTTTCTGCACAAGGGAATTTCAAACAGCGAGAAACAGAAATGTCCGTGCGGATCGGGTTAGTTTACAAAATTCCTTACTCCAAGACCGGGAAAAACTGCCCGAAGGCCACAGAGAACTTTTAAAAATGCGGGTTCATTGAAGGTACGCGGGAACGTGAAAGGATCCCGTTGAAAATGCACGTAGATCTTTTTGAAATTTTTTGAAAGCGACCCACTGGAAAGCCAGGTCCGTACGAGATCTAAAAAAATGTAAATCCATGGATCTAAGCGATAAATCTTTTAACTAGTTTAAATTGCTTCGACAGATACTGCCAGGACCATCGAAGATAACGGGTGTGTTCTTGAATATAGTAAAGTTAACAAAAGGTAAATACTGCTAGAGCTAATGAAATAGAGCAATCATATGCTAATTTAATATGAAATCACAGGATAAGATAAATCTTTTACCGGGACGAAGTCCCTGTTTCTAGCGCCAAATTTTGAACACGTAAATCACAAAGACATCTATATGTTCACAAACAATGTTCGCACTCTAGGTACAGACTCGCACTGATAATACAATGGCATTGATTCCTTGGCTCCAAACCTTCGGGTTTATCATAGCCTCATCTAATAACATCGCGAGGGGCGTTTACGTAGGGGAAGATAAACAAAACGAAGCATAAAAGTAAAACTCATGGAGCGTTAGACAAATATAAAGTGCTGAAATATAAATAAGACTGGGATTTACGTGGTTCAGCACTAAGGCCTACATCCACGGGGTTGTTGTTTCACTATATACTTGATAGTTACAAAGATAGTCGAGTGACTTTGGGGTTTACATAGGTGTGTATATTGTAAAGGACTAACTTACACTCACAATCTTTCTCTCTCCTTCTCTTCCTCAATTTTCCGATCCCCTTACTCTTGGTGGAGAGGGGGTATTTATAGGGTTAGAGTGTGGGACCCATCTTTGAGGGCCGTTGGAACCTTATCTTCTTGTGTTTTGTGTCCATCACGCGGGGGTCTTCGTTTATTACTTCATCACGCAGAATCGTCCTCGTTCGTTCCACGGGTTGATCGACACGTATGCTGCTCAGAGTGTTTAATGCGGGTAGTTGAGGCGCCTGCTCGTGTCAGGCAAGTGTCTTCTGCCCCTGTCACATCCATGTCAGTTCACCTTCTCTCCACCGTTGATCTTGGCTTCTTTTGGGGATGAGATAAAGTAACTCTTCGGGAGTTATTTGGTGCTCCGCAGTACATCGTGTTACCGGTACATCTTTTTAACTTCTGCCCTTAGATTTGTTCGGGCAAAGATCCAACGTCGGCGGGATGGGCATCTTGGCTATGGGCGCGTGTCATCATGCTTTGATGACTTTGTCCGCATGCTCTCCACGTATGTTCCTATATACACGTGTTTGATGATGAAATATGTGCACACATTTACCAACACGTTGAATGTCGCCGATCTTCTCATTAAAAGCGTGTTGAGTCCATGTAAGATTATGTTGAGTATTTGCATCGACTTCATCGATCTAAACAAAGCATGTCCCAAGGATAGCTATCCGCTGCCAAATATCCTGCAGACTATAGAATTTGTCACCGGGTGTGAAAGAATATCATTAATGGATGGTTATTTAGGGTACAATCAGATACCTTTAGCGGAAGAGGACCAAGAAAACACATCATTCTTCGCACCAAGAGGTCTATATTGCTACAAACGAATTCCGCTTGGGTTACAAAACGCTGGAGCCACCTATCAACGAATGGTAGAAGAATTATTTCGACAATAGATACCCACCACTTTAGAAATCTATGTTGACGACATGCTAGTAAAGAATAAAAAATCGATTGATCACGGAAAAGATCTAAAATAAATATTTGAGCAGATGCGAAAAATAAAGATGAAGATGAACCCGACGAAGTGCATTTTTGGAGTCTTAGATTACCCAACGGATATGAATAATCTAAGGAAATGAATGATCTCGAAGGCCTTTTAATCCATCATTTGACAAGAGAATAAGTTCTACTTTTTAACCATTCCAAAGTGCTGGTTTTTTGACATTGAACCTTGTGTTTCTATTGAAGATAACAGTAATATTCTTATACCTATTTATCTTGAGAAAATATGGGAAATCATCAAACAAATGTCCTCCCGGATATTTCTTGGGCTAGATGGTTTCTCTCTGGGGTTCTATAACAGAATTTAAAGTCACCTGAGATTGTGCAGAATACTGCCAGTTTTTTTTTGAGTCAAAACATTTGCTAAAATCTGTGAATCATACCTTTTTATTGATGATCCCTAAAGTCAACAATCCTAAGTTTCCGTCTGACTTTAGGCCGATTTCCTTATGTAATACCCATTACAAGATTATTTCAAAGCTTATTGTTAATAGAGTAAAAGCTTTCCTTAGTACAATTATCTCTCACGCGTATATACTTAATAGACACAGTTCTAATAGTGTTGATTGTCATAGCACAAGACATAGTTCATATTTTGAAGAGGAAAGGAAAAAAAGATAGAAATGGTGTTATGGGCCATAAGTTTGACATGTGTAATGCCTTTGACAGAGTAAAGTGGTCTTTCTTGATGCATATTCTCAAAAATGAAAAAGGTTCCACCTATTTTCCACACACACTTTTCCTATTTTCCACCCTCATCATAATTTCTAAGATAAATATACTTTTCAATTCTATTTTTTCCTATTTACCGCCTGTTAAAGTCAAATTAAATATGACCATAACTATCTTTCTTTTTTGTCGGGAAAAGAGGTAATTCTCTCAATTTCATTAATATTAGAAGATTGTATACATCATGTTCAGATACATCATTGAAAAACATACTAAAATACATATTTTTTGCATCACAATAATAAGTAAATTGTAATACAAACGTATTAAATACATGAATTTCAAAAAGGAAATTGATGATACTTGAGGGATGTCCTTTGAACTAGAATTCTGCCATTTTGATTTGAAGAATTTATCTTCTTGTTCACTATCTTCTTCATTAAGATGTTGTCCCAAAAGGGAGTAATAAGCACAAAACATCATTATCACAATCAAATCCGGTAGCCATTGATCTTCATGAAACTGTAGATATACGTCAAGCCGAAAGAAATTGTCCTTGATGTATTTGAAACAATTGTTGTGACAATCGCTGGAAACGCCTATAAGGCTATGAAAAACCTCTGATGGATTTAAGAGAACCATTAGAGAGATAATGAAATTGAAACTGGGAAAACCCATAAATTGCATACAATGGCGATGTTTTTATTTAATTAAAATACTAATAATATATTTACTAATTGTATCCAAATCTATTTGGAAAATTTGAATAATTCAGATAATATCCAACAAATTTGGATTACAATATTTGAGAATCAAAAATTTAGGAAGATTTGTTTCAGCGAGTTTTTTTTGGAAAAAACGGTTATGGAAAGAGAGGGATGATGATGAGAGTATTCCGTATATCTGGCCATACTATCGGCTCTTATATGTCTTCTTCTCCATCAATCTATGTTTTTATTAAAAAATCATTAAAAAAATATTAATCCTAGGTTAATTAGTTCAACCAAAGGTGGTATTTCAAATTAAAAAGGAGTGTTTTGTGGTCAAAAAATCCTAGCAATTGGAAATGATCCAACCTTCGGTGTTTGGGAACTTGGCTTTAAGTGCGACACCATTAAAATGGTCGGCGGGACATCCTGAACTTGTGAATATGGATCCAATTGGTTAACGAGACCAACGGTGTTTGATTCATGGTGTATGTATTAGCAAAGAGATTCCCGCTGTCCCACACTTACTCGTCCCGATGATTGTCAAACCTTCCCATGAGGAAGCTAATAATTAACCTGATTTAATCAAAAATTTAGTAATATTTCTGATCAAGTTATCAATTTTAACATATTGGGTCTTTTTTCAAGAATGTCATGTTGTCTCGCTTATTAGTGCTCTGAAAGTTTAGAAAAATCGATGTAAAAGAGAAATATCTAGTCAACCTTTATTCATTGGTAGGAAAAGAAATATCTAGTCAACCTTTATTCATTGGTAGGACAAAAACACGACTCTTTCAGTCATTTGCTTGATCATTTTGATAAACAGTTGCGAAATGGAAAAAACAGCTTACTCGATTTTTTTTCATCGATTTCCTTATTCGAGTTGGTAGATCCATGATGGTTCAACATGCTTTCCTCCTGCCCGACACCATAATTCAGAAAATGAAACATTCTCAAAGGGATTTTTGGTAGGACATGCAAGTTCAGGTGGCATGTCATGAAAAAATGGAGAAACATTTTCTTGCAGAAACTTCAAGAAGGTTTGGGATTTAAGGATTTAAAAAAATTTAACAAAAATATATGTTATCCAAATTGGCCTGATCTCTTATAAACTTTTTGAATGAGTTATGGGTCAAAATCTTGAAATGTAAATATTTCAAGAATTGTCATCCCTGGCATGCCATTAGAGTCTTAGACTTATCATTGATCTGAATAGCAATATCTTTTGGTCCAGAAATTATTAGAGAGAATACAATTTGTGATGTCAAAAAGAGGTTACGTATTCATGCATTTACGAATAATTGGATACCAAAAGCGTCTACTCTTAGAAATAGTTGTCATAATCCCAATACACAAGTTTCTGATTTCATTGTCCCTCATACTAGGATATGGAATGTTGAGCCTATTAATAGATTTTTTACCAGAGAAAATTCTCAAAAGATCATTAATATTAGAATTCCAGTATTATAGAGGATATATTCCAAGGGGAGTACTTTGATGGAGGAACGAAAAAGGAATAGAAGTGGAGGAACTGGAGTGCAGAGCTATGCTAGCAGCTGTTACTTTAGCAAGCAATGGAAACTATAATAAAGCAGTTTTTGAGAGTGATAGTGAGGTAGTAGTTAAGTCAATCAATGAGCAAACATCTTATGTTCATTGGATGAATAAGCATTTTATCTTAGACATTAAATATCTATTAGGAAAATTAGATGAGTGGAAATGTATCTCTGTTAAAAGAGATGCAAATGGTGTTGCTGATAAGCTAGCAAAGAAAGCTAGAACATCTAAGTCATCTTTTACATATCAATCTGTTATTCCTCATGATGTAAAAGAGTGGATTGAGATGGATTACAATGTAAACTCTTAACTCTATTAATAAACTACTTTTTGCATAAAAAAAAAAATTAATCTGGTTGCATACCCAAAATGGTGATTTTTTATTATTATTAAATCCTCTTATAAAGCTCTTGCAGAACCCCCACCTAGCTTAATGATTTGCTTAAAAAGCCCTTCAGAACTTTTTCATTCTGCACAAAATCCAAATTTTTTATATATAGAAATACATTGAAAATTTCACTCATACAGGTGCAAACTTTCACAGTATATAACACCAACAGACTTATGTTTTTTGTGCAATACTGATTTAGCCGAAACAACTAACACCGTTTTCTACATTGCCCATATTTGAAATCTGTCTGAACTGAACTCTTATTTGATTTGTTTGGATATTGTTCTTGATATGTGGTTAGTAATCCAGGCTTCTCAGCTAACTGAGTATAAGTGTTCCAGACTCGTGAAGTTTGGTGATTTTTTTTATTGCAAACATATTTCCAAACCTAGACTGAAAATCATAAAGGAAATCAAATAGGATTTTCTGATTGAGCCAGATAGGTATTAAAAGTCTTCACTGAGGTTGAGGAAACTCTTGGGATGCAAATGACAGTAGCTAAGGGATTCAAGTGCGCATAATCTTACAAGGAGAAACTCCTCTAACTTGAGAAGAAGCATTTCTACAAAGAAGCATTTCTTCACTGAGGTTGAGACATATCTTGGATAGTTTAATGTCTTGGAATCACGATGTGTGTCGTCTCGCAATGTTTGGAAATTATCTACAAAGAAGCAAGTGGAAAGTATGGATTTACTATATATGTAATATGATAGTTTTGCGAATGCATAAGAAACTCATTCACTTGTATCAAAAACATCTCCTCCTTTTAATGTGTTTATATTGCAAGTATATGAACAAAACTCCCTCGTCTTTGCTACAACAGTTTTATCTTTTGAGGACGAAATTATTATATTTACAACTTGGTTGGTAATCAAAAACAGTAATAATTATATTTTTCTACAATCTTAACAAAAAAACATATTTTCTTGCTTCTATAACTCACTCTAAAATTGTTGTGGTATGCACACATTTTGCTAGATTCATTACTTGTTTTATTCAAGAAATTAAAAATAATATAGAACAATTTTGAAGCAAGGAATAAATATTCCCATTCATAAATACAAAGGATTCAAACAATTTATTCTAGGTCAATTGATATTAACCGCAAGAATCACCATGACACTATTAAATCATCAAACATCTTTTCTCTCTCTCCATGACCATTATTATCATCTTCTAATTGCTTCTTTGTGATTCAAATATAAAAAGATATATGTTGGATTAAAAAAAAAAACTTTTTGAATCACAAAGAAGATATGTGTTTCTTTGTAATAAAACTTTTCAAATGAGGAATATTTGGAACTGATCGTTGTTAAGTAACTTTCCATTAGCAGCGGATAATGGAAGATCCATATATTGCAGCTAATGGTTTTACATATGAGTACACTGCGGTCCGAGCATGCATGTCTTGAGAAACATAAAGTATCTCCAGTGACAAGGCTTGTGCTCCCACACACTAGGCTTACCCCAAATCATATGTTATGATCTGCCATACAAGAATGGAGGCTACATAATTCAAGTTGTTGAACAACGGTTGACGAATGTAATATATGGAACTACACATGTACATTCCTAACAATTCTCCCATACACTAGGCATATAAAAGTTTTTCACTATTCTGCTACTCATTACAACAATATACATATTTGATAATTTGAGATGTTCTCTAAACATTACAGATGCAAACATTGTATAAAATCCTTCAGAAAACTAATGGAATATGGATATTCGACGATTTTACAATTTTAGTGATAATTCTACTCCATTTTAGCCTCATTGATGAAGATATCACTACTCAATTGTATTAGTAAGATAAGTTTCCGGCATAGTGATTTAATATAACATGTGAACCTCTTTCAATGTATGAACAAAGCTAATGAAGAAAAATTATATGCTAATAATAGGGAGGTACTAGTTTGCTTGGGGATGTACCATTCCAAAGGTGTATGAGATTTTGGCTTATGTGGAATTTAGTACATCCCCAAGCAAATTAGTATTTCTATTAGAAATCTTGTAAAAATGCTTGGGCATCTTTCTTTGTTTTTCTCCCTTTAAGAAAACATAATATTACTCAAGCAAACCACTGACGATGTTTGCATCCTCTTATATTGCTTTAACAATAAAACTTGGAGGATGATTGACCAGACTTTTCGAAATCTTAAATACGATCTTGCATGCCTTTCTAATCAATTGGCTGGCTTATTACAAATTTTTTTAATGAACTTACATTGCCAATAAGGTTGAGTTTTTAGTAATGATATCTAAAACTAATGTTTGGTTTTCCCAAGCTGCAATCTAGTAGTCCATATTGACTGCATCTACAACTAGTTTCGCATCAAGATCAAAACAAATCGATTGAATCCCTAGCTCCTCTGTCCATATTAAAGCTTGTAGTGAACCTTTAAATTAAGCTTCCTCTGCACTCAAATGTCAATCTGCATGCCTACATCTGACTTGTGTAATTCTCCGCAAAACTCCGCAAAACTACACTACACCATTTTTGTTAGTAGTAACGGTTTTTGAACATTACTACTTATAAAGCAGGAATTCAAGTAAGGTTTGAATGTTAAATCTTATCAATTTAGTTGGAAGGTTATCAAATAAAAACAACACTAACGGTACCTTAGATTAAACTAAACTAAAACCCTTATAAAGTAGTACTTTAAATATAGTAACTTAAACCGAGAGAAATCAAATAACAATTTCGAACAATTCTGAAATCCTAACAACACAAACTAAGGTCGATTATCAATCGGTTGGAAAAAAATTAGTTCCTCATTCTTATCCCAATTCTGTTCTCAGTTAACAACTAAATACTACAGCATACTTATGCACTTCAGTGGGACAAATTCTCAAACATTTAACTTACTGAAACATTTAACCTACTTATACCTTCTATATTCTTCAGTTCTTCGGAATTCTTTCTTCAAAGTACTTTCAGTTCTTCAACCTTGACAAACCCTAAAATGGAAAAATTAAAATCGTGTTAGCTTCACATACGAAAGAAGAAATCGTTAAAAACAAAAATCACTAATGAACCCTAAATATCCATAAACTGAAATCGAAACACTGAACTTAAAATCCCTAAAATCGAAAAAATCATATTCAAATTAAACCCAAAAATTGATAAACTAAAATGAACAAAATAGATTCACTCATGAAACTCTGAAATCAAATCTCTAAAATCGTGAAACCTTAGAATCAATTAACTGAATCAAAAAACAGATGAATCTAATCGATAAAACACTTGCTAGATTCAATACGAGCAACCAAAACCACAAGATTAACAGTTGAAGATTGAAACTGCAACTGAATATTAAGTAGATATCAAGTGGAGAAAAAAATGAGCCGATAGTAGAAAAAGAAAAAGAGAGATAAGAAACAAAAAATGAAATACTCGACAGAATTAGGGGGATAAGGGAGGAATAATCCTTTGGTACAACCAATCTTGGGTGGAAAAAAAAACGGCACCCATGTGAATCGCACACGCAAAATTAGAGGTGTGACCACCCTAGTGTGACCAATCGTGTGAGTAGCACACCCATAAACTTAACCTGTTACAATTAGTAACGGATGGATCATGTTACGAATTATAAAAGTTTCGTAATGGCTATGGCCTGTTACAACTTATTTGTAACGAAACTTTGTAACAGAAAATTCGTAACGGCTGATGGGCCATTACTAATTTTAGTTCTTCGCAAGCATTTTGTTCTACACCTAAGGGTGCGTTAGTCATATTCTTATCTAGAATGAACCTTAGTCGTTGATCATTTTCAATAAATGTACGGTTAGATATGGATTAGAATGATATAGTGGACCGTAACGATTTTGTAGATGATACCGTGATGAGTGTATTTTATCAATTTTGGAAAAAACGGGCATACTTTAAGAATTACAAATCCCCATAAAAATAAAAATACTGGACCAAATATCAACCGAGTCAGAAGTCTTAGAGCATCCACAGTGGGCGAGTATAATCAAAAATTTGGGATGAGATCGTGACGCAGTGGGACGGAGTAAAGATCAAATCCCAGCCAAAGATCAAATTCCAGACCATATTTGGTCGCGACCAAATACCAAATCCTAATATAGTCGGGCGTAAATTTAAAGTACGCTTGTTGTTGGGCGTAAATTTAAAATACGCGCGTTAACGGGCGGAGATTTAAATTACGCCCGATGAAAATTCAAATTAAAAAAAAAAAAAAAAAAAATGAGGCGTAAACTTAAAGTACGTCTGTTGACAGGCGTAAATTTAAATTACGCCTGGTGATTGATTGGGCGGACATTTGAGATACGCCCGATGAAATTTTTTTAGGGCGGAGATTTAAATTACGCGCGACCAAATTTTAATCGGGACCGTTACGTGACAACACGGACTAAATCCAAAATTTGATCTTTTTTTGATCTTTGATCTTTGGTTTTGATCGCACCACTGCAGTTGCTCTTAGCGGAGCAAGACCTTCCAAATGAGACAATAAACGATCTGACATTTAACTTGATGGAGTCGGATTAGATTTAGTCCTCGAGTCAGCTAAAGAAAAACAAAAAAAAAAATCAAACAGTGGCACCCGTACGGCGGTCGTATCACATGATAAGTCTTTAAATTAAAAAGTTGAAACACGAGTCAACAAAAGAGTCTCGGTCGCTTTTCCAATTCTTTTTCTTCCTTAAAAAAAAAATCTTCTTCTTCTTCGATTCTACTAAGAAATTCAAATCCAGTAACCCAAATCAAAATTAGGGTTTTGAAGGTGAAACCATATGTCACTAAACTGAAAAATGGGTACTGATACTATCAGAAGAAGAAATGATGATGATGATTCTTCATCAATTTCAGCTTCTTCTTCTATATCTGCTACTCAAATCACCGCTGTAGCTGTGAAAGGAAACAGTAAGAGCAGCAAAATAGCAGTTCGTTGGGCAATTGATAATCTCATTATTCATTCTTATCATCATCAGCTTCTTCTTATTTATGTCATGCCTTCTATTACTTCCATTTCAACTACTTGTAAGTATCTCCTAATCCTAAAGCTTCAATTTCTATTCTTACGTATTTAAATTTAATTATTTGCTTGTGTTGAGATTCGATCTGCTGACCAGCCTGGCCTTTAAGCAGGGAAACGTACACCTGTGAATGAAATGGATGTGAATGTGGTTGATAATTATAAGAGAGACATGAAATTGAAATGTGAAGAAATCTTTCTTCCATATATGGCAATGTGCAAAACAGGAAAGGTTTGTTCATTCTTTTTTTTTCTGTTATTTTTGGAGTGACTGGCTTGGTGTAAATTTGACTAACTAATTGACGTTTGCAAATTGAAATTGTGTAGATGGATACATTGGTTTTGGAGGATGATAATCCTGCGTACGCGTTGCTGAGATATATATCGGAATCGGGTTGTAACAATTTGGTGTTGGGTTCTTCGTCGAGTTACTTTACAAGGTATTGAAAATAGACGTGGATGCAGTGACTTTTGTTTTTTTGTGATGTTTGCTGTTCTGCTTTAATCGTAGAACATGTCAGTGTATTGTAAGAAATGAGTTTGATAATTCGAGTATGTGTGTGTGTGTGTGCTCATACTTGTAGGAAATTCAAGAGTGAGGATGTACCATCAAAGCTTAGGCAATTCGTTACAAAGACGTGTAATATCTATGTTGTGTCAAAAAACAAACTCATTACAAAGTTAGCGGATTGTTCCTCGAATGCTGGTACTACTTTGGAATTCTGACTTTATTCTGTAATGATTCTGTTTATAGTCTCTGCTTGTTGTGTCTATGGTTTATAATTGCCATTCTTTTCCTCCGTAGGGACAAGTGATAGAAATAGTATGCGGACAGTAACAGATACGGAATGGTCCAGTACCAGTGGGGAACAAACATATGGTTTTCATTCTCGTTCAGTGTCAGAGGTTGATAGTATCTCTGAAGCATCATCAGATATTTCTAGTCCAGAAAGGACAAATAGGGTCTCTTTTGGTAGTTCGAGTGCTGAGTTTAATTCGGGAAAGAGCCATCAGAGGATTCAGAATTTTAGCAGCAAGGAACTCGAATTTCCAATGTCTGGAAATTACGATTTCATGGCTTCTTATAAGAATGCTAATCAGGTGCGTGCTTTTGAGTTGAATTTATCATTTAATAGCTTTAATTTCGCCTTAAATTTATGAAGCAAATGATTTAGAGATCAATTTTCTTATGGAGTCGAATGCTTTTGGTGCAGACTAAGCATCAGATTGAATTAGAAGGACTTCAATTAGAACTACGGAGTACTCTTGACATGTATGATCGAGCTTGTGAAGATCTGATTAATGTCCAGAAGAAGGTGAGTGGATGCTTCTAAATACTGCCACGCAATTTCTATTATCATTCCAGTTGGAAAATTAAGAAGCTTCTTGAGAATAAAAATCCAATGAATAAAACTAGAGTTCTTAAATATGTTTTGTCGATTTGTTTGCTTTAAGCTCTATCCAGGCTATAGCATTACTTATTCTTTATGTTGGCATGATTTTATAGGTCCAGGCACTGTCTTCTGAATGTGCTGAAGAGGCAAGGGAATTACGTGCTGCTATGGAAAGAGAAGAACTGTGGAAACAAACTGCTAAAGAGGAGAACTCCAAGCATTTGGAAACTGTGAAAGAACTTGAGCTTGCAACAAAACTGCTCGCAAAGGAGGTTTATGCGAGACAAAGAGCCGAGTTGAGCGTCGTGACCAACTCCTCAGAAAGGCAGGAGTTAGTTGATGCTCTTCTTTTGGGGGATAAAAGATATAAAAGATACAGTAGGGATGAAATAGAGGTTGCCACTGAATTTTTCTCGGAAGCCAAAAAGATAGGTGAAGGAGGATTTGGGAAAGTGTACAGATGCAGCCTCGGTCATACACCAGTCGCTGTCAAGGTTCTTAAACCAGATGAATCTGACAGGACCAAGAAAGAAGAGTTCTTGATGGAGGTTAGCATATACAAAATATGTACCTGTTTATGTCCCAAATAGGGCTTTGAATGCTTTTAATTGTAAGATTTTGCTTAATATTGGGTTTGACATGTTCTTCATGTCTTTGCTTATGTATTTTGTGCTTTCTTTTACTGTATAATCTTCACCTATTCGGGAAACCTCGTAAAAGATTACTGTAGAGCTGAGAGTGTCCAACTTTTTGTTTTAATTATGCAGGTTGAAGTTCTTAGCAAACTACGCCATCCTAACTTAGTTTTACTGCTTGGAGCCTGTCCAGAAATCGGTTCTCTAGTTTACGAATACATGGAAAATGGAAGTCTAGATAAACGCCTGTTCTGCCATGGAGGAACTCCACCTCTTCCTTGGTTTGTGCGATTCCGAATTGCTTATGAAGTAGCTTGCGGTCTGTCATTTCTACATCGTTCAGTACCGGAACCAATCATTCATCGGGATTTAAAACCAGGGAATATACTGTTAGACCGAAACTATACGAGCAAAATTGCAGATGTTGGGATAGCTAAGTTTCTATCTGTTGTTGTGCCTGACAATGTTACAGAGTATAGAAACTCTATTCTTGCAGGTACACTGAATTACATGGATCCTGAATACTATAGAACTGGTACAGTCCGACCCAAATCAGATGTATATGCTTTTGGAGTGATTGTATTGCAGCTTTTGACTGCTCGCCGTGCAAATGGGTTGTGTGTGGCTGTTGAAAATGCGATTAGAAGTGGTTCCTTTCATGATGTTTTAGACAAGTCAATTTCAGATTGGCCACTTGCTGAGGCGGAGGAATTAGCTTGCATTGCTTTACAATGTTGCAAACTTAAATGCAGAGATAGACCTGATCTTGATTCCACAGTTTTGCCAGTGCTCGAAAAACTTTCAAATCTAGCCACCGTTCAGCTAAAGAAGGGAAATATCACTCCGAGCTACTTCTTCTGCCCTATTCTTCAGGTGACTGACTGACGCCAACACCAGCCGATTTTCTCATATAAATGTCTCCTCCTACTTGCTGTAACATGTTTTAGGTATTGCAGGAGATAATGGAAGATCCATACATTGCAGCGGATGGGTTTACATACGAGTACACTGCTATAAGAGCATGTCTTGAGAAACAGAAGGTATCTCCAGTGACTAGGCTCATGCTCCCACACTCTAAGCTTACCCCAAATCTCACATTACGCTCTGCCATACAAGAATGGAAACAACATAATGCAAGTTACTGAACAACGGTCGATAGGCGTAATATATGGAACTAAAACTTGTAGAATTTATTATTTAATGGTCCCACACCCTTGGGATATATGAATTTTTCGCAGTTTTCTGCCTTCTGATTACAACAATATACATAATATATACATAATGGTAGTCTGAGATGTATTGTAAACATTACAGATGTAAACTTAGTTACATTTCAAAATGCTTAGTTTATTTGATATTAGTTATTAACATTGTATAAAGTCTTCAGGAAACTAAATGGGTTAGGCTCTTCGATGATTATACAGTTTCAGTGATGTTTCTACCCTATTTTAGCCTCATTGAGTATTGATTTATATTTTAAAGTAGATGAACCTGTTCCACTGTCTGAACAAAGTTACTGCAGAAAAATTGCCTGTTTCAAGAATGTAGCACGCAACAACCTCCGGACGAAAAAGGCATCCATCACTCTGTATCTCGAGTTGCAAATGTAAGTACAGCTAATTTCATTAACATTACCCACAGTAACCTGATTATTATTTATCTTCCCTTCACATTTGCTTGTTTCATTCGTCGTCCGACTGTAAATTGCTTTTTGCTCACAAACCTTCCTGAATCTACTCGAGGCCTTTGACCTGTTCTAAGGACCATCTTTATGGGGCTCCCAGCATGTAACTCTTGACCGTTGTTGCCTGATTATCCACACATGGAAACAAGTATGTGTAAGAAAAAACATAATGCTTACGACTTGCCGAATTTATTCTTCTACTGAAATGGTTTACTACTAAATCTTGATGGTATAGCTTACAAGCTTCAAGAGATGTATTCCGGTTCTAAGCAAGAAAGAAGGTACATTGGTTGGTACTTGGTAACAGACGATGTATACGAGTTATATTTAATATTGTTTTGTTTTACTGATTTACCTGGCTTGTGACTGATGATACAGGCCGTGAATGTACAGAATACGACCAAGGTGCGTGGCCATAGAAGCTGGCTTCATTTGATTCACTCATACCAAGTTCTTTTAATCTGTTAATCTCTGGCAAAATAACAGTGCCAAGATCTGGCCTGTCCTTCTTCCTCAACTCAGCACACTGGATAGCAATTTTTGCAAACGCAAGGGCTTCCTCGACAGGCCAATCTGGAACTGTGGGATCCAACATATCCACAAAGGTACCCTTCTCTATAGCCCTTGCAACATAATGAGCTAAACCCATTGGGGGTCTTGCTGTAATAATTTGAAGCAACATGATCCCCAATGAGTAAACATCTGATTTTGTTCCCAACATTCCTGTTTGCTGATACTCTGGATCAATATAACAAAATGTTCCTGCTGCTGATGTCATTCGATATTGTGTTACATTATCGGCCATTGACGGTGGCACCAACCTAGCCAACCCCACGTCACTGATCTTACTTGTGTAATTCCTGTCTAAGAGTATATTTCCGGGTTTGAGATCCCTGTGTACAAGAGGCTCTGGTTTTGTTTGATGAAGAAACAAAAGTGCTGTTGCAATTTCAGCTGCTATTTTGAATCTTATGTTCCATGGAATTGGTGGAGTATCTCCTCTTCGAAATAGTCTGTCGTCTAAGCTACCGTTATCCATGTATTCATAAACCAAGCATCCATTTTCTGGACAGGCTCCTAGTAACAATACCATGTTTGGATGTCTAATGCAGCTCAATATCTCAACCTGCATTATCATAATCATCAATTAGAGTCAGAACCTTGAGAAAATCCATAATCCTGAAATCTCAGAAAGAAATATTTCCATGGCTTTCATAGGAGCCGGGTCGTTCAAAGCTCCATTCCCCAACTATGTTTTACTTTCATTAATATAATTATGCTGCATACCTCTTGCTGGAATTGTTGCATTCCTTGTGCTGCATCTGATCTTAGAAGCTTAACAGCAACAGGTGTGTGGTCGATAGTGGTTCTGTATACAGGTCCATATCCTCCTTCACCAATCTTTGAGGATTCAGCGAAGTTATTAGTGGCATATTCAATCTCTTGTACTGTATACCTTCTGTACCTACAGTAATTAAAAGAACTAGGGACTTTATTCTTGTCTTCTGCCTCACAGTGGGATTTGATCTCCGCTTCCATCGCTTTACGAGCTTCCATTTGCGCTACCTTTTGTGACTTGTGCGCTGCTTCAAGAGCTTCTTGGGTCTTTAACTGTTCAATCTTAGCTTGTTCAAGTGCCTGCTCTTGAGCTGCCTTGGCTAGCTCATATTTACAATTTTCCTGCATCTTCCATCTCTGCAGGTCATGAGCCTAAAAAACCATAACCAGAGTTAAAAATTCCATATGATTTCGTCGATTATTGTTCTCACCATTAAATTCCTCATACTCGGCCTACGTTTCGACGGTATAACTTCAGTCTTAAATTAAACCTCAAAAAGTAAGAAACTTACAGTTTGTTTAGCTGTGATTGCATCTTTGCATGCCTTACTGTACAAGTCCATCGTTTGTTGTAGCTCCATTTTCAGTCGCATCATCTCAAGTTCTATTTCTTTCTGCAGTGCAGAAAACAATCGAAATCGTCAGTTAGGTAAGTGTTTCTATCTCTTTCTGTAATGATGAAAGTTTTGCCTACTGACGCAAGAAAAGTTCTACTTACATTAGCTGTTGCAGTTTCTTCCGAACTTCCTGAAATTTCATCTACGAAATCGTAGCCCGATTGAGAGAGTCTTTGGCTGCTTCCAGGGCTGCCGTTGCTGCTATTACTGCTGACGGTGCTATGACTATCATAGGGATAATCTTGCTGTTTTGCAGCTACTGGACTACGGGCAAAACGGTCATGAGGGTTCTTGGCCAAGTTGTTTTTAATAGGAGCATTCTTGTTGGTATGTTTAAGTCTATCCCTTGGAGGCGTTTGTGCTAGATGGTGTTCAACGCTCTTGGTACCGAAACTAGGTCCAGCTCTTCTTTCCACTGGTACTGGCCCTGGTCCTCTTCGGCTTGGTCCCCTAGCGTACATCGATCTGCTTCGGCACATTCCGCAATCAAGAAAACGTGACAGACCTGGGAGTCTAGATCCTGTACTCTTTCTATGTGAGCGACGTGGTGAATTAACAACGGTTCGATAATTGTCGTTACACGTCTCCCTGGAGTACAGGATCCCAACTCCCATTAATAAATTAGAATGCAAAAACTTTCAAACACAAAAGTCGGTCTACAATTTTTTGTTCTATGACCAGCTCAATGGCAATGCACAACCACAAGTATGGGTGCATTCCCATTTTGGATTAGGTTGTTTGTTCTTGCTGCATTTGGGTTCAGTGTTCAGAAGCACTACACCCTAATAGTATCATTTTTATCTATGCTAGCTTTAGCTTATGACTAAGATTATATCTGAAAACTTACGTGTTGGAATCCTCGGAATCAGAGTTATCGCTCGCTGATAGATGTTTAGGTGGAAGCGCATCAACTACCTTTGGAGATGATTGATTTCTAGCTGGAGCTCCAACTGGTACAGGTCGACTTGCAGACCTGATTGTCACTGCCTTTGATTTTGATATAACATGTACATTACAGAAATCCGGCGCAAGTTTTACGACTGCACTTGGTACCTCTTGTTTCTTCATAAAGTTCCTGCTTGTTTATACCAAAAAGATTGATAAGGTTTCATATTTTTAACATTTTATTGCGAAACATGTGCAGGATACGCAACTTAATCAACAATGCTGGAATGCGAGTGCATGATATCCTAAACATGAGATTAGCAGCAGAGAGGTTGGTTAGCTGTTTCGTGCGTTTTTATTTCTTATGGCACTTATTTGGATAGAGTTACTGAAATTTCTTATGCAAAACTATGTTCGTTCACCTACTAGTTTGAGAGAGAGACCTTGTGATGGCATTCCTGTGAGATGCACCCAATACAACATAAGTGATATAGTTGGAATCAACGTAATCAGCAATAGTCCTGGGAACATCTGTATCCTCCAAGACCACCTCCTTTGATATAAACTGTGCCCCATCATAAGAATTTTAATCAAGGAAGAATGGGAAATGAAAAAAGAAAAAGCACAATGGGAGGAGATTCTTATGAATGTGTTCATTCCTCATAATCATCAAATGCGCATACTACTTACCCCTTTACGTGCACAAAAACCGCGAAAGGGAAGGAAAAGCTGCTGAGATTCAGATGATTCAGCCGGATCTTTGTTTGAATCGTTGCTCCCATGAGAACTTCCATCACTTTGATCTACAAAAACACCCACAAAGGCCATTATGTTATGGACACGAAATGCTGCCACAAGCAATGCAGATGAAATGAAGGAGATGAAAAATGAATGAACCGAGGAACCTACAACTTTTGACCTTCACATGGAGAAGGATGATAGACTGGTTGGAGATGGGAAGGTTTTCAATTGCCCATTTTAAAGCAAACTGACTGTTCTTATCCTTATCAATGGCCACCACCACGTTAGGCATTCCTAATTCATCATCACCTCGGACGCTGTGTCCCATGCGGGAGAGGAGGAAGAGATGGTTGAAGCTAGAAAAATACGTTCCTGCACCACACCACAAGAACAAGAACAACGAAAGGCAACCACCAGTACCGAAGGTACCGTGGAATGCAAAGAAGAGGTTGGAAACAACTCAGGCTAGACCTCTTCTCCTCACCCCATTGATTTTTCTTTTCTTTTTTATACGCTTTGAATTAGTCTTTTCTTTTTTACAAATTTTGGTGGAGATTTTATGGTGGGAATGTCACCCAAATATGGATTCCCAACTGTATGGCATTGTCATAAACCATAGATTTTTCTGTTTTTGTTGACATAACTAACTTAAAAGGTGGTTAGTTTTTTAAAAACAAACATCACTAGATAGATCTCACCTTTTAGGATAGTTGTACTGCTCTTGGCTTTTTAACAGAAACAAGAGCCTAACAATATGCAACAACCTAGCCACCTTGGTGGCATATGTCGAATTTCGGTTTAACTATGATTTAGGTCACTAGGAGTGGAAGGAAGTTGTGTATGTTGTCTCCTCTTGCCAAGTAACTCGGCAAGCCTATGATCAGATTCTGACTCGGTTCGAATCGAATATCAGACGTTTACTTTATTCGAATTTTTTATTGTCTGACTCGACTCTTGCATCTGACTCAGGGTGTTTGAGTCGGGTATAATTTCGTAGCTGATTTGTCTGAACACATTTAATCAGATTTAAAAGAAGAAAAAATACAGCATTTTCGGATTTAAATACAGCATCAATCAAAGAAGAAAAAATACACACACATGCTGCTTATTGAACGCATAAAGATAGCTAGCTTGACATCATCTCATCCCATTAATTAACTGCAGCTAGCTAACAACTGGGTCTGATCAAAAAAAAAGAAGCTATTAACTGGGTGATAGCATCACTACAAATATTACTCACCGTGTTGGTGGTATACCCTTGCATGATAATAGATCTAAACTCTTGCAACAACAGTTACACGATGAGAAAGGAAGCAAGCATCCAATTCTCCTGAAATAAGAGCAGTCTTCACATGCAGGAGGTGCTGGGGGAGGTGGCGGGGGCACGAGCTTTTCACAACAACATTGCTCATACCAATTCAGTTTATACGTATTATAAGCAGCAGCTGCGCACTCAGACCTTTCTTTTGAAAGGCCTTTCTCGTTACAATATTCCTCACATAGAGGGTTGTGAATGCAACGTTTCCCGTCGCGGTGTTTAAACTTTTCAGATGTTTGGTTACCCTCACATATCTCGTAATTATATGGTTCAGATTCAGTGACATTAAATTCGGAGGCAGGAGGAAGGGGTGGTTTTTCCGGAGAGGAGGGTGTTTCACAACAACACTTGCATCTGAGGGTGGGGGACTTTGCAAGGCACTTATCCGTGTCCTTGACCATTGAAAGTTCCAACTTTGAACACTCTGATTTACACCAACTTGTGCAGGCGCTGGACTCCGGGTCGTTAATATGTCCCCTATTTCAATCCATATATATGTCCCCAGGAACACACATATTCTTCCACGCCGAAACCATCTCTACAAATATAAATTAATTAAACGCCATAACAACAATTAATTTGTGAAAGAAAAAAATATTAGCTATATATAGGGAAACTCAAATATGTTAGATCTGGTACTATTGAAGCGGGAATCAGAAAAAAACTAAGAAGAAAATGAAGACATTTCTATTCAATAATAATCTGGGAGTTTCATAAACATACCGGCATAGACAAAGATGGATAAAACTATTGCGAAGACACTGTAACTAGAAAAGAACCCTGGGGATCTTTTCTTAGCTTTTGCTGTCATCTTCATTTCTAATTCGACACACAGACTACCTGCAATTCTAGTTTACTGTGTGTTCCAGGTTTCCCTTGCCATGCTTTTGAAATAGGTGATTATCTACAGTTGTGTTTTATCCGGCAATTCAAGGCCGGCAACATATTTTATGCGCACGTCACACGTTGTAAGAGATGTCAACGCTGCGCTGTCCAAGGAGGCAACACTATAGCTCAATGTTGTTGTAAGTTATTGATGATAGAAAGTACATTGTGTTGATTGATAAAAACGGTTCTCTTACAAGAGTACATGAGCTAGAGTGAAAGACAAGTAACATAGTAAAACATAAAACAATAAATTGTAAAGTCTAACATATTAAACTGAGGACCAAAAGGTAAAACAGAGTTACTCTAACACTCTCCCTCAAAGTGAAGCAGAGTACTGAATCAGTTTGAACCTCAACTCATAAAAATGGGAAGCAGTTAATCCTTTTGTAAGAATGTCAGCAAGTTGCTCAGAGGAAGGGACAAAGGTGACCATTACATCACCAGATTCAAGTAGTTCTCTGACCATTTGATACTTGATTTCAATGTGCTTAGTCCTTGCATAAAAGCTGAGTTTGAAAGCAGAAAAGTTGCACCAAGATTGTCAAGGTAGAACTTGAATGGTCTTGTAAGAGAAATTTCCAATTCTTCAAGAAGTTGAGATAGCACATAACATTTCATGATGAAAGCAAACTGACTGCTTTGTACTCAGTTTTTGTTGAAGATTTAAAGAGGTTATTGGTTGTTTCTCAGATGACCAGCAGATGCAAGGAATTTCCTAAAAAAAATAGGGCTTTTCACAAAAATAGGCCCGTTTTTTTGGTGCTTTTCATTTCTAGGCCACTTTTTTTATTTATTGCTAGACTAGGCAAGTTTTGACCAAAAGTGATGGATGGAAAGTTAGCTACAGTTATCTTCCAGCTGTCCATATCTTCTTAGCTAAAAAGACGTTTTAGTCCTTCAAATCTTCATCAACGACACAGATTGCATAATAAAGAGAACGGCAAAGATGTAGTCTTCGATTATCGAAACCATCACTGCCAAACACCATCAATAATTTCTTCACAAACTGAACCTTAATCTACTTTGCTTCTCAATTTCTATCAAACCCTTTTTCTTCACTAATGAGCAGAAGAAAGAAAACGGAAGGAGAAGAAAACAAAGAAGAAGAAGATAAGAAGAAGAAGAATGAATTAATCCTCGATAGCAACACGTGATGTCGTCTGGTTCTCAGATAATTAGGCTCGAGTGGTTTATCATGGCCAGCTTCAACAATAGCATAATCTCCACTGCAAACCAGCTTCAACAAAAACACCTGCTGTACCAGCCCTGTATCCTAGACATACATCTAATCATGGCAACAACTCAGCCCACAGCTGCAATCTAACCAAACCATTTCAACCATTTCAAAAATGCATATATCAATTCGGTACCAACCACTGCAGCAGAATGGCTTCACTGCATCTGAAGTCCCAACCATCAAACTCTATGTTTCCCTTCTTCTCAGCTTCTCCTTCTCTAACCATCACAACCACTACTGATTCTAATTAACCCCAATTTGTAAAGACCTTCTACAGAACTCAAAAATTCAACACAACCACCAAAAATTGCAGTAATAAGGAGGTACAGAAAATCCTATTCTTTCCTTCCCCGTCAGCCACCATAATCAACAACATCAATTACCCATTTCTCTCAATTCACTGACAACACCACCCCAAAATTCTTACCCCAAAAATCAAATGAAAATTTTTGAACACATCCCCTAGAGCCTGTTAACACATCAATTTTCGGTACCCATTCTAGCATCAATATTAAACAGAATCAGTTGCCTCATGAATATGAATCGAACCCCCAGCTCCTTCTTACAATCATATACACCAACCATTCTCAGTTCATACTTCTCCGACCACCAGCTGCACCATCACAGATACATCATCTGTAATTTCAATACCACCATCCCAGACATCATTAGCTCCATGTTCCTATTTCTCAACTGCAGCACTACCAGAATTTTTGTTAAATTCGAAATCTAGCTCAACCCAAAATAAAAAATCGGCTTACGGATAAAAAATCTAGCTTCTTTTCTCCGACCACCAGCTGCACCATCACAGATAAAAAATATAGCTAATGTTCATACTGTTTACAAGTAACATCTAGTCTAAGTGATGTTCAATAACCATATCCAGAATCCAGAATTCTTAAAATACAAATTCTTTATGTAAATGCATACCACCCTTTAACTTCTTTTCTTGATTTGCTATAAATCAAAGATTTTATTGAGTAAATACTAGTATATAAGATTACCAGATGGACACCATACATGACGATAATGGAGCCTGGATCTTCTGAATTCCTTCATAGGAAGGAACGGTGAGCTCCCTCATTTTTCTGGCCTTGTGCAACAAGCAGCGGATCAATGATGTTTCTCCACCCATTGTAGTCTATAGCTGAGCCACTATCAGGCAGAGAGAACCCATTCACAAAAAAGAATGGTGTCCCAAACACTCCTCTAGTGCATCCATACTGTACCACCGACAAGAAAGACAAGCACCACTTACATGAGATACGTAAATGATAACACCACGTGAATCCAATAACAGTGATGAGGAGTAACAACAACAAAATTGACTCCACCGAGGGAATTAGGTCTGCTGTTGTGAAAGTACTCCATGCATATCTTAAGAGATAATTAGAAGAGAGATCGAAAGGATTTGATTGTTGAGAAATAGGAAGTTTTGCTAAATTCGAAATCTAGCTCAACTCAATCTGATTCAATCTTCTCTGAATTCAACAACATCATCACCAATTTCTCTTCCTTCTCTCAATTTTGAACTAAATCAATTTGATTCGAACCCATTCTTTTCCTTGTTCTTCTCACAAACCCTAGTTGTCTCCATTTCTTTTTTCTCCATTATCAAGGATCAACGACAATAACAGCAAGTGTTCTTCCTTGAATTAATTTCTCCAATCTATCTCACTAAAATCGATCGAAACTCAAATCTGAGTCGAACCCATTCTTCAATCCATTGTTCCCATAAATTTCTCCATCTCCAGTCCTTTGTTCTTCTTCATCTCCACTGAACCAAACCCTTCTTTTATATCATAAATTAGAACCCAAAATCAGAATCGATCTTGTTTTTGCGTTATTGGGTAGCAGGAATCACCATAGTTTGTTCACTGGTTCTAATCTGTGTTGTTTCGGCTGGTGAAGAACATAGATGGGGAAGAAGAGCGGAGATGGAAGAGAGGAATGAAGGGATTTTAGGGTAATGATGTAAATTGGATATCATTGCCATTCAAAAATCTTCAAGATATCCTGCTCTTAGATTAGGGGTCCAGATAGAAGCACGTGGGGGATAATAATTATGATACTGACACACTACAAAGAGGGCGTTTTTGTAATCTTACCCAGCTCCGGAGATCTCACTATATGATATTTTGGCGAGATATTGACAAGTCAACGCGATAATTTGACCGAGATGGTTAAAGTGGATGGAATCCGTTTAACTTGCCTAGTTTTGCAAGAAATAAAAAAAGTGGCCTAGAAATGAAAGTGAGGGTCCAGACCAGGCCTACTTCTGCATATAATCCAAAAAAATACAGAATCCGGATGTAGAACGTCTAGTGTCAGGGAATCCGCCCAGTCAGAGTTTGAATAGCCGCTGAAGGAGGTGATATCTCCAGCACATAGAGTAATACCAGCATCTATAGTTTCTTTCAAGTGCCCGAGTATGCGCTTAACGCCTTAACCAGAAGAAGATGAGACTTTGTGGGTGCATGCATGAACTGGCATAGTTTACTGCAAATTTGACGTCAGGTCCAGTTAAGGTAATATATTGCAATGCTTCAACAAGGCTTCTACACTGCAATGAATTCATAAGTGGAGTGTCATCATGGATTGACCATTTTTTCTCAGTGGTGACCGGTGTGTTGCAAAGGCTTGCAGTCTAGCATCTTTGATATAGTAGGAAGATCTAAAGTGTACTTTTGTTGTGTGAGAAGTATAAAGTGAGGAAAATTTGTCATGTCAGCTTCAATACCAGGGAAGTAGTGAAGATTTCCAAGGTCTTCCATAGCAAAATGAGAACCAAGTTGAGAGATAATAGAGCTAATGAAGGAAGTATAGATGCAAGTAAGTATAATATCATCTACATATAGAAGTAGGATAGCCATAATACGAGAATTGTTGTAGATGAACATTGACTGATCTGTGAGACCTTTCTTGAAGCCAAGTTGAAGTAGAAAACCACTGAACTTCTCATACCAATCCCTTGGTTCTTGTTTGAAACCATAAATAGCTTTCTTGAGGAGACATACATGAGATGGATACTTAGGATCAATAAAACCTTTAGGTTGCTCCATATAAACAGTTTCAGATTGATCGCCATAAATAAATGCATTTGAAACATCTAATTGTTTGATGCTTTATTGTCTTGTCAAAGAAATTTTAAGAACTCCTCTAATGGTGGTAGACTTGACCATTGGAATAAAGGTCTCATTGTAGTCTATGTCATCTTGTTGAAGATACCATTTAGCTACAAGTCTGAACTTGAATCTGTCCACAGTTTCATCAGCTTTGAGCTTGATCCTATGAACCCACTTGCATCCCAAGATATTTATAGAAGGATCATAGGCAACTAGAATCCAAGTACCATTTTCTTTGAGAGCAATGTACTCATTTTTCATGGAAGTTACCCACTTTGGATCTTTAGCAGCATATTTATAAGTTTTGGGTTCAAGAGGTGCTTTATTTATGAGAGTGGCACACATAGCATGAGGAACATAATAGTTTGTGACAAAGTCAGAGAGATACTTAGGTTTAGTGATGCCATCTCTTAGTCTAGTTATCATAGGATGAATGATAGGTCTTGGTGGTGAGGCTGGTGGTGAAGATGGCAGTACAGTTTGAGCAGTTGGCTCAATAAATGAAGTTGGTATAATGTCCTTTTGAGGTATATAAAGAATAACAGAAGATAGATCAGTATTAATGATACAAATATATAACGGAAAAGATGTTTAATCAAAAACTACATTCCTTGAGAGGTATACTTTTTTAGAGTGGTTGTCATAGCATCTATATCCTTTGTGGTTAGTGTTATTGCCAATAAAAGTGCATTTAAAGGATTCTGCACTTAATTTATCTTGCTTGTAAGCTCCAAGATAAGGGAAATAGGTACAACCAAACACTTTAAGTGAAGAATAATCAGGTGAATGTTAAAATAATACATCAAATGGAGTCACAAACTGAAGCAGCTTGGAAGGAGTTATGCTAACTAGATTTGTTGTTGTAAGAAATGAATTAAACCAAAAATGCTTAGGTAAGAAATCTTGGAGTGTAATTGTATTAGCAACTACTGCGATATGTCTAATTTTCCTCTCTGCCATGCCATTTTTCTGTGGTGTATGAGGATAATAAGAAGAAACAGTAATTCCAACTTCATTTAAATAGCACTTAAATTGACCCTTGACCAGCTCAAAATCCCATCACACTGAAAAGTTTGAAGCTTTGATGATAAGAGATTTTCGTTTAAAGTCCTGAAGTGTTTAAAGCAACTCTCAGACCTTTCTTTCATGGGATAAACCCAATGAAAATGATTAAAATCATCAACAAAGAGAATGAAATATGTGTAACCAAGTGTAGAAAGGTGAGATGAAGGTCCCTATATATCACAACGAATTAAGGAAAATGGTGATGTGGATTTTTAATTTGTTGTAGTAAAGAGTTCGTTCAAGACTTGTGAAAGTTCGATTTTTAAATTAAATTTCTAAGCTAAACAAAGATAAACTTAAATAAAGTGATATCAAGATTTTAAAATTAGACCAAGACTCCGGATTCCACTATTCCTTTAACTGATTGGTTGGTAAAGATTATTTCAAGAATTATTATTAAGCCATTTTTCACATTAACTCACTCATATATGTAAGGTTTCCAAACATTAAATTGTAATCCCTAAGCATGAATTATCAAAGAAATATTCTGAGCATAAGACATCAAATTGATTCACAACTAATTAAGAAAAATCATTTTCATCTCATAAAACACACAATTATAATGATCTTAGTGGATTAAATTAAATTAATAATAATTGAAATTATAAAAAGAAATTACCAATCAAGCATAAGTGAATAGTTTCCTCCGTCGCCTTGGTCAAGGGAGAATTAGCTCATCATCATATTGGAAACACGCTCAAAAGTTGATTCATTGTTCAAAGTGTTTACAAATGATGAAAAATGGGAGAAAATAATTAAAACCGGGTTTGTAACAATTATATTTGTTATAAACCGAACTGTTACAGAGAACGATAAATAGTAATTGTCGTTAATATTGTAGCGTAAACGACTATCGCATGTGCGTCTTATGTTCTTGGTGTTCTTCACAGCAGCAGAAATGGAAGTTCTCTGCAACTTGATTTTCTCTCTCTCTAATGTTCTGAACTCTCCCTAATCACTTTGTAGCCCTTCTACAACATCACAACATCCTATTTGTACATCTGAACAACAATATATCTCGTCTTGATTGCAAAATATTCTTCATTATTCTCCATGCAGGGTACGGATTTTTCTTCCTCTGATTTTGATTTTCACACGCTTTACAGCTGTAATATCTCTATATTTATCTTCTACACGCTCCAAATGGTTGCTTAACTCTACCGTACATGTTTAAACTCACTACAGCTCATAAAATCCTGTGATTGTCTCACTTTGTACACGTACTCCCTGTTTTCTTCTCTCCGATGATGTAGCCCAAATTCACCGGTTCTGATGGACTTACCAATCCTGTTAAGCTGAAACAGGCCCAATCCAACCAATTGTAATGTTGTAATGTCCCTAGAAGTCGTCCAAAATCAAAATAGCCATTAACGGGTTTATAAAATACGTAACTCCCTGAATTACATAATCTAGTTTCCATCCAATTCTAACCCAAAACATTGATCGTACAATGCCTGTTAAGATCAATCAAGTCGAACCATGAAGTTTCAGCCATTGAGTCTACTTCTAGCACCCCCAAAAATCAAGCCCTAATCTGTTCTTCAACTGCAATAGTTTCCCGCCAAAACTGGAATTTTGAACGATGAAGATGGGTAGCCCCCTATCCAGAGTAGGGGTACGAATAGTGACTGGCGCCCCGGATGCAAATAGTTAATAAGGTTCCCCTTAGTAATTGAGGTGCCGCTTATCTAAACTGAGAGTCCGAATAGCAAATCTCCTCCGGGGTTCCAAATAACACTTTTTGAGCAACTTTTTACACACAAGTGTATTTCTCCAAAAACACCTACACAAACATAAAAACACCATAATAAGTACAAAATCAAGCACTAACAATAGAGACACTGAGGACAATTCGACACAAAAATGTGTCTATCAAAAACCCCCAAACTTATTATTTTCTAGTCCTCGAGCAAAACTAATCTAGAAAATAAAATGACTACACTTAGCACGTGCAGCAAGCCGTTAAACCGCTAGGTGGCCCTAGCGGCGGAGTGTTATCTCTGGAGGGTTTACCAGAGGTGTACACACAAAACCTTTACTCCGGACCCTAGATATCTACGCACAACCTTGGAAGGCACTAAAGAATCTCCTTGGTTGGCATACTCTCATTGACTACAGGAGGAAGTACCTTGATGCGAAATTCCAATTGTTGTACATGAGTTTGCACTCAACATACGAAAATTCATATATAAGTGACAGAGCTCTACTTAGATAGTTTCTGGACATCATAACCGGAATCATCCAATCACATGGAAATATTAAGAAGATGGATAAAGAGAAAAAATTGATGGTTTAAAGTGAACGGTGTTTCCCATATCTGTCTGAAGGCCTCTGCCAAGATGAACCTATCATAATGGACTGAGATACCGGTCTGACTAATATCAACACAACTAGCATATACAAGGGGACCAGTGGTCGATAAACCTAACTCCAGGTCAACACAACTGGCATATACAAGGGCACCAGTGGTCGACTTTATTGAATTTATTTCGGTTGGTCTGATGGTCTGGTCTCAACTTTTTTTTTTTTTTGGTATCTCAATCACTCTATTTCACCTAGAAATGGTAACAACTTGAATCGTGTGCCCCACCAAATCATTTAAGAAATAAAAACAGAAGGGATTAGGATTCAACGAGATATGGCGAAACTACCATGTTTTTTTTAATTCTAACACCTGAGCTCTGTGCTTTTATGAATAGACTCTTTAGATATTTCCATCTAATCATATTGGTTCCTCAACTCCTATAACCAAGATGTTCCCATCCACTTAGATTGGTTAGTGCCAATCTTAATAAGCATAAATTTCTAAGCTCTGGAGTTTATTTATTGCAACTAAAAGATAACAAAAAGTTTCTTCCCCAACCCAAACTTAAATCTAACATTGTCCTCAATGTTTCTAATGAAAGCGCAATACCAAAAAGTAAAGTAACATGAGGAATCAGTAAAGAGAGAAGTCGGAAAGATAGTACTTGGGTGAAGAGAGAAATCAAAAACTAATATACTACATACAATCGCCTCGATGGCCAATCAAGGGTAAGCAGGGTCCTCCAGAGGGACCTCCTCAACATCACCTGTAGAAAAGGGCTCTAAAAAGGGTTTCAATCTCTGACCGTTAGCCTTCGAAGAACTACTACCATTCGGTGTATCGATCTCAACATCTCCATTAGGAAAGACAGTGCGAACAATAAAAGGACCCGTCCACCGAGAACGTAACTTCCCGGGGAAAAGATGCAAGCGGGTATCATACAGAAGAACTTTTTGACCTGGAGAAAATGAATTTCTTAAAATATTCTTATCATGCACAAGTTTCATTTTGTTCTTACACTCCTTAGCACTATCGTATGCATCTCTACGAATTTCTTCCAACTCATTGAGCTGGAGTTTCCTATGGGCTCCTACCTTTTCGAGTGAAAAATTTAGCTGCTTAACAACCCAATATGCTCTAACTCAACAGGTAAGTGACATGCCTTGCCATACACAAGTGGATAAGGTGACATTCCAATTGGGGTCTTAAACGCAGTACGGTAAACCCATAAGGCATCAGTAAGCCTAGACGACCAGTCTTTCCGATTAGGATTCACTGTTTTCTCTAATATACGTTTTATCTCCCTATTGGAAACCTCTACTTGACCAATGGTATGTGGATGATACGGGGTAGCTACCTTATGTGTAATACCATATTTCTTTATCAAAAGCCTAAAAGGTCCATTACAAAAGCGCGACCCTCCATCACTAATTATAGCACGCGGTGTACCAAAAGGTGTAAGTATATTATCTTTCAATAACTCAACCACAACTCTATGATCATTGGTTTTACACGCAACCGCCTCAATCCACTTAGAGACATAGTCTACAGCGACAAGGATGTATAATTTACCAAAATAATTAGGAAACGGACCCATAAAGTCAATACCCCACACATCAAAGACCTCAACAACTAAAATAGGGTTCAAGGGCATCATGTTCCTACGGGAAATGGTTCCTAATTTATGGCAACGCTCACAAGTAACATAGTGACTATGGGATTCTTTAAACAACGAAAGCCAATAAAATCCACACTGCAATATCTTAGTAGCTTTCTTCTTAGCACTAAAGTGACCTCCACAAGCATGATCATGACAAAAGGAAATAATACTGGACTGGTCACTCTCAGGTATACATCTCCTAATTATCTGGTCTGGACAGTACTTAAACAAATAAGGATCATCCCAAAAGAAAGGCTTAACCTCGGCTAAAAACCTAGAACGATCTTGTTTACCCCGATGTTGGGGCATTCGACGAGTAACAAGATAGTTCACTATATTCGCATACCAAGGCAATTGGGTAAGAAAGAACAGTTGTTCATCAGGAAAGCTATCCCTTATAGGAAGGGAATCATCAGGGGAATCAACAACTATCCTAGACAAGTGGTCTGCTACTACATTTTATGCACCCTTTGTGTCTCTAATGTCCGGAGAAAACTCTTGCAACAAAAGGATCCACCTAATCAATCTAGGCTTCGTATCCTTCTTAGACAAAATATATTTTAAAGCAGCATGATCAGTATATATTACGACCTTAGAACTTAAGAGATAGAGTCTAAACTTGTCTAAGGCAAAAACAATGGCTAACAGTTCCTTATCCGTAGTGGTATATTTCAAATGGGCATCATTCAGAGTTTTGCTAGCATAGTAAATCACATGAAGTAATTTGTTCTCTCGCTGACCTAGCACAACACCAATAGCATAATCTGAAGCATCACACATGATCTCAAAGGGTAGGTTCCAGTTGGGTGCCTGGACTATGGAGGCGGTAGTGAGTAAAGTCTTAAGCTTCTCAAAAGCCTCTAAACAAGCATTATCAAAGACAAACTTAACATATTTTGCAAGAAAATTGCAAAGAGGTCTAGAAATCAAGCTAAAATCTTTAATGAGTCGACGATAAAAACCTTCATGCCCTAAGAATGACCTAACATCTTTTACGGTTTTTGGGACCTGTAAAGTTTTAATAAGGTCAACTTTGGCTCTATCTACCTCTATACCCTTCGAAGATACGATATTCCCTAGAACAATTCCTGAACGAACCATGAAGTGACATTTCTCCCAATTAAGCACTAAATTATTTTACTTACACCTAGTCAAAACTAATGACAAATGATGCAAGCACTCATCGAAAGACGAACCAAACACTGAAAAATCATCCATAAAGACCTCTAAGAACCGTTCTACCATGTCAGAAAATATGCACAACATACAACGCTGAAAGGTCGCAGGGGCATTACATAGCCCGAAAGGCATGCGTCTATACGCAAAGGTACCAAAGGGACATGTAAAAGTGGTTTTCTCTTGGTCTTCTTGGGCTATGATAACCTGATTATAACCGCAGTAACCATCTAAAAAGCAATAATGGCTACGCATTTGGTCGATGAAGGGAAGGGGAAAGTGGTCCTTCCTAGTGACCTTGTTAAATTTCCTATAGTCAATACATACATGCCAACCCATAGTCACCCGGGTTGGGATTAACTCATTGTTATCATTCTGGACTACAATAATACCGGATTTCTTGGGAACAACCTGAACGGGGCTGACCCACTTACTGTCTGAAATGGGGTAGATAATGCCTGCATCTAACAGCTTAAGAACCTCGGTTCGAACTACTTCTTTCATATTAGGGTTCAGTCGACGTTGCATCTCCCTAGAAGGTTTGGTGTCACTCTCTAAATAGATATGATGCATACAATCAGTAGGACTTATACCCTTAATGTCTGCTATGGTCCACCCTAAAGCTTCCTTGTTATTCTGAAGGACAGTCACTAGCCTACTTTTCTGATCACTATCCAAGTCGGATGCTATAATCACGGGTAAAGTTTCAGATGGGTCTAAAAACACATACTTCAGGGTATCTGGTAATGGTTTAAGGTCCAACTTAGGAGGCTTTTCTATCGAAGGAACTAGGGTAGACTTAGAAACGAGTAGAGGTTCGAACTTAGGTTTCCAGCCATTACTAGTGTCTATCAAAGGGGTTGAATCTAACAAATCATTAAACTCATTAATCACATCGTCATCATCAAAATCAATCCTAAAGTGGGCTAGGCATTTCTCTAATGGATCTTCTAACAAAGTGTTTGGTAATGACTCCTCGACTAATGTTCCTATCATGTTCACCTCTTTTATGCTTGAATCATCTAGTTCAGAGGGTAGCTTACTAATATTAAAAATGTTCAGCTCAATAGTCATATTACCAAAAGACAAATTCATAATACCATTTCGACAATTAATGATCGCATTGGATGTAGCTAAAAACGGGAGACCTAAAATCACTGGTATTTGGTTCTCTGGGTCAGGGACAGGTTGGGTATCTAGGATAACAAAATCCATCGGATATATAAACTTGTCGACCTCAATAAAAACATCCTCGATCACACCACGAGGAATTTTAACGGACCTATCAGCTAACTGAAGTGTCATATGGGTAGGTTTCATCTCACAAATTCCTAGCTTAAGGTACACATGGTATGGGAGTAAGTTCACACTGGCTCCTAAGTCAAGCAAATATTTATCGACGCGGTATTTACCTATTGTTAAAGAAATAGTATGGGGACCCTGGGTCTTTATACTTAGGAGTAGTGGTATTCTGAATAATAGAACTCACATGACTAGCTAGGAAGGCTTTCTTCTGGACATTAAGTTTTTGCTTTCGCGTACACATATCCTTAAGAAACTTGGCATAAGAGGGAATCTGCTTAATCGTATCTAACAATGGGAGGTTGATAGTAACCTGCTTAAAAAACTCCAATATATCATTAAAGTTGGACTCCCTCTTAGTTGGAACTAGCAGCTAGGGGACCGGGGCTCTGGGAACAAAGTCGGGCTCAGCAGGACCCTCATTGGTCTCTTTGGAGACTCTATCAGTCTCCTCATTTTCTGGCTCAGAAGGGTGAACTACAACATGTTCACTATCAGGCATGGAAACCTTATTGTCAACTTTCTTTCCACTCCTAAGGGTTGTAATAGAATTCACATGATTGTACGATTTCTCTCCTTTAGGGTTAGGATCAGTTTGACTAGGGAACCTTCCATCTTCTCTTTCACTAAGAAACTTAGCTATTTGGCCGACTTGAAGTTCTAATTTAGAAAGATACTGGGAATTATTCTTAAAATTCTGCCTGGTTTCTTCTTGAAAACCATAGTGGTTCTTTGATAACATCTCATGGTTTTTTCTAACATAGTACGAGTTTCTTCTAAGGTGGAAATCTTTTTCTCATTCTGAAACTGGGGTTGACCTGAAGAGTTCTTAGCATAACCAAAACCTAGGGGAGGATGAGAATTACTAGACTGTCCTTGATTCTGACCCTTAGACCAGGAAAAATTAGGAAGGTTTCTCCAACCAGGGTTGTAAGTCTCGCAGTATGGGTCAAACTTTTGACGGTTCTCAAACCTAACATTGTTATAGACAGCATGGGCTTGCTCTTCACTAACCTGACCATCCTAAAACGAGTTATAGGGTTCTACTCCACAACTAGACACTTGAGAGGTTCTTCAACAAGAGACCTATGTTTAGGATGATTCAATTCCAAAGCTTCTAACCTTCTAGACAAAGCAGCAAACTTAGCATCTGACCCGAAGCTTGTATCTACCACATTGGGGCTACTTCTATTGACCAAGAGTCTTTTGGGGGGTTCAACACAAGACTCCCACTGTTGGGATTTTTCAGCGACAACTCCTAAGAAGGTACAAGCATCATCAACACTTTTACTAGTGAACTCACCAAAGAACATAGACTCGACCATGGCTTTGGTTGAATAGTCTAAACCATCAAAAATAATCTCTACAAATTTCATCTTATCAAATCCATGGTGAGGACACTGGGATAGGAGATCATTGAATCTCTCTAAAAACCTATAAAGAGACTCTCCCTCTTGTTGCACACTAGCACTAATTTTCTGCCTAACAGCTGCAGTTTTATGCTTAGGGTAGAATTTTATATAGAAAGCAGCAATAAGTTCCTGCCATGTTTCAATGGATTCAGATGGTAAGTTGTTCAGCCAGGTCTTGGCTTTATCTCTCAAGGAAAAGGGAAACATCTTAAGTTTCAAGACTTCATCAGTAAGGTCTTTTATTATAATTGTCCCACAAATTTCCTCAAAACCTAATATGAAAATACGGATTCTCATCATCTTTCCCTAAGAATATAGGGATCATCTGAAGAATACTAGTTTTTATCTCGAAATTAGTCGTAGTGGATGGCAATTTAATGCACGAGGCTCGGGTGGACCTAGTTGGGAACATGTAATCTTTCAAAGTTGCCGTCGCTGGCACAAATGAAGTACTAGGGGTATTTTCCACACGAAGAGACAGATTCTCAAAACTGAAGTTTCCAAAAACAGGCTCTCAAAAGAAGAGTCTTCGAGATCCCCGCTTCCACAAGAAGAACTACTAGGTTTTTCACTAATCAATCGACCTAGATTATATCTTTTCCAAGCCCGTTCTCTAATGACCTCGGGCATACACTAGAAAAACAAATAGAAGAAATAAAAGAATCCTAAAGGAAGGGAGGTTATAAGCAAACACAAAGCAGGCTGACTCCACCAAAGCAAACCTAAAGATTTCTAGCAAACAAAAAGCATGATGGCTCCACTTAGATTGTTTCTAGACCAGCTTCTATTCTTTAGAAAAGGAACTCGTTACAATCTGAGCAAACCTCTCTTGAATCAATCCGAGTTAAAATAAGTTGAATAGAGACGAGGGAAGCTGCGTGGAGCTTTGATACCTAAGGCCTCACCGGCGTTACAAGGCGGCGTATTAAACTTACAGAAACCATCATGAACTTCAAAGTATGCTCACAAGAGTAACCAATATTTTTCGAATGACTTTCCTATTAAGCTGGTTACCCTATAGGTCTTTTTGTCAAAATTTTAGTCTTAGGTTCGCGTTTGGTTTCTTTTTCCTAAGGCGGGAAAGAAGAGAACGGTGATGAAATCCTAACCCCTATCTTGTATGGCCATTCCTTTCCCTTTACTAGGAAATTAAAGCAGCCATTTTCAATTCCTCAGCATATATGCAAAGGAAGGAATACGGTAAACCCGCTGACAGGGGATTCGCGGGTGTTTAGATAAACTTACCTCCCGTTCCAGACGGGGGATGAACCGCTGAAGTTGACTCGGGCCACGACTCCTATGTCATGTACGAACCCGAGGAGCCGAGGCGATATCGTAATCGATGTCCTTCTCTACAAACAGTTTATATTTAAACTATCCTTCCGTAGGGTTTAAAAATAAAAAAAAAAGTCCCAAAGTCCACAGTCCAAAAATATAGTGCAAAAGAAAAAGAAAGTCTAAAAAAAAAAAAAAAAAAAAAAACTTCTAAAGAATAAAAACAAAATAAAATGTCTCTCTCTCTCTCTGTTTTTTTTATTAATTTTTCTTCCTCTTTTCTTTCGCTCCTTTCGCTTTGCTTTTACTCCAAATCTCTAAGTATCTTTGGAAAATTTTTCTTTCGCTCCATAATCTGTAAGGAAAAGACAAAAACCCAAAAACGTAACGAAAAAGAAAATAAAAACCTAAAAAAAAAAATCTAAAAACTCTAGCCTAAAGACAAGTCCGCGTTGGCGGCGCCAAAAATTGATGTGGATTTTTAATTTGTTGTAGTAAAGAGTTCGTTCAAGACTTGTGAAGGTTCGACTTTTAAATTAAATTTCTAAGCTAAACAAAGATAAACTTAAATAAAGTGATACAAGATTTTAAAACTAGACCAAGACTCCGGATTCCACTATTCCTTTAACTGATTGGTTGATAAAGATTATTTCAAGAATTATTATTAAGCCCTTTTTCACATTAACTCACTAATATCTGTAAGGTTTCCAAACATTAAATTGTAATCCCTAAGCATGAATTATCAAAGAAATATTTTTGAGCATAAGACATCAAATTGATTCACAACTAATTAAGAAAACCCATTTTCATCTCATAAAACACACAATTATAATGATCTTAGTGGATTATATTAAATTAATAATAATTTAAATTATAAAAAGAAATTACCAATCAAGCATAAGTGAATAGTTTCCTCCGTCGCCTTGGTCAAGGGAGAATTAGCTCATCATCATATTGGAAACACACTCAAAAGTTGATTTCATTGTTCAAAGTGTTTACAAATGATGAAAAATGGGAGAAAATAATTAAAACCGGGTTTGTAACAATTATATTTGTTACAAACCGAACTGTTACAGAGAACGATAATAGTAATTGTCGTTAATATTGTAGCGTAAATGACTGTCGCCTGTGCGTATTATGTTCTTGGTGTTCTTCACAACAGCAGAAATGGAAGTTCTCTGCAACTTGATTTTCTCTCTCTCTAATGTTCTGAACTCTCCCTAATCACTTTGTAGCCCTTTTACAACATCACAACAGCCTATTTATACATCTCAACAACAATATATCTCGTCTTGATTGCAAAATATTCTTCATTATTCTCCATGCAGCGTACGGATTTTTTTTCCTCTGATTTTGATTTTCACACGCTCTGCAGCTGTAAAATCTCAATATTTATCTTCTACACGCTCCAAATGGTTGCTTAACTCTGCCGTACATGTTTAAAACTCACTTCAGCTCATAAAATCCCGTGATTGTCTCACTTTGTACACGTACTCCCTGTTTTCTTCTCTCCGATGATGTAGCCCAAATTCACCGGTTCTGATGGACTTACCAATCCTGTTAAGCTGAAACAGGCCCAATCCAACCAATTGTAGTGTTGTAATCTCCCTAGAAGTCGTCCAAAACCAAAATAGCCATTAACGGATTTATAAAATACGTAACTCCCTGAATTACGTAATCTGAGTTTCCATCCAATTCTAACCCAAAACATTGATCGTACCATGCCTGTTAAGAACAATCAAGTCGAACCATGAAGTTTCAGCCATTGAGTCTACTTCTAGCACGCCCAAAAATCAAGCCCTAATATGTTCTTCAACTACAACAGTTTCCCGCCAAAACTGGAATTTTGAACGATGAAGATGGGTAGCCCCCTATCCAGAGTAGGGGTGCGAATAGTGACTGGCGCCCTGTGTGCAAATAGTCAATAAGTTTCCCCTTAGTATTTGAGGTGCCCCTTATCCAAGCTGAGAGTCCGAATAGCATATCTCCTCCGGGGTTCCAAATAACACTTTTTGAGCAACTTTTTCCACACAAGTGTATTTCTCCAAAAACACCTACACAAACATAAAAATACCATAATAAGTACAAAATCAAGCACTAACAATAGAGATATTGAGGACAATTTGCCACAAAAATGTGTCTATCAAATGGTAAGTTAGATGTTCTTGTAGAAGTTTGAAATGGGAGTTTCTTGCTTTTCCCAAGTTAACATGAACTACAAATAGGATCAAGAGTATCATGGGAAATTGTACTTTGATGACTTTGTTGAAGTTTATAAATAATATTAGAAGCAGGATGACCCAATCTTTTAGGCCAGATATTTGAGTAAGTTGTAACTGAAACAAGAGTTGTGGGTCCAGGTGAAGTAGGTGATGAAATATGATACAAATTATTTTTCTTGACACCTAATGCAAGAATTTGATGAGTAGAAACATCTTTAATTTCATATCCCAAAGGTGAAAAACAAAAGGTGCAATTATGTTCTTCTTGTAAACTGTCAAATAGAGATTAGATTCTTTTGAATGCTAGGAACATAACATAAATTTGATAGATTAAATGAGGCGGTAGAAGTATGTAAAACAGAGTTACCAATTAGGGTAATGAGAAGGAATTGAACATTTATAACCATTACATTAAATGAACCATTGTGGGTAGATGTGTTTGTAAGAAGAGCATAATCATTGGTGATAATGATGAGAAGCTACAGAATCAGGAAGCTATTGAGTTGCAGCTGGAAATGATAAAATCTCATAAAAGGATACATCATTAACTTGAATGCAAGAATTTGATTGTAGGGTTTTAAAGTTCGATAAGGTGAGTTTGGCTTGAGGATTTTAAACACAAGCATAAGCCTGAGGTTGTTGACGTTGTTGTGGTGTAGATTTGGCTTGATTACTACCATATCAAGAAGGAATATATATGTATTTTCATTTACTAGCTGAATGATCATGCTGTTTACAGATCCGAATTCTATCGATTCAAAATCAATGAAGGTAAGAGGATTTCTATCTATACTGTATGGTCTAGATGTGTTTTAATAATTTGGTGCAGCATTAGAACCAGATCCAGTACCAGAATTGTGAAATCTAACACCAGAATTACTATATCCAGTACCAGAACCACCAGATCGAGTACTAGAACTACTAGATCAGCACCAGAATTACCAAATACAAAGTTTCGTTTGGTGAAAAAAACATATGAAGTAGCAACATCCAAAGCAGTATATGTTTCAATAGATTGACTCTTTAACCGTTGTTTATGGTTGATGAGACGAGATTTCAAGGAAGAAAATGATAGATCTGTATCACGATTTTGAACTGCTACAATAAAATTATTATACTCTCTTTCCTAGGGCTGTCAATATACTTCTGAATCTGATATCCGTTTCCAAAAATTCAACACCCTATAGGATTTAATATGATTTATCGTATTTCGTATTTCGGAACCGGATATGTTGTCGGATATTTCCTCTTAACCTTATCGGGACCGGATGAGGCTCATTCCATTAGGCTAGTATCCGACATCCGATAGCCTAGGGGTGTACTTACAATTTCCGACCCCTAGGAATTATTTTTCGAGAATAACTTCATTCTCAATGTCAATCTAGACTCATTAATCTTTACTCTTATCTTAACATTTTTTTCTTCTCAAGTCTCAACATAGAAAGTATCAAAGTACTGGTTAAATTAGAGAAAGATCAAGAGAGTAAGATAGATCGAGAGAGAAGGTCAAAGATTAGAGAATAGAGATCGATAAATGGTCAGAAGTAAGTAATGATTGATGTTTCCAAATTAGGTTTTGATTTTTTTTCTCAATTTGATTACCGTGGTTGCATGTTTTATGTTTAATGTTCTATAGAGAAGAACATAGAAATTAGGGATTCGATTTTTGATTTTGATTATTGGTTTGAATACAAAAATTAGGGTTTAGATTTTATAAGAAGATGTTGATCATTTTTCCTCACCCCTGGAAATCAAATTAATGAGACCCATGTTCTCAAATTTCAAGATGATCTTCCTAATTTCGATTCTGGGTTTGCTGGAATTAAAATGGGTAGTGCTGATTGCATTCAAGAGGAATTAAAAGTGGAAGAACAAGAAATAGAGGAAGAGAAGGAGAAGGAACATGAGAGTGAAGAAGTACAGAAACTATCAGAAGAATTAATGTCTTATGAATCATATATGAAATTCTATCAAAATGGGTAGTGCTGATTGCATTGACGGTGGTAATAGTTTTGAACAACAACCCAATATTGTTTCAAGTATTGTTCAAGAGAGTTTAGTGGATGATGTTTCTGTTTTTTAAAACTATAGATTTTCTTATGATGATGTTAATTTTAACTAAGTATCTTCAATTTTTCATTGATGTTTTTATGTAAATTTTTTTTATTTCGCCGAAACCGGATTTATCGGAAAAAAATCCGGTATCCGATAAGTTAGTCTAACTGAATTGGATTAGGCTTTTTGGATTCCGTCGGATGCTATCGGATGTCAAATTTCCGATATGACTTAACTTTAACCTTAACGGATTGGTCAAAATCCGGTGGATTTTTATCCGTTGACACCCCTACTCTTCCCAAACAATTAAGTACATATATAACAAGATCAATATCAGAAATTGATTTAGTTATAGCACTGCTCTGTCGAACTCGCAAGCGTTGCTATCTCAATCTTGTTTGTCAATGTGATCAAAATTATAAGTCTTGATTTCTAGTCTACTTATAGTGATGTCTCGGACTAGGATAGATTGCGTAGTTAAGCATTAGACTTCACGATGTTCATGAATTGAAGACGAAGAACTACTAAGGAAAGCTTGTGGAACTTCATCAACAAAAGGTATGTGGAGACTAAAACTCATCTATCAATTGGAAAGTCTAATTACTATGGTTTTCGATTATACACATTTGAGATTTCGAGTTGAGTTTAACTCACTTACATATTTCTCGAAATATGTATTAGTAAGCTTTCGCTTCAACCAAGTTCATCTTATATTCTTGAGGAAAGTGAAAAGATATGTGAAAATCGGTAAGTAACATCTTACATGGTCTGTGTGATACAATAATTTGATGTAGACTTGGAATGTTTCGTTATGATTATTTCAATAACTTGAAAATTGCTTTGATGCTAATAGTGTGTGACAACGACTATTCTCATCCTCTAAGAAAGTTTCAATGATTGAAATAGATTTTAGAATACTTAACTGTCAGAGCACTGCTCGGTCGAACTCGCATCCGTTGCTATCTCAAGAATGTTTGTCAATGTTAATGATCAAAACTATAAGTCTTGATTTCTAGCCTATTTATATATGTATCGGACTAGGATATAGTTTGTGTAGTTGAGTTTAGACTTCACGGCTCTTATCACTTGAAGACGAAGAACAACTAAGGAGAGCTTGTGGTACTTCATCTACAAAAGGTATGTGGAGACATAAACTCATCTATCGCTTGGAAAGTCTATTTCTACTCTATCTCCTATATTGATACATAAGTCGTGTTACGATATAGTTTTCATTATATACACATTTGAGATTTCGAGCTGAGTATATCTCGCTTACATATTTCTCGAAATATGTGTTGGTAAGATTTCGCATCGACCAAGTTCATCTTATATCATGAGAAAATTTCCAAGTAACATCTTACATGGTTTGTGTGATATAATCATATGGTGTAACACTTGGAATGTTTCGATAATGATTATTTCAATATCTTGAAAATTCCTTTGATGCTAATAGTTTGTGAAAACGGCTATTATCATTATAGAAGAATGTTTCGATGATTGAAATGAAGAGTTGATATTATGTAACCATCTTTGGATATAAGCATATATAGTGCGTTCGCACATTAGTGTATAAATCCATAAACCGGGAACCAAGAGTATGCATAAGTGTGGATACGAAATTGGTGAAGGAGACAGGTTAAGTATGCGTACCCATACGCATACTGGCGGAAGCTTTCCAACCGAAAAATTCTGCTGAGTTTGGGAATTCATAAGCTCTTAACTAGTCACCTTAAGTATGCATACCCGTACGCATACTGGCGGAAGTTTTCGAACCGAAATTTTCTGCTGAGTTGGGAAACTAAACCAACTCAAATCTGGTTGCTTAAGTATGCATACCCGTACGCATACTTAAGCTGGTTACTTTATCAAATCGGTCAGTTCATGAACTAAAACATTTATCAATAAGGAATGCAATCTTTGCAAACCGTGGATATAATGTTCATGTATCGATTCGAATGAATCAAACCGATTTTGCTTCAATTGTGTTCTTGTATAAATTCCATGATAATATAGAAATTGAACAACTCTTTAACTAGTTTCAAGTGAGTCATTTTAACTAGTTATGGTTAAGATGAATAAGGTTGATATGATAGTAATCATATGGCTAACCTCGGTTAACTATTTGTGAACCAACAAGGTGTACACTTTTAGGTACGGTTACATAAACCTAAATGAGGGTACAGTTCATTTGTGTGTAACAAGCTAAGTTCGATCTAACAGTTGAAAGATATTAGCTTGGTTGATTCAGGTTTTTCATCTAAGGGTCATTATTGAATGCTTTGTTACCAAGGTAACTTGGATTGCAAACCCTGATTTGAAAACTATATAAAGTAGAACTCTAGAAACTGGGAAACCTAATCCCCACACCTCTGTGTGTTCTAGTTGCATAACTAGATTCGATTCTCCTTTAATTTTAGGTTTCTCCTCGAGACCTTGTAGGTTAACGACTTGAAGACTTCATTGGGATTGTGAAGCCAGACCCAACTATTCTCTTTGTAGTTGTGTGATCTGATCTTGTTGTTTCTATCGTGTTGAGTACAATTGGAATAATTGACTCGAGATTTTATATCTCCGATAGGCAAGATAGAAAAGTAATCACAAACACCTTCGTCTCATCGTTTGTAATTCCACAATAACTTGTTTCGCTAGTTGATTAAGTTTATTATGAGGTGATTGATAATACTAGGCAGTTCTTCGGGAATATAAGTCTGGTTTATCAATTGGTTCTTGTTCACCTTGATTTATCAAAAGACCGAACAAAAAACTCTTGGGGTATTTCCATGGGAGATAGATTTATTCAATCCTATAGACTTTTCTGTGTGAGACAGATTTGTTTATAAAGTCTTCGACTTTGGGTCGTAGAAACTCTTAGTTGTGGGTGAGATCAGCTAAGGGAATCAAGTGTGTGGTATCCTGTTGGGATCAAAGACGTAAAGAGCGCAACTGTACCTTGAATCAGTATAAGATCGATTAGGGTTCAACTACAGTCCCTTCAGAAGTTAATTGGTAGTAGGCTAGTGTCTGTAGCGGCTTAATACAGTGTGGTGTTCAAACTGTACTAGGTCCCGGGGTTTTTCTGCATTTGCGATTTCCCCGTTAACAAAATTCTGATGTCTATGTTATTTCTTTTCCACATTATATTTTTTTATATAATTGAAATATCACATGTTGTGCATTAAGATCAATCAATTAGAATATCCAACCTTTTTTTGGTGATGTATATTGATTGACACTTGAACATTGGTCTTTGTTACCGTTCAAGTAATCCCTCTTATATTCAATCGGGCTCGCAGATTTATATTTGCTGATTGCGGATTTAATTAAGAATTAGAGATATTAAACTCTTTGATATACTTTATTCTAGATTTAGTCTGATTTTCTAGTTGATTCTCTAGAAAGTGTATTAGAGTAAGTCCTCTCAGATTGCCAAACGAATTGGTGGGTGTGGTTGTTAGACCCCCACATTTTCAATTGGTATCATAGAAGAGAAACACATTAAAGACCTTGTAAGTCTGTGTTTGTAGCGATCTGATTATGGACGAGTCTATCTCCAATAACGTACCAAGTCAGAAATTACCAGATGTTTTTCAAAGCTTGGATTCACCTGAGAGAACTGTCACATCTATGTCAATCTCTAAACATTCTTTTAATGTAAAAATTGTTGATAACTGGGAAACAATCCTAGAAGAACAGTTGGATGAATTTTCTGATGAAGGTGATTCAGATATTGATAGAGAGGTTGATGAGGAAGTCTCAGAGTATGTTAAGGTTTTGAATTCGTTGGAAAATAAGAAGATGACAACTTTTCATGTCACACCTCTTCTGACTCCTCTCTGTCGAAAAAACAAGCAATTGAGAAGATGTTACGCAGGTGTTTATGTTTCGAATCTTTCTAACGAATCGATCCTCAAGGATTCTGAGAAAAACATACGTATGAAGTCACTTGAATGTGATAATCTTAATCAAAAGTACTTTTCGTTGGAAGAGAAACTTGTAGAATCTTAAGCAAGGGTTAACTCTCAACAAGTTAGTTTTGATGACAGAGAAAGCGCTTTTCTCGCTCGAGAAAAACGTCTTGAGGCTGATTTAACTGCTTCTCTTGATAAAATCAAGATGTTTGAAGATGACTTGAAAAAGTTCAATACTAGTTCAAGCAAGTTAACCACTATGCTAGGAGAAATTAGAAATCATCGTGATACACGAGGATTGGGCTATAAGGAAATAGATGCTCCAAGTATTAACAAAGAGGTAAAATTTGTCAAGGCTAGTGATTCGTATCAACAAAAGGTTTCCACTAATGGAAAAAGTGAGATACCTTCACCGGCAGTTAAGGTTCAAAATTGAAAAGTATATCAACCTCCAAAGTCAGCACACACGGATCGAGGTAAGGACATTCCTTGTGTTTGCCACTATTGCGGAAATAAAGATCACCTGGAAAGGAGATGTCGTTTCCGTACAAGGAATGAGAAACTTCATGATGTTCTTGTTTGGGCATCACAAAAAGTTGTGAAACCAAGATCATATGTTAAGACTAATCCCCTTAACGCTACAGGTTGTAACTGTCCAACCTTTAGGCAAAGGAATCAGTGCTGTGATAAATCTAGATTTGCCTATAAACGTCATATGAATCCTTTTCACAATCGCAATGGTTATCAAAAGGATAACTTCGTAAATACTAAGACAAGACCCGATGCTCCCAACTGGAGAAAGACTAACTTACAAAATAATAACCAATTCTCTTCCGAGAAATCTTGAAGAGAGTAATGGGAAGAAGGTTCCGGTTGTTCCTAAACGCACTCAAGAGTGGGTACCAAAGAAATCCAATAATGCCTTGAGTGTGAAAAGGAACGATCTTCCAGAAAATTCCATGACTATGGAGAAGGCAGTATCCATGATGTTGGAACTTAACAAGTTTTTTGGAAAAATGGAATTGGATGTGAAAGGCTCTAAAAGCGATCTCTTTCATTATAATCCAAAGGTCACTTGTGGTGAGCAAGACATTTTTCACCCTAACACAACTTGATTGTGTTGTAAATGCATCCTCACCAAGGAATGCCCTGCTGATTAAGATTTTTTATGGGGTTGTAGTATAAAGGATTCGAACTCTAAGATTTGTGAAAGAAGATTTTTTAGATTTAATAAAATTATATATACAAGAATATTAACAAGATGAAGAGAGTTACTGGGACTCGGGATTCCACCAATTCTCACATTCATGCAGTTCAATATTTAATTCCGGACAATTAAAGTTCATAAAATAGCAAACATCGACTCTAAATCTTTGCAAGGTAGATTTTATAAAGTTTTAGTTGTAAATCATAAGAATGATGCATCAAAAATCTCTAGGACTAAGCATACACCATCAGACAAAATCATAAATAATCAAGAAAAATCATAAATCAATTTAGAATAGTGCAAAAAGTCATAAAAGAATTAAACAGAATTACCCATGCGTAAAGAATGGCTTCCTCTGTCATCCCAGTATTGGGGTTTAGCTACTCATATTAATCATGTTCTCAAAATACATAATTGATGTTGAAAATATGATTAAAAGAGTGGAAAAATATACAACAGTGAATCTAAGACCCACAAGAGGCGTCCATAAATAAACGATAAAAGCTTACCACTGTTTAACAACGACAAAGAGAAACTGATGTTGGCGCTTGATGAGTGCCAAATATTGTATATATTTATCCCTTTTTGTTGGCATTTTAACTCATCTTTTATGCATTAATTCTACATTTTATCCCATATTCTGTATTTTCATTGTTTTCAAGAATAAATATTTTTATTAATTAATTTTGCATTTTTAGGTAATAAATAAAGTTCGGATGAGTCGCGGAGCGAAAAGAGCAGAAAAGTAGTGAAAAGCCGGGAGAAATTACGCAAGGAAGCCGCGAAGAATGGTGCGCACAACCTCATTTTCTACACACAAAAGCGCCTCCGTTCTCAGCCGTCAGATCAGTTCTCAGAAGCATCCGATGGTCGCTCCTTCATAGAGCATCAAAATCTGAAGTCTCTGCCAAGCACCACAGCGCTGAAATTCCAAGCCTTCGGATTAGATGGTTGTTGGATCCAGCGATCGCTCCCTTGCTGTTCATCAACGTTTGATATCTCCGCCTTACACTACAATACCTAACCCCATCTAGAGCCGTTAACTTCGTTGTATCAAAAAAATCCAGCGGTCGCTACAAGCTTCACTTCACCTCACCGTCCGATTGATCTTTCATCTCCCTATCCCATGGCTAAGCGTCGCATATCATCACACTCGATACACTCGCCTCACACCCTAGCGACCGAGCACCTACACCTCAAACAAACACACCCTTCCCTTCTCCATCGAACCATCTCCTCCATCACCCCCTCTGCAGAACCGCCATGCCCCGTACCACCACCATGTCCGTCTCCATCACCACCACCTCACCCCAAATCACTCCACTAATTTCTCCCCAACTCTATTCTACCTAAACCCATCACGTACCATCTCTTTAATCATCTTACAACCTCAATTTCTCATCTCTCTGCCTGAAACCCTAGGTGAGAAATTGGGGATATATGATGATTAAAGCATCAATTGGAGCTCGAGAGGAACGAGAAGAAGCAGGAGAAGATTGGGTCGACGAGATGGAGCGAGTATCTCATCAACAGTAGGTAAATCAATTTCACCAAACCCTAGTTCTACTGACTTTGGGGAAAAATTGGGGAAAACCAAAATTATGTTGTGGGTAAATGGGTGTTGTGTGAAGTGTGTAGAAGACACTATTGACCTCTCTGGACTAGCCAGAAGGAAATTGCTACAAATTGTTATGAACTTCAAATTTCAGTGTTTTTCAGTTAACAGTTGAGAATTGCTTCTGTTGTAGTTATCTGATATGTTGCAATTTGTGTTTAAATTATCTCATATGATGTATGTGTGTTGCCAAAACATGGTTAGCATGAGCTAATCAGTTTCAGGCCAAGGCTCAGTGAAGCCTTGTGCACTGTCAAGTGTAATTGAGCTAGGATAGTTACTTCCTGTTGCTGTGTTTAGATTGTGCAAATGAGAGATGTCAATGTTCATAGAGCCTGTGATTGGCTGTACTGTCAAAAGACAGCCAATGCTAGGGGTAGACTAGTGAGCAAGTTGGTGTTCTTTCATTTCTAGTTGTATGCTTAGGAATGAACATAACCTAGACCATGTCACTTGATTAGGATACAAGGTGGATCATATGCCTTGGCTTACCCACCACTTCTCTTTCAGTCAATCTTAATTTCAGTCACTTTTATTTTCAAGTCCTGTGTGTTTGCAATTTCAGTTATATTTTCTTGCTTTTTATTTTCTTGCAATTGTAGCTACTGTGCACTGAAGTCAGTGCACAACCTGCCTTTGCCCTTGGCTGCCAAGCCTTGGTTGTTTGCTTCTTTTCTTAACTGCTTCTTTATTGCTTTACCCTGCATTTTTGGTTCTTTGCTTATCTTTCCAAGCTGTGGTTCTTAGCCTGTTTCTCTATTGCTTTACCTTGTGTTCTTGTTTGTATGCCTGAAACCTTGTTTGCCTTTAGATCACTGCCATAGTGCATTGCCACTCTTATTAGCCTAGGAAAACTTCTTATATGCTCCTCTCCCTGTGGACAAACCCCTACTCACCCTTTTATTATAAATTTTGACCTTGTATACTTGCAAGTGTATTGTGTGCATCTTAGAACCACACCAAGTTTTTGGCGCCGCTGCCGGGGATTGAGCATTGGGAGAAACTACATGGCAGTTCCTTAACTGGGACTATTAACTGGGAGAAACTAAGGAATGGCAAGTTTTTGGCGCCGTTGCCGGGGATTATCAAGTTTTTGGCGCCGCTGCCGGGGACTATCAACCTAAGCGACAGTGGTTATAATTTGTAGGACCTTTTAGAAGCCTACCAAGTTTTTGGCGCCGCTGCCGGGGATTGAGCATTGGGAGAAACTACATGGCAGTTCCTTAACTGGGACTATTAACTGGGAGAAACTAAGGAATGGCAAGTTTTTGGCGCCGTTGCCGGGGAATGTTTTGCATTTAAATATAATATCTTTTACAAGCCTGCCAAGTTTTTGGCGCCGTTGCCGGGGACTATCAAGTTTTTGGCGCCGTTGCCGGGGATTGGTGCTGTGTTTTATCTGTGTTTTTCTTAGCTATTTTGTATTTCACGCATAGCATTTGCATCTGCATCTGCTTCACTTCATTTGCTGTTGGACCTGCTGATTCTGAACCTGTTTTTCCTCTGCTGGGACGCCACCAAGGAAAAGAACCAAAACCCAACTGGGTTTTTGCAACAATATCAGAGCAGCTGGGCTGTGCTAAAAAGGTAAGCCTAAACCCATTCATTGAGAGAACCCAACCTGTGGGCTTCCAAATTTTTTAATTGTGGGCTTGTAATAATTAACCCAATTTTTTGGGCTTTTTATTTTTCTATTTTGGGTTTGTAATAATTTATTTGTGGGCTTGTTGTTTAATTTGTGGGCTTGTATTTATTTTGTGTGGGCTTGTTTAAATTCTTCCATTGGACTTGTATTTTGGACTCTGGGTTTAAACCCAGCTGAGCTTATAACTGATTGTGGACTTGCTTCCACTCAAGAGTGGACCTCGAAACCAAAGTTTTAAAACAAACGTCGGGCCTTAACCAACTGGGCCAAATTAAACTTTCAAAATTAAAACTTGGATTTTCGTAGGCCGCAGCCTTCCATTTCATTAGAGGCTTGCACAGTGGGCTTGCTCCCATTTCAAAAACCAAATTTTATTTCTTAATTTTATTTTCTTTTAAAAAAAAAAAAAAAAAAAAAAAAAAAAAAATTCTTTTTTGCTCCCATTTTAAACCAAATTTTCTTTTATATCCCACCAAAACCAAATTTTCCAAAATCCCCATCAAAACCAAATTTTTAAAACCCATTTAAAACCAAATAGTGGGCTTTGTGTCATTTCAAAATGGACCAACCTCGTGCTCTCCATGAATACATGTATCCATCAATACAAATTCCATTATCATGTATTGTCTTACCTCAAACCAATAACCCTTTTAAAATAAATGCAAACATGATACAAATACTTCCTATATTTCGAGGGTTCGATTCTGAGAACCCCTATACTCATGTAAGAGAGTTTGAACAAATTTGTCGGACTATGCAACCTGATCATTTGTCCGAAGACTCTCTGAAATTGCGTTTGTTTACATTTTCTTTAAAAGAAAGGGCCAAAACATGGTTTTACGGTTTGAGACCACAATCAATCACCACTTGGGAACAACTCACTAATCAATTTTTCCAAAAATTTTTCCACACCATAGGACCATCGCTATTCGTCAAAATATCAATTGTTTTGTCCAATTGGATGAGGAAACTGTTTTTCACTATTTTGAACGTTTTAATGATTTGTTGAGTGAATGTCCGCACCATGGAATTGAGAAGTGGAGACTTGTCGTCATCCTCTATGAGGGACTAGACTTTAAATCTCGAACCATGGTTGATCTATGTGTAATGGTGAGTTTATTGATAAATCTGTGGATGATGCATGGAATTTTTTAGCCGAGATTGCAGAAAAACCCATCAATGGGAATCCGTTAGGGAAACAGGAACAACACCACATGATATGAGTCACCCCATGAATTAGAGTTTTATTCTTGTAATAGCTCCGACCTTAGGATTGAAAATTATCCTAGATTGCAAAATGCCTATCATGATGATGATGATGATTATGATGTTATGTTAGAAGAACATGTCTATACTGAAAATGTTATGGAACCTTTGGGTTCAAATACATTAGGCTTCTCTGCCCCGACCTTAATGCATGATATTTCTTCTAGTATTCCATGTGATGTTTCCCCTGATGTGCCGATACACGAAAATAAATCTGTTGATGATAATTCTGATTGTAATCTTGCCAATGTGATTGATGATTGAGCATGATGTGACATGTGTAGATGAGTTAGAAGATTTTGATTTGATTGATAATGATATGCCTATTCTTCTACCTAAGTCACAATCTGTGGCCTTCCACCCAACCTAGATTTGGTTTGTACCCATATTGTAAAACCAATTTTTCTGAAAATTCCTAATCTAGGATTGGAACTGTGTGCTTCCCAAGTCCTCTTGGACTATTTTGCTTCAAAATATAACACTTTTAAAGAGCCACAGTTGGAAATTGCATGTTTGCCCATCCCGAAAACAGTCCATTATGAGTTAGACCTTTTGAATCCTGAACCCTAAAATTAAAAGATTTTGTGCTTAAAAGTAAACCTGTTGAAAATTTAGGTTTAGGGGTGATTCATTCGGTTTTTCACTCTCATTCCCATTTAAGTCCAATTTTAGTGTTTTGAAACTTCCTTTGTCTCTACACTTCGTCTTTGGGTTGATCCTCAACTCTTTAGATTGTTAGTGTATGGTGAATTTTTGTATATAATCCAGTAGTAAAATTTTTAAAAACCCTTTTGTTCCTTTTGTATATATTTTGCTAATCCAATATGATCTCGGCTGAAATATGTTGGATTTTTGCCTTGAATAACGGAGTTTTAATTCTGCTTTCGCCGAAATCGGGTATTCTCTCTCCTTTTACTCTACTCAGCATGTCCCTTTCCATATGTTGCATTTTAATTCTTTCCATATTTTGAAACATTGAGGACAATGTTTAGTTTAGGTTTGGGGGTATAGAGTAGATACCACGATAATATGCTATAATTAAAAACGAACTCCTTCTTCTTTTTGAAAAAATTGAAAAATTCCAAAAAAATTAAAAAATCAAAATTCAAAAAAAAATTAAAAAATGAAAAAATCATAAAAATGGAGCTCATTTACCTTGAAATGTTGACTCTTGTGCAAATATGTATTATTAGGAGTCTTAGTCTAGATATTTAGGCACCCTGATTCTAGCACAATTCACATAGTGATAAGAAATTTGCACGCGCACGATCTACCAATACATGTATGGCCTCGATCTTCAAGGTGTTTGATAGGAAGTTACGATTGCCAATCACTTTAGAATACTGAACGAAACTTGACTAGCTTGTTCTTTGGTTGGTTGGGATAGAAGATGGAGGTTACATTAAGAAAGACAACCATCGAATTTAACTGGGTGCATCAAAAAGGGCTACCTCTTGCAAAGTGTCATGTAATCTTTTGTTTCCTTTTGTATATGTATCAAAAGTGTTTCCTTGTTCAAAAAAAAAAAAAAAAAAAAAAAAAAAAAAAAACGATGTATTATTCAGAAAAAAAAAAAAAAATATCAGAAAAAAAAAAAAAACAAAAAATCAAGTATTCCATCATCTCTTGTTCCAAAAATAAAAAGAGAATGTCAATGTAAATAAGAGTCATGTAAATAGTCATCTTTTGTTGTTTTTGTTGTAAGCAAGGAGGGTGTATGCCATTGATGTACAACGCGAGAAATTGTGAAATACCTCCAACTCATTCACAATTCTCGTAAAGTCCGGACAGCTAGCTAGATTTCGACCTCAGTTCTTAGCCTGAGAAACTATCTCTTGGTGATTAGTAGTAGTCATGACTTCAGATCTTTCTTTACACATGTGTAGATACACTTTACACTCTTATCACATGTCTTTTTTGTTATCAGTGCTAGGATTGTGCCTTCGATAGCTAGATTGACATCTCCATTTTGCTGTGAGCTTAACTGTTTTGCACATGTCACGTTTGATGGAATCTGAGCTATATTTTGTCCTTAGGTTTTGTAGGCACACCTCTGGTAAACCTTCACGAGACTTCAACTCGTCCACTAGGGACACTTAGTGGTTTAAAAGGCTTAGTGCATACGCTAAATGCATTCGAGAGACCAGCGACAGTGGTATAGTTAGGATTTCCTTAGTTTTGTTTTACTTGAGGACAAGTAAAATTCAGGTTTGGGGGTATTTGATGAGTGCCAAATATTGTATATATTTATCCCTTTTTGTTGGCATTTTAACTCATCTTTTATGCATTAATTCTACATTTTATCCCATATTCTGTATTTTCATTGTTTTCAAGAATAAATATTTTTATTAATTAATTTTGCATTTTTAGGTAATAAATAAAGTTCGGATGAGTCGCGGAGCGAAAAGAGCAGAAAAGTAGTGAAAAGCCGGGAGAAATTACGCAAGGAAGCCGCGAAGAATGGTGCGCACAACCTCATTTTCTACACACAAAAGCGCCTCCGTTCTCAGCCGTCAGATCAGTTCTCAGAAGCATCCGATGGTCGCTCCTTCATAGAGCATCAAAATCTGAAGTCTCTGCCAAGCACCACAGCGCTGAAATTCCAAGCCTTCGGATTAGATGGTTTTGGATCCAGCGGTCGCTCCCTTGCTGTTCATCAACGTTTGATATCTCCGCCTTACACTACAGTACCTAACCCCATCAAGTACCGTTCATTTTGTTGTATCATATAATCCAACGGTCGATCATCGCTTGCCTCTGCATCACCGTCCGATCTACCTATCAGCTTCGCATCCAATGACTAAGCGTCGCAGAACATCAAATTTGATGAATCCGCCTCACACTCTAGCAACCGAACCTATACCACCTACCCAAACACCCCCCTTCTCCCAAACAGTCGAGCCATCTCCTCCACCACCCCCCTCTGCAGAGCCATCACCCTGCAACTGCCGCACCACCATCATCACCACCAACTCCACTGCCACCACCACTCCTCCACCATCATCACCCCATCACCCAACAACCAATACCATCTGTTCCCTTCTCCTTAGCCACCTATTTTCTCAATTTTTGCACGTTCTCTATCAGAAACCCTAGGCGTGCAAAATTGGTAAATTAGGTTGAGCTAGAGTGAAATTGAAGGCATGGAGTGATACAGGAGAGTCAGAGAAAGGATGGGTCGACGTCAATTTGACGATTAGGTGAGCTAATTTCACTGTTGGAATTTGGGGATTTTTCTATAAACCCTAATTTTATAATTTTGAGAAATTTGGGTCTGTGACTATAAATAGCCTTATGTGTGTGTTGTAATAGTTATGTTGGGATTAGCCTGCATCCAGAACTGCTAAGTTCTGTTAATTTTCATGTCCTGTTAAATGTTCAATTTCAGCTCAATTTAATTTCATGTTCATTATGTTCTGTTAAGGTTTTCATGTTAATGTTCCATTTTAGTTTCACTGCATATGTTAAAAGTGTTATTTTCCTGTTATTGTGCTCATGTTAAATGTATATGTTTCAATTTCTTGTTTTCAATTCCTGTTAGTGTTGTTTACTGTTAATGTGTGATGTTCTTGTTTACATGTTATCCTCATTGCTTTGTCACTGTTAATTTGAAGGAATGCTAGGCTAGATACATCTGTGAAGCTTTGAACTAATTGTGCAATGGCAAGAAATCAGTGCTCATAGCAAGCTGATTTTCTTGCCATTCTTGTTGTATGCTTAGGTTGTAGTGTTGGTTGTGCATTGGGAGAAACTAGTGCTTATAGCAAGCTAGTTCTCTTCCATTCTTTTAGTATACCTCCTGTTTGCCTGTATGCTGCCTTAGTATTGCTTCATGTCAGTTTCTCCACAACCCTGCCCTTGGCCTTAAGCCTTGGTTCATCTCATTTTGTTTTGCTTTTGTGCATTGTTTTGTTTTCTGCTGTTTAGTTCTTTCATTGCTTTGCATTGTTTGTTTCCCCTGCTGCTATTTCTTTTCCTGTTAATTGCTTCCTTTTTTTCTCTTGGCCTTGTGCTGCTGTGCAGCACTTGTGCTGCTGCTACTTCTTTTCCTGTTGTGCACTTGCCTTGCTGTGCACTTTCATCCACTTCTGCTGCTGCATTGCCAGTTCTTCCCTACTGCAGCTCCTGCATCAGACAACACTGCTGCTGCCTCCTGTATCATCTGAACTTCTGCAGCTGCTGCTGCCACCCCACTTCTGTAGCTGTTGTCTGCTGCAGCTCTTCTGCTGCCACTCCCAAGCTGTTGCAGTTGCCCTGCTGCCACTTCCACTGCTGCCAAGGTTGCTGCTGCTGTTGCAGCTTCCCTTTTGCTGTTGCTGTTTTCTTTTACTGCCTTTGATTGCTTGTACATTCTGCTGCTTTTTGCTTGCACTGCTCTGTGGCTTAGGTCTTTGCCACTGTGCTGTTTTCCTTTGGCTGCTGCTGTTGCAGCTGCTGTTGCTGTTGCCCCCCTTGCAGTTGCCCTTCTGTTGCTGCTGTAGCTGTTGTCTGCTGCAGCTCCACTGCTGCTTCCTCCCCAAAGGCCAAGCTCAGACCCCATCCAACTGAACCAAAGCCCAGTTGTTTAACCCAAAGGCCTAGTTCAATAGCCAAGCCCAATTCAGTCAACTGTGGGCTTAACCAAAGCCCAGTTGTTTAAGACCAAAGCCCAAACTCATTAAGGCCCAATCCAATTTAACTGTGGGCTTAATCAAAAGCCTAAGTTTAAGGCCAAAGCCCATTTGCACTTTCAAAGACTAACTGAGCCCAAGCTCAGTTCCTTTTATTGTTATCAAACCCAATAGTACATTAAGCCCAACACTTCCAAAAGGCTTCTAAGCCCAAAGCAAATTTAGGAACCCAATTAGCTAGAAACATTTCCAAAACACACCCAATCTCTGTGGATCGACCCGTACTTGCACGAGCTACAACCGACGACCGTGCACTTGCGGTATTACTGTAGGCCCCTGTTTTCATTGCGCTTAATTTTATACATATCTCCGGGCCCACCAAGTTTTTGGCCGGGGATAATTTCTATACCCTTTCGAGGCCTGCCAACTTTTTGGCGCCGCTGCCGGGGACTATCAACCTAAGCGACAGTGGTTATAATTTGTAGGACCTTTTAGAAGCCTACCAAGTTTTTGGCGCCGCTGCCGGGGATTGAGCATTGGGAGAAACTACATGGCAGTTCCTTAACTGGGACTATTAACTGGGAGAAACTAAGGAATGGCAAGTTTTTGGCGCCGTTGTTGGGGAATGTTTTGCATTTAAATATAATATCTTTTACAAGCCTGCCAAGTTTTTGGCGCCGTTGCCGGGGACTATCAAGTTTTTGGCGCCGTTGCCGGGGATTGGTGCTGTGTTTTATCTGTGTTTTTCTTAGCTATTTTGTATTTCACGCATAGCATTTGCATCTGCATCTGCTTCACTTCATTTGCTGTTGGACCTGCTATTCTGAACCTGTTTTTCCTCTGCTGGGACGCCACCAAGGAAAAGAACCAAAACCCAACTGGGTTTTTGCAACAATATCAGAGCAGCTGGGCTGTGCTAAAAAGGTAAGCCTAAACCCATTCAATTTAGAGAACCCAACCTGTGGGCTTCCAAATTTCTTTAATTGTGGGCTTGTAATAATTAACCCAATTTTTTGGGCTTTTTATTTTTCTATTTTGGGTTTGTAATAATTTATTTGTGGGCTTGTTTGTTTAATTTGTGGGCTTGTATTTATTTTGTGTGGGCTTGTTTAAATTCTTCCATTGGACTTGTATTTTGGACTCTGGGTTTAAACCCAGCTGAGCTTATAACTGATTGTGGACTTGCTTCCACTCAAGAGTGAACCTCGAAACCAAAGTTTTAAAACAAACGTCGGGCCTTAACCAACTGGGCCAAATTAAACTTTCAAAAATTAAAACTTGGATTTTCGTAGGCCGCAGCCTTCATTTCATTAGAGGCTTGCACAGTGGGCTTGCTCCCATTTACAGTGACAAATTGGGACAAATTGGGACAAATTGGGATGTTGGCTAAAATACATGGGTTGTGTTAGAATATACAACAGTGAATCTAAGACCCACAAGAATGGCTTCCTCTGTCATCCCAGTATTGGGGTTTAGCTACTCATATTAATCATGTTCTCAAAATACATAATTGATGTTGAAAATATGATTAAAAGAGTGGAAAAATATACAACAGTGAATCTAAGACCCACAAGAGGCGTCCATAAATAAACGATAAAAGCTTACCACTGTTTAACAACGACAAAGAGAAACTGATGTTGACGCTGGTTAAGAACGACGGTCCTAGGAGGTCCGTTCTTCGTCTTCTTCTTCTTCTACAGCAGCAGCAGGAAGCTTTCCTGCAACTCCTGTTCTTCGCCTCTGCAACCTCTCTCTGGTCTCTGCTTGACCCCTAAACCCTTCATGCGCGTCTTCTGGTGGTGATATATTCGAAATGCGTTGCTTACACGATCCAGGAAAGTCAAACTCGTGCAGAAACAAGCCAGACAGAGTTAAACTCATATAACTTCCATATAAAGCATCACCTTCCGGAAATATTTACTTCCGTCTGTTCCACGTAACCTTCCTATTTTATCGAAACCAACTTGCATACCTTCCGTGTTTAGGTGAAACAGGTTTGTATATATCCAAACCATGAGAGAAATCCGTCTAAGTCTCTTCCAAAATCAATCCAGCAGAATACGCATGTGGAGTATAGTTATCCCGCCAAAAACAGAATTCAAATGGAAAAGATGACCTCCCCTTAACCAATTCCGGTGTGCGAATAGCAGCTGCCTTTTAGGGTGACCTGTGGTGCCCCTTAGTAATTGAGCTGCTCCTTAACCAATAACGAGAGTCCTAATAACAAATGTCTTCCAAGGGTGCCTCGGGAAACTTTTCGAGCCGATTTTTCCAAAAATTACCTACAAACACACAAAACACCATAATAAGGACGAAAACGAGTACTAACAGTACGAAACATTGAGGAAAAATTAGACACATAAATGCGTCTATCAAATACCCCCAAACTTATTATTTGCTAGTCCTCGAGCAAAAATTATTCTTGAAAAGTGACCGAGTTAATCTCGGGTGGGTTTATCAGAGGTGTACCCACAAAAACCAATACTCCATAACCTAGCTATTTACGCAAAACCTTGGAAGGCACTAAAAAATCTCCTTGGTTGGCATACAATTATTGACTATAGGAGGAAGTACCCTGATGCGAAATTCCAATTGTTGTACACGAGTTTACACTCAAGCATACTGAGATTCACATAAAGTGACAGAGCTCTACTCAGATATTTTCTGGACATCATAAATCGGAGTCAACCAATCACATAGATTAAGAAGAGAAAAAACGTAAATGAAGTTTAACTAAGGTGAACCTATCCTAATGGACTGAGATACTGGTCTGGACTAATATCAACACACTGGCATATACAAGGGAACCAGTGGTCGATAATCCTAACTCTAGGTCAATCCAACTGGCATATACAAGGGTTCTAGTGGTTGACTTTATTGAATTTTATTCCGGTTGGTCTAATGGTCTAGTCTCAATTTTTTTTTTTTTTTTTGGGTATCTCAGTCACTCTATTTCACCCTAGTAATGATAAAAAGAAAAAGAAGTGATCAGGATTCTTTCTATGTTTCCATCACGAAATATGGCGAAACTATCATGTTTTTTAATTCTAACACCTGAGCTCTGTGCTTTTATGAATAGACTCTTTAGATGTTTCCATCTAATCAGATTGATTCCTCAACTCCTACAACCAAGACATTCCCATCCACTTAGATTGGTTAGTGCAAACCTTAATAGGCATAAATTTTTAGGCTCTTGAGTTTAATAATTGCAACTAAAAAGTTTCTCCCATACCCCCAAACTTAAATCTAACATTGTTCTCAATGTTCTAAAGATAATATTAAAAGCATGAACAAGGAGAAACTGTCACTATTTGAAGCAAAAGAGTTAAGGAAAGATATTACAGTGTTGCGTGTGAATGGGTTACCTCCCAAGAAGTGCTAAGTTTATAGTCTTCAGCCAGACTTAGGAAAGGATTAGTCAACTCGAACCATAAAGTAACAGTCGAAATAACTGCGGGTCTTTAAAACCAAAAAGAGCTGACCAAAAGAAACTGCAATGAACCAAGAAAGTGAACAAGACTAGCAAGCCCTTACCTAGTTTCCTGATTAAGAAATTTATATCTAATTGTGGTTCAGGTTCTATGAAACGGTCTACATAGAAAATTTTCATTGGCTACGAATCTTCATAGGTGGGATCCGAATCATTAGGTCCTAGAGTCTGGAAAAACTCAAATATGATCTTAAAAGCGCACAATAATAACCTAAATAACTGAGGATCCTCTAAGTCAATAAGATTTGACTTACGTAATTGACCACAATGAGAGTAGTGGTCATTCTTAAGCAAATGTGTCGATTCTAATTTCCTAAAGCATTTAGGTTTAGTCTCACAACTTAATATTCGACACATTTGGAATATAAACGTTCCACAGTTGGAAGAAAACTATTTGGTGGGAAAACAAAGTCAATCTGGGGATCATAGCCTGGGCAAACCACATCAACCAGAGGATGGGTTTCTAACGACTGAACTTCTTCCTGGACATCATTAGGTTCGGGAAAACATGTATGAAGATAATCTTGTAATATGGTTGAGGCATAAATGTCAAGTCTTACACGAGGGAACTTTCTAAGAGTTAAAGCACATGGAGACTGATAATCACCCCCAAACTTAGAGTTTTCTGTGTCTCTAGAAAGACTAGTCACAACTTCCCTAATTTCTAGGTCATCAGATTCCTGGAAATGGTCAATTGATTCTTCTAATTCAGGTTCATCCTCACTCATCTCTACGAGTTCATCTTCTTCGTCTAAGACTATTGTTTCTAAATCGCTAGACTCTAAAACATTATTCTTAGAATAAACTCGTTCCTCTAAATCATTATCGGCTTTGTAAACAGGAAATACTACATCGTCTAAAACGAGGGTATCTCTAGTCAAATCCTCGTCCTTTTGAATAGGTGAATAATTTTTAAAATTATTTGGATTTGAACTAGAAATAATATTATCATTGTAAAGATCAATTGGAGTAACCATTTTCTGATCACTATTCCTACATAATTATGATTCTCCATCAACACTATCCTCATCATAATAACATGAAAAAGATCGAACCTCATCAAAACAAGTAGTGCTACCAATTCTAACCTTGTCATCTTGATTATGAAAATAATTATCCTCATTTTTAAGGGTATTATTGGAAACACTATATTGGAAAGTAAGATTATTTCGAGCAAGTATTTCGTTCGTCTCAGCCATCAACTTGAGGGATTCCTCTATAGAAAGTTCACTCATTATTGTAGTTCTTTCGTCTATAATTACATTATTCATCTCAGCTAACTTACGCGTCGACTCATCTAACTCCCTGAGGGACTCTTCTAAAGGAGGAATAGGAACAGAGGGATCATAAAAAGGACTACTTTTCAATAGTTTGATTGTATCCTCTAGAGACGAAGAACTAGTACTATAATCTTCTTGCTCGTAAGACTGATGCATGTGTGGATAGTAATTGGGCTCACTAGGGTATGACCCATATCCTTCCAAAGGATGGCGTTCCCAACCACTATTCCCAAAATGGTCATAGAAAGGATGATGTCCATATTCAAATTCAGGTTGATAATCATTGTATTGGCTTCTATCATACCAGTTCGACATTCTTAATTGCAAGGGAATTCTACACAATCACAAACAAGGCTGACTCGACCAAATCAAACCTATAAAATCTAGCAAACAACAAGCATGATGGCTCCACTTAGATTGTTTCTAGACCAACTTCTAATCCTTCGAAAGGAAATTCGTTACAATTTAAGAAAACCCCTCTGGAATCAATCCGAGTCAAAGTAAGTTGAACTAAGGCGAGGGAAGCTCAGTGGAGCTTTGATACCCAAGGTCTCACTGCTATCACAAGGCGGCGCAGTCACGCATTCAACTCACAGAAACCATCATGAACTTCGAAGTATGCTAAAAGAGTAACCAATATTTTTCGAACGATTTTCCTACTAAGCTCGTTACCCTATAGGTCTCGTTCTAGTCAAAATTTTAAGCTTAGGTTCGCGTTTGGTTTCGTTTTCCTAAAGCGAGCAAGAAGGAAACTGTGATGAAATCCGAATCCTTATCTTAATTTGGCCAAGCCTTGCCCTTTACTAGGAAATTAAAACAACCGTATTCAAATCCTCAGAATATATATTCACCTTAAGGCAAACAATAAACCCGCTGACAGGGGATTCGCGGGTGTTTCGAAATCTTACCTCCCGTACCAGACGGGCGCAAAACCGCTGAAGTCGACTCGGGCCACGACTCCTATGTCATGTACGAACCCGAGGGGCCTAGACGATATTGTAATCGTCGTCCTTCCCTGCAAACAGTTTTATATTTAATGTACCCTTCCTTAGGGTTTTAAAAAAAAAAAAAAATTGTCCAAGTCCAAAGTCCAAATAAAGTGGAAAAGAAAAGAAATAAAAAAATAATAATAATAATAATTACAAAAATGGGAAGGTCTCTAAAATAAATAAATAAATAAATTCTCTCTCTCTTTTTTTTTAATTTTTTCTTTCGCTTTTTTTTTTTTGCTTTGTCTTTTTCTTTCTCTTTAAGCTTTGATTCCAAGTCTTTAGTATCCAACTTCAAACCTATAATACAAAGACACACACAAAGAAACGTAAAAAGAACAAATGAAATAAAAAAAACCTAAAAATTCTACCTAAGCACAAATCCGCGTCGGCGGCGCCAAAATGATTAAGATTTTTGATGGGGTTGTAGTAAAAAGGATTCGAACTCTAAGACTTGTGAAAGCAGATTTTTTAGATTTAATAAAATTATATATACAAGAATATTAACAAGATGAAGAGAGTTACTGGGACTCGGGATTCCACCAATTCTCACATTCATGAAGTTCAATATTTAACTCCGGACAATTAAAGTTCATAAAATAGCAAATATCGACTCTAAATCTTTGCCAAGGTAGATTTTATAAAGTTTTAGTTGTAAATCATAAGAATGATGCATCAAAAATCTCTAGGACTAAGCATACACCATCAGACAAAATCACAAATAATCAAGAAAAATCATTAATCAATTTAGAATAGTGCAAAAAGTCGTAAAAGAATTAAATAGAATTACCCATGCGTAAAGAATGGCTTCCTCCATCATCCCAGTATTGGGGTTTAGCTACTCATATTAATCATGTTCTCAAAATACATAATTGATGTTGAAAATATGATTAAAAGAGTGGAAAAATATACAACAGTGAATCTAAGACCCACAAGAGGCGTCCATAAATAAACAATAAAAGCTTACCACTGTTTAACAACGACAAAGAGAAACTGATGTTGACGCTGGTTAAGAACGACGGTCCTGGGAGGTCCGTTCTTCGTCTTCTTCTTCTTCTACAGCAGCAGCAGGAAGCTTTCCTGCAACTCCTGTTCTTCGCCTCTGCAACCTCTCTCTGGTCTCTGCTTGACCCCTAAACCCTTCATGCGCGTCTTCTGGTGGTGATATATTCCAAATGCATTGCTTACACGATCCAGGAAAGTCAAACTCGTGCAGAAACAAGCCAAACATAGTTAAACTCATATAACTTCCATATAAAGCATCACCTTCCGGAAATATTTACTTCCATCTGTTCCACGTAACCTTCCTATTTTATCGAAACCAACTTGCATACCTTCCGTGTTTAGGTGAAACAGGTTTGTATCTATCCAAACCATGAGAAAAATCCGGCTAAGTCTCTTCCAAAATCAATCCAGCAGAATACACATATGGAGTATAGTTCTCCCGCCAAAAACAGAATTCAAATGGAAAAGATGACCTCCCCTTAACTAATTCCGGTGTGCGAATAGCAGCTGCCTTTTAGGGTGACCTGAGGTGCCCCTTAGTAATTGAGCTGCTCCTTAACCAATAACGAGAGTCTGAATAACAAATGTCCTCCAAGGGTGCCTCGGGCAACTTTTCGAGCCGATTTTTCCAAAAATTACCTACAAACACACAAAACACCATAATAAGGACGAAAACGAGCACTAACAGTACGAAACATTGAGGACAAATTAGACAAATAAATGCGTCTATCACCTGCTATGTATACGGTGAGGGAAGCACGAGAATTGGGGCACACAAATTATGTTCGTTAAGGTTGTCGAATTCGACTGGATTCTTCTAAAAATGTATATCTATAAACTTGAGAAAGATTTGTGTTTTTATCTGCTTAGAGTACTTATAATGATCCATCTACTAACTTGATCTGTGTTTAAGGTTTCTAAATGTTTAGGTATGGAAATAGTAGTTCGGAATGTTTGGACTTCATGGTAGTCATACCAAGTATGCATACCGTCTTTTAAAATCAAAATCCAGGGGTTTTAGTAAGCATACCCGTTTTCATACTATCCCAGGTCATGAAAATTCGTTTGCATACCCGTGTGCATACTTGCCTGTAGACGTCAAATTTCGGTAAACTTGTTTTGGCCGTAAATTCTTCGCCCGAACTAGGATTGACCTCATTCTTTTTGCATTATCTTCTTCTTTGCATTCTCTTCAATATGGAGATGAGAAAACGTGAATTTTGATGAGTTAACATTGGTATTTGTCCTGTCTCTTGTTTTTGAGTGTTTTGCTCCGTTTCGTCGCACTTGTTCCATTTCTCTTGGACTTGGGCACTTGGATTCTTGGAGCACTACTCTTCTAAGATAATTTTTAGATGTTACAAGAATGTTGTTGGTGAATCACAAAGAAGGAAGTTCAAGAATGGGCAGTAGTATGCATTTCTATAAGATTCTTGAATGTTCACAATCATCCTTTGTGAACTATGGTGCATGGTCGTTAATGACTTTGTATATTCTTCTTTGTTAAGAAAATAATTTTATACGCCTTTGTAGAAAGGTTGTCTTATAACAACTTGTGTAAAAAGGGATAAGTGTAAGTGTTTGAAGTATCTCATGATTGAAATCCTTAAGATAATCTCTTTTTGGAGAATGTTGTGTTCCAATAACACATAAGATGCGGAAATCTTTTCAAATCTTGTCAGAATTATTTATTTAAGGATGATATCTGTGTTTGGTATGTCTTAAAGGTATTTCTAGTATATGTACTAAACGTGTCTGAGAACTTATGCTAAAGGATGTATTCTCAAACCAGATCCCAAGCAAAACTTCTGAAAGCCTTGAGTGGAATGACTTCTAAGGAACCCGTTCATCTTGATGATACCTTCAAGAAATCTGGTGGTGGATATATAGAAAATGAAAAGGAAGATGTCACTAATCTCCTTGTCCAAAACAGTTTGGATGCTAAGATTGATATTATTAATCTTCTTCAGGTCCTCCTCAGTACTATTGAAACTCATCGTAGACAGTCAGCACTACTAAGAACTGTTATCCGTAACCAAAGAAAGCTGATTAAACTTGGAATTGGTAACATGGAGTTTGCTCGAAATATTAATCGAACGGTTAATGCATTAGCCTGTGAACATAATCAAGGTACTGTGTGTAGAATCCGAGATATCAGTCGAGATGTTATTGATGAAGATCCTGAAAATTTTGAGGGAATTGAAGATGATCTTTGAAAAGATCTGTAGAAAAATAGACATCAATTTTTGATTTGTTTCAATGATTGTATTAGTCTATTATGAATAAAATTATTTGATTTATAATTTTTTCTTGTGATGGTTTTTTATTTACATATCATGTGCTTGAATGCTTTATTATTGCTATGGATGTTTATGGGATGTTTGATTTCGGTTTTATTACCTTGATATTCTATCTCATAATTTTGTGAACCCTTATGGTTTGGGTGACTTTTTGATTTAGCAGGATTAAGTTTTATCCCATGTTGGTAGGCTTTGTCAAAGGATGCATGAGGGGTTCTGGTAGAAACAATATATAAAAAAGTCACAATATATTGAATCTGTTTTGATTTAGCGTAAAAGCATATGTGTTTCGACGGTTTTCAACTTTTGATTGCAATTGTTAAAACCGATTTTCAACCTTTCTTTGGTAAAGGTTGGTTGTTGTTATTCTTTTGTTTTGCATAAGGATGATAACATAATGATATTTCGATATCAATTCTCTCTGGACGAAGATGCAAACATATTGGAGAAGTGGATGCGAAATTTGAGGTAACAATGTTGTTAGTTAATTGTTTTCCTGTTTAAGAAAAGCCTGAGTTTATTTCATATATATTTTTCTCTTGCTTAACAAAATTTCGGTACAATTGATGTTTTATTCCATGATGTGTGTATGGATGTGTGTGTGATTCAATTGGTTCCGGTTAATAAAAATTATTGTTATCTTGCTTCATAGTGTGGTACCAATTTTTTAGGCTTACAAAATTTCGGTGCAATTGCGATGTTTTAATGCTTATGTTGGTTCAATTGCTTCCAGTTGAGGTAAATAATTTTGCAAGTTGATTTCTATGAATTATTTATGCTTAAAGAAAAGGTTTACGGGATGACTTGTTTATTCCAATTTGATTCCGGATAAGAGAAGCTAAGTTTATCTTAGTTAAACTTATCAAAGTGGAGGTTTCGGTTATTCAAGTCTAATCGAATGCATTAACGAGAAATTCTAGTTAACTAACCTAGTACTTGTCTTGTTTAAAATTGAAAGTTCTAAGTTATATGGATAATTAGAACCTGATGAGAAAAATAGAGTTATATTTATTTTGTTCTTATCAAACGAAGCGGTTGTATTTGTACAATCGGTTTAGCAAAGGGACTAAGTTGCTTAGCTGATTTTTGGTTTGCTAAAATAAATTGGGAAAATTGCTTCGGGAAATTGTTTTCTTGATAACATATCAAAACAAATTAATTTGTAGTTTCAATTTTGATATTGGTTATCAAAAATGGTGTGTGGAACCCTCGTGCTTAATTCTATAGGTTTGCAAGTCTATTTTGAGATTTGTAAGATTATTTTCGTGTTTTCCTTTATTTTTTCGTTTCTTTGTCATTTTATGACAAAAATGGGAAGAAATATATGGAGTAAACAAGTGATACTGGTATTGATTTTATATTGATTGGTATCACTAAGGAAAAGAACATTTGTGCTTAAACGTTTATCTAACGAAAGAGTGAAAGCATGGACTAAGGGGGAGTATCATATCATTTTAATTGGTATAACAAAGACGTACGGATTGATGAAAACTACATATCTCACTTTTAGGGGGAGTATTAGCTTTGTTATTATAATGTCAACAACGACATTTAAGGATTGAATGAATGCAGGTTATTGTGTTGTTGAATTCGGGAATCAAGCGTATGTGTAATGAATTCTTGTAATTTGTTTATCCATATGATTGTAAGAGTTTTGTCACTAAAATTGACAAAGGGGGATATTGTTAGAGCATAGATCGGTTGAACCCACCAAGCGTTGGTATGTCAAGTTTGGTTATCATATTTTAGTGAATTAAAACTCATTTTAAGAGTCGCTTGATTATGTACTAGAGTCAACTTTGTATAGGTTAGCTTGAAAGTATTAGGATATGAGACATTACAAGTATTGCGAAGACTTGAAGAAGTGAAGAAGTAAGAATCTACAACGACAACATCATCCTTTCAATTGAGGTTAGTGATATTTGACTTGAACTGTTTCATTCTCTAACGTATATTTCAAGTCGTGCATATTGAAAACGAAAATGCGAAGCATGAACACTCTAGATAGACATAGTATTAAGGAATACAAATATGAAGTTTATTGTTAACCATTAAACTTTGTAGATAAGACATCGACGTAATCGTTTAAATGATATTGTGATTATGTATGGGTATGAGGTGAGGATTTCATCCTAGGAAACAATGTTTTACATGTGTTTTAAGGAAGTAGGTTCATAAACTTGTTTATGAATCAAAAAGGAAATTTCCAGGCGTTATTGGGATTGTTATTCATTGCATATCTTGTGAACATCCAATATGTATGATTTAGTATAACCGCTGACGACTTGTTTGTGTTCTTGGTAAAACTATTCACAAAGGCCTGACTTATGTATTGGTATGACTTTTATTAGTGAAACTGATCTTAAGTAATCACCTGAGATGGTATGATCGAGTTTGTGATTTGTTGAACCGAATATGGGTAAAGGGTAAACGATCCTATGAAGAGGTGCAACACATCACAAAGGGGAATCGATCCTTGTATGAGGTGCAGCAAGTTTGTAGAAAAAAGGGGAACCGATCCTATGGACTTGTGCAACACGTTTTTAGGCAAAGGAGAACCGATCCTATGGACATGTGCAACACATATAAATTAGATACCATATATATGTGGGGAACCGATACTAGTACCTAGTCAACCGAATTTTGGAAAGCTAGTGTGACTATGCACAGTACTCACATAGAGGTAAAACCGAAACTTGTTTTGGTAGAACCGTTAAACCCTTGATTTGTGATTGAGTGTTTCTTGATCAATCACATAGTTCTTGAAAGTCTGATGAACTAATTCTAAACTTGTTTGAAAGTGTGGAAAATCAGTTTCAAGGTTGTAAGTATGAAAGAGGACTTACAAAGTAAGGATGTCGACATACTTTGAACACGTACAGTAATGTTTATATTTTATTGTTCAAAGTTATTCCTTAATAGCTACAGGAAGAAAATCCCAGGATCGAAATATAAATAAGTTAAGAATCTTTTAATTAAGGTTGTTAATTTTATTTTAGGAAAATGGGAATTAGTAATGTGCATTTACTAGTTGAGATTTTCCAATGAGATTTTCCAAAGAGATTTTCGGTCATTATTTTGGACAGAGCATTTCCAGGAATTATGGAAACCGAATTTGGAATATATTGAATATCTTTGAGAATATTTTCGGTTTTGAAAATTCCTTGGTGTCCAAACTTCCTAGTCTATAAATACTTGAAGTTTGCATTTCTAGCAAACTAATCTTTCGTGACAGCAAACTTCCTCGGTTGTGTTGTTACTGGTGTATCCGCTTATTCGAAGAGGAGAGTAACCTAATTAGTCCAAATCTCTTACGGCCGCTCAATTTAAAGTATTCTTTGGAATTGATAAGCTCTACGAGTATCGTTGGTGGGAAACTAGATAATTACGGTTTATCTTGTGTTTTCGATTGATTTGATTGACTAACGGTGGTTGAACTTTGATTGCACCTAATTTGTTTATGCTTGAGAATTTTCTATTCTGATATAAGATTCACTTAAACTAGATCGGAGTTTCGACAGAGATCTTTAGACTGTTGTTAGTGCTAAAGACGATCTTGTGATAATCCATTGTTAACAGACTCTGTTCTGTGCGTGATTGATCACAAGAGATTTAAGTTGTTGTGTGCAGGTGTTTATTGAAGATCTAAGAAGATTTGAAGACAAAGAAGATGTTGAAGATTTCTGATTTGGGGTTCATAATCTTTGGTGTGCAACAATACTTGTTTCGGTATAAGATGATCCAACTATAATCGGTTTATCCTTGTGGTAGATTGGATTGATTAGTTGTGTGGATCGTCATTACAATTGTTTGTGATTAAAAGTATTGATTGCAAAATCTTAACAATTACTTCGGTGATTGAACATAAGATAGATCTAAGAACCTGACGAAGGAGTTTATGTTAAGATAAACATAAGAGCCTTTGTACGAATCATATCACTTGGTTGAAGAGAGTTGATACCAAACAGATTTGTTATTCCTTTTTACTGTTTGGAATACGAACCAAAGGAATTGATCCAAGTAGGTGACTTATTTATAAGTTGGAGGCGTTGGAATACAGACGAAACTAGGTGAACTATAGGTTTAGTTGCTTGGTCTCAACTATACGAAGTTGGTTTAATTTTGTGTAACGGCTTAATCCTGAGAGTATTCAATTCTGGACAAGGTCCTGGGTTTTTTTTGCATTTGCGGTTTCCTCATTAACAAAATATTGTTGTGTCATTTACTTTATATTTCCGCATTATAATTGTTTTATTATAATTAAAGTAAATTACACAAACGTTAATTCATATTTACTTGATAAGCAATCCTATTGTGGTTGGTTAAGTCTGAACCTTTTTATCAAGTAAACATACTTCGTTGTTATATATATTGTCTCGATCTCGTATCCATAGACGATCACACGAAGTGTGAACGGATTAGTTGTATTGTCTCAACTCATTCCATAGACAATCATTTTCAGAGAAAGGACTTATAGGTAGGAAAAGTTTTAGTTTGAGGTATATTTGGGTACCCTTATCCTTTTCAATTGGTATCAGAGCAGGTAAACATGAAAAGATCTAAGAATCTGTGTTTGGTGCGATCCAATCTATAAGAGATGAGTCAAAATAAGAAAAGCAAGGATAAACTTATGAAGAACTCAGTTAACCTATGTCAAGATAATGAGAATAATATCTCAGAGAATATCAATGGAAATTGGTCTCGAAAGTCATTTCGAAAATCAAAGAAAAAGTCTATGACTAATTACTTGATTGCGAGTCAGATTACTGATCAGAAAAGAATGAGTCTGAAACTCAAGAAACATGTTTTGGATCTGACTCCAATTCCTAGTAAACAATCGTCTAAAAAGAGGTTCTATTCACTAGCTTTCCTAAGTTCTGGATTTTGAAGGATGTTGGAAAGATTTTTCAAACATGTTGAAAAATATTCAGAAAAGGGAAAGACCATTGACAGTCTAGATGATGTCACGGAACTTATTGTTCAATTAAATGTAAGAATATGTGAAGGAAAGCGAGAAACACTCGGTCTTCAAAATAATCTGGCATATTATATGGAACAAAAACTGGCCTTGTGCAATGAAGTTCATCAACTGACAACAAAGTGTGAAATTCTTACTCAATCGCTAGAACATTCACAGATAAGGAATAAAGTCCTTATTGAGAAAATTCTTACTATAACATGTCAAGAGTTATATCTAAATAGATGTTTAGAAAAACACTTCTAACAAGGAATGGATACCTTAAGAGGACATATAGAGTGCCTTGAACAAGAGACATTAGCAAACTGCCGACTGGCAGATCTAGACCACACGGGTTCAAGTTCAAAGAATATACCATCCTGGGCATAAGATGTAATCGAGGATATTGCATCTCGCAATTTTCCTAACAAAGAGGATGGGTTCAAAACCCACAAAGAAGAACATTATGATGTTCAAAAAGGGGGAATATCTCCTCATGAGGTATTTGATGAGGAATATCCTCATCCCAGTGCTTAAACCGCATTGGATTGTTCATCCTTACAATTCCCAATCTTCGGATGTGAGGAAGCACATATACCTGGGCTATTGGTATCCCACTAATATCTCTTACTCAACATAAAGATATTACCCAATCTACTCTAAGGATATTTTAAACATACTTATGTGTAGAAAGGTTGTCTTATAACAACTTGTGTAAAAAGGGATAAGTGTAAGTGTTTGAAGTATCTCATGATTGAAATCCTTAAGATAATCTCTTTTTGGAGAATGTTGTGTTCCAATAACACATAAGATGCGGAAATCTTTTCAAATCTTGTCAGAATTATTTATTTAAGGATGATATCTGTGTTTGGTATGTCTTAAAGGTATTTCTAGTATATGTACTAAACGTGTCTGAGAACTTATGCTAAAGGATGTATTCTCAAACCAGATCCAAGCAAAACTTCTGAAAGCCTTGAGTGGAATGACTTCTAAGGAACCGTTCATCTTGATGATACCTTCAAGAAATCTGGTGGTGAGATATAGAAAATGAAAAGGAAGATGTCACTAATCTCCTTGTCCAAAACAGTTTGGATGCTAAGATTGATATTATTAATCTTCGTCAGGTCCTCCTCAGTACTATTGAAACTCATCATAGACAGTCAGCACTACTAAGAACTGTTATCCGTAACCAAAGAAAGCTGATTAAACTTGGAATTGGTAACATGGAGTTTGCTCGAAATATTAATCGAAGGTTAATGCATTAGCCTGTGAACATAATCAAGGTACTGTGTGCAGAATCCGAGATATCAGTCGAGATGCTATGTTGATGAAGATCCTGAAAATTTGAGGAATTGAAGATGATCTTTGAAAGATCTGTAGAAAAATAGACATCAATTTTTGATTTGTTTCAATGATTGTATTAGTCTATTATGAATAAAACTATTATGAATAAAATTATTTGATTTATAATTTTTCTTGTGATGGTTTTTGATTTACATATCTGTGCTTGAATGCTTTATTATTGCTATGGATGTTTATGGGATGTTTGATTTCGGTTTTATTACCTTGATATTCGATCTCATAATTTGTGAACCCTTATGGTTTGGGTGACTTTTTGATTTAGCAGGATTAAGTTCTATCCCATGTTGGTAGGCTTTATCAAAGGATCATGAGGGGTTCTGGTAGAAACAATATGTAAAAAGTCACAATATATTGAATCGGTTTTGTTTAGCTAAAAGCATATGTGTTTCGACGGTTTTCAACTTTTGCTTGCAATTGTTAAAACCGATTTCAACCTTTCTCTGGTAAAGGTTGGTTGTTGTTATTCTTTTGTTTTGCATAAGGATGACAACATAATGATATTTCGATATCAATTCTCTGGGAAGATGCAAACATATTGGAGAAGTGGATGCGAAATTTGAGGTAACAATGTTGTTAGTTAATTGTTTTCCTGTTTAAGAAAAGCCTGATTTTATTTCATATATATTTTTCTTTGCTTAACAAAATTTCGGTACAATTGATGTTTTATTCCATGATGTGTGTATGGATGTGTGTGTGATTCAATTGGTTCCGGTTAAAAAAACTATTGTTATCTTGCTTATGTGTGGTATCAATTTTTAGGCTTACAAAATTTCGGTGCAATTGCGTGTTTTAATGCTTATGTTGTTCAATTGCTTCCGGTTGAGGTGAATAATTTTGCAAGTTGATTTATTTGGTTTGTATGAATTATTTATGCTTAACGAAAAGGTTTACGGGATGATTGTTTATTCCAATTGATTCCGGATAAGAGAAGCTAAGTTTATCTTAGTTAAACTTATCAAAGTGGAGGTTTCGGTTATTCAAGTCTAATCGAATGCTTAACAAGAAATCTAGTTAACTAACCTAGTACTTGTCTTGTTTAAAATTGAAAGTTCTAAGTTATATGGATAATTAGAACCTGATGAGAAAAATAGAGTTATCTTTATTTTGTCTTATCGAACGAAGCGGTTGTATTTGTACAATCGGTTTAGCAAAGGGACTAAGTTGCTTAGTTGATTTTTGGTTTGCTAAATAAATTGGAAAATTGCTTCGGGAAATTGTTTTCTTGATAACATATCAAAACAAATTAATTTGTAGTTTCAATTTTGATATTGGTTATCAAAAATGGTGTGTGGAACCCTCGTGCTTAATTCTATAGGTTTGCAAGTCTATTTTGAGATTTGTAAGATTATTTTCGTGTTTTCCTTTATTTTTTCGTTTCTTTGTCATTTTATGACAAAAATGGGGAGAAATATATGGAGTAAACAAGTGATACTGGTATTGATTTTATATTGATTGGTATCACTAAGGAAAAGAACATTTGTGCTTAAACGTTTATCTAACGAAAGAGTGAAAGCATGGACTAAGGGGGAGTAGCATATCATATAAATTGGTATAACAAAGACGTACGGATTGATGAAAACTACATATCTCACTTTTAGGGGGAGTATTAGCTTTGTTATTATAATGTCAACAACGACATTTAAGGATTGAATGAATGCAGGTTATTGTGTTGTTGAATTCGAGAATCAAGCGTATGTGTAATGAATTCTTGTAATTTGTTTATCCATATGATTGTAAGAGTTTTGTCACTAAAATTGACAAAGGGGGATATTGTTAGAGCATAGATCGGTTGAACCCACCAAGCGTTGGTATGTCAAGTTTGGTTATCATATTTTAGTGAATTAAAACTCATTTTAAGAGTCGCTTGATTATGTACTAGAGTCAACTTTGTATAGGTTAGCTTGAAAGTATTAGGATATGAGACATTACAAGTATTGCGAAGACTTGAAGAAGTGAAGAAGTAAGAATCTACAACGACAACATCATCCTTCCAATTGAGGTTAGTGATATTTGACTTGAACTGTTTCATTCTCTAACGTATCTTTCAAGTCGTGCATATTGAAAACGAAAATGCGAAGCATGAACACTCTAGATAGACATAGTATTAAGGAATACAAATATGAAGTTTATTGTTAACCATTAAACTTTGTAGATAAGACATCGACGTAATCGTTTAAATGCTATTGTGATTATGTATGGGAATGAGGTGAGGATTTCATCCTAGGAAACAATGTTTTACATGTGTTTTAAGGAAGTAGGTTCATAAACTTGTTTATGAATCAAAAAGGAAATTTCCAGGCGTTATTGGGATTGTTATTCATTGCATATCTTGTGAACATCCAATATGTATGATTTAGTATAACCGCTGACGACTTGTTTGTGTTCTTGGTAAAACTATTCACAAAGGCCTGACTTATGTGTTGGTATGACTTTTATTAGTGAAACTGATCTTAAGTAATCACCTGAGATGGTATGATCGAGTTTGTGATTTGTTGAACCGAATATGGGTAAAGGGTAACCGATCCTATGAAGAGGTGCAACACATCACAAAGGGGAATCGATCCTTGTATGAGGTGCAGCAAGTTTGTAGAAAAAAGGGGAACCGATCCTATGGACTTGTGCAACACGTTTTTAGGCAAAGGAGAACCGATCCTATGGACATGTGCAACACATATAAATTAGATACCATATATATGTGGGGAACCGATCCTAGTACCTAGTCAACCGAATTTTGGAAAGCTAGTGTGACTATGCACAATACTCACATAGAGGTAAAACCGAAACTTGTTTTGGTAGAACCGTTAAACCCTTGATTTGTGATTGAGTGTTTCTTGATCAATCACATAGTTCTTGAAAGTCTGATGAACTAATTCTAAACTTGTTTGAAAGTGTGGCAAATCAGTTTCAAGGTTGTAAGTATGAAAGAGGACTTACAAAGTAAGGATGTCGACATACTTTGAACACGTACAGTAATGTTTATATTTTATTGTTCAAAGTTATTCCTTAATAGCTACAGGAAGAAAATCCCAGGATCGAAATATAAATAAGTTAAGAATCTTTTAATTAAGGTTGTTAATTTTATTTTAGGAAAATGAGAATTATTAATGTGCATTTACTAGTTAAGATTTTCCAAAGAGATTTTCGGTCATTATTTTGGACAGAGCATTTCCAAGAATTATGTAAACCGAATTTCGAATATATTGAATATCTTTGAGAATATTTTCGTTTTTGGAAATTCCTTGGTGTCCAAACTTCCTAGTCTATAAATACTTGAAGTTTGCATTTCTAGCAAACTAATCCTTCGTGACAGCAAACTTCCTCGGTTGTGTTGTTACTGGTGTTGCCGCCTATTCGGAGAGGAGAGTAACTTAATTAGGCCAAATCTCTTACGGCCGCTCAATTTAAAGTCTTCTTTGGAATTGAGAAGCTCCACGAGTACCGTGGGTGGGAAACTAGATAATTGCGGGTTATATTGTGTTTTCTATTGATTTGATTGACTAACGGTGGTTGAACTTTGATTGCACCTAGTTTGTTTATGCTTGAGAATATTCTCTTCTGATATAAGATTCACACAAACTAGATAGAAGTTTCGACAGGGATCTTTAGACTTTTGTTAGTGCTAAAGACGATCTTATGATAATCCATTGTTAACAGACTCTGTTCTGTGCGTGATTGATCACAAGAGATTTAAGTTGTTGTGTGCAGGTGTTTATTGAAGATCTAAGAAGATTTGAAGACAAAGAAGATGTTGAAGATTTCTGATTTGGGGTTCATAATCTTTGGTGTGCAACAATACTTGTTTCGGTATAAGATGATCCAACTATAATCGGTTTATCCTTGTGGTAGATTGGATTGATTAGTTGTGTGGATCGTCATTACAATTGTTTGTGATTAAAAGTATTGATTGCAAAATCTTAACAATTACTTCGGTGATTGAACATAAGATAGATCTAAGAACCTGACGAAGGAGTTTATGTTAAGATAAACATAAGAGCCTTTGTACGAATCATATCACTTGGTTGAAGAGAGTTGATACCAAACAGATTTGTTATTCCTTTTTACTGTTTGGAATACGAACCAAAGGAATTGATCCAAGTAGGTGACTTATTTATAAGTTGGAGGCGTTGGAATATAGACGAAACTAGGTGAACTATAGGTTTAGTTGCTTGGTCTCAACTATACGAAGTTGGTTTAATTTTGTGTAGCGGCTTAATCCTGAGAGTATTCAATTCTGGACAAGGTCCCGGGGTTTTTCTGCATTTGCGGCCTCCTCGTTATCAAAATCTTGTTGTGTCATTTACTTTATATTTCCGCATTATAATTGTTTTATTATAATTAAAGTAATTACACAAACGTTAATTCCTATTTACTTGATAAGCAATCCTATTGTCTTTGGTTAAGTTCGAAAGTTTTTATCTAGTAAACATACTTCGTTGTTGTATTCTCTCGATCTCGTATCCATAGACGATCACAAGAAGTGTGAACCGATTAGTTGCATTGTCTCGACTCAGTCAATTGACAATCACTTTCGGAGAAAGGACTTATAGGTAGGAAAAGTTTTAGTTTGAGGTATATTTGGGTACCCTAGCCTTTTCACTTCTTATTTGTGCATTACGAGTTTGTCTTGATGCCTAGGAAACTTTTTATGAGAATTTATACTTGTTTTGAGAAGGATTACTAGAGTTTGGAATAGCCATTATTGTGAGTACACATATCTATGTCCAACGATTTTCATCTTCAATGTTTTTAGATTTATTTATTTAAATCCTAAGTTACTTGGAAGAATATTTTTGCAATTTTAATCTTTATGATTTCATATATTGCAAATTATTATGGGATATGTTGTTTATGTCCATGAACCTGTGACTGTCCCATACTTGTTCAAAAGTTATCTCTATTATGTCGGTATGAAAGTATTGATAGAAGATAGAATGATCTTTTGACATTACAAAAGTTAAAGCCTTTTATGTCCTTGTTTTGATGGAAGAAAGGATAAAACTTTTGTTTACAAGGATTAATTCTATTGTATGTCATTGTGCAAATAGTGATGGATAATAGAATGAATCCTTGTTTATTCCGCAGTGTTGGTCGATCTCCGATCCACATTTTTGTGCATATACTGTGTTGCTCCATAAGTTTTCTTATGTTTGATCTTGACCAATTGAATTGATCATTCTCTTGTGGTCAGTTTAGTTGTTCCTCCGTAAGTTCTCTTATGATGAGCACATCCAATTGAATTGATCACTTTCTTGTGATTAATTTAGTTGTGAAATTCCGATTGAATTAATTATGAGTTTTCTTGTGGTTAATTTAGTTGTGCATTTCGATTGGATTAATCATGAATTATTTTGTGTATAATTCAATTGAATACTTTGGATACAAATTCATGTTTTCATGTAATTTGGTTACGTCCAAAAAAATCCTTCTTTTCTTGTGAAAGTAAGCTCACCTTTGTTGTTCTTTCGGGAATGACATTTTATGGGGTAAAGTTCTTTTTGAACTTGTGATTAATTGCCAAATATTTGTAGGGAGTGCGGCTATGGAATATTATAGGGGTTATCTTGTATCTTTATAAACTCCTTGATGATTGCATTTAGCTTCGGATTTATGATGGCATCTAAATAAGTTGATATGTTATTCTCTTTTGGTCATGAAGTATCTCTATGAAAATCTCATGAGGATCCCACTAGTTTTCGTACCTTTGCCAATTTATATTGACAAAAAGGGAGGGAATTAATGTGTAGTGTGATACTACAAATACATATGGTTTACGGATCATTATATAAGGGGGAGTGGTTTTCATGTCGGGATGAAGTATTGACTAAGGTAGGGTTGTGCAGAATGCCCGGAAGCCTGCGGCCTTCCATGTATCGCCTGGGTCCAAAGGAGTCCATGGGCGCCCGACATCCTGTCATGGGCTATCCCGGCCTGCCCGATAATTATAAGTGGGCGGACCAAAATTTTGCTTCAAATATTGGAGTCCATCTTGTTATCTTGCCCGGCCTGCCTAACTGTCGATAGCCTGGAATAAAGTTTTCTATTAGGGTGATGGATTTCATATTTGAACAATTTATTAGGGTTAGAGAAACTCCTGAATTACATTATTTCACAGTAATGAATATGAATTGCTTGAACTATCACTTGAACAAGTCACAGATATATCATCATTCATCAAGCCAAAAAAAAAAACTTATATACTTAATTTTTTTGAATAATATCTTTGGCCCGAGGCCTACCCAGCCCGACCTGGCCTGGCCTGTATTGTTTCATGGGTATGGACGGGCCATGGGCATTAAATTTCTGCTATTGCCAGGACCGTCCTGGCCTGTTAAACTTAATGGGTATTAAGGACTACAAGCATGTCCGGCCCGGCCTATGCTATGATCGGTTTTGGGCTGGCCTGCCCAGCCCAATGTACACCCCTAAACTAAGGGGGAGTGATACATATCACCATAGTATTGTTGTCAAAGTTGTGATACAATTGAACTTTGATGCTGTGTAATAATACTATGACACTATATAACAATGATTGAAAGCATTTGTTTTCTTATTGTTATCGCTATAGATCTTCAACAACTATGATGCTGAACTTACAACCTTTAGGATCATGGAGTACTTGGAAGTGGCGAAGATTTCGAGTCGCGTTGAAGATGCTAAGGAGATCAAGCATTTGGATGAGAAGCTACAATTTTTATTTATTTTGTAATCCATATGTATTGATAGTTTTGTCACTAAAATTGACAAAGAGGGAGATTGTTAGAGCACTGCTCGTTCGAACTCGCATGCGTTGCTATCTCAAGCATGTTTGTCAATGTTAGTGATCAAAACTATAAGTCTTGATTTTTAGCCTATTCATAGATGTATCGGACTAGGACATAGTTTGTGTAGTTGAGCTTAGACTTCACGACGCTTATCACTTGAAGATGAAGAACTACTAAGGAGAGATTGTGGAACTTCATCGATAAAAGGTATGTGGAGACTTAAACTCATCTATCACTTGGAAAGTCTATTTGTACTGTATCTCCTATATTGAGACATAAGTCGTGTTACGATATAGTTTTCTCTATACACATTTGAGATTTCGAGCTGAGTATATCTCGCTTACATATTTCTCAAAATATGTGTTGGTAAGCTTTCGCTTCGACCAATTTCATCTTATATCATGAGAAAATTTCCGAGTAACATCTTACATGATTTGTGTGATACAATCATTTGGTGTAAACTTGGAATATTTCGATAATGATTATTTCAATATCTTGAAAATTGCTTTGATGCTAATAGTGTGTGAAAACGGCTATTATCATTATAGAAGAATGTTTCAATGATTGAAATGAAAAGTTGAGATTATGTAACCATCTTTGGATATAAGCATATATAGTGTGTTCGCACATTAGTGTATAAATCCATAAACCGGGAACCAAGAGTATGCATAAGTGTGTATATGAAATTGGTGAAGGAGACAGGTTAAGTATGCGTACCCGTATGCATACTGGCGGAAGTTTTCCAACCGAAAAATTCTACTGAGTTTGAGAATTAACAATCTCTTAACTAGTCACCTTAAGTATGTGTACCAGTACGCATACTGGCGGAAGTTTTCGAACCGAAAATTTCTTCTGAGTTTGGAAACTAAACCAACTCAAATCCGGTTGCTTAAGTACACATACCCGTACGCATACTTAAGTTGGTTACTTTATCAAATCGGTCAGTTCATGAACTAAAACATTTATCAATAAGGAATGCAATCTTTGCAAATTGTGGCTGTAATGTTCATGTATCGATTCGAGTGAATCAAACCGATTTTGCTTCAATTTTGTGTTCTTGTATAAATCCATGAGAATATAGCAATTGAAAAACTCTTAAACTAGTTTCATTTGAGTCATTTGAACTAGTTATGGTTAAGATGAATAAGGTTTATATGAGAGTAATTATATGGCTAATCTCGGTCAACAATTTGTGAACCAACATGGTGTACACGTTTAGGTACGGTTACATAAACCTAAATTAGGGTACATTTCATTTGTGTGTAACAAGCTAAGTTAGATCTAACGGTTGAAAGATATTATCTTGGTTGAATCAGGTTTTTCATCTAACGGTGATTATTGAATGCTTTGTTACCAAGGTAACTTAGATTGCAAACCCTAATTTGAAAACTATATAAGGGAGAACTCTAGCAATTGGGAAACCTAATCCCCACACCTCATGTGTGTTACTAGTTTCATAACTAGAGTCGATTCTCCTTTAACCTTAGGTTTTTCCTCGAGACCCTGTAGGTTAACGACTTGAAGACTTCATTGTGATTGTGAAGCCAAACCCAACTATTATCTTTGTAGTTGCATGATCTGATCTTGCTATTTCTATCATGTTGAGTACAATTGGAATAATTGACTCGAGATTTTATATCTCTGATAGGAAAGATAGAAAAGTAATCACAAACACCTTCGTCTCATCGTTTGTGATTCCACAATAACTTGTTTCGCTAGTCGATTAAGTTTATTTTGAGGTGATTGATAATACTAGGCTGTTCTTCGGGAATATAAGTATGGTTTATTAATTGGTTCTTGTTCACCTTGATTTATTAAAAGACGAAACAAAAAACTCTTGGGTATTTCTGTGGGAGACAAATTTATTCAATCATATATACTTTTCTGTGTGAGACAGATTTTTTTATCAAGTCTTCGACTTTGGGTCGTAGGAACTTTTAGTTGTGGGTGAGATCATCTATGGGAATCAAGTGCGTAGTATCCTGCTAGGATCAGATATGTAAGGAGCGCAACTGTACCTTGAATCAGTGTGAGATTGATTAGGGTTCAACTACAGTCCAATCCGAAGTTAATTGGTAGTAGGCTAGTGTTTGTAGCGTCTTAATAAAATAATAAGCAAGAAAAAGGAACAGACCTGCTACACAGCTGGTCATGATTTGCAAGGAATTTCCTGAAAAAATAAAGTAAAAAGTTAACCTCTCCCCCACACTTAAACATTACATTGTCCTCAATGTAATTGAGTCATCCAACGCAAATATTAAGATGAAAAATGCAAAAAGTAAATCAAAATAAAAATAAAATAAATATACCTACTGGAATGTACAGAAATGGATCCCCATAAACTAACAACCTGAAAATTTGGGGATCAACCCAAAATACAACATTTACAAATGACAGTTTCACACTTATGTTATCACGATGTGGAGACACTAAAACTATCAAAAACAAAGACTTACCTCCAAACCAAGTTTTTACAACACAAGGAAGTGTGTAAAGAACATAATATGGGGATATTATTGGGACTGGGAAATTTTCAATTGGCTCATGCACGGTATCAGAAATAGGCAAATCCTCTGGGTATTTAGATACAAAGTATTCCAACAACACTTTAGAAGCACGCAATTCTAACCCTAAATTAGGAAACTTTTGTAAGTCTAGGGGTCTAGAAAAAACCTCTAAGTTTGGTGAATTATCTTGTGGGATGGATTCATATATGGAATTAGGCAAATCATCCACACAATCATCCACATGGTCATCTATATGTTATGTTTGGAACAGAGAGTCACTGCAAGATTCATCATCATCAGCATATAATCTTTGACATTCAAGAACTCTCAATCTTTGTTCCAAACTAGACGGTGTGTGTTTGTAATACTTCTCATATATTGTTCAAGGTGATTCTTCAGTTACCACATGTGGAGTAGAAACTCCGTATTGTTGCCTACGCTTACATTCAGCAAGCGTCATCTCAGATGAGGTTTCCTGATAATTTGACTTTCTACGCTTATATTCCGCCAGCGTCATCTTAGGTGACGTCTCCTCAGAAGAAGTCATCATCCTCAAAAAGTCCCTGAAAACAAATACAAAAAGAAACGCATAAAAATGAAAAAATAAAAAAATAAAAATAAAAAATCTAAAACGAAATAAAAATACTGTACAAAATAAAAATAAACCTAAAAATCTAAAAACAAATCTCCGGCCAAAAATTGATGTGATTTTTAATTTGTTGTAGTAATAAAGATTCGAACTCTAAGACTTGTGAAGATTAAATTTAAAGGTTTAAAGAAAACAATAAATAAAATAGAGAGTCACTGGGTCTAGGATTCCACCAAATTCATATGATAAGGTTCATTTATTCATTCTTCAACAATTATAGATTAATAAATAAATACACAGACTCTTATTTTTTCCAAGGTAGATTCTCAAAATATTAGTTATAAATCGTAAGCATGAGACATCAAACATTTAAGCAAGCATGACCCATCAAATAAAATGATAACTAATTAATCAAAATCATAATTCCATTTTAATTAGTGCAAAAGTCATATAAAGAATTAAATGAATTTACCAGATGATGAATTTTGGTTTCCTCCGTCGTCCCAGAGAAAGGTTTAGCTCCACATAGTGAAAAACACGCTCAAAATATATTTTTATAGATCAAATGGTGTTTACAAAGAAGTAAATGGAGGAAAATAATATAAACCATAAGTTTACAACGCTTAATGGTCGTTACAACCCACTGTTACAACTGTGGCGAAGAACTATAGTTATATGGTGTCGCAGAAGAACTACCATTTATGGTATGAATATGTGACGGTCAAGAATGACAGTTCTTATTGGTTATTTGTTCTTCAGCTTCTCCTTCTCTGCAGCAGCAGAGAAATATGCTCTGCAGCTTCTTATTCTTCTCTGTAGCCTCTCCAAACTCTCGATACCCCTCTCAGCTTCCTCAGAATCGTATTTATACACCACAGGAACTCAAATCAGGTGAAGTAATTCCCACTATCTTCTTTCCTTTTTCACTGCAAATCCCGAATATTTTTATTCTCCATTCCTTAACCGCTGCACGTAAACATGTTGTCAAGAAAAATATTTTAATCAATGCAGAGTAAACTTCCAAGATATTATCTCTTCCAAAAAATCTTTGAATTCACTTCGAAATATTCTGTTCTTTCTTTGACATAAAGTTTTGATATTCTGTTGATTCCCTTTCCTCTTACGCGTCTTCTAGTTCAAACCAAACTCCTCCAGGGATAAAACGAAATCTCAGAGAAGATATGCTTCCATTATTTGCACGTAACTTCCAAAACTAATCCATCGGAAAACCCGTAACACTAACCTTCCCCTGTTAACATCAAATCACGAAGATATCCTTCCTTTTTTAGAAACAAAAGCAATTACCAGTCCTGTTTGAGTCGAACAAGCCCAATCCAACCGATTTCCGTGATTTAGACTGACTTAAACTCCACACAAATCCAATAAAATCTTTCCGGGATAAACCCGAGAATAACAATCCCTGTTTTCTTCCTACGGTGATTCCAACCAATTCTAATCGAATCCAAACCCATTACCAGGCCTGTGAGGCTCAATAAAGTCATCCCAATACTTTGCAGCCTTTTAGTCTCCCTTAACCGTCTTCAAATCACGAACCCTAATTTCACAGTCTGACAAGAGTTTTTTTCCCGCCATTTTCTTATTTTGAATTTGGAAAGAAGATGTTCTCCCCCTAATCATGTACGGTGTCCGTTTAGAAGTTGTCGTACGGGGTGCAAATAGTAAAGAAGATGCCCCTTATAAATTGAGGTGTCCCTTAGTAATTGAGGTGCCCCTTATCCAAAACTGAGAGTACGAATAACATGTGTCCTCCGGGTGCAAATAACATATTTCGAGCTAATTCTCTACAAGAGCTTATTCTTCCATAAACAACTAAAATAAGTTTATTAGTGATAGAATGAGTCCCAGCTAATGTATTTATGGGTAAAAATGTGTCGCACTTTCGTGCTCATCAGCTAGTGTTTGTAGCGGCTTAATACAGTGTGGTGTTCAAACTGGACTATGTCTCGGGGTTTTCCTGCATTTGCGGTCTCCTCGTTAACAAAATTCTGGTATCTGTGTTATTTCTTTTCCGCATTATATTTTGTTATATAATTGAAATATCACAGGTTGTGCGTTAAGATCAATCAATTAGAATATCCAACCTTTGGTTGTTGATTTATATTGATTGACACTTGAACATTGGTCTTTGGTACCGTTCAAGTAATTCCTCTTATATTCAATCGGGATTGCAAATTTCTATTTGCTGATTGCGGATTGAATTAAGATTTAGAGATATTAAACTCATATGTATATGTTATTCTAGATTGAGTCTGACTGTCTAGTTGATTCTCTAGAAAGTGTATTGGAGTAAGTCCTCTCAGATTGTCAAACGAATTGTTGGGTGTGGTTGTTAGACCCCCGCATTTTCGTTAACTATCATTGGATTATAAACATAGTGTACATTCTTGTATGTATGTGATCCATGACCGGAACTAAAGTATGCATACCTATATACGTACTTGAAGTTGTGAAATTCCGTGTACCAAGTACACATACCGGTACGTGTACTTGTGTAAGTTATAGGTACGGGATTTTCTGTTGGGTTTTGGAAGTGTACTTAAGTATGCGTACCCGTTCGCATACTGTCAAACCCAGACTCAGACCAGCTACTTAGGAATGTATACCTGTATGCATACTTTAGTGGTTAAAGTTCTAAAATCGGTTGGCTCATGAACTAATACATTTATATATTAAGGAAGGCATTCTTTGCAAACAATGGCTATAATTTTCATTAATTGATTCGAGTGAATCAAACCAATTTTGCTTCAATTGTGTTCTTGTATACTTCTATGAGAATATAGCAATTGAACAACTCTTTAACTAGTTTCATTTGAGTCATTTGAACTAGTTATGGTTAAGATGAATAAGGTTGATATGAGAGTGTTCATATAGCTAACCTCGGTTAACTATGGTTGAGCCAATATGGTGTACACATTTAGGTACGGTTACTTAAACCTAAATGAACGTACATTTCATTTGTGTATAACAAGCTAAGTTTAATCTAACGGTTGAAAGATATTATCTTGAATCTAGTCAGGTTTTCATCTAACGGTGAATGTTGAATGCTTTTTTACCAAGGTAACATTAATTGCAAACCCTGATTTGAAAACTATATAAAGGAGAACTCTAGCAACTGGGAAACCTAATCTCCACACCTCCAATGTGTAACTAGTTGCATAAGCTAGAGTCTATTCTCCTTTAACATTAGGTTTTTCAGGAAATCCTGTAGGTTAACAACTTGAAGACTTCATTGGGATTGTGAAGCCAGACCCAACTATTTTCTATGTAGTTGCGTGTCATGGTCTTGTCTTATTCTATCGTATTGATTACTATCTTCTCTAATATTTTCTCGAAATTGATTCTCCGATAGGCAAGATAAAAAGTAGCCACAAACATCTTCGTCTCATCGTTTGTGATTCCACAATATCTTGTTTCGCTATCATACGATTAAGATCATTGTGAGGTTATTGATAATACTAGGCTTTTTTCGGGAATATAAATCCGGTTTATTAATTGGTTCCTGACACCTTGATTTATCAAAAGACGAAAAACAACTCATAAGTATTTATGTGGGAGACAGATTTATCTATTCCAATAGACTTTTCTGTGTGAGACAGATTTGTTTACCAAGTCTTCGACTTTGGGTCGTAGCAACTCTTGGTTGTGGGTGAGATCAGCTAAGGTAATCAAGTACGTAGAATCCTGCTGGGATCAGAGACATAAGGAGCACAACTATACCTTGAATCAGTGTGAGATTGATTAGGGTTCAACTACAGTTCAGTCCGAAGTTCATTGGTAGTAGGCTAGTGTCTGTAGCGGCTTAATACAGTGTGGTGTTCAAATCTAGACTAGGTTCCGAGGTTTTTCTTCATTTGCGGTTTTCCTCGTTAACAAAATTCCGGTGTCTGTGTTATTTCTTTTCAGCATTATTTTTTGTTATATAATTGAAATATCACAGGTTGTGTGTTGAATCGATCAATTGGTAAATCCAACCTTTGGTTGTTGATTGAAATTGATTGATCCTTGAATATTGGTCTTTGGTACCATTCAAGTTACTTCTTTTATATTCAATCGGGCTCGCAAATTTCTATTTGTTGATTGCAGATTGAATTGAGAGATAGAGATATAAAACTATTTGATATACTTTTCTCTAGATTGAGTCTGACTGTCTAGTTTATTCTCTTGAAGTATATTGGATTTTGTCTATTTAGATTTCCATACGAAATATTGGGTGTGGTTGTTAGACCCCCATTTTTTAGATTCATTGATAGCAACTAATGAATCAGTAATGGTCTTAATCACATGAAGATATGCAGAGATAGATAAACTACCACGATAAATGTTCTGAAGCTAATTCCTAAGAATAGATCGCCGTGCATAAAAATGATTTATAAAAGTGGTTGCAAGATATTTCCATACCTCAGCAGTTGTAAGACTTCCATAGAAATCGTTGGAGATATAAGGAGAGCAGGTACGTAGTATTGAGACAACTTTTAACAAATCTGCAGTCCCATTTGAGCCATTTCAGATAAGCAGGATTTGGTTCATCTTTATCTCCAACTTTAATAGTTCCTGGTGGTGCAGGAAGAGATCCATCCAAATAAACAAAAAGGCTTGTACTAACGAGAATAGAAGATAACTGATATTTCTAAACTAGGTAATTATTATCATCTAGTTTCACAGATATAAAGTGAGCAATATTTTTGAAAGTAAATTATGTTGTAACCTCATAGTGTAACTGAGAACTTGACGACATGATTAAACATATAAAAGAAATATCAAGAGGTGTGATATATGAGAAACCAAAGGATACAACGGAGTTGGTGATAAAGTTTATTGAACTGTAGTTAAGTTTAATAAATTTTGGTGAAGTGTGGTGGCGCCGGAAGCAAAGATAGAAAAAGGACAACCCTATGAAAGGGAAACTATAAAGGAATCTAAACCCACATGAATTATACCATGTTATAAGTTATTGATGATCGAAAGTACATTATTTTGATTAATAAAAATTTTTCACTTACAAGAGTCACATGAAAGACTTAAATAAAGGAGGTAGATCGAAAGACAAGTTACATAGTAAACGACAAAACAGTCAACTGTAAAGTCTAACAGATAACCCAAAGGACCAAAAGGTAAAACATAGTTACTCTAACAAGTGTGATGTGATGTATTTGACTAATCATCATGCATAAGCACTGTTATAAGAAAATAGGTCTACTGGCGCACTTGCTTGTTACACATCTACAAATACTGCAGTAGTATGTGGGTTTTAGCCTCCCCTCATAATAGATATGACATTAAATAAGACCTTTTGCCACATCAATGAATAGTTGAGGCAAAAATCTAATTTTTTGCCACATATAGTTTACTGATACGACAATAATCAAGTTACTACAATGCGGATGTGGTAACAAGTATTAATTATATAAATATTAAAATTGGGCCATGATGTGGCAACAAGTATTAATAATATAAACATTAAAATCGGGCCTCCCATTTTACCTCATAGATGAGGCTACTGACTTCAATTACTGTATTAAATTTTTTTTTTTTTTATACCTCTTAAGTCAGTTAACTAGATTATGAAACCTAAAAAATCCAAATACACCATAGTCTTTTAAATATCAACCTATAAGATCGATATCAAGTGTGATCGTCTATGGACAAAGTCGAGAAATACACAACTACGATATACACTTTGTATGATCATCTATGGATATGAAATCGAAACAATACAACAACAAAGTATTCGCTTGATAATACGTATTGTGTTAAACCGAAACACTATAGGATCAATATCAAGTGACTAGGAATTAACGTACAACTATATCTACTTTAAGTTATAATAACTAAATTATAATTGCGAAAAATAAAGTAAATGACACAACAAGATTTCCTTAACGAATAAACCGCAAATGCGGAAAAACCCCGGGACCTAGTCCATTTTGAATACTCTCATAATTAAGTCGCTATACAAAATCTAATGCCAACTTTGTATAGTTGAGACCAAATAAACTACCCCTGGCTACTTAGTTTCCCATTATCCCTACGTCTTCGAATTCTAGAGTCACGCACGTGAATCTCAAGATAAATCACTATCTCAAGTTTCTTTACCCAATAAAGTCTTGATGTACTCAACTCTTTTAGATCGTTACCCAAGTTTGGTAACCATTTCAATTATCTTTTCTATAAAAGATATGTTGAGTAGTTGACAAAGGCTCTTCTGTTTAATCTAATAAACTCCTTTATCGGGTAAGTTCAATCTGAATCAGCAACTTAGATTCAGATTCACAACTATCATATTCGGATATTGAAATATACCACCAGTAACTTGTGAACAATCACACATAGGACGGAGTCTGTTAACAATGGATTATCACAAGATGTCTTTAGATCCACAAATGGTTTTAAATGTGCTGTCGATACTTTGATCTAGTTTGAGTAACCCTTATGTCAGAAGAGAAGGCTCTCAAGAATAATCAAATTAGGTGCAATCAAAGTTTCAACAACCGTTCACAGAAGTCCTTAAACGAGCGGTCGTAAGATATTTCGCCTAATTAGGGTACTTTTCTCTCCAAATAGATGGATCCACCAGAAACAATACGAATAAAGTTTGCTTGGCTATGAGGATAGTTTGCAAGAAATGGAAACTCAAGTATTTAAATACCAAGGTTGTTCGGACAACAAGGAAATTCCAAAACTGTAATATTCTCAAAATATGCATTAAAGTACCTCATTTTGGTTTTCCTATTTCCAATAAATGTTAAACAATATTTTTGAAATCTCTCTTAGAAAATGATTATTAATACATATATATTTGAAAATCATAATTAAATGTTATTCGATATTTCGGTTTGGGATCACCTTGAGCATCAAGGAATACCCTTGAACAAATAATGCTAAGAGTTAGGGTTAATTGATATTAGATACTTATATTTTTTTCAACTTTAGTGTTTGGTCTAACTTTTTTCCAACTTGGGGCTTGGTACTTGGAATTGACGTTGACTCTTGTCGACTGTTAATGACCTCATTTTAATTAATTCTGTAAAATAAAAATGCTGTAAATTATTGAGTTTACAAGTGTACCCTTGAAATAGGTCTAGGATCCAACGGATTATAAAGAAGAAGAAAATACTCGACGGTTCTGATGTTTTCATTCTCTTATCTCTTCTCTCGGTTTGCCTAACTCAAAGTCTCAAACTTACTTCAACTCTAAAGCTAAGCAATCCGAGTATACCATCTATTCATTATGCTTCAAAAAAAAATCTCTTCACAGACTCGAACAATCTAGCCATAAAAATCACTAGCAATAGCATATTTTACTGCGAATCGAAAAACTGGGATTTCAGACCTTTTCACGAACACATGATGTACGAGACTTTGACAATAGATGCAGACGTGCCATTGATTTTTATGCTTTCCAAATCTCCTTCTCTGCAATATGTTCAATTCTAGATAAATCCACGACAGTAAAACTTACAAACTCCCATATCTCTTTACTCTAATCTCTAAAAGTCATTGAAACAAATCCCATCTTCAATTGCATCAACCAGCTTTATTTCCTTGTTCTTGCTCAAATTCCAATCCTAACAATAAGACTTTCTTGTACTCGTCAATTACCCACGAAATGGACAATGACATAATCAGTTTTTCAATCTCACTGATTTTTCTTGTTTCAAACCTTCACCAAAAGCATCACAGATTTTTGACCACCAACAAAATCTCTTCAAACCAACTTTCCAACTACCAAAAATTTATAATCAAAATCTCAATCTCAAAAGAAAAAAAAAATCAAAACCCAATCTCAGAGTACTTCATTTATATGCTTGTTGTCTTTCTAACCCAAAATTTCCAATCCATAGATTCCTTAATCTTTTCGTGGCTATCAGTTCAGTTGCATTGTTGATAATACCCCTATAGTCAATGGATGTTTTTAGAAAAAAATGCGGCGGTGATTGCAGTGGTAGTAACAGGGAGATAAAGAGAGAGAGAAGTGATGATGGCGGTGAAAGTGCGGAGAATGGAGAGAATAAAAGATGAGTTCTAGCTATATATGGTTATTTACTTTGATAGTAAGTATGAATAAACTAAAGGGTATGATAGTAAATTCATTGAATATTTACATTTTATATAATCTTTTTAATAATTTCTAAACATAAGTCAAGGTTTAAGCAAGTCAACAAAGGTCAACGTCAATTCCAAGTACCAGTCCCTAAGTTGGACAAATGTTAGACCAAACACTAAAGTTGGACAAAATGTAAGTATCAAACACCAATTAACCCTAAGAGTTATGTACATGTCCAAATAGTGTTGACATCTAGAAGTTTCTATTAGCAAACCCTAATTCCTAATTCACACACAACATGAAGAAATGTATGAACTTTGAAAACTCGTTTTCCTCTTCGGACCGGTTATACCATGACTCACAATATTAGTTGTGACTGTTTACACCATGCTCCCCAATATAGGTTGTGAACGGTTACATCTTGGTTCCCAATGTAGCTTGTGATCGGTTACACCTTACTTCTCAAAGTAGCTTATGATCGGTTACACCTTGCTTCCCGATGTAGCTTGTGATGACCGATTACACCTTACTTCCCAATGTAGCTTGTGACCGATTACACATTGCTTTCCAAATCAGCTCGTGACCGGTTACAACATGCTACACACTATAGGTTATGACAGGTTATACCTTGATTCTCAAAAAAAGTCAAGATAGGTTCTACCTTCTCATCTTGTATTGGTCATCCAAATGATATTCAATAAAGAAACTGACCAACACACTTATAATTTCCCTTTCGATTATGAAACAAGTTCATACATCTACTTACTTAAACCAATGTAATAATACGTAGTTTCCTAGGATGAAATCACACCTATATTCTTACACATAATCAAGTAACTAAATACATAAGAAGTTCAAAAGAATATAAGCGTTTATACTTCGTAATATAGTTCCTTGATACTTTGATCATAATGTTATGACCAAGTCTAGTCACTAAAGTATTATAAATTCAGCTTCCCATGTTATGTTTTCAATACAAAGCGACTTGGAAGATACGTTAGGAATGAAAGCAAAAGATCAAGTCAATATTAATTATTAACCTCAAGAGGAAGGATGATGTCTTCGTTGTAGTCGTTACTTTTTCACATTCTTCAGGCCTTCAGAGTAATAGTTGTACGTCTCAACATTCCTAGACTTTCTAGTCTAACCAAAACGAAGTTGACTCTAGAAAATAATCAAGCGACTCTAGATGATTTTTGATACTAAAATATGACAACCAACCTTGACATACCAACGCTTGGTGGGTTCAACCGAGCTATGCTCTAACAATATCTCATTTCATAGTAATGCCCAAATGAACCTCGTGCCTAATTTTCCTATAAAATTTTCTTCAAAAACAAAATTCCCCCTATAATATTTATGAAAAATCAAATTTTCCACTAAAACGCCACGACCGCACGCCTAAATTTTTTGCATCATTTAAAATAAAACACACAAAAAATAAATATGGTATTTTCTTTGTAAAACATGGCATATTGTGATATAATTAAGTTGTGTTCATTCATTTTAAATCCATTGTTTTGTTAAATAAGTTGTGTCCCTTAAGTATAAACCGGTTACTTTGCTACATAGATTGTGTCCCTTAGTTTTAGACCCGTTTCTTTTGCTACATAAGTTGTATCCCTTCTTTTGAAACCCATTGTTTTTGTTACATAAGTTGCGTCAAATAAGGATTTAGGTTGTCGGTAGTTCTCGTAAGCGACTTAAGTTGGAACTGGTGTTACTTTGGAGTTGTAAACAAAGTTTCGAAATTGGTTTCAAATTGGAGTTGCAGGATTACAAGCCTGAGGATAAATTTTCTTTAAAGGAAAGGACTTTAGATGCAATTGGTGTTTCTTTTCATCTGCCTCCAAATCGTAATTTCTAACAACTTGGTTTTAAGTGCATAGTCGCGCATAAAGAGCTTCGTTGTTGTTTATATCTATTTTTCGCGATTAGAACCTCCATGATATAAATTAATCAATGAACCGTTAGTAGAGAAAAATATTTAGTAAAATTAAATACAGTTGTAATTAACAAGTTTAAACGATTCTCATAATCCAAGTTTCCATTTCTCGAATGAACCAAAAAGACACTTAAAAATTCTACTCACTTCTTTCTTGATGGTACTCATTATACTTTGAAATATATGTATGCTTATAAGGCTTTCCATGACACAACTCTAAATAAAATTCTAAAACTTTTCGCCAAAATTCTTTCATATCCGAAAAGGATCATTTTCTTCTTTATATTACAAAAAATGCAAGCTAGTCTTATTTATTAATGTAATTCTTAGACTTTTTTTGTGAAGAAAAAAATATAGATGTAAAAGAAACTCAAGTTGAATACAGAATAAAGATGGAGAAAAAAATCAAGTTGAATAGATGATTTGGGATGATTCGAGAAGGGTGGAAGGGATGATCTTATATTAAAAAGGGAAAAAGTTGCAAATCTTGGAACGATAATCGTTGAGCATTTGAAGTAATCATCCGACGACTAACAATACAAAATCATCGGGATCCGATAGATCTTATTTGTTCACTAAAACTGATTACCTCCGAATCACTTCAGTTCCACATCACATTGTCGCTTGTGGTAATGCTTCTCCCCTAATCAAATTTAACATCAACTAAAACAAAATCAAGTTATACTAAAAACGACCTATTGTATTACCTAATGGGCTATAACATTAATTCATTTTAAAACTATATTAAAACAAAACAAAACAAAACAACAATAACAACTTTTTCTCGAAGCATCAATAACAACTAAATGATCAAACTACATCTTCAATAAAATAAAAATACAATAAACCAAATTAGTGAACTGAAAATTACATCTAAATTTGGATTGTTCATCATCGGATGAATCATAAACGTTGGTTAGGTTCAACCTTTTTAAAAGAAAATTAATAGTAGCTTCACTCGTTTGGGTCGAAGTTACTGAGATCCGTATATGTTCCAATTATATCTTGTTCTTCCTGTGTCTGATGTATTTTGTCTTGATTATTTCTCACAATGTAGAACAATTAGGCGTCTTGCATTATTTGTCTTTAAATATGAAATACGTGGCAACTATGTTTCTGCGGCGGAATCTAAGTTATCATGCACAGATAAAATCAATTTCCGTAAGCTAAACCATGGCTTATCAGGATTACATATCCATACTTCCCATCAACCATGGCTTAGCTAACCATTATTAAAAATGGGAAAATCTGTTATTATATAGTGGCCTTCCATTGTTAGATTGCTAGATTATAGTTATAAATAAGATACCATGCACATCATTGTGCTTGATGTATGCCAATAGGACAAAAAAATAATAAGAAGAATAACGGAACAAACCGAGAGTTTTAGACTGAGCCAAAACTGACTCTTACATAATTGCTTGGTGGGTCCCTCCACACCCCAAAAAACTGGAAGGGACTACTTTTAGTGAACCTGTGGGTCTTATCAATTTCCAAAACTCTCCGTTTATAAAACTTTTATTTTTGTTATGTTTTCGTTTCCTAAATTTAGGAGTCAAAACATACACCAAAACTCGAAACAAACCTAACACAAAAACATAGACCAAAAACCAAAAACACTAAAATTATAACAAATAATATGTGACTAATCTGGAACAATGAATATATACCTTTAATTATTTTTTTTCCACCTCTTTCTCAATCATAATGTTAGAGTCATTCTCCTCTCCACCATCCAAATCCTGTCACATCTTATCCCAAAATTTGACCATACCCTGCTGTACCAGCTATAAGAAGGTCGATCAAGAACCGACCAACATAGAAATAGATCCTTGCTAGCCTCGTGAGTGAGGGCGGGCCCATAAGGGGACCATCAACTAAACCAGTGAGTTTCAGCCCGTGTAGGGAGCGGTTCAAATTAAATTAGGCCCGTGTAGAAGAACGGTTTAGGCTCAAAAATAACATCTCCTTCGTTTTCCTGAAACTGAAAGGAATACAAATAATCTCTGAACAACGAATAAACCCCTCTCCGCCTCTCTCAAATTCTTCTGATAAAGGCAGCTCCTTTCTTAGAATCTCTGCAACATTAGAGACTAGGTGCGCACCCTTTGATTGAAATCCATATCCTGTAACACCTTACTCTCTCATCTTCTCTTAGTTTTAAAAATTTTAGTGGTTCTTCTTCTCAGAAACCCTAGAAAATGTCTACAATTTACGTTGTAGAACCATCAACAAAGGGGAAAGTGATATTGAATACAAATTATGGTCCATTAGATATTGAATTATGGCCTAAAGAAGCACCAAAAGCTACTAGGAATTTCGTTCAGCTTTGTTTAGAAGGTTATTATGATAATACAATTTTTCATCGGATTATCAAATCTTTTCTTGTTCAAGGTGGTGATCCTACTGGTACTGGATTAGGTAACATTCATTAAACCCTAACCTTTTTTTTTGTTTTTGTTTTTGATTTAAACCCTAAATTTGGCATTGTTTTTTATTCAAATTTTAGGTCAAATTTTGTGTTTTTCACTATTGGGTATTGAAATTAAATTAAAAAAATCCAAGGGAATCAGTAGGAAGTGAATTTTTTGGTGAAATTTTGATTGGGGCAGCTGTAGAAATTGATTTGGGTAATCTCAAGTACTGAAAGCATTGGGTTGGTTTTATGTTTCAGGTGGTGAGAGTATTTATGGAAAAGCATTTGCGGATGAGTTCCATTCACGTCTTAGATTCAAGCACAGAGGCTTGGTTGCATGTGCTAATGCTGGAACGCCGCATTCGAATGGAAGTCAGTTCTTTATGACATTGGATCGCTGTGACTGGATTGATAAAAAGAATACAATCTTTGGGAAGGTGATTGTTCTTTAGTGAAGTTTTTGTATTTATATTGAAGTTTGTGTTTCGGTGGAACTAACTTAGAATTATGCAGGTAACTGGTGAATCACTTTTCAATCTGCTGAATTTGGCGGAGGTCGAGACTGATAAGGATGACAGGCCGTTGGATCCACCTCCAAAAATACTTTCGGTTGAGGTCAGTTACTTACTGTGTGTCATAGACCAGATTATCTGTTTTAGGTTATTCTCAGTACGATTTTCTTTTATTTTCTGTCTTTTGTGGTTCATAGTCTTGATGCATCTGCGTTTTCACTGAAGAAAATTTTATTATGTACTAAAGAAAACATTTCTTCTAGCAATCGGTGGTCCTCTTACACGTTGAGGGCTAACATTCAAAAGAGTTATCTATTTGAATAAAAACGTCTAAGTTGAGTACATGAGGAGTTTCTTACATGGCACTCCTTGCACCCCTGTATGATTGTTCCTCAAATAATAGCAGAAACCAAGCATTTTCTATTTAGTCTAGAGGGCAGATTACATACGGGAAGAGCCTCTTTTGGTCATATCTTGAAGTATGTCATGTTAAAACTGGTGGAGTCTGGTGGAACCATTTTATCTAGCTGACGCACATGACTAATATCTTTTAGTTTTATCTATCCATCCTGTTTCATTAAAACGTTTTTGTCATTTCTTCTTGCACGATTTGAGGTTTTCAGTCATGTCATTGTCAATCTTCTACTATCATTCAATTTTAAGCTGTTGTTTGTTGCAGGTGTTGTGGAACCCTTTTGATGATATTATTCCAAGACAAGTTGTAAAGCCTTCTACTCGTCCGACGGAAGAAGCTGAAAACAAAGAGCAGAAGAAGAAAGCTGTAAAGTAAGTTTTGATATTTCGTATTGAAGCGTGATCTGAGTTGATCGGTAAACATTTATATGCATTTAATGAGCATTATAAACATTTCACTTAAAGGCTATATCCTCAATGTGCAGAAAGCTGAACCTGCTTTCATTTGGAGAAGAAGCAGAGCAGGAAGAGAAGGAACTGGCAGCCGTGAAAGTGGTCATTAGGAGTAGCCATGACGTTTTGGATGATCCTCGTCTCCTCAAGGAAGCCCCAAACAAGGAAGAGGTAATTATCAATTATGAGATATCTGTATCTGTATCTTCCACTGCTGTTTTTCGTTTTTGCATCCTTTAAAGAGATATGAAATATCTATTTTCACTGCAGAGTGTAGCTGATGCCAAGAAGTCAAAAGATGTGCATTTATCTGTACGAGAAGCTCTGACCTCAAAAAAAGAAGAATCGAGGAAAGAATCAGAAATGAGTCCTTCTAGTTCCCATGGTCTTAGCGATGACGACGAGTCCAAATTTGATGCACGTATGCGTAAACAAATTCTTCAAAAGCGTAAGGACCTTGGAGATATCCCCAGAAAAAAAGAATCACATAGAGGTATTTCATATCACCTTAGTTGGATGTTCTGCATTAGATGTTTTAACAATCCGATAGCTTTAAAAATCCTTTACTTTTTCCTGGTAATCTGTGGTGGTCTTCATGAAATAACATGATCATCTAATGTGGGGTTCTGCTTCTTGTGTTTGTAGAGAGGCCTTCCACGAAAGAGCGTCAGGTGTCCCCTTCAAGGTAAAAACTTATAAGTCATCCACGTATCTTTGTGTATCTTGAAAAATGATCATCAGTTTTTCCATAATATTTTCATTTTTTTTTTGAAACAACACGAGACATTATCTCAAATTGATAGTATGTTAATAATGCCAGACATTATCCCATTTTGAGAATTACTTTTAATGTGCATCAGGGCTAGTAGTGAGGACGATGATGATGACAAACCCAGGGTTGAAAAGCTGGCTTTGAAGAAAAAAGGAATAGGCTCAGAAGTCCGGACTGAGCGCTTAGCCAAAGCAGACACAGACATACAGTTGTTGAACAACGCCGAGAAAAGCAGGCATTTACATAAACAGAAGAAACGCAGAATCAAAGGACGTGAAGATGAGGTATTTACTAATATTAGTGCGCTTGCACTTGAGTCTTAAATTTTTACTTAGCTTGGAGTAGTTTTACCAAACCTTAAGCAGTAAACATATCAGTACTTTGAAAAGTTACGGTACCAAGTTCACAGGCCTCATTCTAAGTATATGGCTTCCTCGCTTTCTATTTAAAAGTTCAAAAAGTTAGTTTTATAAATAGGAGCATATGATAAAGTCAAGGCTGCTGCTCATATATAGAAAAGTCATGCTTCAAAAAAAAAATATAGGAAAGTCATTGCTAATGTGAACTTATCCTATGAAGAAATTTGTTTTCTCTCTACTTGGGATTTCTGAATCATATTAAACGTGATTTTTTTTAGGTGCTAGCAAAGCTCGAGAAGTTTAAAAAATCCAAGGAAACACAATCCAGTGAATCGAAAGATGACGACTTAACAGGATGGAGAACACATTCACTGAAATGTGCACCAGATAAGTCTTCCAAGGTAAAGCTTAATTTCCTTGTCATGTCATCAGGTTAATATTACAGTTAAATGCTAGTTTTTTCACATAGTAGGTTGCTAATTTGCAAATTGTCAATAACAGAATGGCATGATGCGAAATGACGACCCTGATCAGTATGAGGTGCTCGATCCTCTTCTAGAAAAAGGCAAAGAGAAATTTAACAAGATGCAAGCAAATCAAAAGCGCCGTGAACGAGAATGGAATCACCAAGCCCCTAAAGAATGGAATCGACAAGCCCCTAAATGATTTTAATATGTAAGAGGAATTTTCCGTCTCTAACATGTAGGGTTGTTCCTGTGTAACTTGTACGTTATATAAAATTCAAATTAGCAGAAGATATAGTATTTTTCAGATGGTGAAAGCTAAACTTGTTTCACTACAACTAATTTAAAGTAGGGAACTTCTGAATTTTAGACTGAGCCTTTTTACGCTCATTTCACAAGTTTCCAAGGGAGAAGAACAGAGACTTTTTCTTCAAAATTTCAATCATATGGAACTAAGAAATGAAATGTACATGGTTACTAGGGAATTAAGGAAACATGTGAAATGCATCAAGATTTGCAATGCATTGTACAGATACAACATCCTTCCAGAAAGCACACAAAAGCTAAAGAAAGAAAATGTCTGTAAGAGTGTTTGACATCCTAATTGCCCTGTGTGGTCAAAATGCTGAATGATTTGCATCTGAGCATCTCTGTGCACCTATGTGCAAGACCAAAAAGAAAACGAAGAACCAAGAATGTCTCCTGCATCTTTTGTTATGTTGTGTGTAGTCCACTTCACAATAGTGTGCAAGCCATTCACAGCATTAATCACATTTAGGCAGTCACCCTCCAAGTGCAGCTTTGTCAGACCTTTTTGTTGCACCCACAGTACTGCTTTCAACAATGCTTGTGCCTTTGCTTGCTTTGGATCTATTGGAAGATCTGTAGCTCCTCGCAGTCCATTGCAGTCTCCTGAAAATTTTCTAGCTATTAGTGCCCATTCAGATGGACTGTTGCTATCCACATATGATGCATCAAAATTGATTCTAGTCAAGTCATTAGCTTGGTGGAGACCAGTAATGTTGTATCTGTCTTGCAACTTGATTATTATTGGAATGTACAAGCAAAGTGCTTTTCCAATCATTCAACTGCATAGTAATGGAATTAGCAATAGCATCAGCATTAGGATTAACATTATCAAAAAATTTGGCACATCTTTCCTTCCATATCCACCATATACAAAACGCAACAATTTCATATTGTCTAAAATCCAGAGCAGAATGGATGTTATCTGTTGGGAAGAAATGACTCACCCATTGATGCAAATCTGTATTAACAAGTATGCTAAACAATCTATCATCAATTTTAGTCCAAATATTGCTAGGAATAGTGCAAGAAATAAACAAATGCTGAGGGCATTCAACATTTTGACCACACAGAGGGCAAGCAGTACACTGATGCTTAGTGATTTTAGCTAATTTAGACTTTGTTGGCGAGCAATTATGTAAAAATATCCACATAAAATGGTGAATTTGAGGTGCTAGTTTGTGTTTCCAAAAAGATCTCCAGTTTATGCTCATATTATTTTTGCTAGGACCGGAAACAAGCCTATCATCCAAAATTACTTTATAAGAAGATTTCACTGTAAAATAGCCATTATTACTAGGTTAACATCTCAGTTTATCTCTCCACTAAAAGGAATTCTAATTTTTAAAATTTTATTCACAGTAGTGTTGTCAAATAAGTCATTGATAATATCTAATTTTCAGCATTTCAAATCATGATCAATTAGCTGACTCACATATACCCTATTAGTAGAACTAAAACGAGATGGGGGAGGTTTATGCATATTGGGTATCCAATTGTCTTTCCAGATATGCGCAGACTTCCCGTCACCAATTTTCCAGATATTTTTTTTTTTAACTATTTCCAAACCTCTGCAAATATCATTCCAGATCCAGGAGCCACGTTTAGAAACACTGTCACACAAAGGATTAGAATTAACAAAGTACTTACTCCTAAGAATACCAGTCCATTTATCATCTGGATTTTCAACTATTCTCCAAGCCAATTTAGTTAGGAGAGCAAGATTTAAGATCTCAGTTCTCCTCATATTTAAACTTCCTAGTTCTTTTGGAAGTGCAATGTCCTTCCAGGCTTTAATATAGAAACCATTTCCCCCATCTTTTTTGCCCCACCAAAACCTCATTTGGAAACTATCCAATTTATCAGTTAGCTCCTTAGGCATAGGAAAGACAGCTATAAGTGATGACTAGGTAAAATCCCTAGAACATATTTGTTTATAACAGTTCTTCCTGGTGGAGCAAGATAAGTTGGTTTCCAATGAGCAAGTCTACCCTTAGAGTTGTCTAGCAGGTGACTGAAAGAGTCAAATTTTCTTTTTTGTAAAAGTAATGGGACACCTAAATACTTTTCATTTAGAGACATTCTTCTAATTCTGAGTATATTGGCTATCTCATTCTTAACATTATTAGGCACTCTTTTGCTAAAAGCTAGAGCAGATTTCTAAAATTTGACAGCTTACAGAAAACTTACTAAATTTCTCAATAAGTTCCTAGCATCTCTAGTTCTTGCCTTAATGAAAATCAGGCAATCATCAGCAAAGAATAAGTGAGAGGTTTAAGGACAATGTTTATTAGCTTTAAACCCATGAATGAGGTTATGTTTTTCAGCTTGAATCATACCTCTAGATAAGGCTTCCGTACAAAGTATGAAGAGGTATGAAGACAAGGGATCACCTTGGATCAAAACTCTTTGAGGATAGTAGACTTTACCTAGGGAACCATTGAGAAAAATGGAAGTGGATACAATATAAATGCATTGGTTTATCATACTACACCAATCAGAAGAGAATTCAAGCTTCTTATACTATCAAGAAGGAAAGACCATTCAATTTTGTCAAAAGCTTTGGACATGTCAAGCTTGATTGTTACGCACCCATTTTTAGCCTTAGTTTGCTTCATAGAATGAATCAATTCATGTGCACTAATAATATTATCATGTATTAGCCTACCTGATATGAAAGATGTCTTATCAGGAGATATGATTATGTAAAACAGTCTTTAATCTAGAGGCTAACAATTTAGATATTATTTTGTAAGACACATTACAAAGGCTAATAGGTCTAAAATCAGTTGCATTTTTAGGACAGTTGCTCTTAGGAATAAGGGTAGTGAACTCAATTGTTTCAAAATGAAATGAGATTGGAAAAAAGATTGTAGCATTTTAACAACTTCAGGTCCAACAGTTCCCCACATTAGTTTATAGAAACCTGGTGGGAATTCATCAGGGTCCTGGAGAAATCCAGGGCTTATCTCAAAGACAATTTTATTAATTTAATCACTAGAGGGCATAGCAGTTAACATGAAATTATCCTTCTCAGTTATACAAGTTTCAATAAGGAAATCATCTGAGTTAGGTGGGTGAGTTGTTCTACTCATATTGCTAAAATGCCTTAGCAGTTCATTCTCAATACCCTATCTTTCATCAAGCCAAATGCCTATATTATTCTGTAAAGACTCAATTTGAGTCTTTTGTCTTCTAAAATTTTCAGAAAAAGGAAGCTCTCTGCGAGAGTGTCAATAATATACGTTGTAGAACCACCAACGAAGAGGAACGTGATATTGAATACAAGTTATGGTCCATTAGATATCGAATTATGGCATAAAGAAGCACCAAAAGCTACTAGGAATTTCCTTTAGCTTTGTTAAGAAGGATGTTGTGATAATATAATTTTTCATCGTATTATCAAATCTTTTCTTGTTCAAGGTGGTGATCCTACTGGTACTGGATTAGGTAACATTCCATAAACCCTAACTTTTTTGTTTTGTTTTAGATTTAAAACCCTAAATTTGGCATTGTTTTTGATTTAAACCCTAATGAGAATAAGTAGACATGGTTGGGTTGAGTTGAGTTATATAGGCTGAGGAATAATCCTAACCGTCCTCCTTGAAAACCAATTCGGCCCATCTTGACAGTCCTTGTTCCCTGGACATATAGACACCACTTCTTCTTATAATGGATTGCGGAATCAAATGCTTAAAATAAATATCATGTAAATCGTGTCAATGCATTATTCAATATCAATTGGTTGATGTTGTATTTGAGATTACAAATTAAAGTGAAAGGAAAGGTGCAGTGATGAGAATGGGTGGTGGTGGTAGTGGTAGTGCCTTTCACCGAGTTTAGAAGAGCGAAGAATGGACCAAAGTGCGATCCGAGTTTAGATTTATAAGAGGAATATCTTAAAGGCCCTAGTCGACCCCGAGCATCACTCTCTAGTATTTTATTTCACCCAAAACCCACAACTTAACATTTACTGAAATTTCTTAGCCGTCCAAACCAAAAACTCCATATGGATGACATAGACCGCCGGATGACCTTTCGGATCAATCGTGACCGTTCTATGACTTTTTGATCTCAAAGTCAAATGCCACCTTTTTTTATAACAGTGATGCTCATGCGAAGGACGTCTAGACCGTTATACTATTGTCTCAGACTCTCAGTCCGCATTATTCAACTACATGTATCCAAATGTTGAAAACTAATTTTCTTCATAAATTAACTACATTATAAGAAGACGTGGTGTCTATGTGTCCAACGAACAAGGAAGGTTGATATTGGCCGAATTGGTTTTTCAAGGAGGACGGTCAGGATTATTCCTCAACCCAGATAACTCAACCCAATCATATCTACTTATGCTCAGGCGAAGGACGGCTAGACCACTATACTATTGTCTCGGACTCTCGGTCCGCATTATTTAAATATCCATTCTGACCTCATGTATCCAAATGTTGAAAACTAATTCTCTTCCTAAATTGATATTTAGTAAAATATTTACTTTTTGAAGCATGATCATCAGTAATCGTTATTGAATACAAACATGACATTGATATTGTATAATTATTAAATCTTTCTCTCAAACCTATGCATTCTCTCTCACTCATCTTTTATTCTTTATCCTTTGACCATTATTCTTTCTCCACTAAAAGAAACCCTAACTTTTGAGACCTGTAGAAGCGTCAAAGCACTTTCACCAACTAAAATTGAGGAGATCTAAGTATAGGTTAAGGTACAACTTCACTGCTAATTGAATTTTAGGGGCTTTAGTCGAAGTTAGTTGGGGGTTTCACAGATTTTATAGCAGTAGGGAAATGGATAAGGTGATTGATTTGATTATGAAGTTCCTTTATAAAGGTAACTTTTGTAGTTCTCTTTTCAAACTTATAATTTAAAAACATAATCAAACATTATGATCATGATGGACACTTTTTATGGAGATAAATGTTAGAAATTGTGCTTGATTTATGATGGAGATATTTTCTGAGATAAATATCGTGTAAGCAAGTTCTTTCAGACCATAATCTCACCTAATGGAACTTGACTTTCAATACCTTTTCAAGATAACTTTCTGACATGTAAAAGCTATACAATGATGATCTTTGCATCACCATAATGATTATGTTCGTTTGACTTTTAAAATATAATCCTTGGATTGGATTTGTTAGGACTTTTACATTTGCCTAATTAATGTATCATGGAAACATGATGCCTGTAAATTGTTCCAATGATTTCCTTGAACCCGTATTGGTCTGGACTACTGATGATAACCGAACTATGGTGTTGGAGACATGGACATCTTAATCACTCGGGTGATTGGGCATTCTTTAGCAAAAAATTTCATGAAACCAAGTATTATCTCAATGTGGGGTGGTAAACCAAGGTATCCTTTATTCCTTGATTTGTGTAGTTTGCTTCTTAGAATTAAATATTAATGTATAACTAACACTATCTTGGTTTCACGCAAGTGTTTGTACTTTGAGTGAACAGTTTTAAGTTATGTCAACTTGATTTAACCTTTTGGGCAGTGAGGTAGTGAACTACGCATCACAAATCAACTTGATTTCAATCAAGCATCGTTAACTATGTCCATGCGAAATAGAAGGCGTACTCTTTTGCTAAGTCAATTATGTTTGATGCAAAATAAATGTATCACTAACAGTAATTATATTTATATTTTAAATTTATGAAGAAAAGGATATATAAATGTGTTTTACTGATGTCAGAATACATCCTCCCAATTACTATCTTTTTTTTCTCGTAGTGTTTTTGTGGTTGCTTTATGTCTTAGTTTTGTGTTATTTCCTAATGACACGGTTTAAATTTTTTTTTGTTCCCTTTAGACTGTTTATGACGCATAGTGGTACAAGTTGGTTTAATAAAGTTGATACAGATTTTTCGAACATTTATCAAACCGAGAACCAAAATGTTGAAGTTTGTTTATTAGTCAACATTTATGACTGACATGATTTATAAGAACTGTGACAAACAAAACCTAAGGCCATGTTTGATATGACTTTTAAAAACCATTTTATGTTTTTAAAACGGAAAACAGAATGAAACACGTTTGATAAACATGTTTCCTGGAAACTTTGCTCAATTGTTTTCAGGTTTTGAAAACAAAAAAAATGAAAACAACGTATTATCGTTTTCTCTGTTTTTTTTTTCTTCTTCAAATGAAAGGTTTGAGCTATGGTAAAGAGCCGGGGGTATGATCTCTTCAAAACTATCTTGCATGGTTAATTTCTCTATTCAAACACTCAATCTTCTATTCACTTCAATTTCCAAAATAAGATGTTGTTCCTTTGTTTTCATGTTATATAATTAAGAGGATGAAACTGATAAGGGAATTAAAACCCAGAATCGTTTCCTAGACTATATTGATCAGTTGTTGTTGCGACTTAAGTCAAATTGATTATGAGTTTTATTTTTTTTTGTGAGATTTTTAAGAGACATTACGATCATAATATTATAAAAATCACTTTTCTGATAATAAATGGAATATTTTTAATGTGCATGAACTGTTTGGTAAAATGACCGAAAGGATATTAAAAATTAATAGTTATAAAAAAATTCATCTTGTATTAAATTCACTAATTATATATAATCTATAATTAATTTTTAAGTATTTGATAGAGTTAGCAAGTATGAACCATTGTTGGTTATAATTTACTAGGATACGGCACGGGCTTAGGAATGGTTACCACTTAGTTTGATCTTATGCATCTTTTATACTATTAGCCATCTGATGCACAAAATAAACTTCCTTGTTTTTTTTTCCTACCACCCCACCATTAACACGTTCTAAATAGAGAACATCCAATTATAGACCGTATTTCAAAGAAAATGAATTGATTTCTCGTTGTTCAAAAACTTATCCTTGAAGTTGCAGTTTTTCTTCTGCATTGGAAAAGGATATCTATCAACCTCATGTTTGGCAATTATAATGGTATCCAAATGTAATATATGAGTTTTTGGTATTCTAAAATTTAATTTTGAAATATCTCGTTGGCCACCCATTTCAAATCTAAAATGAAATGCTCAAGGCAATCTCCAGTGTGAATTCAAAATGCAACTATTATATAGGATAATATGATTTGCTGCGCATCCTTTTTGATTTTTCATGATTTTATTGGAAATAATTTACAAAGTCATTCAACGCGAAAATTAGATCAAGTGCATCATCCATGTTCGATTAAGAAGGTTTATTGCGGGAAATTGCTAAATGAAGGGCTAGACCATGATGTAATTGGTAAAGGGTCAAGCGAGTTTGTTTGTGTGGAGTATTATGAAAGGATATAAAACTTTTTGTTAATTTTTTAAGCTAAATGACACAAAATCAAAACAAAATTCTTTGAAGTATAAGGTATCCATTATAGTTTATACTTCAAAGAAAAAGTCATTATTATAGTTTAGCTAATAGACATTTTTTTTTCTCGAAGTAGACAAATTTCGAATCAAACAAAGTAAAAGTTCACTCAATCTAATTTTCCGCCAAAACCCTTATGGAAGTTAGAATAACAGCTCCGGATATACCATGTCGGTAGTTTGTTGTCGTCCATCATTATCGGGTAGTAAGATTTTGATTTTTCTCGCCATTTTGCATCTTGACAACGCCACGTACACTTGCCCATATCTGAAAACCGGGTTTCTCAAATTGATTACCACACGTATTTAATAGATTGTCCCTTATAATATAGATAACTAAGTTTTGTTCTTAGAAAATATATTTTCCAAAACAATTTTTAAAATTTTATGATTACTATGAACATTTCCAGATAAATTTTTATTTATCATATTATTCACATGTGTTTTTTTTACCCAAATGTATTAAAACTAACCGTTACTTTTCCAAGTGAAACTCTATATGTTCTTATTTTTGTGGGGTGCAATGTTATATTTATCAAAATGTACTAATCTTCACACACCATACCGAAAAAAGTAAAAGTCGAGATGTTTAAATTGTTTTATCTAAACAACAAAACGTGGTATACTAATTTTCGTACACCACAGGGGAAAAATTAAAAATCATGATGTTTAGTTAGCCGAGGTGATACAACACAAATCAAACGAGGAGGTTGAGCCTTGGACGTTAGCCGAGGTGATACCTAGTAAAATTATAAAAACAAGCATGAAAAGAGAGAATCTCACACTAAGTTATCTATCAATTGACAGAGATTTTATCCGTAACTACACAAAATTCAGAAGTTGTCGTACAAATCTCAAAACATTCCAAGTATGAACAGAAAAATTCATGAAACCCGAGTAAATGTCATTGCCCATAGGGAAATCGACAACGGACTGCATCAAATTCTAGAGTTCGTTCAATCCAGTAGATCAAGGCTCCGGGAATATCATTTCCCACATCTCTATTTTTTTCCCCATTTAGCAAACCAGTCTCAGTATTCTTTTTCCTTTCCCCAGCTACAAAGCCAATCCCTATGAGAGTTCACCAAATTCTTAACATCCGCAGTCAACACATTTTCCAAGCCATCATGAGTGAGATGATCAACTGATTCAAAAATAAAAATAATGAAAATGAAATTAGAATAAATCACTGAGCTATTCGTCATTTGTTGTGTAATGAACACTCACTTTTAATGGTTCCCCCGTGTGAAGAGGGTCCTTCACACACGCCCAATCCATGGCTCTAGATATTAATCTAACATGTTCCTTCACGTCATTCACATCCCAAATCACATTACAGAACAGTCAGGTACCTATTGAACAAACATTCCTCCCGACCCTTGGACACAAAAGGTCACGAAAGGTGGTGCTGGTGGGTTTTCCCTTTGGGGATTCATCTGGAGGACCTCTAATTCAGAAGGCGTGAAATTATTTTTGAATGTCACATTATCACCTAGTTTATCTCTACTGACGAGTAAAACCTTTAGAAGTATGTCATGTCCCTGGTTGTACGATGAGAAGCATATGTTGCAGGCTTGTTTTTGAATGTCCACGTCATCTGGGATCTCCTGATAATACTCAGGATCTGTAAATGTTTTATCTCTAAAAAAATCTGCGGCATGCTGGGGTCAATCGTCAACTGTTCCTGTTGTAAAATCAAGGACAAAGTTAACCAAACATGAATACTAAGGTGGGCCAAAGAGAACATCAAGATAGTATCTTCCTATCCATGGTATCAGTTCATCAATGATTTTGTCGAACCAGCCGGTGTATCCGGCCGCAGTAGCATACACATTTTCACCGATTGCAAACGCCTTCTCACTGTCTTCCTCAGTGGGTAATAGAATAAAAGAGTATGGGATGTGTTTTTACCTATTCTCTGCGTGTTTATCCATACCTTTTGAATAAAAATTGTACCTGCAACTTGCATAAAATACAATAAATCGATAATCATAACAAATTTATCAAACGTGTTTCATTCTGTTTTCCATTTTAAAAACATAAAACGATTATTAAAAGCCATATCAAACATGGTCTTAGGTTATGTTTGTCACAGTTCTTATAAATCATGTTAGTCACAAATGTTAACTAATAAACAGACTTCAACATTTTGATTCTCCATTTGATAAATGTTCGAAAAATTTGTATCAACTTTATTAAACCAACTTTTACCACTGTACATCATGAACAGTCTAAAGGGAACCAGAAAATGTTAAGTCATGTCATTAGAAAATAACACCAAACTAAGCCATAAAACAACTACAAAAACACTTTGAGAACAAAAGATAGTAATTGGGAGGCTGTCTTCTGACATCAATAAAACACACTTATAGATCCATTTCTTCATAAATTTGATATATAAATGTAATTAATGTTAGTGATACAAATATTTTGCATCAAACATAATTGACTTATCAAAAGAGTACGCCTTCTATTTTGCCTGGACATAGCTAACGATGCTTGATCGAAATCAAGTTGATTTGTGATGCGTAGTTCACTACCTCATTTCCCAAAAGGTTAAATCAAGTTTACATAACTTAAAACTGTTCACTCAAAGTACAAACACTTGCATGAAACCAAGATAGTCTTAGTTATACATTATTTTTCAAATCTAAGAAGCAAACTACACAAATCAAGGAATAAATGGTACCTTGGTTTACCACCCCACATTGAGATAATACTGGGTTGCATGAAATTTTTTGCTAAAGAATGCCCAATCACCCAGAGTGATTAAGATGTCCCTGTATCCAACAACCATAGTTCGGTTATCATCAATAATCCAGACCAATACGAGTTCAAGGCAATCATTGAAACAATTTACAGACATCATGTTTCCATGATACATTAATTAGGAAAATGTAAAAATCCTAACAAATCCAATCTAAGGATTATATTTTAAAAGTCAAACAAACATAATCATTATGGTGATGCAAGGATCATCATTGTATAGCTTTTACATATCAGAAAGTTATCTTGAAAAGGTATTGAAAGTCAAGTTCCATTAGGTGAGATTCTGGTCTGAAAGAAGTTGCTTACACGATCTTTATCTCAGAAAATATCTCCATCATAAATCAAGCACAATTTCTAACATTTATCTCCACAAAAAGTGTCCATCATGATCTTAAATTATAAGTTTGAAAAGAGAGCTACAAAAGTTACCTTTATAATGGAACTTCTTAATCAAATCAATCACCTTATTCATTTCCCTACTGCTATAAAATCAGTGATACCCCCAACTAACTTCAACTGAAGCCCCTAAAATTCAATTAACCGTGAAGGAAAGCAATAGGGAAGGAAAACCTCATAAAATCCTTAATGAGAGGACTGCTCTTATCCAGTTTGATTCAGATGTTGATGTTGCTGAATTTAAAGGTGCACCTATTCGGACTCGCAGTGGAATTTGGGAGAAGGTCAATGAGGTTTGTGATAAGTTTGAAAAAAAAATCCTGTCCTGTATATAGATTATAGAACCACAGGTTGCCATCCATTTTCTTTTATGATACTAGAAAGAATGGAATGTATCAGCATTAGTCTTTTTGTGTTTTTCTAATGTTATCAGTATTGGGCAAGGGGTAAACCGAGAGAGGATTGCTAGATGCACATTTGAGGAGAGAATTTGTATGAGTGATGGTTTTATCATGCCTGTGTTGTGTCAAGCTGAGGCTCCTCGTTTCCTCAAACCATGCAACAATGTTGTTCCTGTCAATAAGGATTCACTCGAAATGGTTATTTTCTAATCTGAACTTAGATTGCTAAAGTTATGGATGGTCCACACTTTTATTAACAATAGCACACATAAAATAAGTAATTAATTCAACCAAACGGGTCCTTAGGATTATTAACATAACCCATAAAATTATACATAATTTATATATATAGCCCAAAATAAATTATCAAATCCGTAAATCAAAAAAAATAAAAATAAAGTTAATCATGTAATTTTCATTATTAGATTTATGTAATATTTGTGGCATATATAATTGATGAACTTAAAATACTCAGTTTAATGTAGTCATGATTGAGAAAAAAGAAAATCATCTTAGAATTTCTTTATAGAATAATAATGCTTATGGAGTTTTAGAAAATTTATTTTAGAAACAGAATCAAAACCCTAATTGATTTCATTTCGTTTTTTAGATTGATAATATTGCCGTGGAAAGTTTTAAAGGAATAGTTAGAATATATAACCTCAATTGACAATCATGATTTGGAAGAATAACATCGTTTTATAGAAAAGGTGAAAAGTTGGGGTTTTTTTTCTTTTTTTTTTAGGAAAAGCAAAAATTAAGGTTTATGATAGGGTGATTTGTAAGAATAATTACAGAAATATTAGAAAGAAGTTGAAATATAATTTAGTTTGGATCAAAAAGAAGAAAAAATTAGGGTTCATATTTAAATGTTGGGGAAGAAGTAGGATTATTAGTTAAAAAAACTCGTTTGGTAATTTTGATTTTTCATTTTAACTTAAACTTTTTAGGCTATAATTAATAAAAGCATGGGTTATATTTAAGAGAAGCCTTATGGATTATAGAAATCTAGTGGCACCTCTGACTTCTCTTTGGTCTAAATTCTCAGAAAAGACGTGGTGTGGAGATCATTGACGGGGAGCCTTCCTCCTATCCATATTCAACGTTTTCGTCCTTCCTTAACATTATGTATATGGTATAAGCTTCTAAGTTGTTTCAAGCATTGATGACTTTCATCTATGTATATATATTGTTGTTTTACTTTTGTGTTTTGCCTCTGCAAGATTTCAGCTGATGTAGTGCCTTATTCTGTAGGGTGACAAAGACAAGGAAACTGTGGTGGTCATGTCCGAGGAAAAACGTCTAGATATGCTCAAAAGACACATAGAGGATTACAAATAACATAACTAGTCATAAAAACGCAAGGTGACCAAACTTGTGATACAAAAACCCCATTCAAATGTTGGGATCCATTTAACTCCATCTTAAACAAAACTGATACAAAAGTAACCTGTTATAGGGGAAGGGTTTCTATTAGAGGGGATGATATAATAGGACAAAAAGGGTCATTAGATGGTAATTTCAAAAGCCCCTTATCAAATTTTTTTTTGTAATAACTAGTTAACCCTTACATAGTTTAGTGGCGATAATCTAGTTTAGTGTTGATAATCAAGTTTGATTTTGATAATCAAATTTCACTTATATTTACTCTAAAACAAATCAAAATCATATTTTAGAGTTAAACAAAAAAGTAAAGTATAGAGGAGAACAAAAAGAAAATTTTTTGTGATATTTGTGAAACCCTAGATGTTGGTTCACTCAACCAAAATGAGTGGTTCCAGTGACAAATTTGAGATGGGTAAATCTTTATATGATAGAGAAAACAAATTTGATGTATCTATTTATGGAGATATGGAGATGGAGTATTTGTTAGATGGTAGAGAGTTTATAACCCAAAGTGATGTTCAATCTCAATCAATTAAACCAAGAAAGCGAAGAACCCGTTGCTGAAAATGACCAGGTATACCTCTAACTTAGTTCCAATTAGATTTTTTCTTCTCAAAATTATATAAAGTACGTAAAAGTATAAAAAAAAATTACATTTTCATAGTGACTTACGGTTCGTAAGTTGTTTGATTTCCAACCGTACATACCACTTACAGTTCGTAATTGAAGAACTTTAAACCGTATTTGGTTTAATTTGGGGAAGACCAAACGAATAATCAGTTATGGTTTGTAAATAAATATTCGATACGAACCGTAGAAAATATACGGTTGGTAATGACTTTCACCAATTACCAACCGTAACATATCATGTGCATGACTATATTTACTTCACTTGTTACGGTTGGTAAAGTGTAATTCGATATCAACCGTAACCCTTTGTACGGTCCTTTTTTTATTTCAGTTATGAACCGTAATTTACGTTGTGTGTTTTCAAATGATTGGTACGTTTCATCTCGAAGCTTAAGTTACCAACCGTAGTCTACCTACGGTTGGTTGTAGATTATAGTTTGGAACCGTATCCTTATTACGGTTTGTGTTGACACTTTCATTACCAACCGTAAGTGGATATATGTTGTCGTTTTGTTATCTCGTTTACACTAATGTGGATATATCTTTGTCCAGGTCGTGGATGTACCTCCCCTAATGGATGAACAACCTTTAGCAAATGAAGTTCTCACCGAAGATTCTACCTCTCACTATTTAACCGACTTGGTAGGTTAATAATGAATACATACGTCTTTAATATTTGAAAACATTACTAGAAATTTCATATTTCTTAATTTGTTTTCTACCATTTTGTTTTTGGACCTATTTTGTAGACATAGAAGGATAAAGATGATGCAAATGAGTGGGCTAGAGAACGAGGCAAGTTGATTATGTGTATCATAGTTTGTAATAGTTACACTAATGAGAACTACTTTCAAATGGTCTGCGAGTGTAGTGTAAATCATAAAAGTCATTCCAAAAAGGATACCTTGTACGAAGCAAAGACGAAGAGGAGGAATGCTACTTTCACCAAGAAGACCCGATGTCCATTCAAGCTTCAATTTAGAAAGAACGCGGCCAAATATTGGTTTTTGGAGAAAGTTATATGGGATAGTCATAACCACCCTATAACGGGGAGTTTGCTAACACACCTTTATGCTGGATGCCATACTGAAGAACAAGAGATGATCATAGATTCAATGACACAAAATTATATGAAGCCCGCGCGCGGCCCATTGATATCCTCGCTCACTTAAAGCACAGAAACCCACAAAATGCTTCTATTTTGCCTAACATTTACAACGCAAGAACAAAATTGAAGAATAAGAAATGGGAACGAAGGAATGAAATGCAACAATTAAGGCATTTGGTGGAGAAGTATAATTACTCGGTTTTCCACGATGAAGATGACAAGAAACAAATAAAACATCTTTTGTTGACTCATCCTGAGCTTATAAAGTTGGCACGGTGCTCTCATAAAGTGCTTCTAATGGATTGCACATACAACACCAACAAGTTTGAGATTCCGTTGTTGAACATTGTCGGGCAAACTTCTACAAATGCTCCTTTTAGTGTTGGTTTTTGCTTCTTGAAAAATGAGCTCGAAGAGAGCTATATGTAGGCACTAAACCAAGTGAATCTATTTTACATAGAGGGATGCACTCCAAAGGTGATTATTACCGATAAGGAACAAGCTTTGTTGAATGAAATAAAGAAGGTTTTTCCGGACGCTCATAACCTTCTTTGCACGTTCCACTTGTGGAATAGTATTGAAAATAAGTGCATGTGCATTGTCCGTCCAACAAAAAAAAATGAAATGGATAGAATAAAGAAACTACCGATAGATCAACAAAAGGAATCCATATAGAAATTTAAGAAGGATGACAAGTTGGCGGAACTAAAATGGGAGAGTTTGAAAACGGAGTGGAGAGCCTTGACACATTCTATCACCGTGGATGAATATGAGGATAGATCTCGTATGTTGGTGGCTCATTGGAAAAGAGGTTATCCAACTGTTGTGAAGTATTTGTTGGATAATTGGTTGGATCCACACAAAGAGAATTTTGTAGCGGCGTTAACTAACCAATATAGGCACTTTGACAACCAAGCTACAAGTACGGCGGAGTCATCTCACAACCGGTTGAAGAAGAAACTTTATAGTTCTAATTGTGGGTTAATTACGGTATTCGAAGCCATGGATGCGTATTTCCGCTGAGATCATGATAGAGTTACGGAGTCTTTTGAGAAAAGCCGAAGTAAAAAACACATCAAATGGTTAGACAATCCGTGGCTAAGGGGAATTACTTCTCAAGTTTTGCACCTCGCAATTGATAAGATAATGTATGAAGTACAACATTTTGAATTGGGGAATTATGAAGAAGAGTGTGTTTTTCCAAACATGGCAAGTTTGGGACTCCCATGTCGGTATGTTATATCCACATATGAAGAAAAAGTGATCCCGATTCAAGATGTTGATCCCTTTTGGCAACAATTATCGTTCCATGAAACAATAGTTGATCAAGATTTTGGAGGAACATTTGCCGATACCGACATTGGAAAAGCACTAGACGAAAAATATTCTACACTAAGCCAGGGCCAAAGGCAAATATGGTTGAGTAACTTGAGAGGTTTTGTATATCCACAAAATAGGTGTTATATCAAGGAACCACCAAAGGGGAAGATAAAGGGGAGGCCTCCTACGAAAAAAAAGAGGTACGTAAGAAATCAAAAAGCAAGGGAGTTGGCAGAAGAATCAAAGAAAAGAGATCATTCGGGTTATGAATGGTTGAGAAAGGAATATGAAGCAGAGGATGAGATGGAAGAGAATGTTCAATGTAGAAACAAACGAAAAAGAGGTCAAGCGGATAAAGGAGAACCAAGCCGTGGAAATGTACAAGAAAAATGTATCGAGCTTCCTACTCAAGAAAGTGAAACAACCAAAATTGATGTTAAAGTAAAAGGTCCGGTATTTCGCTCCAAACAAACACAAAGAAGCAAAGTTGTTGTTAAATGAAATGGTTGTTAAGAAAGTGAAAAAAAGATGATGGAGTTAAAGGAAAAGGTTCTTATGAAACTGGACCAAGCCATAGAGAAGTCAAAGTTGTCGGTTCCGAGGTTTCCTCCCAACAAAGTTCAGTAAAAAGACTTGTTGGTAAAGTCGGTGTTAAACAATTAGGAAGGAACAATGGAAAGAGTCTGATAGTTGAAAAATTTTTGTCAAGTGGTGTGAAGGAGAAGGAGACGCTTCGTATAAAATAAGTTCCTAAACCACCACCTAGATATGAGAATGGCCGATATATCCGGAACTATTACATTCTCTATGGATATTACCTTCATTGTTTCCCAGACTTTATTCGTGATTATATCAAGGCCACGGATGATGTTAATGGTGATGGGAATTGTGATTACCACGTCTTTGGGGATCAACTTGGACCCTTTGAAGACGCGAAATAGTGGGGTTGTGACCAAGTTACTTATGTAAGGAAAAAATGCTTAATGAAACTACGTGGTCACCGCGACTTCTATAAGCGAATGATGAGAGTCGAAAGAAACGAAACTGATGAAGTGTCAAACGAGAGCTTTGCAGAATTGGAAAGGCGGTTAAACAACAATAAATGTTTGACAAGGGAATATTGGATGCGCATGCCAATATGTGGCAAATTACTCGCTAATGCATTCAATTGCGTAATTCATTTGATCTCCAGATAAATGAATTTTACATTTTCATCAACAAGAATACCGTTTGACGAAGATTTGTCAACAACAAAAACAGTTGTCATTGGGCACATGCCAGAAGATCATTACATCGTCCTCCGATTTAAAGAAGGAATCATATTACCTCCATTGAGGATTGGATTTGATTGTGACGGTGAACTCCCCAAGACTTGGTGCAATCTTTGAGGAAAGAATATAATTATGGAAGGCTATACTATTGTCGAGGCCAACCCAATTCGTAATTATGAGTGATGATAAGGATGCGTAGATGTTCATAAGGGTGGTGAAATACATTTTATATCTTGTATTTTGGTATTTTGACTAAATGTGATGTGATTAAAAGTGACAATATCATATCTATTTTGATTCACGTTATGAACGAAAGTATTTTGTTCAATTTATATTGTTATATTGTTCATTCCATTAAGAACAGTAACTAACAACAAAAGAAAATTTCATCTCCCAGGATGTTTACGGTTGGTAATGATTTTCTAGTTACAAACTGTAACCTGAACTAAAAACATTTTTCAACTTACAGGGCAATGTATGGTTGTTAATGATAATATAGTTATAAACCGTAACTAACAATAAAAGAAAATTTCATCTCCCATGATGTTTACGGTTGGTAATGATTTTCTAGTTACAAACCGTAACCGACTGTGAAAGATAATTTCAGCTTCCAGGTTACTTACGATCGATAACTAATATCATGTTACGTACCGTAAATGGAACTAGAAAGTTATGTAAACTCAGCCACATAAGATTAACGATAATAAACTAACTTCATTACTAAATCATCTTCGATACTAAACTAATATTACATCCATTATACCAATACAAATATAAGTGACATTACAACTCGTTCATTCATGCGACTTAAAAGGATACTAATATTCAGATTGACGAGTGCGATAGAAGTCTTTAAGGATGTTGAAATGAGGTAAGTATTGAAAATTCGATATTTTTCATCTTCTCCATTCTTGAATAGAGCTCTCTAAAACTTCAGCGTATGTTTCGCTCCTTAATCGTATTTGACCCATAATACGAACTAATTCCATAAATTCTTTAACTTTACCCCGAATAGCTCCATATCGAACATACAACATAATTCCATCGCGGTTATTAAGGTTACCTGTTTAGAAACAAAAAATTTCATAAATGGTTCTCAAATAACTTGTACTCACAAAGGCCATCTCGACGTCGTTCTTCTCCTTTTTTTGGATAGCATAGAACATAATTGCGTCAAATACACAAATCTTCTTCCAAAGCGAAATCAGGAACTTGATTCATAATTAAGTTGAAGTTAGTTTAGTGGGAGATGTTTCATGTGGAAGTGTAACTTCTAAGTAAGATGGATAAGCATATATATATATATAACAATTCGGTTTTTTGTATTATGTAACGGATCTATTTTTTGAAAATAAAGTCGTTGAAGGTTTCAACGGCTATATTTTCAAATCAGACAAATCAGTGGATAAGATCATGAATATCCTGGAAATAAAGGAGTTACCGTTGGTAACTAAAATATCGTAACAAACCGTAGCCGTGGAATTAATTTTTCATCAGAATTACGGTTGGTATGCATTGACAGAATACACACAGCAACTCGGTAGAAACTTCACTTCCAGAGTTACGGTTCACTATTCAGCTACAATTACAAACCGTAACTCTGCAAAATATTTTTACATCATAGTTACGGTTGATTAGGTTATTTCCTTACCAACCGTCAGTGTGACTTCCCGAAATCTCAAAAGTTCCAGGATATAGTACGGTTGATAATGCAAAATAAATACACATCGTCAGTGTGACTTACGGTTTGTAACTAAAATTCGGGACAAAGGATAAAATGAACATTTTTGTTGCTAGACTAGTTACGGTTTTTAATATGAAAATTAATACCAACCGTAATAGATGAGTTATCTCAATTTTATCAGTCAACCATTAACTAACCACACAATTCATAACATCTTAATTCATCCCAAGTAATTCATAAGTTAAAATCCATAACCACACAATTCATAACATGTTCGTGATAATATCCATGATAATATCCATAAGCTAAAAATTAACCACATAACCATTAGTTCTTGATAATATCCATAAGCTAAAAACTAACCACACAAAGCTAAGAAATAAAAAGGTGTCCTACTATCAAATGTCACACAACCATAATTAACCACGACGACCATGACCTCTTTTGTTGGTGGTACCACCACCACGAGTGCGAGGACCATCACAACGACCACCGCGACTACGACCACCGCGACCACGACCACCTATTTGGCTAGTACCCACACCGTGCACATCCTCTTCCAAAGGCATCTCTTTGCTGCTAGATGACGGCTGACTATGGCTAGTACTCGCACCTCCAATAAATTTTCTGCCCCTCTTTAAGCCTCTATCTTCCGTGACCAACCCCTCGTACAATTCTTTCCTGGTTGGATCATGCATGTTCCTTATTTGCTCTTGTAAGGTCCTTTGTTGAGGAGATTTAATCACACCATTAGCACAGATACATGAAGCCATACTATTTGCCAACTTGTGTCCTCACTCTTTCTATTCACACGTAAAAAGGAGTCCTAAGAGATTATTGCATAATATAAATTATATCTAAATTTCAAGTCATGAGGATGACAAAGTTACGTACCGACATGAAATATAGTTTCTTCCAAGTCATACCAAATAGACCCTTTGTGTCTTTAGTCTCCTCGACATCCTTCCTTTTTTCTATTATCTTTTAAATAAGTGGATGGGCCTCCGGTTCATTATTAATCACATGTTACAAGTCGTTGCCTCTCCCACTGCGAGTTGGTATGCTTGTTTCTAGCGGTTGTTCCAAACATCAACTGTTGGAGTTGGGCGGTAGTTGAGTACAATAGTAGGGACTTTTTTGTTTCGGATTCATCCTTGGATAATTTGAAGTTTTCCTTAACGACCTTTTCTTGAATATGAGCAATTTGGCGTAGAGTTCGATGAGTATTGGTCATAACATAATCTGTGGCATGATACAATGGTCCGTTGTAGCCTGCGGTCTGTGTGAACTGATGAACATCAACTCCATTTTGAATCCTCAAATAAGGGTCAAATATAACATCTTCAACAGTGAAATCATCTATTTCCTGCCTCACTTGAATTAGGCTCGCTTCTTTGTTCCTTTTTTGTCTACCAGTGAACTTAAACTTCTTTCTTGTATGGCCATAATCATCTGCTTCCCATTCAGTAGAAGGTCTCAGGCTCGGAAAGTGGTCATACACCCATGCCTAGAAAAAATATAAAACAATTTAAACAATTGGGACATGACTACAAAAGATAAAGACTACAAAACAATCATAAACAATTTAAATAAGATTGAGGACTTATCTGGTGCCTCGCCCCTAGGTCTTCTATTCTTCTTCTGTGGCAACAACAACTCTTTTCCTTTAGGAATATGCATCCCTTTTGGTGCGGGTTCCTTTGTCAGATTCTTTTTTTTAACTGGTTTAGCTGGAGTTGTAGCTACAACAATTTCTTTCCCTTTTTTTGTTCTCCCTCTTCATCATTTGCTTCCTCTTCCTTATCTTCATCACTTACTTCCTCTCCCTCCTCTTCATCATTTGCTTCTTCTTCCTCCTCTTCTTCGTCATTGGATTGATCAGGATTTTCTTCCTCTTCTTCATCATCAACTTCTTCACGGTTCTTTTCAACTCCCACCTCTTCAATTTCTTGTTCATTAGGTTCAGCTCCTTCTAATTCAACCCCAGAGTTACCTACAAATGGTTCTCTAAACCTAATCTCAAATTGATTCTTCTTCTTCGCATTCTTGGCGACACCTCTATGATCTACCCCTAAATGCTTGTCACCACGAGGGGTGGACGTATGATCAATCGGAGTTAAGTTATTCCCTCTCTTATTCTTCACCCTATCAAGATTCCTACAGAAGCAATACATTTGTATGATTTCCTAAGGGTTGAACAAACAAAATAGAAACAAATAAACCAAAAAAATTGTGACCAACATAATTTACGGTTTGAAATGTGTTGTACGATACAAACCATACAAAGTTACGGTATGTAACTTTATAATCGTAAGAAACCGTAGAAACTTCCGTTGGTAAGTTTCTTTTCGAGATCAACCGTAACATTAGTTGACACATGGTTTTTAGACACGGGATAATTTACAGTTGAACGTGTACATATCCACACATGCCGTAACTAACTTACGGTTGATAAATGAATAACAATTATGTACCGTAAAAAAGAGTTACCTAAAATGACATGGTAAGTTACGGTTGAACAATATCATGTACCTTACCCAATATACGGTTGGTAACTCACTTACAAATACGCACCGTACACAAAATTATAAACATGCAGAGCGAATTACGGTTCATGATAGAGTTTCGACATCAACCGTAACTGAGAAAAATTCTCAGACCTAAGAACATACGGTTGGTATTTGAGAAAATTTCAATTGTTACAAACCGTAACAGCATCAAAATCTTCAGTTACGGTTCGTAACAGAACTAATTTCAACCGTAACTAACCAAAACCCAGGATATTAAAACTTTATTTTTCATCTAAAACCCTAATTTTTGATAGAAAATGAAATTAAAACGAACAAAATAGATAAACCTAAACGGGTTTCGCAAAAACATACCTCATGTAAGTCATTCCAACTGATTTCTCCGGTGGAGGGGTCTGAAATTGAAATTGTTGTTCTTCACCTATTGGAGGATTTGCTTGATTAGAATCGTTACAATCTTCGTCAACTTTCTTCTTCTTCGTCATCTCTAATATAGACTTCAATCAACGATCATTAATTTTGCGAATCACCGATTAAACGAAGACGATGAAGTTTTCGGTTTTGTTTTAATGGAGGTGGTTACGGTTGTAATGTAGGAGAAGAGAAGATGAAAAGGAAGAAGAAGATTTTGACCCCTTCCCATTCATCATTAGGTTTAAATATGGAGGACAATTCAGTCTTTTCAGCTAAAAAATGAGGGGCAAAGTAGTCCATCTAAAGCAGAAAGGGTAATCTAGACAATTTACAGCCCCTATATGACATCCCCTAACCAACTAGAGGGACATTACTATCATGGTTCAGCCCCTCTGATAGAAACCCCTGCTCCTATAACAGGATAGATACAAAACCCCCAAATTTTTAAAAATTGATACAAAAACTCCAAATTTCAAAATTGATTTCATCAAATTCTTTGGGGCTTTTGTGTTACTTTTATTTTGATGGAGTTTTTGTGTTATTTTTATTTTGATGAGTTTTTTTGTGGATGGATAGTGACACCTTTGGGGTTATAACTCACGGACCGTTACAAGAAACCATGTGGGGCTGGTCGCCGTAGGAAACCAGTCTGGTTTGGTCATCTTCCATAACTCTATTCGCGAAGCAATTTGAAGTCTTGTTATCCTCCGCGCAATATGTACTGCCTGTGCAAAGCTGATGAGAATGTCCTTACGTCCAGTTGACTTTACGCATCTGGTCTAGTAGTAGTGTCACCGGTAACTCTAGATGGTCATGCTTCAACTCTAGTGGTCTGCGTCCTCCTGTTGGAGCATCTGGAATGAAAGGAATGCTTCAACTCTTACAGACATTTTGTTTGTGTGTTTTTCTGTAAGGATTTGTATTTGTACGAGGCATTGCCAATCTTGATGCATTTTACATGTATTCTCCTGCATAGACTCTCAAAAGACTTCTTCTTTTCCTCTCTCAGCTTCTTCTCCTCTTCTGTCTCATAATCTAGTTTCAAACCTTCCTTAGTTGCAGAAACAAGCTTCTTCCCATCGTATTCCTTCAATTGCCCAACTGCTAGTCGATGACGTCAACCATGAAGAGATCTTCATAGCCTCTCTTCTTGAGTCTCTCTAAGAATGGAGAGTTCTCAACAGCTTTCTTACTTTCACCAGTGATGTAGTAGATATCCTTTTGCCCCTCCTTCATCCTTGTAACATAATCCTTCAAGCTGGTCATTTCATCTCCACTCTTTGTAGAGTAGTAGCGGAGCAAGTCAGCCATCTTAGCTCTGTTGTGGCTGTCCTCATGGATACCCAATTTCAAGTTCTTCGAAAACGCCTCATAAAATTTAGCATAATCAGCCTTGTCTTACAAAGAATATCAACAAAATCCCTTGCAAAATAGGCAACCTTTGCCGAGATTGATTTTACAAACATATGCTGAATAAGAAGATGTACATATTGTTCTCTGTTCTTACTAGTGACAACAGTGCTGTTCCCTCCAGACGACAACTCCACGGTTTTCCTGAGTCCGAACTCTTCGATTTCCCTGACAAATGTTAACCCCACAGCATCTGAATCAACAAAGTCAGCAACCATCTCCAGAATCTTTTTGCCACTCCAAAACATGATTGGATCTGGCGCATTGTTTGCCTTCCAAATATATTTCCTCCCCTGCTAATTGCAAGAAAAATACACCATAGATTCTACAAGAAAGGAATTTTCTGGACTAAAGAGTGCTTGGCATACCAAGAGAAGCCACTCCCGTAATACACCATGACCCGTAGCTACCTCGTCTTTGAACTGCGCGAAAATGCCATTGTGCAAGGACTTGGGTTTTAATTCAAACGATTCCTAGAATAAGAGGGACCTGTCAATGACAAGTTTGTGCAACTTGTCGTTCTCATCCTTGACCTTGGGGAACATCATCCCCACCAAATATCTTCTTGATTTGAAATTTATTGGACTGTCACATTTGAGAAGCCATAGATGATCGGCCCTCTTTGAGTGCCTAATAAGATAATTTACTGCAAGAGGGAGCTCTCGAAAAGCCGCCGAAAGATGTTCTTCTCCATCCCCATAAAGTTTAGATATTTTGTGCAACTCCTTGAGAACAAAGAGAAAGAGAGACCACCCTGTATTGAATTTCAACTTACCTCCTGCATCCCAAATAGCTTCCTGCAAACAAAGCAAACCACGCTCTAGGTTACTCTACAAACAAGAAAGATCACAGTGAAACATAAAGATTTCAACCAAATAACATGGATTGCATACACCGGAAGCGACAGACCCTTCTCTCTTAGATGATCCTCAATTGCTCTGAGGAGACGGAGTGAAAACAATGCAAATTCTTGAAAATCCCTCTTAAGACTCCTAAAATTGTAAGTTGAGAGGAATGATGGTGACTCATAAATGGATTCCAACGGATGCGCAACTTCGTATCCACTATATCACTTACAAACTTGTATAAGATTACAATTAAGTGATCAGACATACTTGCAATAACAAAGTACCTTGTTCTATTCAAGAATGCGATTGGTTTCAGTATGGATACAAGAGTTTCACGACAAGAGCCGTATACCTGTCGCTGGTGGTCATCAGTAGCATGCTGAATCAATCCATAAAAGGTCAGCACACTGGTTTTGTATGGACTTAGGAAAGAAGAAGCCAGAATTAGTTTTAGGGTCGATCAACATATTCCTTAACTATTTCTTTACTCTGTTGTAGTGAGGTATCGAGCAATTCAGCTAGTAACAATGTTAAACCACGGTTGTCGAGAATTTGAAGATGCTCCACAGATATCATCAAATGGTGTCCAGGAATTGTCCTCAATATTATGAATTGCACTTTTTGATGATGTGTATGAAAAACGACTATGACAGCCACTGCCCCAGAATTAGGATAGGTAGGATTTTTGGCTTATGAGTCCACCACTAGGTCACACGGACAATGGGTCTAGCATTTTGCAAACAGAAATTTTAAACTAACCAAAGGATGATCCAAGGGTTGCCCCGCAAGAGAGACATGCCCCCGGTCAGTCTAGATTTTTCCTTCTGCAAACTAATAACCCAAAACTCTTTTATCCATCAAACTAAAGCAAATTGGAAGTTAAATGAGGAAACATGTAAATCAGAGATTTGCTTCTTATCCTAAAGAAGAAGTAGTTTCTGAAACCCTAACTAGTGATTCCTCTCCAACTCCCAATATCAAATTATGTTGATATAGCCTCTTCGTTGTCCTTGGGTGTTTCTTGGATCATCTCCGCCAATAAATATTCGGACATGAAATTCAGAAGACGGCACCTATATTCTCAAAGAGTGATTCTAGACAAACAACACCAAAAACAATCCCTCTCACATTGGAGGGGTCCCGCCCTCACAAGATTAGCAGGGGACCGATGTGAGAGAGGTTGTTTTTAGTGTTGGTCGTTTAGAATTTTTAATTCTAAAAATCAAGAAATCTAAGAGATTAAACTACATGGTAGAACCCTCACACGCTTTTAATCACTGTGAAGACCACACATAGAAGGATGAAAGAACAACAAGGTTGGATCACTGTAATTTTCAAGGAAGAGAGAAGCCGTAGAACTACTATGTTAGGAATGGAGGGACTAGTGAAGGCTTTATAATTATATTGGTGACACAATCTCTGAATAGTCACTTAGCCATTAACTCAATGAATAGCCAATCCTTTAGCCTTTTAGATTTCTAGGGATGACCATGAAAGGAGTAATAGAGGAACTCAATCTCTGCATTATCTACGACACAAGTAATAATTGTGGAAATCATTCTCCTAGGCTGATGCATGATTTCCACCTATAAAATGTCCCTCCAAGCCAATCTCGAACCCTCTGAAAGTCCTACAGGAGGGACTATGGAAGAATTGACAAAGCCACAAGCAGAGAAAGTAGCCTCTAGCTTAGCTTTCTAGCCTCTAGATTCAGAAATGGAAACAATGTCAGGTTTAAGTACTAGCACAACTTGTTCAGGTGAGGTTCGGTTGGTCTAGAACCAATGCACTCACAGTTCCAAGAGAGTATGATCATGGTGCTAAATGAAGTAAGAAGACAATCTTGTCCTAAAAGCAAATCAGCAAGCATTTTATCACCAAGAGGGAATACTAATCTAGAATTATGAGAGTATGAGCACACTTACAAGCTAACCAACAAGCATGTGATGAGTGTGAGCAATTGATCACAAAGGGGAAAACAGGTTGTTTAAGCTTAAGAGACTAAAAGCATACCTCCTACACATGCAAGCAGAGTGACGTCTGTTGTTGAATGACAGGGTCGACATGTAGAAGGTTGGAAGGAAGCTGGGAGAATGAAGTGACCATTCACCCCTGAAGCTGAGACTACAAAGTACAAACAACCAAACAAGCATGTTATCAAATCAAGCTTCTAAATATCAAGAATAGTAAGGGTGTAAACGGAACCCTTCCATGTTACAACTATTACTCAAAGCATAAACTAACACCACGGAAAATGCCAAACAGGGGATTCCAAGAGAACTAATTAATCAGACAACCATATAGTCATGCATGAACTAATTAATCAGACAACCATATATTCATGCATGAACTTCGGAGTTAACAGAAATACGAGAAACAACAGTGAAAATTAGCATGAGTAGAAGGGGATAAATGACAGCACTAATTGAATTGACTAGAAAAGCAGGTTGGTTCCATGACTAGCTTATATCAATATGTTTTTCCATTCCCCTTGAAAACTCAAACAGTATGACACCATAATCCAAAAATAAGGATAGTACTGCAACATACAACATCCTAACAGCAAATTTACGAAAATTACAGATAGCAGAGGGCTAGGATTTTTGACCGTGAGCTTGAGTCCCACCCATATCGTAATACCAAGAGATCCAACCCCTGGTCAATCTAGCAAGATTGGCTGAATTAATAAGCCAAACAACAATGCTAAACCTACCGTGGGTTGGATATAGCGAGTTGTCCCGCAACTGGGTCACCCCGATGTTGAGTCTAGCGTTTTGCAAGCAGAGATTCTAGACTGACAAAAGAAAGCCCCTGGACAGTCTAGAGTTTCTCTTTTGCAAATTAATAACCCAAAAGGCCAAAACTCTCTTACCCATCAAAACTCCATAATGATGGAAAATCAAAACAAAACATACGAAAAAGACTAAAGGAGTAAAAGCTGATAAAAATGAGTCTGACATCATAAAATGTGAGATGGAGATATTAGACACGTCCGGATTGAATTAAAGCCATTATGTGTGAATACCACATCCCTAAGGTTGTCTGGCCACTACCAATAGAAACTAATCAACTGATTTTCAATTTCTACATCGTTGGTACATACAACTACAATATATTCAAGAAACCCAATACATGAAACATTCTAGTAACAGAAATTAGTAGAATCCCTATAGTTAAATCAATAAAAGCTCATATCGAGTGTAATTTTGACTCATCACTGAGAAAATAAAATCAAACTGGAAACACATTCAAAGGATACCTAATACTTCGCAGAAAAGAAATTAGAACAATCCCCATATCTCATTATACTGTTATAGTGGTAACAGTCTTTCAATGACCAAGTGAACCATGAATTCAAAATGCTAGCTGCACCTTTACCATAGAAAATAAAATACTATCTCAGGCATTCAGAATTGAATCTTCCATTTTCCAGTGAAACTAATCCGTTAATTCAAAATACTAGACTTAAAGTTGGTTGGTTGGGTGCCGCAAGTTGTCCCATTGACCCAGAAATGAGATCCACAAGTCCAACACTCACTCGTACTAATCCTGGGGAGTGACTCATTGGTGGAACCACTGACCAAAAAACCCACTCCCTGCAAATTCTAGGATGAAATTTCCCATCCTAGGTTTGTTTAGCAATGGCGAAATTTTGAGCTGGTGAATCCAACCACTGGATCCGACAGGATAACCTGCGAGTCTCGCATGGCTGTTTCCAAACATCATATCAATCAATTCTTCCATTTCTCGTGGGAATACCGAAAGCATTACACTATAATCCAAAATTAAAGATGGTACTGCCACACACACACATAATACGATAACAATTCTAGACTGACCACAGTCACGCGAAAAATCTAATAAGGAGATCCAATGGTGGTTTGGGAAGCCATTCTAGCATTGGGATAGGTAATAGTGGTAACAGTCTTTCAATGACCAAGTGAACCATGAATTCAAAATGCTAGCTGCACCTTTACCATAGAAAATAAAATACTATCTCAGGCATTCAGAATTGAATCTTCCATTTTCCAGTGAAACTAATCCGTTAATTCAAAATACTAGACTTAAAGTTGGTTGGTTGGGTGCCGCAAGTTGTCCCATTGACCCAGAAATGAGATCCACAAGTCCAACACTCACTCGTACTAATCCTGGGGAGTGACTCATTGGTGGAACCACTGACCAAAAAACCCACTCCCTGCAAATTCTAGGATGAAATTTCCCATCCTAGGTTTGTTTAGCAATGGCGAAATTTTGAGCTGGTGAATCCAACCACTGGATCCGACAGGATAACCTGCGAGTCTCGCATGGCTGTTTCCAAACATCATATCAATCAATTCTTCCATTTCTCGTGGGAATACCGAAAGCATTACACTATAATCCAAAATTAAAGATGGTACTGCCACACACACACATAATACGATAACAATTCTAGACTGACCACAGTCACGCGAAAAATCTAATAAGGAGATCCAATGGTGGTTTGGGAAGCCATTCTAGCATTGGGATAGGTAATGGGCATTAGTGGTCCCACAACATTCATAGGGGATTTCTTCCGGAAAAAATCTCGGTCAATCTAGCATTGTTGAATATGAAAAATGAAATCTATACCAAGATATTATCCCAGACATTATCCAAAGTACAGGATCCACTTCAACCCATTACCAATTCCAATGTTAGAATTGCTTTCCTAACAACCATCTCCCTGTGAGATATCACCCCACATAATATACTAACAAGGTCTGGGTTTTTGGACCGTGGGTGATGAATTTTATCCATCAAAACACCATAAAAATGGAAAAAAATAAAAACAAAACATACAAAAAAGACTGAAAGTGAATAAAAATGAGCTTGATATCATAAATGTGAGACGGAGTTAGTAGACAAACAGGGACTGAGTTGCACCTGTTATATGTGAATGCCATATCTCTACAGTTGTCTGGCCGCTACCATTAGAAACTAATCTCGACTGGTTTTCAATTTCTGCATCATTGTTATACACATCTGCAAATATCCACAACTACAAAGGATGATACACAGCCTTCAAATTCAATGAACTGAATAAATGTACTATTATTATAGTTAAAAAATATATATTGTAGGCTTATATCAAGTGTAATTATGACTCAATCAACTGACCCCAGTGAAAATATGAATTCAAAATGCTAGACTCACATGGGTAGTGTCCCGCTTGGCCGAAAGGTGTGTTACCTACAGACCCAAAAACACACCACCTGCTAATCCTAGGAACTCACTCCCTTGGATTAGCAAGGTCCGGGTTTTTGGAAACATGGGTCCAAGCCCTAGATCACGTGGGCAAACCGGTGAGTTTAGCACGGCTGTTTCCAAACATCATACTGATCTTTTGCGTTAAAATGTTAATTTTTAGTAGGAGGAAACTGTCATTCAACCATACAGCATTTGAATTCATATGTTTTAGTTCAATTTATAAGTCAAAGCACAAGAGACAATATAGAAAGACGTAGCATTTGGAAATACCAGTCACTAAGACACTTTCCAGAGTCGCTAGACCCACCGTGGATTGGATACAACGGAATGTACCATTGAAAAACCCAGTGGACCCTCCAGGTTTAGCAGAGTGGTTTTGGGTGAGGAATTCCACTGGGTAGTCTCACACAGGACAGCTAGTTGAGCCATCCCACAATGGTCTTAAGATTTTTTGTTGTTCCTAAACTTGAATATCTATAACATTGAGAAAGGCAATAATAAACAGTCTTGGAACTAATTTAAACTCTTAATACAAGAGAATATTACTCCAAAAGTTCAAACAGTTTAATTTAGTGATTTCCATGTCAAGCTTATACCAATCAATTTATCCATTCCCTTTTAATAAAATCCCACAGAAGATATAAACTTCTTCACTGCAACACACATACCAACAGCAAAACTAACAATCAAAAACCTCAACATTGCTAATAGGGGGTACCGGTTTACTGGGGAGGGTACCAAATTCCATATAAGACAAAGGACTTTCTTTTTTGTCTTATATGAGACTCGGTACCCTCCCCGATAAACTGGTACCCCCTATTAGCAGCCTTGAAATCTCAACATCAACATTGCTAATGTGGTATCTCCCTATCAAAACACCATAACAATGGAAGCATAAAATAACAGAAAAATAAGACTAATGGTCGATAAAAAGAGTTCATATGATAAAATATGAGATGAAGACTAGAGTTAGTAGACAAACCATGACTGAACGAACCCCGTTATCTGTAGATACCACATCCCTTCGGTTGTCTGGCCGCTACTAATTGATAAATCTAACCACATCTGGTTTTGAATTTCTGCATCATTGGTATACACAACTGCAAAGAAATCATACATAGCCTTCACTCAATAAACCCAGTAAATACAATATTATCATAGCAACACAAAATTTAGTTGGTACAATCTGTATAGTTACAGCATAAAATCAATCCGAAATCCAGCATAAAAGTAAAGAATAGATATTCAAATGATACCTTACACTCTTGAACCACATAAATGATTGCTAAAGGGGGTACCAAAATCACTTGGGGGAATTTACTACTATGATTCAATAGATGGCACCTAATTTCATATTATCTTCGCCTCTTAATCAAGAAATCAAAGAGATTCAATTTTATGTTCCCCTGCTAGAGCCCTCTCTCTTTCTAATCACAAAGATAAATGAGATACTATGTCAGGCATTCAGAATCGAATTTTCCATTTTCCAAACTAAAAAAGAACTTTCCATTTTCCAAACTAAAAAAGCTAGACTTACCAGGAATGGGATCAGAAGACCTAAAAACTCACCCAGCACTACTCATAGGGTGTGACCCAGAGATGAGACCCATGGACCCAAAAAACCAACCCGCTAATACTAGGATGGGACTTGCCAACCCAGGATTAGCAGGGGGTCTTTGGGACATAAATCCAACCCCTGGATCACGAGGGACAACCGGTGAGTCTAGCACTACTCCCATTTTGAAGAATTTGGTTTTATAAGATCTCGAATTACAAGTATTTAGAAAGACAATATAGATAAACCAACTTAAAGACCAGGCATGGCTCCAATGTGAAATCATTAGTTTTTGACAATGCCTGATCAGTATCTCTATCATCCGACTAGGAGACTTGGAAAGCGTATTCACATAAAAGTATTTTGGTCCTTTTTTTTTTCTCTTACACATAAATAAATGGAAAGAGACAAAACAAAACAAACCGTCTTAGAATTATTTTCAAACTCATTTAATAACAAAAATAATTCGTCAAAACAGTTTATTTTTAGTCCGTTCCATGACAAGCTTATATCAATCAATATTTCCATTCCCCTGAAAAATCCGACAGAATAACACCATAATCCAAAAAGTAAGCACACATAGTACACTAACAGAGAGAAATAATAATCAATGCTAGCCAGAATACTAAAAAAAAAGCACCAAAGGATATAGGGTGCATGTGAGAGCTACACCAAGACCACAACATGAATGATGATTATTTGCTTAGTCATCTTCCGACACCAAATTGATACCAAGAGAACCTATTTGCTTTATAGATGACAGCGAACAAGATCAAAATCTTTGGAAGTCTAATAAAAAACTTTGCATACTTAAGAAGTAATCATTACTAACAGCTACAAACAGTGTATCAGCAAACAAACGGTGGCAATAGAAGAAAAAGATACAAAAATGGTATGCAGTCTGTACGAACTACGAAGGAATGTGGCTACCCGAGTTTACATACATGACATCAAGGCATAATGAGCTAAATAGATTGGAGAAGCATAATCCATGTAGTCTTCTTCCAACACAAAGCTGGTATCAAGTTGACCTATTGGCTTTATAGATGACATACAGATGGAATTGTGCTTCAATTATAAAATAAGGTAACATACAGGTAGCAAGGGGCTGGGCTTATGGACCATGGGTGCCACCCATCTCACTTGGAACACTATAAGAACCAGCCGACAGTCAGCTTAGCAAGAGTCTCGCAGGTTATCCCAAATGACCCAAGGAAGTGGCCACTCACCCCAAGATTCAAAGATAAGCAGGTAGTTGGTTTTAACCCAAAACTCTTGTATCTATCAAAATACCAAAATAATGTAAACACCGCGGCTAATGGACTGGGCTTATGGACCATGGGTGCCACCCACCTCATACAGGTAGCAAGGGGCTGGGCTTATGGACCATGGGTGCCACCCATCTCACTTGGAACACTATAAGAACCAGCCGACAGTCAGCTTAGCATGAGTCTCGCAGGTTATCCCAAATGACCCAAGGGAGTGGCCACTCACCCCAAGATTCAAAGATAAGCGGGTAGTTGGTTTTAACCCAAAACTCTTGTATCTATCAAAATACCATATTAATGTAAACACCGCGGCTAACCTAACCGAGGTATGTATACCACGGTTCGTCCTGGGACCCCCAATCATAGACTAGCAGAGGTGGGTTTACCAGTTAGATGGGTCAGGTTTTGATCACGCGAGACAAATCCCGCGATACAGCCCAAGGTAAAGCTAGCATTTTGGTAATAGAAAAACTAAACCAACACATACAAAGATGAACTATAGTAATGAAATACAATCGAAAAATGTGAGATGTAGTTAGTAGATAAATCGGGACTGAATTAAACCCCTTATCTGTGGATACCACATCCCTACGGTTGTCTGGCCACTACCAATTGAAACAAATCTCAACTGGTTTTCAATTTCTGCATCATTGGTATATACAAGTGCAAAGGAATACATAGCCTTTGCACTCAATAAACCCAATAGATGCAACATCATTATAGTTACAAAATTTACTAAAGACTATAGGTTCATATCAACTGTAATGGAAACTCAACCACCGCGGGAAAATAAAATCGATTCAAATCAGAAATCAGAAAAGAGAAGATTAGATATTCAAAAAGAACAACACTAATGATTATCTAGCAACGTTAAACACTAAAGGCTCATATCAAGCTTTTTGAGATGTTTTTCTCTTGTTGTTATCTAGCTAGCATAGTTGTATCACATATCTTATGTACCTCAAATACAACTGCATTAATATCATGTCAAATTGCGGATTCAAATGAAAATCAAACTTGCACTTTTCACTTTCTCGTGCAATTTAGCCGACGTGTATAAAATACTGTAGTAGAAATCTTTCAATAATCCAAGTGAAGAAGATATGAACCCAAAATGCTAGCTGCATTTTTTCAATACAAAATGAAATACATTTCAGGCATTCAGAGTTGAATCTTCCGAACTGTAGGTTGGATAGACCCCAAGGATAGGAAGACAGTGAGCCTAGCTTTTTGCAAACAGAGATTCTAGACTGACCAAGGGCTAATCCTGCAGGTTGTCCCGCAAGAGACAAGCCCTTGGCAAGTCTAGAGTTTTCCATTAGCAAATTAATAACCCAAAACTCTTACCCGTCAGAACACTATAATAATGGAAAAACAAAAAGAAAACCATATGAAAAGAGACAAGTTAACAAAAATGAGTTTGATATTGTAAATTTGAGATGCAGTTAGTAGACAAATCGGGACTGAATTAAACCCGTTATCTGTGGATACCACATCCCTACGGTTGTCTGGCCGCTACCAATTGAAACACAAATCTCAACTGGTTTTCCATTTCTGCATCATTGGTATACACAACTGCAAAGGAATGATATAGATAGCCTTCACACTCAATACACCCAACACATGCAATATTCTAGCAAAAAAATTTAGCATATAGATATACAAAGACTCATATCAAGTGTAATTTTGACTCAATCACTGTGGGGAAATGAAATCAATCTGAAACCCATCATAAAAGAGAAGAACAGATATTCAAAAGACACCTGATATGAATAATAGATTTACATAAATGATTGCTAATACCAATTTACACTGGAGGGTATACTGCTATGATTCAAGAGATGGCACCTAATTCATATTATCTTCATCTCTTAATCAAGAAATCAAAGAAAATCAATTCAATGGTGCCCCACTAGAGCTCTCTCTCTCTTTCTAATCACTGTCAATAATCACAAACATACAGAAAAAAAAATGAAGAAAAAAAACAGAAAAATGTAAGAAAATCAAGGTTTTCAGTAGAAATGAATTTGAAAAACAAAAAAGATTCTTGCACTTGAAGGCTAGAGAGAGGAGGAACTACCGAAATGGTATAACCCTAACACTCTCTACTCACAATGGAGATCACACAGTAATATAAATTGACATAAACACAGTATTAAAACTTTGAAATTCTAAAGGTAGAGAGAAGCAGCAGAAATACTGAGTTTGGATGTGAGGGACTAGTGAAGTCCTTAATGTAGTTAAGTTGGTGACACAAACTATGGAAAACTAGGGTTTGTGCAAGTTTACAATTTTACCCTCCTTTTTTTCTCACATTAGTGGACTTTCCAGATGAGTTAAAGGACTCAGTATTTAGAGGCCCATGATGTATTTACCAGATATTATATGAATATGGCCTGTGAGATTGAACTGTGACAAAATTTTCCAGGAATTTTCAAACTTAGGAAATAAGTGCAAATTCTGAATTCTGAAAATAAAGTCAACTTGCAAGTTTCCAACTCAGAAAGTAAGTGCGGATCAATTCTAAATTCGTTTTCTTTAAGCTCATACCACCGATTCGAGAACTGCCTTCGCTTCATCCTGCTCACAATTTAGTGCCGTTTTAGGACATGCTCTAATTCCATTGCTTTCACCTGCGTGATTACACACTATTAGACCCAAAGCAGTAGCCTTATTGGCAGTTATAAATGAGGCAGCAAAGTTCAGTTTCACGTATGGAAATACAATGTTGATTACATCTGTTACACTGGATTTTGTAGTGCCCTAGTCCTCACCCCAAACAAATTACATAACAAACAAGACGCATACCATCAGATAACAAAACAACCAGCAGGGAACAACAACGTACATATGCTTACTTCGTCTCGCAAAGCTTCCTCAATGTAACAGAAATTCTCTTTTGTTGACGGATCTCTTGTCCTCCCCACAACTGAAAACCTGGCTTTCGGTTAATTTCATGTTTCCATTTGTATCGTGCTTCTCCACTCATAACAATTAGAGACCCTGGTGTCAAAAGAACAGGGATCTTTGTAATAAAAGGCTGACGATCTTCATTTTCTTCTCCCTTCTCAATGCAATCGGATGCGTTCACTTCCGTTTCAAGTCGAGTGAAGTGCATCACACATTCAGATTCTAAAGAGACGATGGCAATTCCGTCCTCAAACCTCATCAAGTCTATATGAGCACCTATTCCCTACACATGAAGAAAGCTCAAGTGTTAACCAAATTAATGATTTCTTCTTCAAAAATTTCGATCACCTTGAACTAAGACATAAACATAGTTACAAGTACATGGAAATTAAGGAGACATGTAATACACATCAAAATGGCAATGCCTACAAATACAACATCCTTACAGTAAAGCACACAGAAGTTAACGAAAGAGAATGTCTTTACTAGTGTTTGAGGGAATCAGTCCCTCTATATACTGCAATAGTAATACACTGTAGCTAACATTTGTTTCTGCAGATCCTTCTATAACCAAACTTTTCATTCCGGATGCTCCAGCAGCAGTATATTTTCCCAAGGAGGACAGACCGCTAGAAAACCATCAGTACCTAAATTGAACAAGGACCATCAAGATGGCAATGCCTCCTACAAATACAGCATCCTTACAGAAAGCACACAGAAGTTAAAGAAATAAAATTTGTCTGCAGAAGTGTTTGACATCCTAATTGGCCTGCATTTGTAGCTGAAGATCCTCTAATAACCATTCATATCATTCCAGATGCTTCAGCAGCAAAGGCCAGACTATCTGAGACTATCATTCCTAGCCTACAAGAGAACCATCAGTGCCTAAGTTGAAGCAAGACCATCTAGAGTTACGGGTGAGACTACTACTGGACCACATGAATGTCAAGTAGCTGCAATGTATACATTCGACGAGAAGGATGGACATTCTCATCAGCTTTACAAAGGCAGTACATGTTGCGGATAGGATAACCTAAAAATTTCGGCTATGCTCAAAAATTCTGTTACAAGGAAGCCCCAAGCCAAATAAAAAGATTAAAGATTGCAATTCTAAATAGCATATGTAGGTTCCAATTGAATGTTACAGATAAACGGATTTAGATTAGAGGATTCACAAACTTCCCTATAAAATCTACAGAGCGGCGGAGTCAAATCAAATCAGTTCAACAGTGTTTATCTATGAAAATGCAGCAACTTAAGCTGAATAAGTGAATACTAATAAGATTATTGAAAACTGAAGGCTGTTTCGCACCTCACCTGGTTGGTAAGCATTAGCTATGAGTTGATCAAAGAGGGGCTCTCTCCACAGCAAATTAGCCGGAAAAACACTCATTTCATCATCCGCATCCCCATCACCATCCTGATTGAAACAAATTGTTTCGCAAATAGAGTTAGAAAGTTGAATAGCCCATGATGGAAGATCACCAAATCTCATTGCCTGATTTTGAGAAGAGATTTCTTCTTCTTCTTCTTCTTCTTCTTCTTCTTCTTCAGTAAACCATCCCTCACTTTTGATTGCTGAAAGCAGTGAAGCTTGTTGTTGTAAAGAGAGAAAATCTTTGAATAACCATAAACCCTTAATCTTTTTGATTTTGATCCATCCCGAATTAGGGGTTCTGATATCATCGTCATCTTCTTCTAATTCTGGTTCTGATGAAGAATCCCCAAATACTTCTCTCAGAATACGATTACACTCCTCCTGGTTCTGTACTTCCATTTCGAGACCGCCCCAGATGAGAAAGGAGGAGTTTTGTATTGGCAGCCGCACACACCTCTTTCCAAGGGTGAGCAACGGATGGGTGGATGCCGATTTGGTATCACCCGCACCCGATCCATTAAAATGACGGGTTTTAAAGATTCACCTGCGTCCAATCCATCACCCAACGGATTTAATATTAGCGGGATAAACCAGGTGGATGCGGATGGATTGGCGGATTTTAAAATTATAGTATCAAAAATTTAATTTACTGTTAAAATTTTGATTAAAGAGTTCTTAAATTTATGTAGTACTAAGTTTTTATATCTAGCGTTTTTAGGGGCCACTCAAAAGGAATTAGGGGCCAACAATAAAACAAAAAAGGTCACCCAATCCTAAATTGTATTCACCCCTTATCTCCCATATTTCGTAATGACAAAATTACCCTTCGATATTCGGTAATTTGAGCAGGATTCGGGTGATAAAAAAATTTGAGGGATTTTTTTTTTTTTTTTTTTTTTTTGCTTTTTCGAACTTTGGTACAACCATAATCGGTAGTAAAGTGTGTTACTTTAACTTCCGAATGTATATTGGTCCCAAAATGAGATTTTTCCAAAATCCTTTAATTTTCGACTTTGGTACAACCATAATCGGTAGTAAAGTGTGTTACTTTAACTTCCGAATGTATATTTGCCCCAAAATGATATTTTTCCAAAATCCTTAAATTTTCGAACTTTGGTACAACCATAATCGGTAGTAAATTGTGTTACTTTAGCCTCCGAATATATTCATTTTTTGAATCTTAGTACTACCATAATCGTTAGTAAATTTAACTTCCGAATGTATATTGTCCCCAAAATGAGATTTTGCAAAATCTTAAAATTTTCGAACTTTGGTACTACCATAATCGGTAGTAAAGTGTGTTACTTTAACCTCCGAATATACTAAATTTTCGAATTTTAGCACTACCATAATCGGTAGTAAATTTAACTTCCGAACGTATATTGGCCCCAAAATGAGATTTTTCCAAAATCCTAAAATTTTCGAACTTTGGTACTACCATAATCGGTAGTAAAGTGTGTTACTTTAACCTCCGAATATACTCAATTTTCGAACTTTTAGCACTACCATAATCGGTAGTAAATTTGATTTCCAAATGTATATTGGCCCCAAAATGTGATTTTGCAAAATCTTAAAATTTTTGAATTTTGGTACTACCATAATCGGTAGTAAAGTGTGTTACTTTAACCTCCGAATATATTCAATTTTTGAATATTAGTACTACCATAATCGGTAGTAAATTTGACTTCCGAATGTATATTGGCCCCAAAATATGATTTTGCCAAAATCTTAAAATTTTCGAACTTTTACTACCATAATCGGTAGTAAAGTGTGTTACTTTAACCTCCGAATATACTAAATTTTCGAATTTTAGTACTACCATAATCGGAAGTGAATTGTGTTAATAAGTGATACTTATTATCTGCCGATTGTGTTCATGGCCTCAAATTCAAATTTTCAAAACTTAACAAAAGTTTCAAAATTTTCTACTTTCACAATCGGTAGTTAATGGTGTTCATTATCTATCGATTGTGCGTAACTTTTTGTACAGAGAAATTTAATTTTTAGAATCAAGAATAATCGGTAGATATCGATCAATTTACCTACCGATTATGGTTGATGTTCTTAAGAAACGAAGAACATCAACCATAATCGGTAGGTAAAGTAGATTATTATCTACCGATTATGTTTCTGCTAGTGTAAATCCAAGAACATCAACCATAATCGGTAGGTAAAATAGATAGTTATCTACCGATTATGTTTCTGCTACTGTAAATCCAAGAAAATTTTCGGATCAAATTTTTGATTTCAAGTAATCAAATCCTAATTTTGAATCACAACTACTATCATCTATTCGTTTTGTTTGTTGAACTCCTTTTTTTTTGATGTTCTAAGTTTCAACTTTAAGGTTAATGAATTTTGGGTTTTAATTTTAAACAATCAATCATAACATTTGTTTGATCGATGATCTTTGTTTTCAATCAAAATTAAAATGATGGAAAAAAATTTCAATGGGTGGAATAGAGAAGAAGAAGTGGAATGATATGATTATGAAAATAAAGGATATAGGTTTAGATTTAGTATAAAGGTGAAGGACAATATAGATAATTTTTTATTTTTAAGACATCCCTTAACCTTCTTCAATGGATGGGAATAAAAAGATGGCCCCTAATTCCTTTTGAGTGGCCCCTAAAAACGCTAGGTTTTTATATTCATTCAAATTTATGTTTGTTAACTGAACTAGATCTCTGTGTTTAGGGAACTAGGACACAATATTCATTTGCTCAAATTGCGGATAGCTTGCTGATTGTCATTTCCTTGAACTTATTCGTAATTTGGTTGTGCATACAGCTAGGCTTGGTAGTCTGTTCTGGAAATGCAAAAACAACTTATAAACGTTTGTTGTCTGTTTTGGTAGTTACCTGCTTCAAGTAAGAACATAACTGTAAAGAAGCATAAATGAGGTAGAATACATAGTTGCATACGGCATAAACTTTGTATAATACAATTGAGCCGAGTCTTCAACGGATGGGTGATGTACCACCCGCACCCAACCCGTAAAAACATCCGGGTTTAGAAAGTCATCCACATCCAATCCACCAAGACACGGGCAGGATATCCATCCGCTAAACTCGGATTGGACCGGATAAGGTATGATTGTTTTGCTCACCCCTAATTTTTCCCATCAGAATTTGGACGTGGTGGCTGCCACACAAAAACTATGAGCGACTGGAAAAATATCCCATGCGAACACTAGTGGAGAAAAATATCCTAATTTTCTCCAAAACGACTATTTCTCACACTAGTTGAATTCTTTAAGAAAACCACTGGTTTTGTTAGTATGAATTTACTCACTGATAGACACCGTGGTTTATATCGATTATATTTTACAAAAAAAAAAAAAAGATTTGATTCAGCTGAATCTAAAGCTAGAATCAACTCAATACTAGATTATGAATTTTAGAATTTTAAATTTATAACGACTGTAACACTTAATGTGTATTAAAATGTGTTCGTTTACAACTTCTACTATCATACCTTTTAAGTTCTAAATCTGAATTTCAACGGTAAGTAAAAAATTGCTCAACCTATATTTCTTTTACAAACTTAACAAATCAAAAAGCTTGAAAATCTTCCATGCGAGTTAGCAACATAGAACAAGACTTCACTACTTATACCTTCATTTACCAACAAACTAGCTCAATTCAGGTTCATCACTCTAGCCTTAAGCTGCAAATAAAAACCAATACATCAATTAGAAACCACAAAAAGAAAAAGAGACGAGGCATCTACCTGACACCTTCACCACCTACACATGCAAATATGCACTAAAATTGAAATTTACAGAAAAACAAATGAATTGCAGCTACTTTGCATATAAAACCAGGAATGAAATTAACAGAGAAGATTGTACAAGAATTTCCTACCACGGTTCCAACAAGTGTCTGAAATACTATTGATGTAAAACATGGCCTGCGTTAAGTGAGTTCATGGGACATGAACAAAATTATAGCTGAAACTATGGGAATCTAAATATAATTAGCTCACATGCACTGAATTTGATATAAAACATCAAATTCCCTAGCCCTATATGTGTCTAAATGAGCATTAGAAGTCCAGTACAGGCTGTGATTCGAGAGAAAAAAATGTTATAATTCTTTAAATGAGGAAAAAAAAATACAAGTATACAACAACCCATTAGTAAGCTCACAATATTTACCTGCGGCATAGTTAGTGAGACCAACTTCAAGACCATATCTGGGAAACTTGTGGGCATAAGCTGCACAAGTTACCAAATCACCAGTATCATAGCAGATATGATCAGGGCAATAATTTCTATGTTGGTGAAACGAACAACAAAACGGTACTTAGGGGTGTTGTACTTGTTCTTGCGCTGGTTAATTAGTCGGATTCTGGCTCTATTTTTCGTTTTTGCCTCTGCATTCATTACAGTGAAACAATACAATCAGATCACATCCACACGAAGATATACGAAATTAAACCAAAAATCAAATGAGCATATACCTCTCATTCGCTTGAATTTGAATTGAAACTTCTTGAAGTAAGCCCTGGGTTTATGTGCTTTGATTCAAGCCTAGACACGATGAGAAAAATGATAAACACCCAACAAAAGATTTCAGTTACAATTCCATACACAAAACCAGGTGGTAATTGGAAATATAGATCAGCAAACATTAAAATCGAATAACCAAATACACAAATCACTGCTTCTACGATCCTGAAATATAACAACACCCCCAGATCTACAGATATTCATCTCTTAAGCATACACGTACATGCACTTACAAATATATTCACAATTCATATTTCGAAACATAAACCATACCATTGAACCCATGGAATGAGCTTGTGGTCAATCTAAATGATCCATTAATTCCAACGCATCCTCTTCCATATTTATGTCCTACATAACAATCCCATTACACAAATTTTCAAAAGTGTAACCAAAAAATGCATCAAAATCAAACTTTATAACTATTTATATTTGACTCGAGACTCAGAGAGGTCGGAAATCTTCATTAAGAGCTTCTCTTCTTCAACTTCGACCCATCAGAAAATAATCAGAAAGTGGTAAACTTAAGATCGCATAACTGAATGCAACACAAAATACCCATTTTTATCAAAACCATCACAACACGAAGTTCCAGCACAAGAATCCTAATCTAGTAACATAAGAAAATCCTATAAATTAAACACGATAACAAATCCTCACCTGGATGCTTTCATCAAATCCTCATCTTCTCAGATTGTAAAACTTCGCTTCCCATAAAATTAAACAGGGAAAAAAATAGAATCACTCATCAAATCTTAAAAGCTAGTAATGTAAAATTTGTTTAATCTATCATCATTCATCAAATCCTCACCTGCTCAGATTGTAAAACTTAGTTAAGTACACCTTAATTTTTCTGTTGGTTCCTGCGAATTCCGCATCAAATTCAACTAAAGTTGATCGGGATGTGAAATTCCTTTCCTCTTGCTTTGGATCCAAACAAGACCAACTTAAAGCAATTTTTGAGAAAAGAAACTGTGGGATCACTGTTTTATAAAAAAAATAGTTAGCTTATAATATCTTTTCAAAAAAAAAGGATGCTGCAGGAACATCTAACGAGAAAAATCAAAAACTAATCCACATACCTCATCATCAAAGATAACACTTGGAGCTATTTTACTAGCTAGTGAGAACACTGCTTTGACATATTTCTCTCCTTCGTCGAACCACTGTGAACAAACAACAAATTGAGAACTATTAAGAGCATATTAACTTCACCTTTAGTGATTTCTTTGTACTCTTGGTTTCGTTTTGGATTCCCTGAAGAAGGTCAAGTCCATACTTAATGCTGCAATATTCGTAGCCAGAAAAACAAGGTTAGAGTGACACTTCACAGACTGCTGGGCTCAAATTTTAATACAATGAAATAAAGAAGGTGAGATGAACATATTAAACCTTTCGCCAGATATAACAAGTTTTGAATCTTCGAAATTATATCAGTACTGTGCATCAGATGATAACTTAATGCCCAACCAACGATTTTTTCCACGCATGCAACGTCAAACAAGTAGAATTCAGAAAAAAGACGTGCACATGAGTACAGTTTCCTGAGCGTTTCAAATTAAGTGGGTATCGCTTTAGGAAGATACTGACTCTCAGTAGTTAGGGTTTGATCTTTAATAGATAATGTTTCAAGGTCAGGGCACTCTAACTTATTGCGGGTAAGAACCTGAAAACATGAATTAGAAAGGTTTAAATTATGAGCAAGCTTGCGACATTAATATTTTCTGATACAGTTGGTTAAAACATACAGCACGAACGCTAGCAGCATTTGACTCTCCTAAATCATATAATACAATAAAAATCAAACACCTTGATGCGCATATGATCCATATAATATTAACACCCTTACACAGGAAAGAAGTTTCATATTAAATCACGCATACACAACAGAATTTATCAGCAATTACCTTGCTAGAAATCACAATTATTTATGGTGAGATTTAGAATCTCAAAGAATCACTCTCGAAGACTATGAACAAGTTGCATAACAAGTTCATAGTGCTGTAAACATAACTTACCAGGAAATCATCACCATGACTTCTGTAAACATAAATAACAAACACAATATCATTAAGTTCACTTGAAATCTCATCAACCCATATTGTCAAAATTAAATATAATCAAGATAACAAGTTCTAGAAGCTAAAAAACAAAATTCAATGTTCAAAGTGACTAATAGTTACCATCTTCACTATTTCATGCATCATAATTGTAGTTTGCTCAGCATTATTTCTCGACCAGCTTCTTGTCCACATCCTACATATGATTACCGATATGCTTCTGCTGTAAAATTAACATAATCAATAAAGTATAAGTATAATAGTCAGAAGAACAAAATCTAAGAAAATTGGGGTTTTTTATTTTGTGTTTCTTACCCTGCCATTTGTAGATATAATACTGAGAAAGACCCATAACACAAATAAATCCACTGATAATTCCTAACATTTTCATCACTGATTTCTGTTGAACTCTTCTTCGATTTGCTACTGATGATGAAATGAAAGGAGGTTCGATTTCTTCTTTGGTTATAAGATAAAATGGAAGAATAGTTGATTGCAACCAATCGAAGAAATTGAAGAAGGAATGAAATGTTACAGATCGAAGAAATTGAAGAAAGAAGAAACTATCACAGATCGAAGAAATTGATGCAAAGCTACAGATCGAATCATGAATTCTGGGAGAGTTTAGTTCGAATGAATGAAGTATATCAGTTGAACGAATTATAATGAAACAAGGATTCACAGTTAGGGTTTAGTATTTCTGTTCGGGGAAAAAATGAAGAAGATGGAAAGAGAAAGCGCATCTAGATAAGATTTAAAAGAGAGAGATAAAGTTTCAGGAGAAGTAGGCAAGGGAAAATCTGGGGGTATAGAAACCATTTTCTCTCACAGTAGTTCTTAGAACTCTTTAATTTTACCAAAATACCCTCTAATAAAACCACTGTTTAAGAAACAAGTTTTATTTTTTTGTTTTTCTATTCAATAAAACCACTGTCGCTCACAGAACTTATAGTTGCGTCAGCCTAATAACAGTAGTATTTGTGAAGCCCAGTAAGTGGTAAAAAATTCATTTTCCACTAGTGGAAGATGTGGTATTAGTGTGTTCGAATTAGCGTTTAGGACGAAATTTTTTGTGTTGGAACACTTTAGGCCGGATTTTGAGTCACTAGGAATATGGTTGGTCAATCCAATAAATTCAATCTTTTTTATTGATAAAGAATTTGGTGTCGAACCCAAGTCACTGGTATCATCATCCAATGAATATCGCCGCAATACATCGATATTGACCCAATAGATTTTAGGTAAATAGGTGAACATTGCATGATTTATATGGGAGATACCAGTACTATTAGGGACTGATACCATTTTATCGATCCAAGAATTGGGATTGTATAGAATCTTTTTATCCTACATGCAATGGTATTAGCCTCTAGCAATACCGGTATCCCTTTTTATAAATTGTGGAACACTGGTTTCATGGAGGATTTTGTCTAATTTTATGCATCGAGGAAACTTTAGGTCGCCTTGAAAAAAGAGTATTGGGTGGTAATAAGAGATTCTGGGTTATGATTTATTTTTTTGATCCATGAGGCAAATTCAACCTAACATTTTTAGGGGCGACCAGAAAAGAATTAGGGGCGACTTTTTTATTCCCAACCCACAGATGTGGTTATGGGATGTCCTAATAGTTAGAAAATACCTATATGCGCTTTTACAATCGGTAGTTTAGTATTGATTTTATCAACCGATTATGATTGTGTTCTTCTTTTCTTTGCTTTGTTTTGAAAAATTAAATTTGGGGCTACTATCACAGTCGGTAGCTAATAAACATCACGAAACTACCGATTGTCAATCGGTAGGCAGTAAACATCATGAAACTACCGATTGTGAAAATAGAGAAATCCAAAGTTCCATTGGTTTTTGAAAATTTTGAATTTGGGGCTACTACCACAATTGGTAGAAAACGAAAATCATAAAACTACCTATTGTACAATCGGTAAGAAATAAACATCATGAAACTACAGATTGTGAAAATGGAGAAACCCAAAATTCCATTCGTTTTTGAAAAATTTGAATTTGGGGCTAGCTACTACCATAATCGGTAGATAATGAACATCATGCAACTACCGATTGTGAAAATAGAGAAATCCAAAGTTCCATTGGTTTTTGAAAATTTTGAATTTGGGGCTACTACCACAATTGGTAGATAACGAACATCATAAAACTACCTATTGTACAATCGGTAGGCAATAAACATCATGAAACTACCGATTGTGAAAATAGAGAAAACCAAAATTCCATTTGTTTTTGAAAAATTTGAATTTGGGGCTAGCTACTACCATAATCGGTAGATAATGAACATCATGCAACTACCGATTGTACAATCAGTAAGCAATAAACATCAAGAAACTACCGATTATGAAAATAGAGAAATCCAAAATTCCGTTGGTTTTTGCAAATTTTGAATTTGGGGCTACTATCACAATCGGTAGATAACGAGCATCACGAAACTACCGATTATCAATCGGTTGACAATAAACATCATGAAACTACTGATTGTGAAAATAGAAAATCCAAAGTTCCATTGGTTTTTGAAAATTTTGAATTTGGGGCTAGCTACCACAATCGGTAGATAACGAACATCATGAAACTACCGATTGTGAAAATAGAGAAATCCAAAATTCCCATTGGTTTTTGAAAATTTTGAATTTGGGACTATATTGTAATCGGAAGCAATTAAATATCATTTTGTACCGATTATAGATATATTTTAGCTCAGTAGTTTACAATCGGTAGACATGGTGCTCCATTATCTACCGATTTTGAGTTGTTCTCAATCATGTGAAAATGGAATCTCCCGATTGTAAAACTTAACTACCGATTATGGAGTGCATATTTGCCATTTCAAAACATTCGAGATAAGAGGTGGCTTTGTTTTAGGTTTGGGTGATCCTATTTTGTATTATTAGTCGTCCCTAATTCTTTTCGGATCGCCCCTAAAAATACCAGGAAATTTAAGGTTGTAGTGGCAAATTGCAGATTATATTGTCAGATTTTTGGTTTTTATCATCAAACGGGTTTCAATGTTGTCTGATTTTGGGTCATCGGAAAATCAGGGGCAACAAGACATAACTTGGCGAGTTAAGACCGCGAGGTATATTTTGGTTCATGGAGAAGTTTATGATTAGCAGATTATGTAGTCGCATTACAAAATAAATAAATAAAATGAAAAGGAAGCCGTTAATTTTGTGACCGCAATTGATCAAGAATCCGATGAGAAGTTGGTTTGTGTATGATTGCATAAATTTACATACACCCAGAAACGACGAGGAAGAGGAATGCACAGACCGTAATTAAACGGATGGGCGAAGAATCATGTTACAAGTATGTGAATGCATGGTAATAGGGACTCCTTCCTATCCAAGTTGATATTCTTCAGTAATGTTATCAATATGGAAATTAATTGCAAAGGCTGGTAAATTAAAGCGACCATCACCTTGAAGGCAAGCACCTACACAGTAGGGATAACATACAGATTTTGCTTCATTACAGCTATCCATACAACCATCAAAACACAAACCTTTCTTGGAGACCCCGCTTGTTAATAATACTAATGCTGTTAAAGAAAACATAGCCACCGCCACCATTTTGACCACCCTAAAACCATCATCGTACTGCAATGGTGATGGTTTTGAATTCTCTTTTCCCCTCTGTCTCAATCAGCTCTCGAATCTCTCTCCATCCTTTTTCTTGTTTCCTCCCGCATACATGAGAGAGGGAGAAAGAGAGGAAACACACCACAATTGGATTTGGAATGGCTGCATCCTTAAATAATATTTCGGTTTGTCTTCAATTTGGTTGTGTTAGTATAATAATATTTACACGTGATGGAACTACCATTTCACTTGACATTCTATATACTCTTCGTGGCTACAATCGGTGGAAACAATCACACGAAAAACATTAACCACTTGTAGCAATCGTAAGATACATATGATCACACCCAAATACTTGCATTTGCCACCTCTTAACTATTGATAAACATCAAGGATTCAGCCTTAATCAGTTATCAACTTGTGTGAACTCAAGGGCATTTGCATCCGGGTCTCGAGCAAAGATCGCAGGTCTCCCAGATTTACTTAATGTGTAGGGAATACCTGCAGAAAGTAAGTAGCGACTTTAAATCAAAAAAGAAAAGAAAAGAAAAGCATATATCGACTTAAAGACGCTAAGATTATATATAATTCCTACCAGAGGAAGACTATAAGTCAAGAGTGACCAGGGGAACATGGACAATGATATTCATTACTTTTCACTATTAGAGGTGAAGAGAAGTACATTACGCTCGGATTTTGAACCCTTAGGGATGGGGGTATGATTTAAGAAACTGGAAACCTCAAAATATTACTCAATGAAGATGAAAAACTAACCTGCTTTATCAAAAACAGCTTTGAGCTTCGACACATCTCGAACGGCCATACATGTGTGACGGTCTCTTCCTCCATGTTCAGGACGGCCTGTTAACGGATCAGGATTTGGAAGTTCCATCAAATGAATCATTTCTGAACCTACCCAGAACCAAACACCTTTATAGGGGAGTTTGTCATTAGGCCTTGCTTCATTTATCTCAAGACCTGCATTAATGTGAAAATATAAAAAAAAAAAAACTCGGATTTCAAAAAGTGATAAGCTAACTTCAGGGTTTCGAAAGTGGCAATACCTAAAAGATTCTGATAAAACTCGAGTGACCTTTCAAGATTTTCACATAGCAATCCAACATGGTGGATACTAAGAATGCCAATATCTACAAAATTAGCGACAAAGAATGTTAACACTTAAAATCTCTCAACAATAATTGAACCGTATTTGACGTAAAGATGAACATGTGAGAATCCTCGTCAAATTAGATGTGAATACTAACCATTACCACTCTTAGTAGCTCCAGATTCCTCAATGATAACTTGCTCTCCAGCAGATACCTTAGAAATTGCACGCAATGGGCGACATCTTCTTCTACTATTTATGGCTAGTGCTATGCAATTCTGAATTAAAAGTGTATTCATTGGCATGGCACCAAATCTAGCATGCTTTGCCTGTAAAATATTTTAAAGTGAGATTTTGAACCCAAATCTCAATTAAGACCCTTGGATGTAAATCACCAAAATCCAAGACAAAGTTGTGTCATCTCATTATCCATCCCAGTTTCATATTTCAATTTTACTCCCCCGTATGACCAAATCATCAATCAATCAAGAAAATATCAAAAAACCCCTGAAACTAAAGCACATATCGGTTCATTCCTAGCACAAAATTTCACAAGATCAATTTTTTATGATTTTCAATCTGCTGCTCAAAAAATTATTATGGGTTAGGAGAACACGACTTACCTGATCATTTAGATGGAGAGAAGGAACAGATAGCAAGCCTGTTGTAATCAAAGAAGAAGAAGAAGCCATGGAAACAACCCTTCGAGAAAAAAGAAACAACCGATTTGAGAGCACAGGAGAAAAAGAAATGTTTACTCTCAGGAGATAAATGATAACCACTGACTACTTGATTAAAAGTACGCGAACGATTGAGAAACAACTCTACCGTTTGTTTGTGTGTCAAATGTCATAGTCAATAGTGTTTGGTTTTTCTAATTATTCTGATATATCTGATTCGAGGTCTGACTCCGCTCATACAAGCTCGGAGCTTTCTAAACCAGGTATCATTTTCTTGGATACATATCTGACTGGATATAAAAGCTTTTTGATAACTCTAGTACTCATCATTTTAGAATCTCGAGTCAGGTTCAGACAAACACCTTGTTTGTTTTGGGTCTAATTCATAATCTCAAACTGACTCGTGTCGAGTCAGACTGTTTGTTTTTTCATTTTTCGGATGTCTAACTCGGAATTGTTTGAGTCAGGCACAGGTATCATTTTGTGCATGAATAGCTGAGCGCATGTCTGCCCGCATTCAAAACGTTTTTATAACTTTACTAATTACAAATTTTTGAGTCAGAAATAATGAGTCAGTTTCAGATGTAATGAGTCAGAACTAGACGAGTCAACTGATTCAGAACTAAACAAACAACCTGAAAGTCAGTAACAACAGCAAAAAAAAACCCTGTAAATCTTCTCCTCCCACCAGGAGAAGTGAAGAGTAAGCGGCTAGATTTGCTGCACTGGTGAAATTCCAGTAGGTGGTTCAAAAGAACTATTGGCTCTTGATAGGTCGCCAAAATCTGTACCTCGGTTAAACAACCACAGCACGAATTTGCTAATTTACTATATTGTCATGATGGAAGCATAGAACAGAGGAAATCAGAATGACGCCATGATATACAAACAACACCATTGTTCCATAGATATCTTACAGTAATTATCACACAATAAAAACTACTCAGACCAACCTTTTACTTGCGTAGTTATCACAATGGAAGCTTTAGGGATAGGGTAAAACAAGGGTGTACATAATCGACTATCCAAGCGTATCAGCAAATGAAAATTCTGTAATCATCAGCAACTTTGGTTCCAACATTCAAGTAGTTGACATCAACGACATTGTCTCCCAGATCCTCTGGTTATAAAAAAACAAACAAAATTAAGATAAAATAAAATAAAATCAATTCAATCAATTTCCTAATCCAACATACCCCTGTTAGAATCTCAATAGGATTGAAAGCAAGCTAAATTGCACAAATAACACAGTCAAATGCTGACCTTCGTAGATTGTTCTGACGATATGGGCATATTCTGGAATGAGATCTTCGTAAATGATTCCTCCTGGATGGGCATCAAGGACCACCAGCACTCCTATAAATAGGAAAACAGATTAACTAACACTGCAATTCAGGACGGTTTCTGTGCTTTAGCCAAATTATATCATCAAAAGTACTTATTGAACGGGGAGTTTCTACCGTTCCCTCTGCATTTTGCACACATGAAAAGGGTTAAATTTCATCTAATGTTCAAGTTTCTGTGATTCCCTACACACGAATAAGTGCAACTCAAACAATTACTTCGAAATTGTTTGTACTTTTTAGCTTGGGTGATGCTCGTTGGTCACCTTAGAGCGGGTTGAATGTAGTTAGTATGTCATAGACAACAATATCCACCCTCATCTTGTGGGAAATTTAGCTTGGATAATAGTAATACTCATTAATTACTGTTAACCGGGTTAAGAAACTACTTCTTTATGGATCTAGTGGCAGTGTGGAACAATATGCTTGGGGTTAACTTGAATACGGTTCGGAGACTTACCAGGCGCCAACCAATCTTTGGAGGAAGTACTTGGCAGTGGTGCAAGCCAAAGGATATTCCTAAAATTCATTGATTCATCGTACTCCATATTAGATCCTGAGGTGGAAAACCAAAATAACAAGGTTAGCACAATTTAGCAGCAACACAAACATTAGAAAGTCCAAGATGAAATACATAAGAAAGACACCATTCGTGAACGTAAGCTGATTCTTTAGCTAACTCACCTTTTTGACAATAGCCCATGTTGTAAGGAAACACCTTATTCAATGCTGGGTACTCTTTGGCATGAAATCTGGCAATATCAGTAAGCACCATGTTAAAATCAGATTTTTTCCATATACCTATCATTTGCAGTAGAGAGAATCCAACATCGTAGTCAGTGAAAAAAGCATTTCTGATACATGCAGAGTCGCACAAGAATATAAGGTTGAGCAAACTCGAAACCCTCATTGGATGTCATTTGAGTAAAGGTTTGCTAGCAGAAGCCAGGTCAAATCAAATGAAAGACCCGTATAAGGGAAAAGACTACCAGCTCTCAATTAGCTTCCACTAAATTGATCATTCACAAACCCGTAAAAAGCAGGGAACATTGGATTCAATTTTTGGCAACGCTCATAACTACTATGTATTGGCAACCCTCAGAACTACTACTACTTATGGTCATTCTAAAGAATACATGTACACTGCAATCAACTGAATTCTCCTAATCATTCATTAGCATAACTATATTCATTGAGGACGGACAAAATCAGTATACTCACAAGATACCAAGCCTTCCAGAATTGGTTGCAAGAATGAGATGTCCATGAAATAAATCAAAACGGTTTAAAGATGCATTAAATCCCACCTCCGGACCACGAGAAGCAATAAGCTCGAACAAAAACGCAAAGTACTTATTTATCTCCTGCACATAATTACAAATGTAGCTATCTAAATTCAAAAGTACAATGCCATGATAGATAGGGTATAAATGTAACCAAACACCAAAACCACCATTCCAAACCTCGGCTACAAAGAGTCTCCCATATGGAGTTCGCGTAAGTTCACATCGACATTCTTTCGATCCTTCCACATCAGGTACCTATATACAACTCTAAGATAATACATTTCAGTAATCAATTTCTGTAATTAAGCTCAACCGAGTCATCCGAGTTAACTCGAGCGAGTCAACTCGGCTTGAAGAAATTGAAAGACTTACAGGGATAATTGTTGGATCAAGGGCACGATGAATACATCCAGGATCTCCACCAGAATCAACTGCAAGACGAGCTAGTTCCAAGATTGAATCGGGTGGTGACCAAATAAGCTCGTTTTCAATTGCAACTCTTCTTCCTTGACTCTTTCCAGAATCCCATAAACTGAATCGATCATCATCATGATCAAGGTGTCTCCTCTGTTGAATTGGAGAAAAGGGTACAAGAAATTTCAAACAATTCTGAAACTTTCTGGCTTTTTCATTGGTAATTGTGGAAGCTTGTTGTTTACTTCCCAGTAGTGAAACTAAATCTACTGCACATTGTTTACGAGATGAAGATGATGAAATCAATGGGTTTTTAGAGAAGATTGATGATGATGAAGTGGAAATTGTGTGTGAGAGTGAGATTACTAGCATGAGTTTCAAATACAGAGAAGAAGGATTTCCCATCTGTTTCTATTCTTTCTCTAATTCGTGGAGGGAGAGAGGTTCTGATCCGGGTATTAGTTGGTTGGGCTCGATAAATTGAATTTTAAGCTTGGGCCTACATGAGAGCCATGGACACGATAATAGGACACGGGGACACCGCAAAGAGACGGCTAATAGTGCAAGAAAACAGCTACTCTCTTATTTGTGTGGATATTTTCACCTTCCGAACGAAAATGAAAAAGCAAAAATATCACTTTTTATAAGGCAGATGCAGTAACAAATCAATTTCTAAGAATCTGGTTGTCTACGTTGATGTTTTGTGATGAAGGTGGTGCAAGGTTTTTTAAATGAGTGAAGATAAGAAGGCCCTTTAAGGGATCCAGGAGCAAGAAAACTTGTTTGAAAGAAAATAAATATTGAAAACTTCCCAACACACAAAGAAGGAAGAGCTGTTGACGACCCATGAGTGCACAAAGGAGGGAAGGCTGTAGACTCTTTGGTGAATAAAGGAGCTTGGTGGATAAAATTTTCTCAACAAACCGAGAAATTGAGCTTGTGACCCTGGGTTGCAAAACGAACAAAACTAGTGAATAGCTCTGTAAGAATGGATAATAGCTCTATGAATGGATGCATTTAACGATTAATCAAGATGGCAAGATAGTTGATTGCTATGATTTTTTTTTTTTTTTGAAGCATATATTTTATTAAGGCTTAGGATCCGTAAACAAACTGTTTTGACAAAAGAAAAAAACAAACCATCACAACCGTTGCATTGTATATATCTGAGGGTCAGTACTGCAATGATGTGGCACTCCATATTAGCTAAAATTTCTTATACGGCTAAAGCCAAGCCAAGCCGTTTCTTTAATTAAGGAAAGCTTAGGAAATCCTAACCGTAGCAGTAAGGATTCTCATATCAATTTTCATAGAAAAAATCGTTAAAATACAGTGTAGTTCATCTTTATCTTTCTCCAATTCATCGTCTTCTAGTATGCTCTGGAATCGATCTATCACACATCAACGATATTTCAATATTATTCTCACTAGGATTAAGTTGTGTTTATTTGATTTTCCTTTCTTCTGTAACCACATATCATTTTCATGAAGACGTGTATTGGTTATTTAATCTCTTGAACAACAATATTAGTATTTGCTTTCTTTTTGGTGATTATACATTTTTAACTTCTTCTTATTTATCTCTAATTCAGGAGCAATGGATGATTCAATTTTCCAACACAAGATTCTGATTTTGATATATGTGATGCAAATAAATTCACAGAAGAAAAAGAAAATGCTAATGACACTTGTCGTACTCCAAAAAAAAAACAATAATAGTACAACGCCACACGAAGGTGTGGAATTTAAAAGTTTTAAAGATGCAAAAGAGTATTATATAGAGTATGGGCGTCGAAATGGTTTCACAATACGATCGCTGAGTCATTTGGTTTCTCTGCCCAGATTAGAGCTGCCGCATCACGACAGGTTTCTCCGATCTGTGTTTGATCATTGGTATATGATGATGGTTGATCCGTTGGAGCCTTGTACTCAAGCTGCAAAACTTGTAACATACATCGTGAAGAGAAAGGGTTTGAAGGCTCAGATGACCACTCTCTCTTATATTGAGAACAATCTTTATGTCTTAAGGAATTTCATTTTGGAGTGATGATATACTAGTTGTTTTAGTGTTAGTGTCTTCACAATCCTTATTTGTAGTTGGATTGAGTGATATTTGGAGTAAACAGACATAATATCAAAAATGTGAATACGCATAAACTATTAAGATTAATTTTTCCCTATTATTGAAGGTTAACCTGGACTATGTCATGGTTTGCTTATTACTCGTAATCCATCTTAAAACAGGTGTACTCAAAAATATCTCTACATTTAACTGCAGGAAAATTGGATACAATACCTAATTAATGACGTGAATAGTCTTATTTCCGGGTATCCATTTTGATGCCTTTCATCTAAAGCTAAAGAAAATTGGAGAAGGATTCCAGTTTATGATCAAAATATATATACAATGGCCTTCCAGATATTTGCAGGTTTCATAACATCTTTTTATCTCGAGAAGAAAGGTAAGTTTTCCAAGAAAAAAAGATTCTGGAGATATAGGATATTATTAAGCTTTTCTTAATTAAAGATACAACTAGGCTTGGATTTTTAGCCGTATAAGAAATTTAAGCTAATATGGAGTGTCAGGTCATCACAGTACTTTTCCTCAGATATATGCAATGCAACAACTGTGATGGTTTGTCTTTTTCTTTTGTCAAAACAACATGTTTACGGAACCGCTCCCTTTTATTAATAGGAGATCAAGTTACAATTTTACGTGGGTATGTGGTACCCATGGAGTCTTGCAAAACAATTTGACTAATAAAAATAGGGATTGTCTGGTCCCATATTTTTGTTGAAAAATTACCCATTTGACTTCCATCTGCCGCATGATTGGCTAAACCATCCGCTGCTTGATTTCATTCTCTGTAGTTGTGTTGGATAGTAGCCTGCGGGATTTACCGTATTCTATTCTTTATTTCCTCGATCATCCCTGAAATGTGCCAAGGGGGTGAGTAGGGGATGTGATGAAGCGTATAAGGTTCTCTGAATCCATCTCGAAGAACACTTTTGGCCATTGCCTATCTGTTGTTGTTCTCGATGCCAAAAGCAAAGCCCAAGTTTCTGCAGTTAAGGCGGTTGTAATTCCTAAAGGTTGAGCGAAATCCATTATAGTTCGTGCGTCGGAGTCCCTGCAAATGAAACCTGCACCTGCGAAACCCGGGTGACCTCTGACTGCCCCATCTATGTTAATCTTAATCTAGTTCATGTTCGGGGTGGACCATCCTACCGAGATTGTCGAAATCTTTTTGGCGCTTCTTGAGGGGTTATGAGTCGGTGAATCTCCTGGTAGTACCGGGGGTAAGGATTCTTGTGCCGCAAAGTATTCTTGATGTTGTTTTTGATCCCTACCTAAGATTTCTTCTGATGTTGTTTGCTTCTGTCGGAAAATTAGTTCATTCCTAGCCAACCATATGGTCCAGAGTAGAAAACAGAAGGATGAAATGACAGATATTGGTGTTGATTGTTGTAGGAGTTGAGAAATGGTTGTTTGAGGTGTTAACGCAAATGTGGGGTTATAGTTAGATTTTGGTGCATTTGAAAGCTAAGTGAATAATGTGTTCCAAGATGTAGTGGCAATTGGGCAGTGAATTAGTAGGTGAGTCACTGATTCAGGATCAGTGTTGCATTTGGGGAAAATGTCGGAGTTTGTCAAATGGATGTGATGTAGGAGAGAGAAGGTAGGTAGACCTTCATTGATTGCTTTCCACAAGAAAAGCTGAATTTTTGGTGGACACGGTAAAGTCCACAGAAATTTGGTAGGTGGGAGAGGGCTTTGAGTAGGTTGACCAAGGTTTAGACATTTATATCCCGAAGAAGTAGTGTATTTCCCAGATTTTGAGTACGGCCAAATAATTTTGTCTTGGGGTCTATCTTGGGGGAGGTGGATGTTTATGATTTTTTGGGATGCAAGATTGGGGAGGGTGTTTCATTTTTCCTGATCCCAGTTATGAGAGATCGGATCAATGATATCAGCTAACTTGCGGATATGATGACATTGTGCTGGGTCCAGGTTGGGAAAGTTTGGAATCCAGTTGGCTTCTATTGGTGTTGATAACCCATTCCCAATATAATGAAATATCAGTTGTTGCATGGTAGGAACGATTGATGTTAATTGTATCCATTGAGCGCTGGAAGAAGATGGAATGGTATCAATGCCTTGTAGAATTGGTTGATGATGAAGATATTTTTTAGTGAAAAGACTTCCACAGATGGAGTTAGGTTGTTCATGCAATCTCCAAATTCTTTTCATCAGAAGAGCCTTGTTATGGTCACTGCTTTTCCTTATACCTAACGCTCCTTCGGATATTGGTTTTGCTATTTTATCCCAACCAATAGGTTGAAGTTTTTTAACTAAAGAATCATGTCCCCAGGAAAAATTCCTGGTGATACGACTATTTGTTTGTGGACATTGATGGGTAGATTTTGTGTTTGCATTCATCGTAGAGTATTTTCTATATTAATATAAATCTTTAGTTTTATATGTTTCATCGAAAAAAAATTTGAAAATGTTTTATTGCATAATTTCTAAAAGCCTGCCATTCCACATTGAACAAACACATCCTAACCTATTATATCTATTAGATCATACAAATGTTGCCCTTGTGTTAATCTTGATACCCGCTTGTATAATTTATGTAACATCGGAGGAGGGATTCGTTGACATCCTCTCATTCTAAAACCATCAGAATTCATATTGTGATATGTTAACGTTGCAGGCTTTCTTGCTTTTAGTCAATTTAATCCAGATATTATGGTCGATCCGAGCCTTTTGTTTTCTCTTCCGACAGGATTCGTAAATGCAGAGACGGACCCAGAAAAGATAAATTTCCTTTTAAAACTCGAGCTAGAAGTCTTGGTCGAGCAAAAAAAAAAAATTGACTTGTGAACTGGGAAGCCTACCCGGACTAAAGCTCCCTTCAGCCCAGTTGTAGGCCCGTCATTGCGTAAATGATAATCAAGCCTACTGTATCACTTTTATGAATTCGAAAAATTACTAACAAATTTCAGTGCTTTTCTTCTTTGTATTTTGGTTATTGTTTGCGTTGTTTCTCAGTCTTTATCTCAAATAATTTTTTTTTTATGAGATTGGTGATATAATTTTTTAACTTAATAATCATCAATACTCATTCCATACATTATTAGTATTCCATCCATTATTAGTTTAAGTTTGAAGCTCCTCCGCTGTGCAGATCATCAAAAAGAAGGAGAGATGCGGGAGTTTTTATTAGAGCAAGGACTATGAGATAGATTATTTTAGAGTCTATCCCTTTCAAAATGAAAGAGAGTCTAGATGAAGGAGTGGAAAAACTACCGTGGGATAGGGGGATGATAGTCTATACGGCTAACAGTCAGTCGTTTTGAAGGAAAAAAAAAATTCTCGGATTCTTCCATCTTTGTTTTACTGTAATTCCATTTCACTATAATGTATTAAATGCTTGGATTTACGTGAGAAAACTAAATCGCGTCAGTGCAAGCTGTTTTGTGCTTGTACGTTAGAAGACAATATCTTCAGTGACTTCATGTTTGTTTGCGCAAATTTTTGGAAGTTATACAAAACGGCTAATTATTTGTCGTGTGAATATAAGAAATGCTAGTACGGCATACCGTGGCCCATCTGTTTTCATTTCAAACTTAATACGGCTAACAATCCACCGTTTTTTGTGTGTGTTTTTTTCATATGGCTAACAAACTTCCGTGTAGTGAAGATTTTCAGCTACTCCTCCTATTGAAAGAGACATTGATTGAGTTTGAGGTGAAAGAGGGTTTCCCTCTATCCATAGTAGGACCTAATTTGATCTAATTTGATCAACTTTTTCATTTTGAAGGAGTCCTTGCTCTTAGGATTTGTTTGTTGCCCCTCTCCTTCAAATCTGCATGATTTTTCTTCAAAAATCATAGCTGATGATTCTAAACTTCTACATAAATCAAATAACCATCCTCTCTCCCTCTATATATCTATGCTTCAATTGTTTTTAACTTAATGTTCTTTAAGATTTACCTCCTTTTAATTCCTGAGGATCGATCCTTTTATCGCGTGCAAAAATATATAAACTAAAGTTGTTGAACTTAATTCAAATATGAGAAGGATAGACTAATAAAAAAGATAGCAAAAGGAAAGAAAAAAGAAAAAACAAACCGATCGAAATCTAATTTAGGTGAAAGTAAAAATGCACTCATTAATCGTCCAGTAGCTTAAACCTAAAAACCCAATAAAATCACAATATATATCAAAAATATATTTTTGTAATCAATGGTTTATGTACCCATCACCGTCTATATATAATATGAAGATTGTTATATCTACTATTTCCTAGATTATTATATCTATTATTTTCTAAATATTTAAAGAAGATTTTGGAACTTCGTAAAATGAAGGTATCTACAACTACTTTAATTGTATTTGATTTTAAAATGACAAGGGTACCGAACGCAATCTTTTTGATATCAACCTATTCAGACACACCATATATACGCTTACAGATACGATTACTTCCAAAAGATTATTTCAACAAGGTGTAACTTATTCGAGACTGAACTAACTATAGGATCGTACCAAGCGGATTAACGTACAAGTGTATTTACTTTAATTATAAAGATAAACAATATAATGCGAAAGTAAAGTAAATCATACACACACAGTTTTTTGTTAACGAGAAACGTTGTCTGGTAGAAAAACCTAGGGACCTCGTCCAGTTTTCAATACTCTCATAATTAAGTTGCTTTAAAATTAACTACCAACCTTCGTATAATTGAGAACAAGTAACCACTCCAATGTAACTCGCTTCTTTCAGTATACATGCATCAACAACCAACATAGTCTATGCATGCGAATCCCAAGACAGAGTCCACTATATTGATTTGCTTCACTTGCAGCGAAGACTTCCTCTGTCAACTCTTTTGGCTTGTAACCCTAAACAGTAAATAACTAAATTTGTCTCAGTAACCAACTCACTTATTAATATCTAAAATCAATATTTAGTTTAGGGATAAAGTAAAGTAAAGTAAAGGATCTTTCGTTTAATAAATATATACTCCTTTTGTAATACCCGCACTTTTAGAATGATGCATGCTCAAAGATGCGTCATTGAATGAGACGAAACTTTTATCTTAAGCTTGTGTTGTGTGTGTCGGCCATGTTGGTCCAGAAATGATACTGCACCACCATGGTGCATTACACATGTATAAGGCTGGCCAAGAGCTAGTATGCACCACCATTGTGCATCACGATAGTGGTATGCTGACCGAAAGCGAATTTGACCACTATGGAACGCGTACCAGGTATGCGTACCTATCATGTTCGCAGAATTCAGATGTTCTGAATGCTCTTATTAAAGGGTTTGAAATGTCCCCATCCCTGGACCATAAATATCATTGCTCAGGAAATTTTCGAATGATCAACTTGAAACAAAAATAGTTGATGAACAATAAGTTGGTCTTAGATAAGATTGTTAAGGATCTAAGAACATCCATTACTTGAATCGTATTTCAAGAGATTTATCAAGACAAGTTTGACTCGAAATTTCTTCTTTGCAATAATAAATCTAATGGAATTATACAACATAGTCTCATAACATAGGGTGGTAAATATCGTGAGTAAATAGGATGTGCCAGCTTCACATCCCTCTTTATTGATGAAGTTCTCGCAAATGTCTTCGTTTATCCTTCTGTCTTCAATCTTCGAAGGTTAATTAGTGATGTATGATACTCAACTACCATATTCTAATCCTAGTCCGAGAATTGACTTTAGTTGACTAGAAATCCATATTTGTGCATATAACATTGACAACAAGGTTGAGATAAAAAAAACTTACGAGTTCGACCGAGAAACGCTCTAATATTAATTATAAGATAAAGATATCCTAGGTAAAAATGATACCATCCCATGTTTTTACAACTAAATTTGTTACCATCCAATTCCAATGTCAATGTTAGATTTTCCTCACCACTAGATTTAGAATCCTTACAAAGTGATCTCAATTTTTGTTTCGAGGATATTATGTCTAATATCTTATGCTTTTGCGTCAGTGCAGTTCAGCTACGAGAATCTTAGTTTAAGTTATCTAGTACCGAAATGATTTGCAACCAGTCGTACTTAATTAATATGTTTTCGGCTCTATCATAAGCTTAGTCTAGTCATCCCTCGTCAACCAAAGCTAGGTCCCGGTCAGAAAAGCCTAAAATAATGATTAGTTCAAGTTCATCTTAAGTCCAAGTTTCCTAGCAGGGTTAACCTTCAAGATACATCTTAGGGTGTAGTGCTTCTGAATACTGAACCCGGATGGATCAAGAATAAACAACCTTATCCAAAATTGGAATGTACCCATATTTGTATTTGTGCATTGTCGTTCAAAGAACAAAAAATTGTAGACCTACTTTGTTTTTGATAGTTTTTGGATTCTAATTTTGTTAGAGCATTGCTCGGTCGAACTCGCATGCGTTGCTATCTCAAGCATGTTTGTCAATGTTAGTGATCAAAACTATAAGTCTTGATTTCTAGTCTATTATAGCTAAGTCTCAGACTAGGATAGAAAGTGTAGTTGAGCTCAAGGACTTCATGTCGATTCATCATACAAGTAGAAGAACTACTCAAGGAACCGGTGGAACTTCTCGACAAAAAGGTATATGAAGATTTGAACTTATCTATCACTCAAAAGTCTATCTACTCTATCTCCTACTCTTTGAGACAAAAAGTCGTATGCTATACACATAAACTTGAGTTATACACATTTGGTATTTCGAGCCGAGTATACCTCGCCTATCTATATCTCGAAATATGTGTTGGTAAGCTTTTCGCTTCGATCAAGTTTATCTTTACCATGTGACGAAAGTCATGATATGTTTCAATCATCTTGAAAATTGCTTTGACGAGAAATGGTGTAGCAACTTTATAACGTCCTCTAAGAATGTTTCAATGATTGTAATGAGATTTTAGATTACATAACCAATGGTGGACATAAGCATTGTTATGGAAACACATTTATGTATAAATCCTATTCCTTGAACCAAAGTTTGCAAACTTTGTTGATCAAGAGAAACCGGAAGAATGGCTTGTTGCCAAGTCCTCGAACTCAGTCCGTGAACTGCCGAACTTCTCATCCCAAGAAATTCTGCGGGAGTTGACAAACTAGTTGCGTTAGTACCAGTCCGTGAACCGGCGGAAGATCTTTTGTCGATATTTTCTGTTGGAGTTTGTAAACTCTGTCTGGTTGCTTAAGTCCGTGAACCTAGTCTGCGAACTTAAGAAGTTTATATATCTGAAGATGATTTCTGAACTTAAACATATAAAGACTAAGGAATGCAGTATGCAAACCGTGGCTATAAAAGTTCATGAACCGATTCAAGTGAATCAAGTCATCTTTGCTTCAATTGTGTCTTGTGTAGTACATAAGATTTCCTTGCAATTGAACAACTCTCTAACTAGTTCATTTGAAGTCATTTGAACTAGTTATGGTGAAGAAGAACATCATTGATATGATATGATCATATGGCTAACCTTTTGGTTTAACTATTGTTGAACCAACAAGTGCACACGTTTGGGTACGGTTAACAAACCTAGAAGCGTGCATTGTCAACTGTGTGTAACAAGCTAAGTTTTCGATCTAACGGTTGAGAAATATTAACTTGAATCTAAATCAGGTTTTCATCTAACGATGAATATTGAATGCTTTGTTACTAAGCTAACATTGATTGCAAACCCTGATTTGAAAGACTATATAAAGGGGACATCTAGTATTGTGCAAAACTAATCTCCACACCTTACGCATGATACTAGTTTGCGTTCTATAGTCGATTCTCCTTTAACCTTTGGTTTTCTTCTTCTAAAACCAGGTTAACGACTTAAAGACTTCATTGGGATTGTGAAGCCAGACCGATACTACTTTTATCGTAGTTGTGTGATTTGATCTTGCATCTTCTATCGTACGAGTACAATAAGATGGATTGGCTTAAGATTGATATCTCCGATAGGAAAGATATAAAAAGTAATCACAAACATCTTTGCCTCATTGTTTGTGATTCTGCAACATCTTTTTTCGCTACCATACGATTAAGATTGTTGTGAGGTGATTGATAGCTCTAGGCTGTTCTTCGGGAATATAAGACCGGATTATCAATTGGTTCCTATTCACCTTGATTATTATCAAAAGACGGAACAAAACCTTTAGGGTTTATCTGTGGGAGACAGATTGATCATTTGATAAACTTGTCTGTGTGAGACAGATTTGTTTATTGTCAAAGCCTGTGATTTTGAGTCGTAGTAACTATTAGTTGTGGGTGAGATCAGCTAAGGGAATCAAGTGCGCAATATCCTGCTGGGATCAGAGGCGTAGGAGCATAACTGTACCTTGGATCAATTAGAGATTGCTTGGAGTAGGCTAGTGTCTATAGCGGCTTAATACAGTGTGTGTTAAATCTGGACTAGGTCCCGGGGGTTTTTTGCATTTGCGGTTTCCTCGTTAACAAAATTTCTGGTGTCTGTTTTATTTCTATTTTCGCATTATATTTGTTTATATAATTGAAATAATACAGGTTGTGCATTTGAATCGATCAATTGGAAATCCGACTTTCGGTTGTTGATTGATATTGATTGATCCTTGGACATTGGTCTTCGGTACCATCCAAGTTATTCCCTGTATTTGATTAGAGACTCGCTGATTTATATTAGCTTGAGTAAATCAAAACAAGAGAGAGATATTAACTCCTTGAGATACTTTTACCTAGATTGAGTGTGACTGTCTAGTTGATTCTCTAGAAAGTATTTCGAAGTTAGTCCATACAGATTGCTAAGAGAAATATTGGGTGGTGTTGCTAGACCCCCGCTTTTTCAATTGGTATCAGAGCAGGCAAACATGTTCAAGACCTTACAAGTCTGTGTTTGTAGCGATCTGACTCTATGGAAAGAGGTGCTATCTCTATTAACATACCACCATTCTTCGATGGCTCTAATTACTAATTATGGTGGAAAATTGCTATGCGAGCTTTTCCTCAAGCACGTGATTTTCAATCATGGGTATATGTTGTTAATGGCTATAATGCTCTCGTTTTGGCAGTTAGAGATGTAAACGTTGCCAAGAATATTGGTGAATACGGTCCTGCCGAGATACTTGCTGCAAAGAAAAATTCCGACGGTTTGAATGCAATCATACATGCCATTACCAAAAACTTCAGCACCATGTGTCAAATTGCACTAGGTCTAAAGATGCTTGGGATATCTTACAAACCGTATTTGAAGGTAACTCTAGTGAAAAGGAAGCTAGACTTCAAAATCTTAATTCCGATTGGGAGAACCTTCGTATGGAAGATGAAGATACATTTGATGAGTTCAATCATAGAGTCTCTGAAATTGCTAATGCATCTTTTGCATTGGGTAAGACTATTCCTGAAAAGGACATTGTGATGAAAATTCTCAGATCGATGCCATCTAGATACGAGTCTAAGAAGCATGCCATCGTTGAGGGAAATAACCTTGATAATCTTTCCAGAAATACATTGGTTGGAAAGCTAAAGATATTTGATCATGAGCAAACATCCAAAATCGGAAAGGATGTTGCCTTCAAAGCACAGAAGAACACTAAATTACTTGATAAAGGTAAAAGTGTTTATGTCTTTGAGGATGATCGGTCTGAGGATGATTTTTCGGATGAAGATCTTGACAAATCAGTCTCCTTGATCACAAGACAGTTTAGGGATCTTCTATTGAAGAGAAGTAAACGGTTTTCAAGAGACAAACCTAAGTCATCAGATAAACCTCACAATCGCGTTCTTCCTAAAACCCGGGATGCTAACGAGGCTGATGACGAGGATATGCCACAGTGCTTTAAGTGTAAAGGCTTTGGTCATTTTGCAAATGAGTGCCCAAATCGTAGAAAATACACTGGGAACGAAGGGTCTTGCTGTAACACTTGATGAGATGTCTGAGATCTATGATTCTGATGAAGACAGGAAATCAAGTGTCGATCTTCTATGTGAAAACACTGATTTTGATAATTGTAGCAATACATATATCAACCTTGATGGTTTCAGTGAAGAGGAGAATCCAATCAAGCTGGAAGAATCAATTGACCCATCCTTTGGAAACTTTGATTGTAATGTTTCAGGATCTACTATGTGTCTAGCTGCATTCACACCAGAGATGTCTGAATACTATCCAAGTTTAACGTGCTCGTTTTAATCTCAGAAGGGTCATGAACTATCAAGATGTTACAAGTACAAACATCAAGTTAGGCACGCCAACATACATCAACGAAGAGAAAATCGATTGGCAAGGAAGCTTAAACTTGCTCAGAAGACTGTTGATTATGTAGGATTTTATCTTCGTCTAAGAACTTAGTTTCCAAAGACAAAATAAGACCATTAGAGAAGAAGGTATGGTCAAATCGCTTTGATAGACAGAAGTCTGAGGATTCCTCTCTAGAGGAAAATGGTGGACAAATTTTTGTTCACCACAGCACAAATTGGTTGTGTTTTTTGGTAAATCTTGTCTCATGTGCCTGATCAAAAGAGATAAGATTGTGTACTGCTCAGGCTTTAGGAAAAAAAAATTTGGTTTGTTTTTCCTGTCTATCAAATAAAGTAAAGGGTTATTATCGACAATTCTACTCTTTATAGGGTTTAGAGTTGGACGTCCACGAACCTGTTTAAAGGTTGCAAACCCTACATTCTTTTTTCCTCTCTGATATTCTTTATATCTTAAGACTGCTTGATGAGATTGTGAATTCCACTCACAAAAACCAGTTGTTTATAATTGTTCTCTAAGCATCATGTCTTTGGATGGAAAATATTTCAATATGATTATTAATCCATCAATCAAGGAAAAAGAGAAATCTCCAGTAACTCCTTCCTTGAAAAGAAAGAGGAGGAATACAAGAAAGCCAAGGGCTGTCCCTTCTAACTCTCAGAAGTTTTCCGATGTTCTTGATGAGTTATAGGAAGTAAGAAAGGAGATTAGTGAAATAAAGGCTTGCGTTTTAAGATATTTGAAAATTCAGAAGGCCCTGGTTCGACATCATCAACCAAGACGGTTCGTTGGTATTGACTCCTTCCTCCACGAACCTTATATTCCAATGGCTGTTGACGACAAGAAGTTCGGGAATGATAAGGAATTTCTCAAAGACATTGTTGTCTAATATGTCTTCTTTTTGGTTTAGTTGGAAGAATAACTAGTGCTTTGGATAACAATGATTGTGACTACACATAGCTATTTTTTTCATTTTCTTGTTCTTTTTTTAGGTTTATTGGTATTAAATTCTAAAAAATATTTGGAGGATGATGTTTTGCAGTATTAATCTTTATGATTTTATATATTGCAATTTGTTATGGGATATTGGTGTTTACGACTGTGAACTATGTTTGTCCCATACTTTGTCAAAAGTAAAGTCGTTTGTGATCGGTATTCACGTACTGGTAAAAGAGTGAATGGACTTTTGACAAATACAAAAGTTAAGCCTATATTGTCAATTATTTGATGGAAGATAGGTTAAAATATTTTGTTTTCAAGGACTATGTCTATTAATATCGTTATGCAAATAGTGGTGGAAAATAGAATGAATCCTTGTGTATTAAGCAGTATTGATCATCCCTGATCCATATTTTATGTATTACTGTGAGGCTCCGTAATGCATCTTTTTTTGAGCACTATACAACCAAGTTGATTTATTAGCTTAGTTGGTGTTACGTTAGATATGTTATGTCGAGCACATTGATCTAAATTAATCATCTTGTTTGGTTATTTAGTTATTGCTCCGTAAGTTTTCTTATATCGAGCAAAACAAATGACAATTAAATTGATTACTTTTGTGATTAGTTTGGTTGTGTATTCCAATTAGATTAATTATGGGTTCTCTTTTAATTAATCTAGTTGAGTTTTTTCGTATCTCCATAAGTTCTCTTATGTTGAGCATAATCAATTGAATTGATCACCTCTTGTGTTTAATTTGATTGTGTATTCCGATTAAATTAATCATGGGTTTACCTGTGATTAAATTGATTGAGTTTTTTGGATATGGAAAATCGTTCTCATGGTTTTTGCTGTCCAATAAAATCCTTCTTTTCTTTTGAAATTAAGGTTGCTCTTGTTGTCTTTCGGTAATGGCATCAAATGGGGGAAAGTTCTTTTGAACTTGTGCTTAATGGTCATATCTTGAGGGGTGTGCGGCTGTGGAATTTTAGAGGGGTTATCTTGTATCTTTAAACTCCTTGATGAATGTATTTAGCTTCGGATTTATGATTGCATCTAAATTAGTTGGTATGTATATTTTCCTTTTGTCATGAAATGTCTCTCGGAAATTTCATTAGATCCCGTTCTTGTACCTTTGCCAATTTTATTGACAAAAAAGGGGAAAATTAATATGTAGTTCATACTACAAATACATATGATTTTCAGATCATTATGTAAGGGGGAGTGGTTTCCATGTGAAATGAAGTATTGACTAAGGGGGAGTGATACATATCACCATAGTATTATTTTTGAAGTTGTGATACAATTGAACTTGACGCTGTGTAATAATACTATGAGACTGTATAACAATGATCGAGGACTATGTTTTCTCATTGTTATATCTACGGATCTTGAACAGCGGTGATGCTAAACTTACAACCTTTGGGATCATTGGAGTACTTGGAAGTGACGAATATTTCGAGGAATGTTAAAGATTAGACATGTGGAATAGGAGTTACTAAAGTTTCATTATCTTTTCTGCATTCCATATGTATTGATAGTTTTGTCACTAAAATTGAAAAAGGGGGAGATTGTTAGAGCATTCCTCGGTCGAACTCGCATGCGTTCCTATCTCAAGCATGTTTGTCAATGTCAGTGATCAAAACTATAAGTCTTGATTTCTAGTCTATTATAACTAAGTCTCAGACTAGGATAGAAAGTGTAGTTGAGCTCAAGGACTTCATGGCGATTCATCATACAAGTAGAAGAACTACTCAAGGAACCGGTGGAAATTCTCGACAAAAAGGTATGTGAAGACTTGAACTTATCTATCACTCAAAAGTGTATCTACTCTATCTCCAACTCTTTGAGACAAGAAGTCGTATGCTATATATATATATACTTGGATTAAACACATTTGGTATTTCTAGCCGAGTATACATGTCCTATCAATATCTCGAAATATGTGTTGGTAAGCTTTTCGCTTCGATCAAGTTTATCTTTACCATGTGACGAAAGTCATGATATGTTTCAATCATGTCGAAAATTGCTTTGACGAGAAATGGTGTAACAACTGTATAACGTCCTCTAAGAATGTTTCAATGATTGAAATGGGAGTTTAGATTACATAACCAATGGTGGACATAAGCATTGTTGTGGAAACACATTTATGTATAAGTCCTATTCCTTGAACCAAAGTTTGCGAACTTTGTTGATCAAGAGAACCGGAAGAATGGCGTGAGACAAGTCCGCGAACTGCCGAAGTTCTCAAACCCGAGAATTTCTGCTGGAGTTGAATAACTACTCTCGTGAAGCTAAGTTCGCGAACTCAGTCCGCGAACCGGCGAAGTTCTCATACCCGAGAATTTCGGCTGGAGTTTGTAAACTCTGCCTGGTAATTTAAATCCGAGAACCTAGTCTGCGAACTTGAGAAGGTTATATATCTGAAGATGATTTCTGAACTTAAACCTAAAAAGACTAAGGAATGCAGTTTGAAAACCCTGGCTATAAAATTTCATGAACCGATTCAAGTGAATCAAGTCATCTTTGCTTCAATTGTGTCTTGTGTAGTACATAAGATTTCCTTGCAATTGAACCACTCTCTAACTAGTTCATTTGAACTAGTTATGGTGAAGAAGAACATGGTTGATATGAAATGATCATATGGCTAAGCTTTTGGTTAACTATTGTGTTGAACCAATAAGTGCATACGTTTGGGTACGGTTAACAAACCTAGAAACGTGCATTGTCAAGTGTGTGTAACAAGCTAAGTTTTCGATCTAACGGTTGAGAAATATTATCTTGAATTTCATTGAACCTTTGGTTTTCATCTTCTAAAACCAGGTTAACATCTTAAAGACTTCATTGCCAGACCGATACTACTTTTATTGTAGTTGTGTGATATGATCTTGCATCTTCTATCGTACGAGTACAATCAGATTGATTGGATTGAGATTGATATCTCCAATAGGAAACATATAAAAAGTAATCACAAACATCTTCGTCTCATTGTTTGTGATTCCGCAACATCTTGTTTCGCTACCATACGATTAAGATTGTTGTGAGGTGATTGATAACTCTAGGCTTTTCTTCGGGAATATAAGGCCGGATTATCAATTGGTTCATGTTCACCTTGATTATTATCAAAAGACGGAACAAAACCTTTAGGGTTTATCTGTGGGAGACAGATTGATCCTTTGATAGACTTGTCTGTGTGAGACAGATTTGTTTATTGTCAAAGCCTGTGATTTTGGGTCGTAGCAACTCTTAGTTGTGGGTGAGATCAGCTAAGAGAATCAAGTGCGCAGTATCCTGCTGGGATCAGAGGCTTAGGAGCATAACTGTACCTTGGATCAGTGGGAGATTGATTGGGGTTCAACTACAGTCCAGTCTGAAGTTAGCTTGGAGTAGGCTAGTGTCTGTAGCGGCTTAATACAGTGTGTGTTCAATCTGGATTAGGTCCCGGGGTTTTTCTGCATTTGCGGTTTCCTCATTAATAAAATTTCTGGTGTCTGTGTTATTTCTATTTCCGCATTATATTTGTTTATATAATTGAAATAATGCAGGTTGTGCGTTTGAATCAATCAATTGGAAATCCGACCTTCGGTTGTTGATTGATATTGATTGATCCTTGGATATTGGTCTTTGGTCCATCCAAGGTATTCCTTGTGTTTGATTAAAGACTCACTGATTTCTATTAGCTTGAGTAAATCAAAACAAGAGAGATATTAACTCCTTGAGATACTTTTACCTAGATTGAGTCTGACTGTCTAGTTGATTCTTTAGAAAGTATTTAGGAGTTAGTCCATACAGATTGCTAAACGAAATATTGGGTGGTGTTGTTAGACCCCCGCTTTTTCAAATTTATTAATGAGAATTCGGATCCGGTACTCCATAGAGACGTGTAACGACAATAATCAAACTGTTGATAATTAACCACGTTGCTCATATAGAAAAAGTAGAGGATCTAGAATCCTAGGTTTGTCATGTTTTCTTAACTACGGTGTGTGCTGCAGCAGATCAATGTACGCTACGGGATCAAGCCAAATTACCATCCCAAATCATCTATTCGACTTGATTTCTATTTTCCATCTCTATTCTCTATTAATCTTGAGTTTGTTATATATATATATATATATATATCGTTATACAAAAAAACTGTCTAAGAATTACATTAATAAAGAAAACTAGCTTGCATTTGTTACTGCTTTCAGATAGGAAGAGTTCTTCCCAAAAGTATTAGAATTTGTTTTAGAGTCGTGTCATGGAAATCCTCATAAACGCATTGGTAATTCAAAGTAGAATGGGTACCATCAGGAAAGAAGTGAATGGATTTTCCAAGTGTCTTGCCGAGATTCATTCGAAAAAATAGAAACCCGGATTATGATAATCATGTAAGTTATATAAATTTGTTAACTACAATTGTATCTAATTTTTCTCAATATTTTGCGTTACTAACGGGTCATCAATTTATTTACATCATATATGTTCTGATTGCGAGAACTGAATATTAAGAAAAATAATAATAAAGATTTGATGTGTGGCTCTGCACTTGCAAAGCAACAAGATAACGTTTTCGTAACTGAAAATCAAGTTGTTAGAGAGGATGTTTTGGAGGAAAATGAAAAAACAACACCAATTGTAAATAAAGTTTTTCCCTTTAACTAAAATTCATCTTCAAGATGTAATCCTACAACTCCAATTTGAAACCTATTTCGAAACTTCTTTCACAACTTTAATGTAACACCAATTTCAGCAAAGCCGCTTCCGAGAACTACTGACAACCTAATTCGTTGTTTGACACAAATTTTAAAGTAAAAATAATGGGTTTAAAAATGAAGGGACACAATTTATATAACAAAACAATGGGTCCAAAATTAAGAGCCACAACTTGTATAACAAAGCAACGGGTTTAAACTATGGGGCACAACTTATATTGAAAAATAATGGTCCTAAAATGACACGACACAACTTACCTATGTCACAATTTGTCGTGTTTTTTAAGAAAATGTCACATTTATTTATTTATTTATTTATTTTGTGTTTAAACTGAGACACACTTTCATGATTAAGTTAATATATTTTTATTTATATAGTAGATACATTATAGTAAAGGGGATCCAACTCAGGGAATTTGATTGTCTTCTTTATAAGTAGGATCCAACTCTGGTTGCATTGAGCAACCAATAGGCCCCTTATCTATGTGCTATGGTATTTGAAGTTAGAGAACCGAGAGATTGTTTGACATCCAGAACTCGCAATCTGAATTTGCCCTGGCATTTAACTCGACACGAGTCAAACGTCCAATCATTTTTATTATTATTTTGATATCTGATTTGAGGTTTTCTATCTCTTTGTTTAAGATTTTAGTTGGAAGCGTAGACGATGAAACCCCAATTCCATGGACATCGGAGCTGGTATATCTAGGACTGTTAATGGGTACTCATTACGCGGAACCGGAACCGGATCCGGTAGATTTGGGTCCGGGTACGGGTCCTAAAGTTGGACCCATTAGCAACTTAGGATCCGACGGGTAATTACCCGATTGGACCCGAATTTAAACGGGTCCAAACGGGTAATACCCGTTGGGTACCCGCGGGTATCGGGTACCCGTTTATTCATACTTTTGTTCATGTTTTTGCTTGTTTTAGCTTTGGTATTTTACTCGTTTTAATTTTTTCTCTTACATTTAATCTTTATTTAGTACATTAACAAGAAATAATAATAAATTTTATAAAAGTTATTTAAATCCAAGCCAAAAAAAGACAAATATTAAGTTTTTGAGGGTTTTTTAATAGTTTTCTTAAGACCCAATGGGTACCCGGGACCGGCGGGTACCCGGGTATTTAAAAGGGTCCGATTCTGGATCCACAAGTGTAGTAACCGGACCCGGAGCCGTTAGGACCCGGATCCGACCTTTATAAGTAGGGTCCGGGTCCGGGTCTAGTGATACCCGGAAGGACCCGGACCCGTTGACACCCCTACGTATATCCCTATTTAAGATCCGGAGAAGGGGGAAATGTCATGTACCCAATATTATACCTGTCATCCATGGAGCTCTCACTAACCTAAAAAAAGCTGAAATGGTATATCCTAATTCTATTGTTTTTTATTTTTCTGACTTTGAGTCATGTTCAACATGAGTGTTTTTGCTTCTCTCAACTGTGGTATATGGGGTATCAACCAATGAAGGGATATCCATAATTGGAGTTCGTTGTTGGAATACACTTTACACTTGACTTAGTTATGGCATTTGTAATGTGGAAACGCACCTGAATTTTCATGAGGTGGGACTCGACAGCAAATGCTAATGCTCAGCTTGCTCATGTACTGGCGTGCATTCCTATGTGGATCTTTACTACACATTTTGTATACTACAAGACACTTTCTCTAAATTTGATGAGAAAAGTGAGTGGATATGTGAATGGCATACCAAATCTGTGTTTCTATTTATCCCCGACTACACTGGATGCATGGCTAGTAATACTGCTTCAAGGAGTACTGTTTTGACTGCATACCAAGCTTCATATATGCAGCTATGGGTGGCCCTTTCGAGATGGAAATATAAATTATACTCTACAGATCTTAGGAGTGCTGATAATGTGAGTTGGACCATTTCAATTCTCAGGTGGATTCCGAAAACTCCACTCATGCTCAAGGTAATTCAAATTCTTTATGTGTGGATGTGGATAGATTACTTGAGGTGAAAGTTCATATTACTTCCAACTAGTTACGGAATGAGAGAAATGTCAAGGGCACTCCAATGGGGTCTACTTCAGTGTTGTATTTTGGCTCAAACTGGAATTGTAGGATCAATTTTCTAGATGCAGACATAGAGATTCATGCTCCTGCCTCGGCAACCATGACTGGCTCTCCAAGTGGTGTTTGTATTAGTGCTTCTCAAGCCAAAAGTTAAGATTATAAGGGAAATGGACATTTGATTGTCAGGCTTCATGTTAAAAGTTTTGAAGGGCTTCACATTGGTCGATGTTGGAGTTGGAGCAAACTACAACACTACTGGTCCTTTTTCTAATGAGCATAACCCTTACTTCGGTTTTATAATGCTCCTAAAACTGTTTCAAGCGACAGCTCTCCTTATGCTGGTTCTTTTTGCTCTCATCCTTGAGGACAAGGATGTTTTCAAGGGGATGAAATGTCATGTACCCGGTATTATATTGAAGTGCCCATATGATATTATAGAGGGTAGTTAGTTGTTAATAATATTTAGCTTGTGAGGGGTGGCCTTTATCAATTGTAAGGATGGATTAGAGTTAGCCATCTATGATAATAGCAACCACTAGATGCTAGGTTAGACTGTCTCTACTACTCTCTAGCTTTCTAAGCAAAATGAGTCTGTAATGGAAAATAAGCAGATTATTAATCAACAGAACTTTGTTCTTCAGGATGTGTTCATTTGAACCCAGAGAGGCTTGATTCTCACGAATCAAGAAGGGTTTATCCTCATTATCTACCTAACCTTGTAATTGTACTCAAGTACATGACAGGAATAAAAAGGGAAAACACTAATTGATTACGTTTTTTTAATAGAAAATGAATCATTATTATTTCTCTTTTATTTGTTCGGAGGAGGGTTGATGTTTCTTTTTTTAAGCAAGAGGAAGAGGAGGACGGTTGTTTGGGTATGGACGAAGATAAAAATTGGTCATCATCATACATACTTCCTATACAAGTGAATAAGTAATAAAATATCCGTAGTTGATGAACAAATAAGAAAATTTTCCTTTTCAATGAGTGTTAGGATCTTTTATCTTCTTTTCATATGAATCATATCTAGGATATTAGGTTTGAATGTTAGCATCTTTTATCTTGATGTAGTATTATGCTCCTCAAATTAAGGACATATTTCACTTAATATCATTGAATAATTTTGATCTAATTGATTGTAGTTGTGCTTTCCAAGCCGGAGTGGTTGTACTTCGTTAAATTTCAACATTTTTGTTAAAGGGGTAAGATCCTTGTACAATCTTATTCATACATTATCTCATTGGATTTATGTTAATTTTTCTATAAACTTAAACGACTATTAGTTTAAAGCTAATATTTTGATGATATGTTTTTCTTATAAAATTCCACATTTCTACCAAAAATGAGCAATGTGGTCAACTAACTCACTGTTATTATTAATTTATTACAAGATTTAATACACCTTATATTTTCCAACACATTGTTTGGATTTCAAATCCTTGTTTCCCACTACATTATGTTACAGTAATAAAATAGTCTTTAATATACAACAAGTTATCTACTGGGTTTGAGTTTGAATTTAAATCTGAAAGGCCATTCGATAAATGTACGACGTTCATATTATATTTTTTCATACAAAAGGTAAATCTCATACATTGAATGATAAAGTCAACTTAAGTTCGGGAACATTATATGAGTGATTATAAATCATATTATAGCTATCATAGTTATGGTGACTCTGCGAATTCAAGACTAAATATTCTTCAAGTTTAATCATTTTAAAACCAAGAGATAGTATATACCAAGAGATAATTGGTACAAAATTAGCAAAATTTATGAAAAGATACCTCCTAGTATTAATTAACCCTATTGTCGATAAATTTTTTTGGATTACTTTATACCATATTGATGCAAAGATACATCATCCCAAATTCGTGTTTGTATGGATGGAGCATTGGTGGTAACAACACACACGTTTCACATTACATACTTTGAAATAGGTATGTAAAATATTTTGATTTATAGTTTTAATGCAATCAATACGAAGATGTGTATGTAATTAAATTTTTTAATATTTTTACAGGAATAATACCATTATATTTGTATTTTCTACTTGGGATACCTTGAGATGTGGGAGATAATATTCCACTTGAACAAGAAAGTTGGTCGGTAGAAGACATATATAAAGATGAATTTTTCGTTATACTTTACCATAACAACCCAAAAGAAGCATTACAACTTAAGAAGTGGTGGAATTCCTAACTCTGATTTAAAGGCTTTTCTAGTCCAAAAATTACATGGCAAAGGCAATTTTATATCAGATACAGATGACCCTGAAGTGGAAAATTGCCAAGGTTTTTATTTTATGGTTACTTGGTTCATTTTTTTTTCTCAACTCACACACTATTACTCAAGTAAGATGGCTAGAGAAGTTGCGAGATATGGAGGTTGCTTCTACTTTTGATTGAGGGTCCGCTATCACAGCCGAGTAAAGCATTTATCTCGATAGAACATTCTTGGGTTCGTCAAGGATCAAGGGTCTATGGGGCCTCCTTGAGGTAAATATGACAAAAAAATATATTAGTTAAAAATAAATTTAGCAAGTAACTAATTGTGGATATTTACTTTCAACTTTGGTGGTATAATTTTTTTGACATTGGTGTAGCAAGACTTTTAGACTACGTAAAAAAATATTTTCCAAATATAGTAACATATGATGCCAATAACTGGCATAAAAAAAGTAAATAATATGCATGCGTGGAGATACCAATACATGCTTATGAACAACCATACTGTTATTGGATGTCATATGAGGATAACCTCTCATGTTTCTTAAACGATCAAAGATATTTCATTCCAGCGCATTATGTTTTACAGTCTAGTCAGGGGTCTTGGTGTTTATTATTATGAAAAACGATGTGTTGGACAGTTAGTTGGTGATGTTGGACTGCCAAAAAAATCTTGATTTTTTTCCACCCTCTTCGAAACAGAATACACTGAATTCAAGGAAAGAGTCTGGAAAAGGTATAAGATATTATTCATCTCTTGTGATGAAGACCAATACAACGAGTGGTTCAAATCAGTTGTAGAGCCGATAATTAGTCAAGATGTTATGGACATCTATAGGTTGGATTTTTCCATAATGGGTAAAGCATTACCAAAAATACCGTGTCCCACAATCCACCGTCAATAATACCACATTTCATCACTTATTCTTCATAAGGAGCTTCATCTTCATTGGCGCTTTCAAGAGAAGAATATTCGTCGTCTGGGTATGATTTTCCATAATTTAGGTGAAAACTAGAGTCTCTAACTCTCACTTGAGAGATTCAGATACTTCCAATTATCTCACAAGGTTTTTATCGCGTCTTAATTCGTATACATGAACATCATCCAGTCGTGAACAATTAGTTGCATAAGTGAACCAAATGAAGTTAAGAGATATCATAACAAGGCGTATGTATGCACAAGAGTTACACAGAATAGAAGAGAGCATGAGCTTTAGTCATAATTTTTTAAAAAAATTAGGAAACTCCAATATCCTAGGATAAAGTGACAGACTCACTAGTCAACATTATGCTAAGAGAAGGTTATCTTCCAATGCAACCACTTCCATATCGTCAAGTCCCACAATAAAATCCTTAGGGTTATTAATAGTATAGAAGACTATTTAACTTCAAAGGCACTACAGATCAAGAATTAAATTAATGGTTTGGAAAACAAGGTAAAGGATCTCAAAGTGCTAGATACCAAGCTGTATGAGCATATAAAGGGCTTGGAAGTATGATGTAGGGAGCGATACAAAAGGAATTGTGATGGGACTTAGTAATTATGTTTATGTAAACTTAATGACATTTAATTAATGTTGGAACTAATCTATTTATCTAAACTCTTAAATTAAATTAGTACTAATGAAATTAAAATTAAAATTAAAATGAAAATTTAAACCAACTCAATTAACATCTTGCTTGAATAATATTTGTATTTTTTCCATGTGGGTTATCAAAAACTCCTTAAGGGTTGCGTAATAAGTTTCATAAAAAATTTGTCCTTTTTAATCTTTGTCATTCCTCTTGAGATTGCAATATAACTTCAGCATTAGTTTCACCTCTAAGTCGATATTGATCGACAACCTAAACTTATGCTATAAATTGGTCCACTTGTTTTCTTATAGTTTGATATCGATAAAATAACCTGGCTGTGTTACGGTTATTCGGGTTGACGGTGTTGGTATAGAAGTTTCATCAAGAATTGTTCTATTCTAACCGGCTGCATTACAGTTTTAAAAAATACTTAATATATTTCGAGAGATTTATTAAGACAAGCTTGACTTGAAATTCCTTCTTTGTAATATTAAATCTACTAAAATCATACGACATACTCTCATAAGATAAAATGGAAAATACCGTGAGTAATATATGATGGTTCAATCTTCACATGCCTTTTTGTTGATGAAGTTCTCTCAAATGTCTTCGTTTTTTCTTCAATATTCATTTTTTCGAGGGTTATTCAGTGATGTCTGATACTTAACTACCATACTTTAATCCTAGTCCGAGACTTGACTTTAGTAGACTAGAAATCAAGATATAGTTTTGTGCAACTAACACTGAAAACAAGCTTGAGATAGGAAAACTTGCAAGTTCCACCGAACAATGCTTTTACATTTATGGCATTTCAGCTTCCGCAGAACAAGGTTGGAATGACGAGGAAATACATTTAATTCATCATTCTTGCAACATATGATTGGAAAGGAAAATTGACGTGCATTTTCTTGGTGAATTTTGAAGCATTAAGGCTCGGTCACTTCGTCACGAGTGGTACATAAGGAAGTTTCATCCTACGTGGCTTGCGCGTCGGGGGAATGATTTCCTGTCCACATCTTTGGTCAAAGATCAAACCAATAAAATATCATCAAAATAAAAAATCTCGGTGACAAGCTCTATTCAATAAATTTTTAAAAAGGAAGCAAGGCAGTTTGTTTGATCATTACACAAGTCTTATGTCTATCAAGATAAACTGCTTGTCGGGATCTTAGAGAATCAAGTGTGTAAGAAAAATCAAAAAGATTAAAAACTGAAGAAAAAAAGTCTTCAAGTCTTCAATTTTAAAAGTAACCATTATACCCTACTCGTTTTCTTATTTGTTATTTCGTAGCAATGACAACGAAAGTCTAGCTACTGAAACTGTTAAAATATGTCTGGATTGGAATCGGAGTCTTGAGAACATGTGTTGCTGATGTTGATGATGTTGTTGATGAAGATCTTGATATTGTTGTTGTGATGATTGTAGTTGAAAAACCTCCATGGAGAATCATCCTCCTTCCCCATCCAACCTCTTCATTTGATTGAAGATGAAACAAGCAAAAAAAAGAAAATGAAAAAAGAAAATAAAACCTAAATATTACTACTGAATAAATATTTAGATCTAGAAATTCAAGGGAACTTGAAAAGATTGAACAAAAGAAGAGATCTATGAGGATTTGGGCTACTCATTCCGGAGAGAGCAGATCTGATCAACGACTATTCTAGGATTTTTGACTCTCTATATCAAACTCTAATATTAATCATGTTACCAAACTTTATTTGATTTCTAAATTTAAAAGAAAGTTTCTGATAGAGTCTCTTATACTTTCACATAGTCTTCCTTTCAATAAAGGTTCGCGTTCTATTTTATTCTGATTTCTTCCCACTTTTATATTTCTCCCCAGCCAAAATAAAAGGTACGAAGCGACATGCTTTTCTTGTCAGATATTTCTTTTTACGGACAGGCCAAGCTTCTAATTGATCCTTTGATGTAGTTTATGCGTACAAGACTGCTGCATTTTTGAAATAAGACTGTTTCAGATGGCTCTAGAGAAATTGCAATTTTGTGCATGATCCAATTACTCTTTTAGTGTAGTTTCATCATTTGTCGTTGTGGGCATGGTTTTACAATGAAATTTTTCTTTTTATTTTCTTTTGTTTTTTGTTCTTTTCAATCATGACCTATACGCCCTAATCAAAAATAGTGGTTCTAAATGAACTGTCAAAAAAACCATCCCAAAACCGGGTTATTCCAAAGGTATCGCTAAAAGGGGAATGTTGAACCCTTATTGTGGAGTGGTGGGTCTTGATGAGTCCTAAAAAGTGCATATTTCTATATATTTTTCTTGGCATTTAACTCATCTTTTGTGCATTAATTCTACATTTTATCCCATATTCTGTATTTTCATTGTTTTCAAGAATAAATATTTTTCTTACTTAATTTTGCATTTTTAGGTAATAAATAAAGTCTGGATAACTTGCGGAGCGGAAAAGAGCTGAAGAGTGGTGAAAAGCCGGGAGGAATTACACAAGGAAGCCGCGAAGAATGTTGTGCACAAGACCAAAAGGCTAGAAGTGGGCTTGAAGAGGAAGAAATTGTTCTTAAAGAAGAAATGGGCTCAGAATTATCCCAAGCCCAACTTATCTCCCAAACCAAAACCCAAATCCATAACCCACTTCTCATGTAGCCGTCAGATTGGATCCATATCATCATCCAACGGTCGCCTCCTCTTCGTGCATCAAAGTCTGAATTTCCTGACCAACACTACAACACCTAACTCCATCTCACGCCGTTAGTTTCGTTGTATCTCTTCATCCGACGGTCGCTGAAGGCTATGTTCCATCTTATCGTTGGATGCATTTCAGATGTATCGATCAAACGCCTATCACTCGCCTAACATCGAAATCTGATGAGCCCGCCTCACACCCGAGCAACCTAACCCTATACCCATCGCCAAACACTCCCCTCCTTCTTTCCATCGACTTCTTTCTCCCTCACCCTCTGCAACCACCATACTCTGCAACCACCATCACCACCACCTTCTCCCCTGTCATCTCCACCAAACGCCGCCAACAACTCTCTCCACCAAACCGTATCTACCCACACCCCCATACCCTACATACATCTCTAGCCACCTATTTTACCCATTTCCCCTCTAATTTTCCCCTGAAACCCTAGGTGGGAAATTAGTAAAATAGGTGAGGCTATAAGACTGAATTGGAGCAGGAGAAGGACTGAGAGAAGGCAAAGAAGGATGGGTCGACGTCAATTTGAAGATTAGGTGAGTTAATTTCACTGTTTGAATTTGGGTATTTTTCTATAAACCCTAATTGTATAATTTAGGGATTTGGGTATAAATAGACTGTGGTGTTGTTGTAAAAGTTATGCCTGGATTAGCCAGTGTGTCCAGAACCAAGTTCTGTTAATGATCATTTTTGTGTGTTAATGTTGTGTTCATGTTTAGTGTAATATCCTGTTGTGTTCTGTGTGTGATGTTTGTTCCTGTGATGTTTTGTATCCATCTGTCATGTTATGTTTGTGTTAATTAGCATGTTTGTAATGTCTCTTCACATGATCATGTATTTCCTGTTTAAACCTCAGAGAAGACCTGAACCATGATGGTTAGCTATTAGGATGGTTTTTTGAACTCAAAATAGCTTAGGCTAGTTAGATTCCTAAAAGCCCAACTGATTTGTGATTAGTGGTGCTGTAAGAACCACTAATGCTAGGGGTCAGTGGTGGCTCTAAGGAGTTAATCAGCTACATTAGTTAGTAAGCCACTGCCTAGTTAGTCTGTGATTGGTTGTGCCTTAAACAGACAGCCAATACTAGGGGTTAGCTAAGGCTGTAAGGTTAGTTAACTAGACATATGACAAAAACTTAACCTAGATGAACTAGCTAGGTGAAGGGAATTCTCATCCATCTCCTTACACTTCCCATCCACAATTTCTTTTCCATGTTCTGTTTTGGTTAAGTTGTTCTTAGTTTCTTATTCTTTCCACTGCCTTTGGCTCATTGCCATTCTGTCTGTCTCTTAACTCACTGCCTGTACTACTAGACTTTAGTCTAGGAAACTTCAATACACCCCAAGTCCTGTGGAATGATCCCTTGCTTACTTTCTATACTAAAACTTGGCCTTGTATACTTGCAAGAGTTTTTGTGTTTTCCAACCACACCAAGTTTTTGGCGCCGCTGCCGGGGACTTGGCTGCCGTGTTTTTGAAGTTTTTCTTGCTGTTCTTTGCATGCTCATACCTGCTGTGTAGTTCTGATAAGCATCTTAGTGTACTCATCTTGCATATTGCATCTGTAGCTGTAACTTAGTACCACCTCTAGTGCATCTGCATCATTTGCATAATCTCTTCTCCTTTGCTTCAACTGCATCATTCTGGGAACTGAACCTCTTCTCTGAGTTGCCAGGTGCTTGTGGTGCTGCTGTTGCAGCCTGTTGCTGCTGAATTGCTCCTGTTGCTGAAGCTGTTGCCCCTGCTGTTGTTGCTGTGACCTTGCTGTGAGGCTGAGAACAAACCTCTGGTGCTGATGTGCTGCTGTGAAGCCCAAATAGAGCTGAGCTGCTTCTCCTGCTGCTGCTCCTGATCCTGCTGCTGTGCCTCAGCTGTTGCTGCTGTGCAAAGGCAAGCTGCTGCTACCCCCTGCTGGTCCTGCTGTTGCTATGATCCAAAGCCCAACTGGGCTGATTCCAAGCAGCTGAAAAAGAACAAAGCCCAACTGGGCTTTGCAACTGAAATACCCAACTGGGCCTCAGAAAAGCCAAAGCTTAGGATGATCTAAAGCCCAACTGGGCTTTTGCAACCAAACTGAGCAGCTGGGCTGTGCTTCAAAGGTAAGCCTAAACCCATTAAGAGAACCCAACCTGTGGGCTTCCATTTTTAATTTGTGGGCTTGTAATAATTTTTTCCATTTTTTTGTTGGGCTTGTAATTTAAGTTAACTTTTGGGTTTGTATTTGAGCTTAACTGTGGGATTGTCCCTATCAAAATTTTGGGTTTCAAAAACCCAACAAACAACCTAAACAAGGTTAACTGAACCTACCAACTCAGCTGGGCTTCATTTTCTGGGCTTACTAAAGTCGTTAGTGGGCCGTGTACCCAAACTCTAGGCCGAAAGTTGGGCTCTGTTTCACAACAGTTCTCCAAACCCATTGCCTCACCAAAGCACAACCAAAACAGTGGGCTTATCCCCATAAAAACCAAATGTTTCCCATCAAAAACCAAATGTTTTTCATTCCCATAAAAACCAAATTTTTCCCAAAAATCCAAACCCATTAAAAACCAAATTTTGGGCTTTGTAATATAGTTACTTAGCTTTTGAGCCCAATCATGTCTAGATCTTGGTCTACAGTTGGGGAATACAACAAATCCCTTAGAGAACTTGCGTGTGGACATACTTCACGTTATGAACCTCCCATAGACCATGATGTCAATAGTCATAGGAATTATTATGGACATTTTCAAAGTCCCGAGCCTCAATACTTGAACCCTAATGACTATTCACACATGCATCATTCGCCACAACGTGAAAATGAACATTTTGCTAGTGCCTCACCCACACAATCATCTCTGATCGATCAATTAGAAGCTCGAATCGCAGCTTTAGAAATGCAATCACATGAGGAATCTGTCACATCTAATTTTCTTAGGCAACCTGAAATCTATGCATGTCCCGCATGTGATGGCTTAGACCACACTATTGCGAATTGCTATATTTTCCATGAATTTAGGCGGACTGGAGAAATTCCAAGGTTTGTAGAACCTACAGATTATTATGATGGTGGTTATTGGGACCATAATCAACCTTTTCAAGGTTGCGATCAACCATTTATAGACCCTAACGACCATGCACCCATGTATCAATCACCACAAGGGGAGGACGAACAATTTCACATGAGCCCTTGTATGCAATCTATAATGGAAAACATCAATCTCCTCAAACAAAACACTGCTAGTTTAGAAATGCATACATTGAATGATCATAGCAGCATTTTTATCCCTAATGAAATTAATTATCAAAATAGTGTTTTTAACCCTACTCATGATAGTCATATTGAACATGAACCTAATCTAGAGGTAAATGAGTGGAATAGAAACACTATAGTTTTTAGGGAAGGACACTCTTGTTTTGTTGAGGATGATAATTATGATATTATATTAGAAGAACATGTCTATACTGATGATGTTATGGAACCTTTGGGTTCAAATACATTAGGCTTCTCTGCCCAGACCTTAATGAATGATATCTCTTCTAGTATTCCATATGATGTTTCCATTGAATTGCCGATGCATGAGGACAAATCTGTTGATGATGTTGATGATTCTGATTGTGGACTTGCTAATTTGATTGATGATTGTGAGCATGATGTGACATGTGTAGATGATTTAGGAGATTTTGATTTGATTGATAATGACGTGCCTATTCTCCTACATGAGTCACAATCTGATGGCCTTCCACCCAACCTAGATTTGGTTTGTACCAATATTGTAAAACCAATTTTTCTGAGAATGCCTAATCTAGGTTTGGAACTGTGTGCTTCCCAAGTCCTCTTGGACTATTTTGCTTCTAAGTATAATACATTTGAGGAACCACAGTTGGAAATTGCATGTTTGCCCGTCCCTAGCACAGTTCACTTTGAGCTAGACCTTTTGCATGATGAACCCCCGAAACTGCGCGATTTTGTTTTCAAAATTATATCTTCTGTAAAATCCAGGTTTGGGGGTAGCTCATTTTGTTTCACAGCTTCACTTGCATGCCTACCATATTATTATTGTGTGAAGCTGTTGAAACCTCTACACTTTGTCTTTTGGGTTGATCCTCAACTCTTTAGATTGTTAGTGTATGGTGAATTTTTGTATATAATCCAGTAGATAAAATTTCTTAAAAACCTTTTTGTTCCTTTTGTATATATTTTGCTAATCCAATATGATCTCGGCTGAAATATGTTGGATTTTTTTTCCTTGAATAACGGAGTTCTAATATTGCTTTCGCCGAAATCGGGTATTTTCTTTCCTTTTTCTACTCAACATGATCCTCTTCATATATTGTTTTATAATTCTTTCCATATTTTGAAACATTGAGGACAATGTTTAGTTTAGGTTTGGGGGTGAAAAGTAGATACTTCGATAATATGCCATAATTGAAAACAAAACTCCTTCTTCTTTTTGAAAAAATTGAAAAATTCCAAAAAAATTGACAAATCAAAATTCAAAAAAATTAAAAAATTGAAAAAAAAAATCATAAAAAATGGAGCTCATTTACCTTGAAATGTTGACTCTTGTGCAAAAATGTATTTTTATTAGGAGTCTTAGTCTAGATATTTAGGCACCCTGATTCTAGCACAATTCACATAGTGATAAGAAATTTGCACGCGCACGATCTACCAATACATGTATGGCCTCGATCTTCAAGGTGTTGGATAGGAAGTTACGATTGCCAATCACTTTAGAATACTGAACGAAACTTGACTAGCTTGTTCTTTGGTTGGTTGGGATAGAAGGTGGAGGTTACATTAAGAAAGACAACCATCGAATTTAACTGGGTGCATCAAAAAGGGCTACCTCTTGCAAAGTGTCATGTAATTTTTGTTTCCTTTTGTATATGTATCAAAAGTGTTTCCTTGTTCTCAAAAAAAAAAAAAAAAAAAAAAAAAAAAACGATGTTTATATTCAGAAAAAAAAAAAAGAGAAAAAAATATCAGAAAAATACAAAAAAATCAAGTATTTATCAATTCCATCATCTCTTGTTCCAAAAATAAAAGAGAATAGTCAATGTAAATAAGAGTCATGTAAATAGTCATTTTGTTGTTTCATTGTAATAAGCAAGGAGGGTGTATGCCATTGATGTACAACGCGAGTAATTGTGAAATACCTCCAACTCATTCACAATTCTCGTAAAGTCCGGACAGCTAGCTAGATTTCGACCTTGGTTCTTAGCCTGAGAAACTATCTCTTGGTGATTAGTAGTCATAACTTCAGATCTTTCTTTACACATGTGTAGATACACTTTACACTCTTATCACATGTCTTTTTTTTGTTATCAGTGCTAGGATTGTGCCTTCGATAGCTAGATTGACATCTCCATTTTGCTGTGAGCTTAAACTGTTTTGCACATGTCACATTTGATGGAATCTGAGCTTATATTTTGACCTAGAACTTTGTAGGTACGTTCTAAGCAAACCTTCACGAGACTTCAACTCGTCCACTAGGGACACTTAGTGGTTTAAAAGGCTTAGTGCATATGCTAAATGCAATCGAGAGACCAGCGACAGTGGTATAGGTAGGATTTCCTTAGTTTTGTTTTACTTGAGGACAAGTAAAATTCAGGTTTGGGGGTATTTGATGAGTCCTAAAAAGTGCATATTTCTATATATTTTTCTTGGCATTTAACTCATCTTTTGTGCATTAATTCTACATTTTATCCCATATTCTGTATTTTCATTGTTTTCAAGAATAAATATTTTTCTTACTTAATTTTGCATTTTTAGGTAATAAATAAAGTCTGGATAACTTGCGGAGCGGAAAAGAGCTGAAGAGTGGTGAAAAGCCGGGAGGAATTACACAAGGAAGCCGCGAAGAATGTTGTGCACAAGACCAAAAGGCTAGAAGTGGGCTTGAAGAGGAAGAAATTGTTCTTAAAGAAGAAATGGGCTCAGAATTATCCCAAGCCCAACTTATCTCCCAAACCAAAACCCAAATCCATAACCCACTTCTCATGTAGCCGTCAGATTGGATCCATATCATCATCCAACGGTCGCCTCCTCTTCGTGCATCAAAGTCTGAATTTCCTGACCAACACTACAACACCTAACTCCATCTCACGCCGTTAGTTTCGTTGTATCTCTTCATCCGACGGTCGCTGAAGGCTATGTTCCATCTTATCGTTGGATGCATTTCAGATGTATCGATCAAACGCCTATCACTCGCCTAACATCGAAATCTGATGAGCCCGCCTCACACCCGAGCAACCTAACCCTATACCCATCGCCAAACACTCCCCTCCTTCTTTCCATCGACTTCTTTCTCCCTCACCCTTTGCAACCACCATACTCTGCAACCACCATCACCACCACCTTCTCCCCTGTCATCTCCACCAAACGCCGCCAACAACTCTCTCCACCAAACCGTATCTACCCACATCACCCCCATACCCTACATACATCTCTAGCCACCTATTTTACCCATTTCCCCTCTAATTTTCCCCTGAAACCCTAGGTGGGAAATTAGTAAAATAGGTGAGGCTATAAGACTGAATTGGAGCAGGAGAAGGACTGAGAGAAGGCAAAGAAGGATGGGTCGACGTCAATTTGAAGATTAGGTGAGTTAATTTCACTGTTTGAATTTGGGTATTTTTCTATAAACCCTAATTGTATAATTTAGGGATTTGGGTATAAATAGACTGTGGTGTTGTTGTAAAAGTTATGCCTGGATTAGCCAGTGTGTCCAGAACCAAGTTCTGTTAATGATCATTTTTGTGATGTTCATGTTGTGTTCATGTTTAGTGTAATATCCTGTTGTGTTCTGTGTGTGATGTTTGTTCCTGTGATGTTTTGTATCCATCTGTCATGTTATGTTTGTGTTAATTAGCATGTTTGTAATGTCTCTTCACATGATCCTGTAATTTCCTGTTTAAATCTCAGAGAAGACAACTGAACCATGATGGTTAGCTATTAGGATGGTTTTTGTGAACTCAAAATAGCTTAGGCTAGTTAGATTCCTAAAAGCCCAACTGATTTGTGATTAGTGGTGCTGTAAGAAGACCACTAATGCTAGGGGTCAGTGGTGGCTCTAAGGAGTTAATCAGCTACATTAGTTAGTAAGCCACTGCCTAGTTAGTCTGTGATTGGTTGTGCCTTAAACAGACAGCCAATACTAGGGGTTAGCTAAGGCTGTAAGGTTAGTTAACTAGACATATGACAAAAACTTAACCTAGATGAACTAGCTAGGTGAAGGGAATTCTCATCCATCTCCTTACACTTCCCATCCACAATTTGTTTTCCATGTTCTGTTTTGGTTAAGTTGTTCTTAGTTTTTCTTATTCTTTGCCACTGCCTTTGGCTCACTGCCACTGAATTTTCTTTGTTTCTTTGTCTCTTAACTTCACTGCCTGTCACTAGCTCAGACTATCTAGGAAACTTCAATACACCCCAAGTCCCTGTGGAATGATCCCTTGCTTACTTTCTATACTAAAACTTGGCCTTGTATACTTGCAAGAGTTTTTGTGTGTTTTCCAACCACACCAGGTCTCAAACTGAATGCCAAGGGACCTAGTAGAGAGATGTTTTGTGAGAGACGGATTTGGAATAGTTTTAGGGCACGGCTTATTTTTGGATGACAAATCCTAACGGGTCCTCCATAACCTGACCTGTGGATGACTTTTTGGAAGTCATGAGTTCCACCTTGGCATGAACCGTGTTAAAAAAAAATAGCAACATTGTTAATATGGGTACCAGTTTAGTAGAAAAATACCGAATCTCATATAGGACTAATTTGAAAGTGTTGTGTGTATATGGCTGGAGTTTAGTACCCTCTCAATAAACTGGTATTCCTACTAACAGCAGGTAACTGGTACTATGCCGATCCCCTCGGAAGGGGAAGAAAAGCATAACATTAACACTGGTTCAAATTGTTTATCAAAAGAAAAAAAAAAAAAGAAAAGGAAAAAGAAAAAGAACATTGGTTTAAACTTGGTCAAGTAAACAATGTCTTATGGTTGTATGTAACGCCTCCAAAATTATAACCATGGATGACCAAGCCCATAACCATGATGTTGTGAACAATGACATCAGGAAAACTAAAGCAAAATCATAGAATAATCGAGCATATGTGGTATCCATGAAGGTGGAATCATCAGATGTTTAATTTTTTTTAAGAGGTTGATTTACTTGTACTATCAAATGAATTTCAATTTTATAACGAGAAAAACATGTCAATTTAGAACCACAAGTGGTCCAAATCCAAAGTCCATAGATGTAAGACGAGTAGATAAAAGGTGGCACTGGAACTGTATAGATGGAATGACGTTTCCTTGGATTACGTCCTCCATGACCTTATACTTTCAGGCTCCTGGCCACCTTTGTGGCCATGGCATGAAACTTGCCATGAAATAATCAATATCTTAAAAGTACAGTTAAATAAAAAAGACCATGATACACTGCAAAATTAAAGATTTGATAAAACCCAAGTAAAAGTGGAGTCAATAGTATTTTCATGCGTTTTTGTCGACAGCAACCTAAATTCAAACAAGTGTTTTGATGCTGACAATGTCGATAATGAAAATTTATCATCAAAAATATGATTAAGAATCCATGATATTTGTAAAATGACTCCTATCTACGCGTATTAACAGCATATAATTTATTTACATAATCAACTTTGACTTGAATAACGAGGGAAACATGTGAATTTTTGTAGAGCCTGAGGCAGTGAGCCCCCCATCTACTCTCTTTCTCAAGTCTTTTTCGATCCAACATATGTCAAATGTCAACTAAATAAATTTGTAAGAAGGTACCAATCATGGCATCGCTGATATATAGACGGCAGATATTTTAAACCTACCGCTTTACTGATTCAGCATGCTCACACAATATTTGTGTTAGAGAAAATGAGTCTATACAATAGTTTGTTTTTGGTCTTGGTGGGATTGAAACTTAGGATCTATTGGTCACTAAGAACACTAGCTCATTTTCACTATTTGTGAATGAACCTTTAGTCCCACATAGGGAAAACTAAAGAAAATACCTCTTCATAAGTATTGAATTTTTTGATATTAAAGTGGCCCTTTGGTCATTAGCACTTTTGTGCGAGGGAGAGGACTTAGGCAATGGGCTAATTGGTGCAAACACACATTTCACACACGCGCGGTGCTTCGCACCGAAACACACACGCCACCGCCGTCCGGGCGGGCCGGGCTCGGGTGTGGGAGTGGGTTCGTAAGAGTGGACAAAACTTCTTTTTAATTATTACCTAAATGATTTTAAGAGAAAATAATTTTCTCTTAATTGTGGGGGGGGGGCGTCTGACCCGGCAAATGTCGACATTATGTTTATTTCCGTTTTTTATGTCGACATTATGTGCATGACCGTTTTATTGCTGTTACAAAAAATCTTGAATTTAATTCGAATTTATTTTGTTTTTAATTCAAAATTTATTCTCTCTTTAATTCGCCTTTATTGCACAATCAATTCGACCTCTCTCTTCTCCCCTATATAAACCGATCACATTTTTCATTTCAACTTGTGTTCAGAAAAGCTACTATCCTCTTCTTTTCGTCTCTCTCCCTCTGTGTGGTCGTTTATTTTCATTATGTGCAATAGCTGTTGGGTTCGTAAGAGTGGGAAAGTACTGTAGTGCTAATAGTGCTTGTAACTGGCAGTTTTATCCTGGATACGACTTGACCACGGGGTATAGGCATCACTCATTCTTGAGGCGTACCGGTCAACTATCGTGTTAAGGACAGCGTGTTGAACACGTGACTCTGTCCTCTGTGTGTTGTCCATTTGAGTGTTTATTTACCTTCCAGAAATTTTACTTCTAACATCTTTCTTTGAGTGTTTTATTGTTACAGTTGCAACAATCTTAACACGATAGTCTTTTCTATCTGTAACAATGGGTAAGAACGATGTTGATGGGTCAGCAAAATTTTCTTGGGAACTCATCCGTTTTGTCAAACCGATCAATTCCACTATAAAGGAGATAAGTCAAAATAATATTAGTTTATTTGATTGTTCTTTGTATTTAATTATTGCACCCCAACAATCATGGATGTTATTTGTGGAGTGAATAAACAAAAAATAATTTTTGGGTCAGCTGTAGAGTTTCGAGTTTATCTTAGAGAGAAGCCATGACTTCTTCTGAAGCTCCGTGGTGGAAAGAGTCTTCTATTAGTGAAATGGAATCCATCAAAGAAAATGATACATGGGAGATAGTAGATTTACCTCCAGGTTGTAAGGCCATAGGATGTAAATGGATCTTCAGAAGGAAATGTAACATAGATGGAACTATTCAAAAATACAAGGCTGGGTTAGTAGTCAAAGTATACAAACAAAAGGAAGGTATAGATTTCTTTGATACTTACTCACCCCTTACGAGAATTACTTCCATTAGGATGTTAATTGCTATAGCTGCGGTTCATAACCTAGAAATACATCAAATGGATGTAAAAACAACTTTTCTACATGGTGAATTAGATGAAGAAATTTACATGGAACAACCTGAAGGCTTTGTAGTGAAAGGTTGTGAAAACAAAGTTTGTAAACTGAAAAAATCTTTGTATGGATTGAAACAAGCACCTAAACAATGGCATGAAAAATTTGATCATGTAATGTTTTCTAGTGGTTTTAGAATCAATGAATCTGACAAGTGTGTTTATACTAAACTTGTGAATGATGCCTGTGTGATTGTATGCTTGTATGTTGATGATATGCTTATACTAGGTACAAACATGGATGTAAATAATTCCACTAAGAGCATGCTGAATGAGAACTTTGACATGAAAGACTTAGGCCTTGCAGATGTAATCTTAGGGATGAAAATAAGAAGAAATTCTAACGACTATAGTCTTAATCAATCTCATTATGTTGAATATGTGCTTAGAAAATTCAATCACTTTGATTGTAAACCTGCTTATACTCCGTATGATCCTTGTTGTAAACTCAAAAAGAATAGAGGTAATGGAGTATCACAACTTGAATACTCACGAGTTATAGGAAGTCTGATGTATTTGATGAACTGTACTAGGCCAGACATTGCTTATGCTGTGAGTAGGTTAAGTAGGTACACTTGTAATCCAGGGCAGGAACATTGGGATGCACTTTTTAGAGTGTTGAGGTATTTGAAATACACTTTGACCTTTTGTTTGAATTATGAAAGGTATCCTGCCATCCTTGAGGGATTTTGTGATGCAAACTGGATATCAGACTCAGAGGAGTCAAAGTCTACGAGTGGATATGTTTTCACTCTAGCAGGTGGGGCTGTTTCTTGGAAGAGTTCCAAACATACCTGCATAGCTCGATCTACTATGGAATCTGAGTTTATTGCGTTAGATAAAGCAGGAGAGGAAGCCGCTTGGCTAAGATGCTTTTTAGAAGACATTCCTCTCTGGCATATGCCTATGCTAGCTATATCTATACATTGTGATAATCAAGCTGTCATAGCTAAAGCTAAAAACAACTACTATAATGGGAAGTCTATACATATAAAGAGAAGACACGATACCCTAAAACAACTAATCTCAAAAGGCGTTATTTCCATTGATTGGGTTAAGTCCAAGGAGAATATCGCGGACCCTTTGACGAAAGGTTTGTCCAAGGAGATAGTTAGTAATGCATCTAAGGGGATGGGGCTTAGGATCATTAATTAAACTTGACATGAAGGATACTCAACCTTGCTGACTGGAGATCCCAAGATCAAGGTTTCGAATGAGAAACTAATTTTTGGCGGGTCAAGGTAAACACTATCAGAGAATTTCATTCTCTGCCCCTTCCCTATGGTGTAGACATGATAGTGTGACTGCATGTGAGGATGACTTTCTATTAAGTCTTAATGAGTTCTATAGTTTCAATTCAAGATTGAAGTGGGGTGTAGCAGTAAACACTCTTGATGGAACTCACCTATCTGAATGTGGAAGTGGGTCGCTTCCTATGAGAAGAGAGCTGATTCTCTAAAGCATTCGGAGAAACGGGATTTGTCCAGGGCCAAAAAGGACACAACGGCACGAACTCGACATCACCAAGAGAAATATCACGCGTGGTTATTATCGCGGATTACACCAAACGATGGTAGTTCAAGACATCGCGTTGCTCATATAGAAAAAGTAGAGGATCTAGAATCCTAGGTTTGTCATGTTTTCTTAACTACGATGTGTGCTGCAGCAGATCAATGTACGCTAGGGGATCAAACCAAATTACCATCCCAAATCATCTATTCGACTTGATTTCTATTTTCCATCTCTATTCTCTATTAATCTTGAGTTTGTTATATATATATATATATATATATCGTTATACAAAAAAACTGTCTAAGAATTACATTAATAAAGAAAACTAGCTTGCATTTGTTACTGTTTTCAGATAGGAAGAGTTCTTCCCAAAAGTATTAGAATTTGTTTTAGAGTCGTGTCATGGAAATCCTCATAAGCGTATTAGTAATTCAAAGTAGAATGGGTACCATCAGGAAAGAAGTGAATAGATTTTCCAAGTGTCTTGCCGAGATTCATTCGAAAAAATAGAAACCCGGATTATGATAATCATGTAAGTTATATAAATTTGTTAACTACAATTGTATCTAACTTTTCTCAATATTTTGCGTTACTAACGGGTCATCAATTTATTTACATCATATATGTTCTGATTGCGAGAACTGAATATTAAGAAAAATAATAATAAAGATTTGATGTGTGGCTCTGCACTTGCAAAGCAACAAGATAACGTTTTCCTAACTGAAAATCAAGTTGTTAGAGAAAATGTTTTGGAGGAAAATGAAAAAACAACACCAATTGTAAATAAAGTTTTTCCCTTTAACTAAAATTCATCTTCAAGATGTAATCCTACAACTCCAATTTGAAACCTATTTCGAAACTCCTTTCACAACTTTAATGTAACACCAATTTCAGCAAAGCCGCTTCCGAGAACTACTGACAACCTAATTCGTTGTTTGATACAAATTTTAAAGTAAAAATAATGGGTTTAAAAATGAAGGGACACAATTTATATAACAAAACAATGGGTCCAAAATTAAGAGCCACAACTTGTATAACAAAGCAACGGGTTTAAACTATGGGGCACAACTTATATTGAAAAATAATGGTCCTAAAATGACACGACACAACTTAACTATGTCACAATTTGTCGTGTTTTTTAAGAAAATGTCACATTTATTTATTTATTTTGTGTTTAAACTGAGACACACTTTCATGATTAAGTTAATATATTTTTATTTATATAGTAGATACATTATAGTAAAGGGGATCCAACTCAGGAAATTTGATTGTCGTATTTATAAGTAGGATCCAACTCTGGTTGCATTGAGCAACCAATAGGCCCCTTATCTATGTGCTATGGTATTTGAAGTTAGAGAACCGAGAGATTGTTTGACATCCAGAACTCGCAATCTGAATTTGACCTGGCATTTAACTCGACACGAGTCAAACGTCCAATCATTTTTATTATTATTTTGATATCTGATTTGAGGTTTTCTATCTCTTTGTTTAAGATTTTAGTTGGAAGCGTAGACGATGAAACCCCAATTCCATGGACATCGGAGCTGGTATATCTAGGATTGTCAATGGGTACTCATTACGCGGAACCGGAACCGGATCCGGTAGATTTGGGTCCGGGTCCGGAAGTTGGACCAATTAGCAATTTAGGACCCGACGGGTAATTACCCGATTGGACCCGAATCTAAACGGGTCCAAACGGGTAATACCTGTTGGGTACCCGCGGGTATCGGGTACCCGTTTATTCATACTTTTATTCATGTTTTTGCTTGTTTTAGCTTTGGTATTTTACTCGTTTTAAATTTTTCTCTTACATTTAATCTTTATTTAGTACATTAACAAGAAATAATAATAAATTTTATAAAAGTTATTTAAATCCAAGCCAAAAAGAGACAAATATTAAGTTTTTGAGGTTTTTTTAATAGTTTTCTTAAGACCCAATGGGTACCCGGGACCGGGGGGTTCCCGGATATTTAAACGGGTCCGATTCTGGGTCCACAAGTGTAGTAACCGGACCCGGAACCGTTAGGACCCGGATCCGACCTTTATAAGTAGGGTCCGGGTCTAGTGATACTCGGAAGGACCCGGACCCGTTGACACCCCTAGGTATATCCCTATTTAAGATCCGGAGAAGGGGGAAATGTCATGTACCCAATATTATACCTGTCATCCATGGAGCTCTCACTAACCTAAAAAAAGCTGAAATGGTATATCCTAATTCTATTGTTTTTTATTTTTCTGACTTTGAGTCATGTTCAACATGAGTGTTTTTGCTTCTCTCAACTGTGGTATATGGGGTATCAACCAATGAAGGGATATCCATAATTGGAGTTCGTTGTTGGAATACACTTTACACTTGACTTAGTTATGGCATTTGTAATGTGGAAACGCACCTGAATTTTCATGAGGTGGGACTCGACAGCAAATGCTAATGCTCAGCTTGCTCGTGTACTGGCGTGCATTCCTATGTGGATCTTTACTACACATTTTGTATACTACAAGACACTTTCTCTAAATTTGATGAGAAAAGTGAGTGGATATGTGAATGGCATACCAAATCTGTGTTTCTATTTATCCCCGACTACACTGGATGCATGGCTAGTAATACTGCTTCAAGGAGTACTGTTTTGACTGCATACCAAGCTTCATATATGCAGCTATGGGTGGCCCTTTCGAGATGGAAATATAAATTATACTCTACAGATCTTAGGAGTGCTGATAATGTGAGTTGGACCATTTCAATTCTCAGGTGGATTCCGAAAACTCCACTCATGCTCAAGGTAATTCAAATTCTTTATGTGTGGATGTGGATAGATTACTTGAGGTGAAAGTTCATTTTACTTCCAACTAGTTACGGAATGAGAGAAATGTCAAGGGCACTCCAATGGGGTCTACTTCAGTGTTGTATTTTGGCTCAAACTGGAATTGTAGGATCAATTTTCTAGATGCAGACATAGAGATTCATGCTCCTGCCTCGGCAACCATGACTGGCTCTCCAAGTGGTGTTTGTATTAGTGCTTCTCAAGCCAAAAGTTAAGATTATAAGGGAAATGGACATTTGATTGTTAGGCTTCGTGTTAAAAGTTTTGAAGGGCTTCACATTGGTCGATGTTGGAGTTGGAGCAAACTACAACACTACTGGTCCTTTTTCTAATGAGCATAACCCTTACTTAGGTTTTATAATGCTCCTAAAACTGTTTCAAGCGACAGCTCTCCTTATGCTGGTTCTTTTTACTCTCATCCTTGAGGACAAAGATGTTTTCAAGGGGATGAAATGTCATGTACCCGGTATTATATTGAAGTTCCCATTTGATATTATAGAGGGTAGTTAGTTGTTAATAATATTTAGCTTGTGAGGGGTGGCCTTTATCAATTGTAAGGATGGATTAGATTTAGCCATCTATGATAATAACAACCGCTAGATGCTAGGTTAGACTGTCTCTACTACTCTCTAGCTTTCTAAGCAAAATGAGTCTGTAATGGAAAATAAGCAGATTATTAATCAACATAACTTTGTTTTTCAGGATGTGTTCATTTGAACCCAGAGAGGCTTGATTCTCACGAATCAAGAAGGGTTTATCCTCATTATCTACCTAACCTTGTAATTGTACTCAAGTACATGACAGGAATAAAAAGGGAAAACACTAATTGATTACGTTTTTTTAATAGAAAATGAATCATTATTATTTCTCTTTTATTTGGTCGGAGGAGGGTGGATGTTTCTTTTTTTAAGCAAGAGGAAGAGGAGGACGGTTGTTTGGGTATGGACGAAGATAAAGATTGGTCATCATTATACATACTTCCTATACAAGTGAATAAGTAATAAAATATCCGTAGTTGATGAACAAATAAGAAAATTTTCCTTTTCATTGAGTGTTAGGATCTTTTATCTTATTTTCATATGAATCATATCTAGGATATTAGGTTTGAATGTTAGCATCTTTTATCTTGATGTAGTATTATGCTCCTCAAATTAAGGACATATTTCACTTAATATCTTTGAATAATTTTGATCTAATTGATTGTAGTTGTGCTTTCCAAGCGGGAGTGGTTGTACTTCGTTAAATTTCAACATTTTTGTTAAAGGGGTAAGATCCTTGTACAATCTTATTCATACATTATCTCATTGGATTTATGTTAATTTTTCTATAAACTTAAACGACTATTAGTTTAAAGCTAATATTTTGATGATATGTTTTTCTTATAAAATTCCACATTTCTACCAAAAATGAGCAATGTGGTCAACTAACTCACTGTTATTATTAATTTATTACAAGATTTAATACACCTTATATTTTCCAACACATTGTTTGGATTTCAAATCCTTGTTTCCCACTACATTATGTTACAGTAATAAAATAGTCCTTAATATACAACAAGTTATCTACTGGGTTTGAGTTTGAATTTAAAATCTCAAAGGCCATTTGATAAATGTACTGCGTTCATATTATATTTTTTCATACAAAAGGTAAATCTCATACATTGAATGATAAAGTCAACTTAAGTTCGGGAACATTATATGAGTGATTATAAATCATATTATAGCTATCATAGTTATGGTGACTCTGCGAATTCAAGACTAAATAATCTTCAAGTTTAATCATTTTAAAACCAAGAGATAGTATACACCAAGAGATAATTGGTACAAAATTAGCAAAATTTATGAAAAGATACCTCCTAGTATTAATTAACCCTATTGTCGATAAATTTTTTTGGATTACTTTATACCATATTGATGCAAAGATACATCATCCCAAATTCGTGTTTGTATGGATGGAGCATTGGTGGTAACAACACACACGTTTCACATTACATACTTTGAAATAGGTATGTAAAATATTTTGATTTATAGTTTTAATGCAATCAATACGAAGATGTGTATGTAATTAAATTTTTTAATATTTTTACAGGAATAATACCATTATATTTGTATTTTCTACTTGGGATACCTTGAGATGTGGGAGATGATATTCCACTTGAACAAGAAAGTTGGTCGGTAGAAGACATATATAAAGATGAATTTTTCGTTATACTTTACCATAACAACCCAAAAGAAGCATTACAACTTAAGAAGTGGTGGAATTCCTAACTCTGATTTAAAGGCTTTTCTAGTCCAAAAATTACATGGCAAAGGCATTTTTATATCAGATACAGATGACCCTGAAGTGGAAAATTGCCAAGGTTTTTATTTTATGGTTACTTGGTTCATTTTTTTTTCTCAACTCACACACTATTACTCAAGTAAGATGGCTAGAGAAGTTGCGAGATATGGAGGTTGCTTCTACTTATGATTGAGGGTCCTCTATCACAGCCGAGTAAAATATTTATCTCGATAGCACATTCTTGGGTTCATCAAGGATCAAGGGTCTATGGGGCCTCCTTGAGGTAAATATGACAAAAAAATATATTAGTTAAAAATAAATTTAGCAAGTAACTAATTGTGGATATTCACTTTCAACTTTGGTGGTATAATTTTTTTGACATTGGTGTAGCAAGACTTTTAGACTACGTAAAAAAATATTTTCCAAATATAGTAACATATGATGCCAATAACTGGCATAAAAAAAGTAAATAATATGCATGCGTGGAGATACCAATACATGCTTATGAACAACCATACTGTTATTGGATGTCATATGAGGATAACTTCTCATGTTTCTTAAACGATCAAAGATATTTCATTCCAGCGCATTATGTTTTACAGTCTAGTCAGGGGTCTTGGTGTTTATTATTATGAAAAACGATGTGTTGGACAGTTAGTTGGTGATGTTGGACTGCCAAAAAAATATTGATTTTTTTCCACCCTCTTCGAAACAGAATACACTGAATTCAAGGAAAGAGTCTGGAAAAGGTATAAGATATTATTCATCTCTTGTGATGAAGACCAATACAACGAGTGGTTCAAATCAGTTGTAGAGCCGATAATTAGTCAAGATGTTATGGACATCTATAGGTTGGATTTTTCCATAATGGTTAAAGCATTACCAAAAATACCGTGTCCCACAATCCACCGTCAATAGTTCCACATTTCATCACTTATTCTTCATAAGGAGCTTCATCTTCATTGGCGCTTTCAAGAGAAGAATATTCGTCGTCTGGGTATGATTTTCCATAATTTAGGTGAAAACTAGAGTCTCTAACTCTCACTTGAGAGATTCAGATACTTCCAATTATCTCACAAGGTTTTTATCGCGTCTTAATTCGTATACAGGAACATCAGCCAGTCGTGAACAATTAGTTGCATAAGTGAACCAAATGAAGTTAAGAGATATCATAACAAGGCGTATGTATGCACAAGAGTTACACAGAACGGAAGAGAGCATGAGCTTCAGTCCTAATTTTTAAAAAAAATTAGGAAACTCCAATATCCTAGGATAAAGTGACAGACTCACTAGTCAACATTATGCTAAGAGAAGGTTATCTTCCAATGCAACCACTTCCATATCGTCAAGTCCCACAATAAAATCCTTAGGGTTATTAATAGTATAGAAGACAATTTAACTTCAAAGGCACTACAGATCAAGAATTAAATTAATGGTTTGGAAAACAAGGTAAAGGATCTCAAAGTGCTAGATACCAAGCTGTATGAGCATATAAAGGGTTTGGAAGTATGATGTAGGGAGCGATACAAAAGGAATTGTGATGGGACTGAGTAATTATGTTTATGTAAACTTAATGACATTTAATTAATGTTGGAACTAATCTATTTATCTAAACTCTTAAATTAAATTAGTACTAATGAAATTAAAATTAAAATTAAAATTTAAACCAACTCAATTAACATCTTGCTCGAATAATATTTGTATTTTTTCCATGTGGGTTATCAAAAACTCCTTAAGGGTTGCGTGATAAGTTTCATAAAAAATTTGTCCTTTTTAATCTTTGTCATTCCTCTTGAGATTGCAATATAACTTCAGCATTAGTTTCACCTCTAAGTCGATATTGATCGACAACCTAAACTTATGCTATAAATTGGTCCACTTGTTTTCTTATAGTTTGATATCGATAAAATAACCTGGATGTGTTACGGTTATTCGGGTTGACGGTGTTGGTATAGAAGTTTCATCAAGAATTGTTCTATTCTAACCAGCTGCATTACAGTTTTAAAAAATACTTAATATATTTCGAGAGATTTATTAAGACAAGCTTGACTTGAAATTCCTTCTTTGTAATATTAAATCTACTAAAATCATACGACATACTCTCATAAGATAAAATGGAAAATACCATGAGTAATATATGATGGTTCAATCTTCACATGCCTTTTTGTTGATGAAGTTCTCTCAAATGTCTTCGTTTGTTCTTCAATATTCATTTTTTCGAGGGTTATTCAGTGATGTCTGATACTTAACTACCATACTTTAATCCTAGTCCGAGACTTGACTTTAGTAGACTAGAAATCAAGATATAGTTTTGTGCAACTAACACTGAAAACAAGCTTGAGATAGGAAAACTTGCAAGTTCCACCGAACAATGCTTTTACATTTATGGCATTTCAGCTTCCGCAGAACAAGGTTGGAATGACGAGGAAATACATTTAATTCATCATTCTTGCAACACATGATTGGAAAGGAAAATTGACGTGCATTTTCTTGGTGAATTTTGAAGCATTAAGGCTCGGTCACTTCGTCACGAGTGGTACATAAGGAAGTTTCATCCTACGTGGCTTGCGCGTCGCGGGAATGATTTCTTGTCCACATCTTTGGTCAAAGATCAAACCAATAAAATATCATCAAAATAAACAATCTCAGTGACAAGCTCTATTCAATAAATTTTTAAAAAGGAAGCAAGGCAGTTTGTTTGATCATTACACAAGTCTTATGTCTATCAAGATAAACTGCTTGTCGGGATCTTAGAGAATCAAGTGTGTAAGAAAAATCAAAAAGATTAAAAACTGAAGAAAAAAAGTCTCCAAGTCTTCAATTTTAAAAGTAACCATTATACCCTACTCGTTTTCTTATTTGTTATTTCGTAGCAATGACAACGAAAGTCTAGCTACTGAAACTGTTAAAATATGTCTGGATTGGAATCGGAGTCTTGAGAACATGTGTTGCTGATGTTGATGATGTTGTTGATGAAGATCTTGATATTGTTGTTGTGATGATTGTAGTTGAAAAACCTCCATGGAGAATCATCCTCCTTCCCCATCCAACCTCTTCATTTGATTGAAGATGAAACAAGCAAAAAAAAGAAAATGAAAAAAGAAAATAAAACCTAAATATTACTACTGAATAAAGATTTAGATCTACAAATTCAAGGGAACTTGAAAAGATTGAACAAAAGAAGAGATCTATGAGGATTTGGGCTACTCATTCCGGAGAGAGCAGATCTGATCAACGACTGTTCTAGGATTTTTGACTCTCTATATCAAACTCTAATATTAATCATGTTACCCAACTTTATTTGATTTCTACATTTAAAAGAAAGTTTCTGATAGAGTCTCTTATACTTTCACATAGTCTTCCTTTCAATAAAGGTTCGCGTTCTATTTTATTCTGATTTCTTCCCACTTTTATATTTCTCCCCAGCCAAAATAAAAGGTACGAAGCGACATGCTTTTCTTGTCAGATATTTCTTTTTACGGACAGGCCAAGCTTCTAATTGATCCTTTGATGTAGTTTATGCGTACAAGACTGCTGCATTTTTGAAATAAGACTGTTTCAGATGGCTCTAGAGAAATTGCAATTTTGTGCATGATCCAATTACTCTTTTAGTGTAGTTTCACCATTTGTCGTTGTGGGCATGGTTTTACAATGAAATTTTTCTTTTTATTTTCTTTTGTTTTTTGTTCTTTTCAATCATGACCTATACACCCTAATCACAAATAGTGGTTCTAAATGAACCGTTAAAAAAACCATCCCAAAACCGTGTTATTCCAAAGGTATCGCTAAAAGGGGAATGTTGAACCCTTATTGTGGAGTGGTGGGTCTCAAACTGAATGTCAAGGGACCTAGTAGAGAGATGTTTTGTGAGAGACGGATTTGGAATAGTTTTAGGGCACGGCTTATTTTTGGATGACAAATCCTAACGGGTCCTCCATAACCTGACCTGTGGATGACTTTTTGGAAGTCATGAGTTCCACCTTGGCATGAACCGTGTTAAAAAAAATAGCAACATTGTTAATATGGGTACCAGTTTAGTAGAAAAATACCGAATCTCATATAGGACTAATTTGAAAGTGTTGTGTGTATATGGCTGGAGTTTAGTACCCTCTCAATAAACTGGTATTCCTACTAACAGCAGGTAACTGGTACTATGCCGATCCCCTCAGAAGGGGAAGAAAAGCATAACATTAACACTGGTTCAAATTGTTTATCAAAAGAAAAAAAAAAAGAAAGAAAAGGAAAAAGAAAAAGAACATTGGTTTAAACTTGGTCAAGTAAACAATGTCTTATGGTTGTATGTAACGCCTCCAAAATTATAACCATGGATGACCAAGCCCATAACCATGATGTTGTGAACAATGACATCAGGAAAACTAAAGCAAAATCATAGAATAATCGAGCATATGTGGTATCCATGAAGGTGGAATCATCAGATGTTTAATTTTTTTTAAGAGGTTGATTTACTTGTACTATCAAATGAATTTCAATTTTATAACGAGAAAAACATGTCAATTTAGAACCACAAGTGGTCCAAATCCAAAGTCCATAGATGTAAGACGAGTAGATAAAAGGTGGCACTGGAACTGTATAGATGGAATGACGTTTCCTTGGATTACGTCCTCCATGACCTTATACTTTCAGGCTCCTGGCCACCTTTGTGGCCATGGCATGAAACTTGCCATGAAATAATCAATATCTTAAAAGTACAGTTAAATAAAAAAGACCATGATACACTGCAAAATTAAAGATTTGATAAAACCCAAGTAAAAGTGGAGTCAATAGTATTTTCATGCGTTTTTGTCGACAGCAACCTAAATTCAAACAAGTGTTTTGATGCTGACAATGTCGATAATGAAAATTTATCATCAAAAATATGATTAAGAATCCATGATATTTGTAAAATGACTCCTATCTACGCGTATTAACAGCATATAATTTATTTACATAATCAACTTTGACTTGAATAACGAGGGAAACATGTGAATTTTTGTAGAGCCTGAGGCAGTGAGCCCCCCATCTACTCTCTTTCTCAAGTCTTTTTCGATCCAACATATGTCAAATGTCAACTAAATAAATTTGTAAGAAGGTACCAATCATGGCATCGCTGATATATAGACGGCAGATATTTTAAACCTACCGCTTTACTGATTCAGCATGCTCACACAATATTTGTGTTAGAGAAAATGAGTCTATACAATAGTTTGTTTTTGGTCTTGGTGGGATTGAAACTTAGGATCTATTGGTCACTAAGAACACTAGCTCATTTTCACTATTTGTGAATGAACCTTTAGTCCCACATAGGGAAAACTAAAGAAGATACCTCTCCATAAGTATTGAATTTTTTGATATTAAAGTGGCCCTTTGGTCATTAGCACTTTTGTGCGAGGGAGAGGACTTAGGCAATGGGCTAATTGGTGCAAACACACATTTCACACACGCGCGGTGCTTCGCACCGAAACACACACGCCACCGCCGTCCGGGCGGGCCGGGCTCGGGTGTGGGAGTGGGTTCGTAAGAGTGGACAAAACTTCTTTTTAATTATTACCTAAATGATTTTAAGAGAAAATAATTTTCTCTTAATTGTGGGGGGGGGGGGGGGGGGGCGTCTGACCCGGCAAATGTCGACATTATGTTTATTTCCGTTTTTTATGTCGACATTATGTGCATGACCGTTTTATTGCTGTTACAAAAAATCTTGAATTTAATTCGAATTTATTTTGTTTTTAATTCAAAATTTATTCTCTCTTTAATTCGCCTTTATTGCACAATCAATTCGACCTCTCTCTTCTCCCCTATATAAACCGATCACATTTTTCATTTCAACTTGTGTTCAGAAAAGCTACTATCCTCTTCTTTTCGTCTCTCTCCCTCTGTGTGGTCGTTTATTTTCATTATGTGCAATAGCTGTTGGGTTCGTAAGAGTGGGAAAGTACTGTAGTGCTAATAGTGCTTGTAACGGGCAGTTTTATCCTGGATACGACTTGACCACGGGGTATAGGCATCACTCATTCTTGAGGCGCACCGGTCAACTATCGTGTTAAGGACAGCGTGTTGAACACGTGACTCTGTCCTCTGTGTGTTGTCCATTTGAGTGTTTATTTACCTTCCAGAAATTTTACTTCTAACATCTTTCTTTGAGTGTTTTATTGTTACAGTTGCAACAATCTTAACACGATAGTCTTTTCTATCTGTAACAATGGGTAAGAACGATGTTGATGGGTCAGCAAAATTTTCTTGGGAACTCATCCGTTTTGTCAAACCGATCAATTCCACTATAAAGGAGATAAGTCAAAATAATATTAGTTTATTTGATTGTTCTTTGTATTTAATTATTGCACCCCAACAATCATGGATGTTATTTGTGGAGTGAATGAACAAAAAATAATTTTTGGGTCAGCTATAGAGTTTCGAGTTTATCTTAGAGAGAAGCCATGACTTCTTCTGAAGCTCCGTGGTGGAAAGAGTCTTCTATTAGTGAAATGGAATCCATCAAAGAAAATGATACATGGGAGATAGTAGATTTACCTCCAGGTTGTAAGGCCATAGGATGTAAATGGATCTTCAGAAGGAAATGTAACATAGATGGAACTATTCAAAAATACAAGGCTGGGTTAGTAGTCAAAGTCTACAAACAAAAGGAAGGTATAGATTTCTTTGATACTTACTCACCCGTTACGAGAATTACTTCCATTAGGATGTTAATTGCTATAGCTGCGGTTCATAACCTAGAAATACATCAAATGGATGTAAAAACAGCTTTTCTACATGGTGAATTAGATGAAGAAATTTACATGGAACAACCTGAAGGCTTTGTAGTGAAAGGTTGTGAAAACAAAGTTTGTAAACTGAAAAAATCTTTGTATGGATTGAAACAAGCACCTAAACAATGGCATGAAAAATTTGATCATGTAATGTTTTCTAGTGGTTTTAGAATCAATGAATCTCACAAGTGTGTTTATACTAAACTTGTGAATGATGCCTGTGTGATTGTATGCTTGTATGTTGATGATATGCTTATACTAGGGACAAACATGGATGTAATTAATTCCACTAAGAGCATGTTGAATGAGAACTTTGACATGAAAGACTTAGACCCTGCAGATGTAATCTTAGGGATGAAAATAAGAAGAAATTCTAACGGTTATAGTCTTAATCAATCTCATTATGTTGAATATGTGCTTAGAAAATTCAATCATTTTGATTGTAAACCTGTTTATACTCCGTATGATCCTTGTTTTAAACTCAAAAATACTAGAGGTAATGGAGTATCACAACTTGAATATCACGAGTTATAGGAAGTATGATGTATTTGATGAACTGTACTAGGCCAGACATTGCTTATGCTGTGAGTAGGTTAAGTAGGTACACTTGTAATCCAGGGCAGGAACATTGGGATGCACTTTTTAGAGTGTTGAGGTATTTGAAATACACTTTGACCTTTTGTTTGAATTATGAAAGGTATCCTGCCATCCTTGAGGGATTTTGTGATGCAAACTGGATATCAGACTCAGAGGAGTCAAAGTCTACGAGTGGATATGTTTTCACTCTAGCAGGTGGGGCTGTTTCTTGGAAGAGTTCCAAACAGACCTGCATAGCTCGATCTACTATGGAATCTGAGTTTATTGCGTTAGATAAAGCAGGAGAGGAAGCCGCTTGGCTAAGATGCTTTTTAGAAGACATTCCTCTCTGGCATATGCCTATGCCAGCTATATCTATACATTGTGATAATCAAGCTGCCATAGCTAAAGCTAAAAAAAACTACTATAATGGGAAGTCTATACATATAAAGAGAAGACAAGATACCCTAAAACAACTAATCTCAAAAGGCGTTATTTCCATTGATTGGGTTAAGTCCAAGGAGAATATCGCGGACCCTGTGACGAAAGGTTTGTCCAAGGAGATAGTTAGTAATGCATCTAAGGGGATGGGGCTTAGGATCATTAATTAAACTTGCCATGAAGGATACTCAACCTTGCTGACTGGATATCCCAAGATCAAGGTTTCAAATGAGAAACTAATTTGTGGCGGGTCAAGGTAAACACTATCATACAATTTCATTCTCTGCCCCTTCCCTATGGTGTAGACATGATAGTGTGACGGCATGTGAGGATGACTTTCTATTAAGTCTTAATGAGTTCTATAGTTTCAATTCAAGATTGAAGTGGGGTGTAGCAGTAAACACTCTTGATGGAACTCACCTATCTGAATGTGGAAGTGGGTCTCTTCCTATGAAAAGAGAGCTGATTCTCTAAAGCATTCAGAGAAACGGGATTTGTCCAGGGAAAAAAAGGACACAACGGCACGAACTCGACATCACCTAGAGAAATATCACGCGTGGTTATTATCGCGGATTACACAAAACGATGGTAGTTCAAGACATCGCGTTCACTGTCCATCAAGTAGTCCCGACAATTTCTCACTAAGCAAAGGTTCAAGACCTTATGGACACCTCTTGCCTAAGTGGTATTTCTCGCTTTCCGTTTTCTGATTTTTTATCGGTATTTCATTCATGTGGGGGATTGTTAGAGAAAATGAGTCTATACAATAGTTTGTTTTTGGTATTGGTGGGATTGGAACTTAGGATCTATTGGTCACTAAGGACACTAGCTCATTTTCACTATTTGTGAATGAACCTTTAGTCCCACATAGGGAAAACTAAAGATGATACCTCTCCATAAGTATTGAATTTTTTGATATTAGAGTGGCCCTTGGGTCATTAGCACTTTTGTGCGAGGGAGAGGACTTAGGAAATGGTCTAGTTGGTGCAAACACACAATTCACACACGCGCATTGCTTCGCACCGAAGCACGCCGCCGTACGTCCGGGCGGTTCGGGTTCGGGTGTGGGTGTGGGTCAACCAAGACTTATCTTTTTGGCAAAACTTATTTTTAATTATTACCTAAAGGATTTTAAGAGAAAATAATTTTCTCTTAATTGTGGGGGGGGGGGCGTCTGACCCGGCGAATGTCGACATTATTTTTATTTCCGTTTTTTATGTCGACATTATGTGCATGACCGTTTTATTGTTGTTACAAAAAATCTTGAATTTAATTCGAATTTATTTTGTTTTTAATTCCAAATTTATTCTCTCTTTGATTCTCCTTTATTGCACAATCAATTCGACCCCTCTCTTCTCCCCTATATAAACCGATCACATTTTTCATTTCAACTTGTGTCCAGAAGAGCTACTATCCTCTTCTTTTCGTCTCTCTCCCTCTGTGTGGTCGTTTATTTTCATTCTGTGCAATAGCTGTTGGGTTCGTAAGAGTGGGCAAGTATTGTAGTGCTAACAATGCTTGCAACGGGCAGTTTTATCCTGGATACGACTTGACCACGGGGTATAGGCATCACTCATTCTTGAGGCGTACCGGTCAACTATCGTGTTAAGGACAGCGTGTTGAACACGTGACTCTGTCCTCTGTGTGCTGTCCATTTGAGTGTTTATTTACCTTCCAGAAATTTTACTTCTAACATCTTTCTTTGAGTGATTTATTGTTACAGTTGCAACAATCTTAACACGATAGTCTTTTCTATCTGTAACAATGGGTAAGAACGATGTTGATGGGTCAGCAAAATTTTCTGGGAAACTCATCCGTTTTGTCAAACCGATCAATTCCACTATAAAGGAGATAAGTCAAAATAATATTAGTTTATTTGATTGTTCTTTGTATTTAATTATTGCACCCCAACAATCATGGATGTTATTTGTGGAGTGAATAAACAAAAAATATTTTTTGGGTCAGCTGTAGAGTTTCGAGTTTATCTCTTAACCTAGAAAGAATTTTGATAAACCCTTTTGGAATAATGTAATAGACATCTTGGTAGTTACCCATGTAAAATTTCAGAATTTTTGGAGTCGTAAAAGAATTTTTTCGATATTTTACAAAACAGAGAAATGTTCCTGAAAAATTCTGACGAGCAGAAATTGTTGTTAAATAAATTATTATTTATGGGGCAACCATGAGTTTTTTGAAATGGTGGTTCAAACGAAGTTTGTAAATATATATGTTTTCTTCAAAACACATATTTTAGTTTCTCATTTGGAATTGTGGTTTGTGAATAAAGGTCCATCTACAAGGGACATGGCTAATAGGCGCATGTGGCTGAAAATAAATCTTCCAAAGACGGCAAAGGTGAGAACGTTAAATGGAACACTACGCATAGCTCTCGCAAGAAAGGTATGTTTCGCATATCTAAATCTAGCATTACTTTAATTAAGGGAGATTGTTATGTTTGTAAAATTCCTAGTCATACGACATTAATGTGTAGACAACATAAAACCTTAATAAGCAGAACGATAATGCTAATTTAGTTGAAACAAACTAGAACGACTTTTGTGGCATGATAACTTATGTGAGAGACTGGAGTGGACTCTGGAGCCATTAAGCATGTTTGTTAATACAAAGACCTGTTCACCTCTTATCTGAGAATAAGGGATGTTGAGAAACTCTATATGAGTAACTCATTTGCGACAGAGGTTGCATAAAAGGGAAAGGTCGATCAGAAACTCATATCTAATATCCTCACGTTGAATGAAGTTTTCATGTTCTGGGCATGTGCAAGAATCTTGTATGTTGTTCTGTTGAAGTTGATAAAAGACTAAAATTTTAACTGAATCAGGAAAACTTGTCGTAACTAAGGGAAATGAGTTTTTAAGCAACGGTTAATTGACTTGGTGTCCATATAAGCTTAACGAAAATATGATATAGTGAACATAATTGATTCGTGTGCTTTCTCTTGTGTGATTGAATGTTTTGCATGTTATACTTGGTAAATTAAGTCAATGCATAAACTAGATAATGAAGGCTGCATACCCAAATTTAGTTTGGAAAAGGAACACAAATGTGAAATATGTGTAGAATCAAATTTTTCTAGAAAACCTTTTAGCAAAAATGTTCATATAAATTCTAAACCCTTAGAATTACTTCACTCATACCTAGTTGACTTGAAATTGGTTCAAACTAGAGGTGGTAAGAAATGGTTTGTTACCTTTATACCCTTTTAAAGGGTAAGAACTGTACCCTTAAGGAGATGATGAATGCCATGTTATTTAGTTCAGGATTACCTTCGAACTTGTGGGGGAAGCTGTCCTCTCAGCCTGCTATATCCCGAATAGAATACCTTTTAAAGGATCAGATAAGACTCCATATAAATTGTGGAAAGGTAGACAACCTTCTTTAGCATACTTCAAAGTGTGGGGGGTATTTAGATAAGGTTCAGATACCTAAACCTAAAGCAACCAAGATAGGACCTAGAATTGTTGACTGTGTCTTCATAGGGTATCCTGAGCATACACCTGCATACAGATTTATGGTTGTGAGTTCTGATATTTCTGAAATTGGTGTGAATACAATTATGGAGTCTAGGGATGTTGTGTTTTTTGAAAATGTTTTTCCTTTAAAAATCTGACTCTCGTAAGAGAGGTGTTGATCCCATAGATATCCCTTCAACCAGTCAAACTTTACCTTTAGAGGAAGATGAAGTAGAATTTGATCCTAGGAGAAGTAAAAGGGCTAGAACCAAAACCTCCTTTTGACCTGACTTCATAACACTAGCAGAGTCTGATCCTCATACTTATAGAGAAGCCATGACTTCTTCTGAAGCTCCGTGGTAGAAAGAGTCTTCTATTAGTGAAATGGAATCCATCAAAGAAAATGATACATGGGAGATAATAGATTTACCTCCAGGTTGTAAGGACATAGGATGTAAATGGATCTTCAGAAAGAAATGTAACATAGATGGAACTATTCAAAAATACAATGCTAGGTTAGTAGTCAAAGTCTACAAACAAAAGGAAGGTATAGATTTCTTTGATACTTACTCACCCGTTACGAGAATTACTTCCATTAGGATGTTAATTTCTATAGCTGCGGTTCATAACCTAGAAATACATCAAATGGATGTATAAACAGATTTTCTACATGGTGAATTAGATGAAAAAATTTACATGGAACAACCTGAAGGATTTGTAGTGAAAGGTTGTGAAAACAAAGTTTGTAAACTGAAAAAATCTTTGTATGGATTGAAACAAGCACCTAAACAATGGCATGAAAAATTTGATCATGTAATGTTTTCTAGTGGTTTTAGAATCAATGAATCTGACAAGTGTGTTTATACTAAACTTGTGAATGATGCCTGTGTGATTGTATGCTTGTATGTTGATGATATGCTTATACTAGGTACAAACATGGATGTAATTAATTCCACTAAGAGCATGCTGAATGAGAACTTTGACATGAAATACTTAGGCCCTGCGGATGTAATCTTAGGGATGAAAATAAGAAGAAATTCTAACGTCTATAGTCTTAATCAATCTCATTATGTTGAATATGTGCTTAGAAAATTCAATTACTTTGATTGTAAACCTGCTTATACTCCGTATGATCCTTGTTGTAAACTCAAAAAGAATAGAGGTAATGGAGTATCACAACTTGAATACTCACGAGTTATAGGAAGTCTGATGTATTTGATGAACTGTACTAGGCCAGACATTGCTTATGCTGTGAGTAGGTTAAGTAGGTACACTTGTAATCCAGGGCAGGAACATTGGGATGCACTTTTTAGAGTGTTGAGGTATTTGAAATACACTTTGACCTTTTGTTTGAATTATGAAAGGTATCCTTCCATCCTTGAGGGATTTTGTGATGCAAACTGGATATCAGACTCAGAGGAGTCAAAGTCTACGAGTGGATATGTTTTCACTCAAGCAGGTAGGGCTGTTTCTTGGAAGAGTTCCAAACAGACCTGCATAGCTCGATCTACTATGGAATCTGAGTTTATTGCGTTAGATAAAGCAGGAGAGGAAGCCGCTTGTCTAAGATGCTTTTTAAAAGACATTCCTCTCTGGCATAGGCCTATGCCAGCTATATCTATGCATTGTGATAATCAAGCTGCCATAGCTAAAGCTAAAAACAACTACTATAATGGGAAGTCTATACATATAAAGAGAATATCGCGGACCCTTTGACGAAAGGTTTGTCCAAGGAGATAGTTAGTAATGCATCTAAGGGGATGGGGCTTAGGCTCATTAATTAAACTTTCCATGAAGGATAATCAACTTTGCTGACCGGAGATCCCAAGATCAAGGTTTCGAATGATAAACTAATTTGTGGCGGGTCAAGGTAAACACTATCAGAGAATTTCATTCTCTGCCCCTTCCCTATGGTGTAGACATGATAGTGTGACTGCATGTGAGGATGACTTTCTATTAAGTCTTAATGAGTTCTATAGTTTCAATTCAAGATTGAAGTGGGGTGTAGCAGTAAACACTCTTGATGGAACTCACCTATCTGAATGTGGAAGTGGGTCGCTTCCTATGAGAAGAGAGCTGATTCTCTAAAGCATTCGGAGAAACGGGATTTGTCCAGGGCCAAAAAGAACACAACGGCACGAACTCGACATCACCTAGAGAAATATCACGCGTGGTTATTATCGCGGATTACACCAAACGATAGTAGTTCAAGACATCGCGTTCACTGTCCATCAAGTAGTCCCGACAATTTCTCACTAAGCAAAGGTTCAAGACCTTATGGACACCTCTTGCCTAAGTGGTATTTCTCGCTTTCCGTTTTCTGATTTTTTATCGGTATTTCATTCATGTGGGGGATTGTTAGAGAAAATGAGTCTATACAATAGTTTGTTTTTTGTCTTGGTGGGATTGGAACTTAGGATCTATTGGTCACTAAGGACACTAGCTCATTTTCACTATTTGTGAATGAACCTTTAGTCCCACATAGGGAAAACTAAAGATGATACCTCTCCATAAGTATTGAATTTTTTGATATTAGAGTGGCCCTTGGGTCATTAGAACTTTTGTGCGAGGGAGAGGACTTAGGCAATGGGCTAGTTGGTGCAAACACACATTTCACACACGCGCGGTGGTTCGCACCGAAACACGCACACCGCCGCCGTCCGTCCGTCTGGGCGGGCCGGGCTCGGGTTCGGGTTTGGGTGTGGGTCAACCAAGACTTATCTTTTTGGCAAAACTTCTTTTTAATTATTACCTAAAGGATTTTAAGAGAAAATAATTTTCTCTTAATTGGGGGGGGGGGGGGGCGTCAGACCCGGCGAATGTCGACATTATGTTTATTTCCGTTTTTTATGTCAACATCATGTGCATGACCGTTTTATTGCTGTTACAAAAAATCTTGAATTTAATTCGAATTTATTTTGTTTTTAATTCAAAATTTATTCTCTCTTTAATTCGCCTTTATTGCACAATCAATTCGACCTCTCTCTTCTCCCCTATATAAACCGATCACATTTTTCATTTCAACTTGTGTCCAGAAGAGCTACTATCCTCTTCTTTTCATCTCTCTCCCTCTGTGTGGTCGTTTATTTTCATTCTGTGCAATAGCTGTTGGGTTCGTAAGAGTGGGCAAGTACTGTAGTGCTTACCGTGCTTGCAACGGCCAGTTTTATTCTGGATACGACTTGACCACGGGGTACAAGCATCACTCATTCTTGAGGCGTACCGGTCAACTATCGTGCTAAGGACAGCGTGTTGAGCACGTGACTCTGTCCTCTGTGTGCTGTCCATTTGAATGTTTATTTACCTTCCAGAAATTTTACTTCTAACATCTTTCTTTGAGTGATTTATTGTTACAGTTGCAACAATTTGATTAACAAAGTCAAGCCTAGAGCTATGACATGATAAGGTCCTCTCATGAGAAATTCAACGATTATTGGAACACTGCTGGAACCTGCATTAGTCTAAGTCAACTCTAAAAATCAGACGGTCAAGGGATGCAGAATGAACGCTGAGAAATGTCACTTTACGGATGGTTGGAAGCTATCAAGCCGACAAGGCGTATGAATGCATAGATAACAAATTGAGTTTGGGCGGAGATGATTCCGCAAGTGATTTAGGAGATTTGTATTACTAGCAACTTTACGGATGATTTAGAAGGAAAACAATAGTCGCATGTTCTCCAGTAAGTTTCTAGCCACTGATAACTTATGGCAATGGCCATGAGAATTGACACTTTGGCATGTTTCACGAATTCACGCCATGAAATTATCTCAAAAGTTAACATCAAAAGAAAAATACAGTGAAACGCTTGAGAAGCTTTTAAAACTTAGTAAGTACTTAATTAATAGTATAGGGAATGGTATCCTTTGTTTTTATCGACAGCAAGTGAAGTGTAGATGACGATCAACCTATACATGACTAATTAAGGGTCGATAATGTTTATAAAAGGATTCTGATATACGCGCATTAACAGCAGATAATTTACGTAATCAATCTAGATTAGAATAATGAGGAAAACATGTTAATTTATTTAATTTATTATGTTGAGTTGAGCCCTTCTTCTAATCTCTTTCTCAAGTCATTGTAGGAATGCACCTATCATTAATAATAACTCAACGAACGGAAGATAATTCGTATCCACCGTTTTACTAGTTTCAGCATGATCAGAGACAATTTATCACTAACAAAGTCAAGCTTGAGTCACTAGTGGTTAGTTAGATTTATGTTTCAGACCGGTGCCAACGCCTTAAAGCTATGACACAAGCATTGAAATCTTTTCTTGATTAATTTTAAGATTGGTCGAGACTTTCTGTTTTAGTGGTTGAAAGTTAGCATTGCCATTTATTGAGCAAGCAAAAATGTGCCTACAATTACAAATGGAAGACTGAATGCCACCAAAACTGTTTGTCCCAAACAGAAGACGTATGAATGTGTCTAGGTAAAGATTTTTGTTTGCTGTTGGTTTCCCACACATAGAAATTTGAATGCCTACCAAAAAATTTGTTTCGAGTTAACAACGTGATTGAAACTCGAGTTTTTTTTTTGTTTTTTTTGTTTTTTTTTTTTCACGGTATTAGGCCTAGGCTTGCATTTTTGTTCCCTGCTAATATCTAAGAGGGGCGAGCCCCACTATATACGAGTCCAGATCACAGCATGAACTTGAGGAAGGGGTCGTGTCTCTCGAAAGAAGGAGTACAGCAAAGTCCATGGAATGGAAGGTTTAATAGTTTTTCAGGCTAGGGTGGTTGTACCATTTCTCTTTACTACCATTTGAAACTTTTTTATTTTTTATTCTTCGAAAAAGAGGTAAGCCTCATAAAATTCAAATTCAAATTCAAAGTTGGGATTGATTACAGGACCGACTCTAAAATTTTCAACAGTTACAGAGATTGCAAAGATTTCACACAAATAACAAGGGAAATCAAACCAATTAACAACATAGTTCCAAGCCCTAAAATGAATAAGAAGTCCTTCCGTTCCTAACTGATTGTAAGGTAACTGGACAGGTTTAAGTGGTCTTGGTTGAAATAAGAGAAACATTTCCAAACCATATAAAAAACCTACATACAGTAGATATGTTAGGATTTGTAAATCCAACCACTTCTCAAGGTCTTTTTCAAAATCACAGTGAAAGTGACACAGGTTTTAACAGGATCCATAAATTCATCCATCTGCCAATGATTTTTTCGAAGTAACAGTAGCATAAGTAACAAATATAACCTAAATCAGTTATAAGTTGGATGAATCGGTCTGGAAAGGATTGGATCTTCTTGAAACTCGGTTTTACTGTTCTTGTTGTGATTGTAATAACTTGTGTCGGAGTCGTGGTGTCTGTCGAAGTTGCTGGTGAGTGATTCATTGTTGCCGATGCTACTTGAAGATTTGCTGATGTAGATTCCTTTGATACCAAGAGTTTGTGCTAAGGGATTGAATAAAGATCAGCAAGGACTTGTATAAGAACTTGATGGAAAATCTCAAACCTTGATTGGAACCCTTTAATCAACAAACCCACTAATTTAAAAATCACAAGAAATAAAATAAAGTTCTTAAGAAGCAAATCTAAGAAAATAAGTGTTGAAAATAGAAATCAATCAAGAAAAACTAAAAATGAAAATTAGAGCGGTAAGTGAGATTGGCTATGAGGCTTGTTCAAAGAAAAAGACTCTAGTCAAAAAACTCCAATCAATCTTTACTAGTAGCAGTCAAAGAAACAAACGAGTAGAAAATCGGTAAATGAAGGATATGGAGAAGATAAGTTGAGTTTCTCCTGCTCAGATTCGCTCCAAAAGAGCAGATCTGAGCAGGAGAAACTCCGGGCGGCTAATGTTTCAGCTGGTTTTCGGAGGAAAAATAATTGGGAGAGGAAAGAGGAAAAAGGGGATATTTGAATTTTTTTTTGTGAAGATCAATAATAATAAATAATAAAAAAGAAACCACTCAAAAAGTAGGTGATGTACACTTTACACACCACAAACCTTATGAAACGTTGAAGAGAGATCCTAATAGCTTGTTTGGATACCAATATACTACTTAGCAAATTGTTTTTCGATTTTCAACAATAAAAACGCAAAAGCTAGTTTGGGAACCTAATTTCAGAGTGAATTTTGGTAATAAAATAATTAGTTTTTCGTGAAGCAAATTGTTTTAATTTCTAATTTCTCGGATTAGCATAGGTTTGTGGTATTCAAACACCCTCTAAGACATGTTTGGTTACTCTTCGACTTCTAGAAATAAAAATGCAGACATTTGTATTGGCATTTGGCAACATAATTTCAAAATGATGACTTTGGAATTGAAAATGTTAACTTAATTTTGTGAAGCAATTTTCTTTTGCTTCAAACATTTTTAGTTGACTTTTATTTCTGGAAAAGCAAAACGCATTTCTGGTTGAGATCTCGAGAATAAAATGCTAGGTGGCCGAAGTCCATAGCTACAAAAAGACAAAAATTTGGTTCAACAATCGGTACACAGCACAACATATGTAATCTAATTCTAAGAAGAAAAATATACAGAAATTTGAAACATCAAGGATCAGTTTATATGATATACATATATAAAAACCGATTGTGAAATGGAATATGAAGAGACAACTTCACAATCGGTACATTACCACGTAAATAACCTGATTATAGGAGCACAGATTTCAAAAAATTACTACCTAGAATCGGTTTATGCCAATGAACTCATAACCCGATTCCGGTGACGTCTTTTCATATGCTTATTTCTACCCAGAATCGAAGATGCTAATCATCCTATAAATTGAGTCCTATGCATGCTCTTCATGGACGATGAACAAAACCCAGAATTGATACAATATATCAACATAAACCGATTCTGGGTAAATCGAAGATTTTGATTTTTTAAAATTAAATTTTAAACATATAAATCAATGTTTAAATGCTAATAATGGAACGTGTTGATGTATATTTACCTTTTCTTGGTGGATCGGAGATCGTTAGAGAAGAAGATAAATAAAGTTAATTAAGGTTGATGGAATTTGGAAGGATTAGATGAAAATAGAAACTTTTTTGTTTAGTTTATGTTTTTGATTTCTTAACGAAAATGATAATGGATTAGTTTTAGGAATTACTTTAAGATTAAATTAGTCTTCTTATCAAATTTAATACCCTATAGCGATTTATAAATGTCCTATGACCAAACTAGGAAGGAAGTAATTTGAATTTTATAACGAGAAAAACATGCCAATTTGGGACCTGATTTAGAACCCACATGTGGTCCAGAATCCATATGCCTTGACGTTGAGCGGCATACTGGGATCTTCTTTGTTGACCAAGTACGACGAGGAGATAAAAGGTGGCACTGGAACTGTTGTACGTAGAATGACGTTTCCTTGCATTGCATTACGTTACGTCCTCCATGACCTTGTACCTCCAGGATCATGGCCTCCTCACTTTTGGCATCGGGCATGGCAAGAAGCTTGCGATGAAATAATCAATATCTTAAAAGTACAGTCAAATGAGAAAAACCCCACAATGCGCAAGAAGGTACCAATCATGGCATCGTTGTTACCAAGACGGCAGATAATTTAAACCCACCGTTTACTAACTAGCTAAAAATAAAATAAATGAGTCACTTAGCTATGACATATTAAAATTAACTGGTCTAGCCACTTATCAACTTATGGCAATGGACATGAATATTATCAAAAGTCGATAATGTTTCACGCCATGAAATTATCTCAAAAGTAACGTCAAAAGAAAAATACAGTGAAGCGTAGATGACGAAGCCGATAATGACGATTCTATCGTCAAATATAGATGACTAAGTAAGGGTCCATGATATTATTTATAAAAAGAGTCTGATCTACCCGCAACAAATATAGATAACGATTCTATCGTCAAATATAGATGACTAAGTAAGGGTCCATAATTTACAAAATTAATTTGGATTTTATTAATGAGGAAAACATGTTAATTTTATCTTTGAGACTAGGTCCTTCTTCTATGTGTGTACATATTTCATCATCAAACACGTGTATGTGAGAAGATACGTGGAGAGCATGCGGATCAAGTCATCAAAACATGATGACACACGCCCACAGCCAAGAAGCCCATCCCGTCGACGTCGGATGTTCGCCCGAACAAATCCAAGGGCAGAAGTTAAAGGATGTACCAAAAGCACGGTGTACTGCGGTGCACCAAATAACTCCCGAAGAGTTGCTTTATCTCATCCCCAAAAGAAGCCAAGATCAACGGTGAAGAGAAGGTTGACTGACATGGACGTGACAGGGGCAGAAGACACTTGTCTGACACGAGCATGCGTCTCAACTACCCGCATTAAACACTCTGAGAAGTGTACGTGTCGATCAACCCGTGGAACGAACAAGGATGACTCTGCGTGATCAAGCAATGAACGAAGACCTCTGCATGATGGACACAAAGCACAAGAAGATAAGGTTCCAACGGCTCTCAGAAACGGGTCCCACACTCTAACCCTATAAATACCCCCTCTCCACCAAGAGAGAGGGGATCGAAAAAGAGAGAGAGGTTTAGTGAGAAGTCGAGAGAGAAGAATTGTTAGTGTAAGTTTACCTTTTAAAATTCGCAGACTTATGTAAACTCCAAAGTCATTCGACTACCTCTGTAATCATCAAATGCATAGTGAAAACGACAACCCCGTGGATGTAGGCCTTAGTGCTGAACCACGTAAATCCCAGTCTCATTTACATTTCAGCACTTTACATCCATTTCATACTCCACGAGTATTACTTTTACACTTCGTTTTCTTTATCTTCCTCTATGTGAACGCCTCTGGTGATGATATTAGACGAGGCAATGATAAACCCGAAGGTTTTGAGCCAAGGAATCAATACAATCGTCTCATCAGTGCGAGCATGTGTATAGAATGCGAACATTGTTTGTGAACATATAGATGCCTTCGTGATTTACGTGTTCACAATCTGGCGCTAGAAACAGGAACTTCGTCCCGGTAAAAGATTTATCTTATCCTGTGATTTCACCTTAAACTAGCATATGATTGCCCTGCTTCATTAGCTCTAGCAGTATTTATCTTTTGTTAACTTTATTATCTTCAAAAACACACCCATTATCTTCATTAGCTCTAGCAGTATCTACCGATGCAGTTTAAACTGGTTAAAAGATTTATTGCTTAGATCCACAGATTTACATTTTTTAGATCTCGTACGGACCTGTTTCTTCGGTGGGTTTTCGTACATTTTCAAAGGATCTACGTGCATCTTCCAAGGGATCTTCACGCGTTTTCATGTATTTTCAATGAGTGCACTTTTAATAGACCTTAACCCATGTATTTTAACTCATATGTTTTAATTAAGTGAGCCTCCCTAAAGTTTTCTCTGTGTCCCTCGGGCAGTTTCTCCCCATCTTGGAATAGGGTATTTCGTAAACTAACCCGATCCGCACGGACATTTCTGTTTCTCGTTGTTTGAAATTCCCTTGTGCAGAAAGAAAGCAACAAAAGGACCCAAGATGGAAAAGACGCAGGAGGCAGGAAAATCCAAAGCCTCGTCAAAGGAAGCACCAAGGACAACCCCGGTCATCACCCGAAGCAAGCAGAAAGGAGACAAAGCCAAAATGACTAGTCAGAGGCAGGATACTGCGGAAATCACTTCGTCTATGAACGCTAACTCCGTTGCAGCCGCGACTCTCAGAGCAGCGGCGACAAAGTACAGTATGTCTGCGGCAGCCCCGACGGCTGCAGAAACCAGCAAAACTTTTGCTACGAATCAATTCCATCAACCAAAAGAAAGGGTGGCTGAATCCAGAGCACATCAACCCGCGCATCCGCCAACCTTCGGAATGCCATCAACAAACGATCAGAATCAAACTGTTCCGGCGGTTCTAACACCGCAGATGCGCACTCAGCCTGATTTGGAAATGCCAACAATCGAAGCTGATCCTCTACCACCTTTAGTGCAAACTGTAGAAGAAGGCGGCATCATGGCCGTAGTAGCACGAGCTGGGAATCCTAATTAGGGGTCAAACCAATCACATCGACTGATGGCTGAGCTTGAAGAATTGAAGAAGAGCCAGCAGGTTTACACAGATGCCGTAGCTTTGCTGTCCATAGAAAATCAAGATTTAAAAGACCGGATTGCCCTAAGCACGAAGACCAGCCAACAACTTGATGAAGCAAATTCAAAGGAACCAGAACCTAATCGAGATCGAAGAGTCATCGTAGCAGACACCGCTAGGGGAAGTAGCGCATCCGACCCGGATTATAATGACGAAGAGTCAAACTATCACGGGCAGGAGAGCGTAGGGCACCACCGCGCGATGGAAGAGTTGCGTGATGAAATGATGGATGAGATCAGAAAGTTAAAAACTAGACAAGGCGGGGGAAGGTTAGAAGAGGTCATGAGAGAGGCTAACTCCACGCCCCTAACTCATTTCCTGGCCCACACCCCTATTCCGCTGAAGTGTCCTGTCCCGACCTTCGAATGCTATGACGGATCCAGTGATCCCGTTGCACATATTCAGTATTATAACCGTGTCTTAGATAGATGGAGTCAGAACGACGCCGTACTCTGTAGATACTTCCCATCAATCCTGAAGGGATGAACTTTGTCTTGGTTTGATAATTTGCCACCTGACTCCATCCACTCCTACGATCAACTCGCAGAAAAGTTCTTAAGAACTTACATGTATAACAAGGCTGTTAACACCGGAATGGATAAGCTCTTTTCGCTGACAATTGGCTACAAGGAAAACACGAGGGAATACACTAACAGATGACACAAGATCTTCCAAGCCATAGGGAGTGTGGACCCAGTAGTAAGTATCAACTGCTACAAGTGGGGATTAGACCGAATGAGTCCACTATTTGTTGAGATTCATGGAAGCGTTCCTAAGACAGAAGGAGATCTTCGAATAATTATTGAAAAGTACGCTCGTCTTGAAGAAATCCAGCGTGAGAACCCGAGGGCACACCCGCAGAGGTCTCACCGTACCAATTCCGCAGAACAAACCAATGGGTCCAAAAGAAATATCTCAGTGGAACGTCCTCACGAAGATAGGAAGGAACGAAGAGATGAACGACGAAAAGAAGATCAAAAATTCAAAGATCAAGTTTACACGAAGCTCAATGCTAGCTATGATCGGATCTTGCGAGATATCAAAGGAAGGGAAAATTTGGAGTGGCCGTGGTCTAAGGGAAAACAACCCCCAAGAACCGAGAAGTCTAAAGATTACTGTGAATATCACTGCTTCAATGGACACCAGACCGAGAAATGCAAAAACCTCAAAATAATGATCCAAAAACTGATTGATGCTGGCGAACTCCAACATTACATACGAAAGGAAGTCGCCGAGGATAGATCCAAACGGACCAAGCCAGTCCAACTTCTAGAGGGAAACCGCACAATCAACACCATCTCGTGTTCCGAAGCCGCGGGGCCCTCCCTTACAGCGCAGATAGGAAAGAGGCTACGGAAGCAGTTCGAGGACCACTGTGAATTATATAAGATTGATGGTGTAGAGGTGGGCGAGCACGAAGAGTGGATGGACGCACATATTATCTTCGATGCTGAAGATATCGAAGAAGATATGGAAGATCATAACGATCCCTTGGTCCTAACACTACGAGTGGCTGGATGTAACCTCAAAAAGATCCTCATAGACGGGAGAAGCTCAATAAACGTTCTATTCTACGACGCATTCAAACGAATGAAGCTCCATGATGAAAAACTAATGACCTCTTATTACACCATCTACGGATTCAATGGAGCACCCACGAAGCCATTGGGAGACATCGTGTTGCAGGTAACGCCGGACTCATGAAAGTAGAAACACGATTCAGCGTGGTTGACGCCCCATCCCCCTATAACGCCATTATTGGACGAAAGTGGTTACATAAACTCAAGGAGTGGCGGCAACTTACTACCAATATCTCAGATTCCCTACACCTGAGGGAGTGATGGAAATCAAGGGAGATCGGGTCTCTGCAAAGAGTGCCAAACCACTCAGGATCGTATCAACAACGAACAAGAAGAGCAGCGAAAAACCCGAAGAATTAAAAATAAAGAAGCCGCGAAAGAAAAGGCCATAGACCTGTTCCTCAAGGAAACCACAGGGAGGGGTTTGACAAAGATGATAATGTCCTAAACACAGAAACAGGTACTTCAGCAGCCAACGAAGGACAGAAACATACCAAATAGCAATCAAAGAACGTCCCAGTCCTCGGGGATCCGAAGCCGGTGTTCACACCAGTAGAGCCCGTAAAAGAAATCAACATAGGAACGGAAGAAAACCCGAAGATGATCAAAGTAGGGACCATAATGGACGAAAGAAGAGAAGATTCCTTAACCAAATTACTTAAAGAATACGCGGATGTATTCGCCTGGAAGCTAGGAGATATGCCGGGGATTGACCCGAAAATAATCCAACACGAGCTGCGCATCAAACCAGGCACGCCACCTTTCAGGCAGAAAATAAGAAAAGTTGCACCGGAGTATCATAAGGCAGTGGAAAAAGAACTTCGGAAACTACTAGAAGCAGGGTTCATCAAGGAAGTCAAGTACCCTACATGGATCTCCAACATGGTCGTCGTTCCTAAGAAAAATGGAGGGGTTAGGATATGCATCGATTTTACTAACCTCAACAAGGCATGTCCAAAGGACAGCTATCCCCTGCCAAGCATAGATCAGCTGGTTGAAGCAGTAGAAGGATACGAAGAGCTGTCATTCATGGATGGATATTCTGGCTACAACCAAGTAGCCCTGGCAGAAGAAGATCAACTACACAACATTCTACACCCCACATGGCCTTTATTGCTACACTAGAATGCCCTTTGGACTTCGAAACGCAGGGGCAACGTACCAAAGAATGGTCGATGCTATCTTCAGGCCATGGATTGGTAGTACCTTAGAAGTCTACGTTGATGACATGCTCGTCAAAAGTAAGCTGCGCAAAGATCACCACCAGGATCTGAGAGATATCTTCGAAGCAATGAGGAAACATCACATGAAAGTAAATCCAGAAAATGCACTTTCGGTGTCACCTCAGGGAAATTCCTCGGATATCTGGTAACAAAAAGGGGCATTGAGGTAGACCCAGCGAAGATTCAGGCCATAGTAGAAATGCCATCCCCGAAGAATTTAAAAGAAGTGCAGAAGCTCAATGGGTCCATAGCAGCCTTGGGCAGATTTATTGCCCGATCCTCGGACAAATGCAAACATTTTTTCAATATTCTCAAAAAAGGGAGTAAGTTTGAATGGACCGCAGAATGCGAAGAAGCCTTCCAAAAAATCAAAGAACACCTGGCTTCAATTCCAATCCTGCAGAAGCCTGATCCTGATGAGGTTTTGGCATTGTACATAGCAGCGACAGAAGACGCAGTTAGCGCAGTGTTGGTCAAAACCAATACGAAGATAGAACAGCCTATCTATTATGTCAGTAAGACCCTCAATTCTGCGGAAAGGAACTACACGAAGATCGAACAACTTATCCTGGCATTGGTGGGCTACTCAAAAGCTGAGAACCTATTTCCTAACTCACTTCATCCGCGTCCCATGCAAAGCACCACTGGAAGCAGTCCTCAAAAGCGCGGGAAAAGTAGGCAGAATAGCCAAGTGGAACACCCACCTGGACCAATTCAACATCATTCATGAAATTCAACATTCCCAAAAATCCCAAGTTTTGGCGGATTTCTTAGCAGACCTCCCCTGGACAACGACGAAGAGATTAAGGGAATACCAGAAGCCGATGAAGAAAGCAAGGATCCAATGATATCCTCGAACCCGCGAGTCAAAGACAATGGGAAGTCTTCGTCGATGGTTCCAAAAATAAGGAAGGGGCAGGAATAGGCATTGTCATCACCACCCCAACTGGAGAAAGGATCGTACAGGCACTCAGGTTAGAATTCAAAGAGCATACTAACAACATCGTCGAATACGAGGCAGTCGTACATGCCCTCCGCTTAATAATAGAGATGGGGGTAACCGATGTAAGACTGACAAGTGATTCGCAGCTTGTCATACGGCAAATAGGGCTCGAGTACAATGTGTACGACGACACCCTCTCAGCTTACATGGCCTTGGTCCAAACATTGGCATCACAAATTCCGAACATCAAGTTCCGGCACTTATGCAGAAGGGATCTCAGGCACGGGATGCCCTAGCATATATATCATCCATGCTGAAGGACAAAAGCATCGAAGCTATTAAAATAACAAGGGTATACGAGCCTTCAATTGCATCGCAATTCTCCTTTGCTACCAATCAAGATACAGTGGAAGAAAATATCGAAGATCAGGTAGGAGAAGACATCCATAACGATTTTGACGAAGAAGATATCCTGTCAAGAGCAAATCAAGACGAAGATTTCAGCAACGAAGATGATTGGAGAATGGTGATCCATGCGTTTCTCGAAGATGGAACCTTACCCGCGGATCATAAACAAGCCAGGAAAATACTCTCCAAAGTAGGAAGATATGATCTTCGGGATGGGGTCCTGTACAAGAAATCCTTCCTCGGACCGTTACTACGTTGCTTGTCCAGAAAAGAGGGGCATCGAATTCTAAACGACATCCATTATGGTGACGCAGGGAATCATAGCGGCATGAGATCACTAGCCGACAAAGCAAAAATGCAAGGATATTACTGGCCCACAATGATACAGGATGCCGCAAGAATGTCCCGACGATGTGAAGAATGTCAGCGTTTCGCCAAAAAGATACACGCGCCAGCAACAACGTTAAATTCTGTAGATAGCCCGTGGCCATTTGCAAAATGGGGCATAGATATCGTCGGGCCTTTCATCGAAGGATCAGGGAAAAGACGATTTTTGATAGTAGCCACGGACTACTTCAGTAAATGGGTGGAAGCTAAAGCCTTAGCCAGGATCAGAGACGTGGATGTGTTTACTTTCATATTCCAAACATCATTTGCAGGTTCGGCATACCAGCGGAAATCGTGTCCGATAATGGTAAGCAATTACAGGGGAAAAATATAGACATGCTCTTCGATACTTTCAAAATAAGGAAGAACAAATCCACCCCCATATACCCTCAAAGCAACGGACAAGCGGAAGCCACTAACAAGACCCTCGCCCTTATCCTCAAAAAGCAATTAGACGAACATAAGGGGCGATGGTGTGAACAGCTGCACAATGTGTTATGGGCATACAGGACAACACGAAGATCTGCCACTGGGGAATCCCCGTTTCTCCTCACTTATGGAGCTGAAGCAGTCATCCCAACAGAGATCCTCATGCCAACCACAAAGACCGAAGCATGGGAGAAAAATCTCACAACAGACATGATGTTAGAGAGATTGGACGACCTGGAAGGAAGGAGGGAAGCAGCATTGCAGAAGATGGAAAATTATCAACGAAGACTAGCGAGGGAGTACAACAAAAAGGTAAAGCTTCGAAATTTTGTAGAGGGGCAGTATGTGCTAAGAACAATCCCACAGTATCAACGAGAGAAGAAATGGGGAAAGTTAGCACCTACATGGGGAGGACCTTTTATAATACACGACATTGCGGGAAACGGTTCCTACTATCTTCGCAATCTGAAAGGCGAGGTCCTCCGGCATCCTTGGAATGCTAAGTGGCTCAAACCGTACTACCCATAGGAGCAACGCAGCTTTGCATCTGCGTGAAGAATACCAGAAGAAGAAGGCAGCGTAACCGCTTTACATGTTTCTATCTCTGGACGAGGAGTAGCAGGCCTCAACCTATCAATCAAACAAGCTTGAAACCTTCAAGTAAAAAACTTATAACAATATTGGGGAAAGTAGTTAATCTACAATCTCTCAGGGCTCCCCCATCAGTGTCTATGAGTGTAAGACCAGGGGGAAGGCACCCAGCAGAAAGAGATACCCAACCAATCTTAAGGCAACGGGTCGACGGAATGGGTGTATGTAAATATTTTAACCCCATATCCTAGAACGTTGCCTCGGCCCCCACCGTCTGGGAATCCTCTGGCCCAGGGTTCGCCAGGGGGTGACAGGTCTCAAGACGATCACGAAGGTACCTCCCTTCGGTATCGCACCCAAACACTTAAAACATTCTTCTTTTGTTTTTAATGTCCTTCCTCACAATGCTTAAAATAAAAAACAAACTGATACTGCAGGTATACCAAAAGAAGGATCCATTTCATAAGGGTTGGTTACAAAGACGGCAAGGCCAATTCAAGAAAAAAACACATCAAAAACATTCTTTTACAAAATACTAGCAAAATCTAACTGAAGGCTAATGCCGTGGTTTCTACTTGGAAGATGCCGCCCCATCAGCAGGGTTGTTCCGAAGAGTTGAAGGGACGCTCCCACCAGAAGAGGGTCCGAGGAGCCAGGCAAGGAGGCAGGTACAGGACGACGCGGATAGCTCTTGACGAGGCCATGATCGGTCTTAAGGCCAAGCTCAATCTTCTCCAGCATCTTGTTTGTCTCCTCCGCCAATTGACACCGAGCCTTATGCATAATAACTGTCGTTCGCTGGTGGGTTGAGATAACAACGAGGACAGACGATTCACTTCTTTAGAAGCAGCACCAACGGCCTCCTCGCGGGATGCCACCAGACTCTTAAAATAATTAGTCTGTCCTTCCTGCTGCACTAAGGAAGATTGAGCCTTTTCAAATTTTTCATTTGCAGCGCGGAGTTGTCCCTCGAGCTCTGAAAAAGACAACACAAGGGAGTTAGCACAGAAAAGACATAATCACACTCGATGAAATGAGGTTATACCTTCGACACAAGCCGAAGCCTCTTCATACTCATTAACAACCGCGTCTCGCGCTTCGTCAAGATAGTCATATTCCTCGGATAGTTTTTATAATCTAGTTGAAGGTTGGTGAGAGTAAATTGACTTGCATCTAATTCTACCTGCTTCATCGAATCCATGTGACGAAGATGGTTGACTTCGTTGTTTATCTCTGTTACCCCTTTGTTAAGTCTGTACATGCATACTTCGAGATTTCTCTCAGACTCAGCCTGGCGGGCTATTTCAGCGCGAGACGCAGCAAGGGCTTTGCTGAGAGCCCCAACCTCGGCTCTGGCATCGTCCCTTTCTCTGGTAAGACACAACATACTCCCTAATTCCCGGAAACGGAAGGGAGCGAGCCTTTCGTAATTCCTCTTCCAGAAGATGTATTCTAGCCTCTAACAACGAAGTACGCTCACGGGATTCCCGCAGATTCTCACGTGTCCACAGCGTACCATTGAACAAAATACGGTCATGGTTATACAGATTCTGCATATCAACCATCTGAACATGCCTTGCGCGCCATCCCTCAGCCCGAGCGTCCCACTTTTTGGCTTCGCTCTTAATTTTTTCGACCAACTCTTTGATACGAGATTTTTGTCGTGCCCTTTCATTCCGAAGCCATATCAGCTCGGGGACTCCACCCACTGAAGATAGGGTGGGGAGACTCAGACAGAACAACAAAGTAGTAGAAAGGAATTACGAGGGATAAAAGATGGAGAAGAACTAAACCTGTGAAAGCTGAAACTTTGCCGCGAGTTTCTCTAACTCAGCGCGAACGGTGGCAAGCTCTGAACGAAGACCAGCCTCCGCTTCACCCAGTTTCTTTCTCTTTAAGGCTATTCTTCAGTTCTTCTATCTCCACCTCAGCCGCAGATAATGCCTTTTCCCTGTGACGAAGCTTAGCCTCCAGCTTCAAAGATTTCGCTTTAAAGAATTGATACAACACATGGTTACAATGCTCACTCCTCATCATCTACACATCAAACGGCAAACATTATTACACCGAAGGATTCGAGTGTCACGAAGAGATATGTACGAGGACTTACCTCCAAGACACGCTGCTGGGGAAAACCATATTGGTACCCATCGGCTATGGCCATCATTTCAGAAACAGAAGATGGAGGGTCCGCTACGAGGGTAGCCTCTGGAACACTCAATCTTTTCCCCCACATCTCGGCAACACGCGCCTCGGAAGATAGTTCCATCATCCGACGAGTATAAGCATCCGAATCTTTCTCGCAAGCAACGACCGGGGCAGGATGGGGAACAAACAGCAGACTCTTTTTCTTGAGCCAATCCATTATGCCATCCTCACCCTCAAACATCAGCGAGTGAGGGAAATCCTCGGAAGGTGAGTCAACCACAGACTTCCCTTTTGCTGTCATTTCCCCATCAACACAAGTCTCGCCATCACCACACACAATGTGATCATCCGTGCCCTGATTCTGAACAACAACATTTTCCTTACCAAAATCCCCGAGCACATCCCAATCATCATTGAGGGAAACAAAAGAAAAGTCTTCGGGAAAACCGAGGGCATCATCAAAGAGTTCCCTTGCGGAATATATCCTGTCAAAGGAGAAATCTTGATAAATGGTGGGGAGAGTTTCCGCAGCCTTACCCCCTCCGAAAAATTCCGGACCACCAGGGTTATCACCAGCAGGAGCAGACATTTCCGCGGTAACACTTCCCTCGGCCACCGCGGTACTATTTCCCCCCATCAACACCATCACAACCCGCACCAACCTCTTCCTCGACATCAGGAGGGGAAGTATCAGTGCGTTATTCCCCATCAGACATTTCCTCATCCTCGGCAAACTCTTCGTTCACTGGACTGGTAACTTCTTCATGAACCTCAGCCTCACCCGTCACAATGGTAGAAGACTGCTTGGGCCCAATCTTTTTCTTTTTCGACACCTGCAAACCAATACACGTTCCACAAAAAGAGTTATTTCCTCATACACAAAGTTTGATTTTCAAAAAGGAGGGGCGCGGCCAGAATCTGCAATAACCATACCTTGGTAGTAGCGGCACTCTTCGGTGGAAGTATAGCACCAGAACCCTCTTCCTCATCTCCATCAACAACGTCGAGAGCATAAGGAAAGTTCATTCCCTCGAAATTTAAACGCCAGGGACAGAAATCTCCATAACGAGCAGGAGGAGATTCACGAGGCCTGCTACTCTCAAAAGGACGCCAACCGCGCGGACCGGGAATCCAACCATACGCCCAAGGGCCAACAATTTCAATAACAGTGGCATGCCACTCATAATCATGGTCATGCTTGATCCTTTCACGAGCAGGAAAAAGTTTCCGCTGAGCCGACCCCTCGGTGCCTGGAACGTATTTCAGTTTGGCATCGCTCACCTCACTTAAGAGACGAATTTCGCCCCGAGGAGCAGCGAGGTTACGAAGACTAACACTCCACGGTTTACGGTTCCTACTATTGACATAATCCCCAAAGGAGCTGTTGAAGTTTTCAGGAGTATACCACTCCCTCTCAGCGGGATTTGGAACGTAATATGTCATCGTCGTCTCCCCCTTACTCCGCAGATAACATTCCCTCAGTGCATGGAGATAGTTCCCCGATAATTGCGACACCGAAAGACTATGAGTATTGGTGGAAGAGCTTTCGCGACCAGCCAGCACATCATAATAAAAGGAATCACCAGACTTATACAACGGCAGCATAAGACCCGCCTCGAAGGCTCCAACCGTAGTCAACAGATGAAACTCATCAAACTGATACTTCGAGATGAGCTCGTAAGTAATATCATCCTCAGGGGCATAGAAAAGAACCTCGAAGGCTTGGATCTCATGCTTTTCCTTGAAAACTTCAAGGTCAATGTGCTTAAACGTGACTTTCTTCTTGCTAACCGAAACGCTGCGTATCACAGGGACAACCTCCTCTTCTTCCGCGGGATCAGACGAACCAACAAAAGCTTCGGAAGCTTTTCTTTTGAAAGGAGGATTTTTAGATGATTCAGCTCTCGGCACAACACCTTTGGAGTTCCTCCCTTTGAAAGAAAGTACTAGAGGCGGCGGCAGAGGGTTCTGCACGGGCACTATAGAACGAAGAGGGGGAATATCGAAGGTGTCACCGCGAGGAGGTGTCTGCGTACACCTGGAGTCATCACGAGGACGAGAAGGAGCACGGATGGCAGCGTATAGAGACCCGGAAGGGAACTTCGATGGATCCGCCTTCCTAGGAGGTGAAGCCTTCGTCCCAGAAGAAGACGAAACTCTATTACCGCGGGGATCCATCTGCGACAATTTAGAGAGATCTCCCCCATGTGGAGATGTATCAGACTCTCTACGCGGAGGGGATCTCGGCAGAATGGAAGGCGGAGTTTGATAAGGAAGCCGTGGACGGTCAGACATGGCTGCGAGGAGGTACAAAAAACAAGTTAGAAGCAAACACGAGGGCATCACCAAAGATCAAAAAACCACAAAATTAACAGTTCATCTCAGCATAGCCCAGAAACCCTAAAAAAAATAAAAAAAATAAAATAATAATAATCAACCAATACAATTGAAACACTGGCCTCCTCGACTTGAGAAGAAGAACATGGGCAAACTAGCATACATGCATCGAAAGATGTTCTTCATCACGAACAAGGTACAACAGCAGCAGGAAATTTACAATCAACACAATCAACACAAAATTTAAAACAACAGAAACGAAGAAAAGAAACCTTACCACCACAAACAAAATCCCAAAAGAAGACAAATGAGAGAACAAACCAGAAACAAAGAAGAAACGAGCGTGATTAATGCTAGGGCAGAGAGAATTTAATGGTTGAAGAACAAAGGATGAAGTCTGACAGGGAGAATGAAATTAATTTTCAAGGAGAATGAAATTAATTTTTTCTCCTCTCCTTTATATACTCGAAAGAAAGAGAAGGAAGTTAATGGAGGAATGAGAAACATGCCCATTAAATGAGCAGTTAATGCACGAGTGAGAAACGTACCCAAGTATCTAGGAGAAGTTATTAGGAGAGAGGAGGAATATGTAACGTCTGTTTTCTTCAATGCTCCCACTAAACACTCAAGCCCGAAGAAAAGGGGCAAATTGTGTGTACATATTTCATCATCAAACACGTGTATGTGAGAAGACACGTGGAGAGCATGCGGACCAACTCATCAAAACATGATGACACACGCCCACAGCCAAGAAGCCCATCACGTCGACGTCGGATCTTCGCCCGAACAAATCCAAGGGCAGAAGTTAAAGGATGTACCAAAAGCACGGTGTACTGCGGAGCAACAAATAACTCCCGAAGAGTTGCTTTATCTCATCCCCAAAAGAATCCAAGATCAACGGTGAAGAGAAGGTTCACTGACATGGACGTGACAGGGGCAGAAGACACTTGTCTGACACGAGCATGCGTCTCAACTACCCGCATTAAACACTCTGAGCAGTGTACCTGTCGATCAACCCGTGGAACGAACGAGGATGACTCTGCGTGATCAAGCAATGAACGAAGACCTCTGCATGATGGACACAAAGCACAAGAAGATAAGGTTACGACGGCTCTCAGAAACGGGTCCCACACTCTAACCCAATAAATACCCCCTCTCCACCAAGAGAGAGGGGATCGAAAAAGAGAGAGAGGTTTAGAGAGAAGTCGAGAGAGAAGAATTGTTAGTGTAAGTTTACCTTTTAAAATTCGCAGACTTATGTAAACTCCAAAGTCATTCGACTACCTCTGTAATCATCAAATGCATAGTGAAAACGACAACCCCGTGGATGTAGGCCTTAGTGCTGAACCACGTAAATCCCAGTCTTATTTACATTTCAGCACTTTACATCCATTTCATACTCCACGAGTATTACTTTTACACTTTGTTTTCTTTATCTTCCTCTATGTGAACGCCTCTGGTGATGATATTAGACGAGGCAATGATAAACCCGAAGGTTTTGAGCCAAGGAATCAATACAATCGTCTCATCAATGCGAGCATGTGTATAGAATGCGAACATTGTTTGTGAACATATAGATGTCTTCGTGATTTACGTGTTCACATTCTAATCTCTTTCTCAAGTCTTTTTCGATCCAAAATATGTCAACTATATTATTGTATCAATGACAATAATTCAACGAACGGTAGATAATTCACACCCACTGTTTTACTAATTCAGTATGACTTAAAGTCAATTTAAAAGTGTTTTGAGTCACTAATTAAGAGTACTGTAGTTGGTTAGATTTATGTTTCAGACCGATGCCAACGCCTTGAAGCTATGACACAAGCATTGATTGTTTTTTGAATTTTTTTCTATATAAGTGCAAATTGAATGCAAGAAACAAAATTTTTCATATTTTTTTTACTCTCTTCGTTTCATTTTACTTAGTGTTTTAGAGATTTCTTAGTATTTTTTTCATATTCTCACCGATTTGTTCTTGCTTTAGAATCACACAATATCATTAATTTTTATTATAATTTGTACTCTAATATTTAAATCTACTCTATTTTTTTATTATGTTCCAAAATGATGGAGAATTTGGTAGTACATCCCAAGTAAATCACTACGGGATTGATAAATATTCCTGGAATCTAGAAACTAAAAACTAGGCCATTTAAATCTTAAAAAAAATTTAATATGGGTAGAATTGGGAAGATTTTATTCTCTCTATTTCTTAATCTGCGTGAAAAACTCTACAACATCACGTAAATCGGAACGGAAGGAGTATCATTTTTTATCATTTCCAATATCAATGATTGGTTCTTATCTTGTGCATGATACACAAAATAACAAAACCCTTTTAAGATTATTCAAGACTTTCTTTTGACAGTTAGCATTGCCATTTATTGAGCATTACAAAAGGAAGACTGAGTGCCACCTAAACTGTTTGTCCCAAACAGAAGACTTATGAATTTGTCTAGGTAAAGATTTTTGTTTGAATGCCTACCCAAAATTCGTTTTGAGTTAACAACGTGCTTGAAACTCAAAGTTTTTTGACTCGATATATGCTTGCATGTTTTGTCACTTCTTTGAACGAAGCGTCGATCTTGTCTCTGTCGGTGAATTTCAGCTAGCAGCAACATTTTGGCGAGGCCCCAAACCGTCAAAGTTGCGAATTTGGAAAATTGAACCGTGATCGGTCCAATCACTCGTGGATTTGATCTCTGCGGATCAGCGGATTGTACGGACCGAATACGGATTAACCGCGAATTTAATAAAAAAAAAAAAATTAATACAGACGAACAAATACAGGTAAGTCAGCCAAGTTGGTTGAAACTAAGAATATAAAACCCCAATCTAACCGGAAATATGACTTCCAGAAGCGGTAACAGTTGAAACTAAGACTCTGGCATTAATATGCTTGCAAGTCATGACGTTTTGTAATCTTGAAAATGATGTTATCATGATAACTACTAAAGATTTTTCTTTTGCTTCTGTAATTCAATAAGATAAGGTGAAATGATATTAGATGATGTTTTACCAGTAAGATAAGGTGAAATGGTCAAACTGCTCCTTCAGCTTCCATTCAATCTCGTGTTGTACAAGCTGCAAGGTTCGTGGATCTTTCTTCTTCTTTTGAACAACAGTTTTTGTCTACAGTGCATGTAACTTAGGTCCGTGGTCTCTGTCTCAGTCTCAGTCTCATCTCCTAGCGGAGGTAATTCCATATAAACCACCACCCAAATCCCACTGAACCCTACCGTCTCTTCAATAGATCCTCGGGGTTTTAACGTTGACGAATGACGACCCTAAGTGAACTTCAGGCATCAGAGTATAAAACCCGTCTACCCAAGTTGGTTGCTCCACCAGCCATGCATTCACTCTCACTACCCTACGGTGCGGATAAATCCGTGGATTTACAAAACCAACCGCAACCAAACCGCTAAATCTTGTGGATTTGAAAATTCATCTGCGACCTTCCCATAAACTCTTGCGGATTGGTTTTCACCCGTAATTTTACGGAAGGTTGCGGATGAGATCCGCGGTTCCGGATTATATGTACACCCCTAATAAATACTACTAAAGAAAGCCCATGTAATGGAAGGTGTGTAAATAGCTTTTCAGGCTAGTATGGTTGTACACTTGTACTATTTTTCTTTACTATCATTCCAAACATTTTCATGACCTTTTGCTGTGAAAATTCTCTATATAAAAACAGAGTTTTTCGAGGGTTGTGGTTAACCGGAGCTTCTGGTTGATTCTGTCCCCATCATAATATTTTTTTTGGTAATTTTATAATATTTTTAGTTCACAATATATTTTCGACCAATCACAACAAACAAACGAATTACGTAAAATAACTAAATATAATAAAATCTATACATTACCAAAAATGTTTAAAAAATCTAATACATTTAATCCTAACAATTAAGTTCACAAACAAAATAAACAAAAAAAGATTGTACAAACAAAGTTAAAATAAATTAACATCAAAAAAATATTGTAAATCACGATTTCGTCACAAAATTAAATAAATCACAAAATCATAAGAAAAATGTCCAATGTCCGATTACAACTTTTGATAATTAAACTAATCTTAATTACAATTCCAAGCTATTAGTTAATATTAAAACTAACTCTAACTGCGATTACATTTACAATTCGAAAAAAGTATGAAGTTTGATCAAAGTTTATAAATCAATATACATAGAATGCTTACTGGATCAAAACGTGCTACTCGTTCCGCAAAAAAGCGATCATAAATCCTGTTCAATAGTTCGAAATAAAACCGTCAATAAAAAAAATGGAAATCGCATAACATGATTTAAACAACACTAAAAATGAGAAACCAAAAAACCTCGATAAGCAAGTATAATCGACCAAAATGAAAATGTGTACAACATTATTTCACAAAAAAAGAAAAAAAAGGACAGTTTCCTTTATTTAACGTGTAGAAGATATTCAATAATTTTTTAGGAAAAATATCTCAAAAAAAAAGTATAGTTGTCCAAAAATAATATTAATAATTTATTTATCTTATAAGTAAATATGCTAAATATATTATGTGTGAAAAAATAATATTTTTTTCCCAAATTTTGTTATGGCCATTTAATATACAGATCAAGAAATATATAACTATGGAAATATTTATATTATTTTTAAAACAAGTATCTGCATATAATTATATATGAATATTTAAACAAATATTTATATATGTATTGATATATACATTATTTCCAAAGAAAAGTTGATTTCTTATGGCATTTTTGTGGGTTTGATAACTCTATATAAAGCATTCGTGCAAAACCAAAATTCTATGGTTTCCACGTTGCTTCTCTTTTTTATGATTATTTTGTTCCCTTTCTTGCTATTTAGATTGTTTTTAATCTGATCCACTTTTGTTTTCTGTTTTGAATGTATCCTAGATCGGAAACCTGTTATAAATGTACGTTGAAGCGGCGCATAAGCCAAAGAATTTAAAGGTATAAATTATTCCGCGAATATTTTTCTAAATTAAAAACAATAATTATCTTTTGATTAGAATGTCTAAAGGATGCATAAAATAGATTGTTTTTAATCTGATCGACTTTTCTTTTATGTTTTGAATGTATCCTCGATCGTGCATCTGTTATAAATGTATGTTGGAGCGGCGCATAAGTCAAAGAACTTAAAGGTATAAATCATTCCGCGAATATTTCTATAAATGAAAAACAATAATTATTTTTTGATTAGTATGTCTAAAGGTTGCATAAAAGCTTATTAATGTATATTCATATTGTCACTGCTTCATGCTTTTTGCTAGATCAAAAACTTAAGGTTTGTTTAATCTCAAAACAGATCATGTTCAATAATTGTTCTTCTTCTTTTTCTTTTTTTTACATTTTTAGAATGTTTTTTCGTTGCTGGTCGACTAATCAACAATTTTACGATTATTAAGATTTGTTTAATCTCAACACAGATCACGTTCAATAATTATTCTTTTTTTTTTCTTTTTCGTTTTTAGTATGTTTTTTTGTTGTTGGTAATAAAAGAGATTTTTGCACGGATTTTATGATTATTAAGGTAACAAAAGAGATCTTTGCACGGATTGATGGTATGGATCAATAGAATTGTTGTGCTACTACACGGTCTCACTAGTTTGGGTGGTGACAGATCTGTCTTCTTATCGGTCCAAATAATTTTTAGCATGCTTTCTTTTTTTGTTTTCTCGTGAGGTTTGGCATGTTCCTCTCATTTTGTTTGTTTTTCCTTTTATTAATCAAATCTCCACGCGAGTTTTTCCAAGAAAAAAAAGATCAATAAAATTGTTGGCGCACTCTCTTAGTTGTATGGAGATCATGTCTAACGAAAAATGTGTCTCTTGGTTGTAAGACTGGCATTAATGAAAAAAATTGTTGAAATAGCACTAGCTGCGAAAAGGCACTGAACTTAGTGGTAAGGGTGCACAAGGTACGGGACGGTACGGGTTTTTGCCTAGCTCAGTACTTGTACCTCCCTATGACCGGTACATGTACCTTTTAACTGTACCTGTACCCGTGCATTACGGGACGGTACGGTACCTGTACCTGTTTAACTCGGTACGATACGGTACGGGACCGATTCTTTACCTGCATCATATCTGCATATGTAAAAAAGAAAAAAAAATCAAAAAAAACAACAAAACAATCTTTGGACTGAAGTTCTGACGGAGATACCAATTACTTCTGATAAAGGTTTATATCCTGTTCATCCAATTCCGGGAACAAACAATATATTTCTAACCCCGAACTCTGATATACCTTCCACTGGTTGTTATTCGTACAATTGGATTACAAAGGATAAGAATCATATTGAAATGAAAGGGCTTCCGTCCTCAGTTCCATGTTTTTCATCTAGTTCAAGGAACGCAATCTATTTCGAGAGCCTCTTGCCCGTTCAGAATCATGGAATCAAAGGTATTGACTTCTACAGTTCTACTTTAACAATGGATTATTATTAGTGAACTACAAACACACTCTCAGATGACTATAACCATTATACTTGACCCTTGCCCTGAAGAACTTAATTAAAATGGGGAAGTTCACTATGCGGTTCTTCTTACTTCTTAGTCCATATTCATTTTCCAACATTAACTCAATAAACGATGTCTCTATACTATTCCTCATCTGTGTACAGATGGTTCTCTAATGTCATATATAAATGATACCATTTACAATTATCCTGTCACCAACTCAACGGCTGGGATTTAACCCTAATATCAACGGCTAGAGATCCTCGGTATTATGGGACGAGACGGGAAGGGAATAGACTAGAACCGTTACTTGTACCTACTTTAGGCACGATATCAGCTTTTGGTACTTGTACCTATCCCGTCTGATTACGGTTCCGGTACGGTTTCATGGGACGGGACGGTTCCTGTGCAACTCTACTTAGTGGTGTATCCAACCCAACTGTCAAGGCCTTAGCCAAAATATGTACTGAAACAGTAAAATTCTTTTTGGTTAAGTTTTGAAGCTTTCAAATACTGAAACGGTGATACCTTTTTTTACCGTACATAGGGGGATTAACGATTTTTTTTGGTAGAGTAATAATATTGTGATACCCAATAATTAGAATTTTGTCCTTTGGTGCGCAACGACGAACTTTTTTCTAAAACCCCAAATACATTCCTGCAAGCAATGCTAACCGCACTTTGTATACCGAATAATGAGATTCCACAAAATATAAGACCAATAGCCAGAAAAATTAAAAAATCTTTAATATTCCTTACGAGTATATTTTTTCTTTAAGATCAACATAATGGAGGAAAAAAATGAAATCGATAAGTACTATCATTTATTTTCTTCTACGCATGATCCTTATCTGCATCGTATCAAATACCATATAATTGTACGCAATGTAGTTCAATCTAAAACAAATATTATAATAATTTAAGGTGTGTACGAGTGTTTGAGGCTCTCATACATGCGAAGGAGCAATATTAGACTATAGTGCGGTTGCTGCTAGATATGTCACATATATTGTGTAGCTGGACGTTTTGAAGAATACATAAAGATAATTGTGGTAGTAGAATGCAAGCTTCTTATCCTCTAAACAAATTTTGATATAATCACTAGGCTTATTCCTATACATGTAAAACCATTATATTTGTTTTATATATGCACTCATTATGGGTATGCCAAATTTCCAAACATATATGCTTATATGTCCAATATAACATATATACAAACATATGCTATAGAGTCGGGTGATAGAGACTCCATCGCTCGATGGTCTTTCCATCTCCGAATAATTTTATATATATGATATATAATTTCTCTTTCTCTCCTACTTTTTAATTATTCTAATATACTTTTATATTTAAAGGGTCCCACTAAATATGTTATAATACTAAATTTTTTATAAATACCCCACCACACAAACATAAATGATGACACGTCGCATAAAGTAAGAAATTTTTTGGAAAACAGTTTTATTACCTAACTGCTTTTCTTTTTTCTTTTTATAACTTCCTACTTTTTCTTAAAAAGTGAAACAGTTAAGGGGATTTAGAGGGGGCAAGTTTTTTAGTTAAATAGGTGTCAGAAAATGAAGAGGAGGCGCATACAAAATGGATGTGGCCCGACCACATCGTAGCCGGGGCGATGTTTTTTCCTTCTTAAACTGCTTAGGACAATTAAATCATGTATGTAGAAAACAGTTCATGTAATGTAGCATCGAAAATCTCTGTAAAAAGGTATCGGGAATTAGATATCCTAATAATTACTACCTTCATACCGATATTTTTCAAGAAATACAATGATACATTTACATAATATTGTGAAGGAGAACAACCTAGAATATTTTTTGGCATTATTTAATGATTTGAGGATAATAAATACTTTCTTTTTCTATTTGTTGTTTTTTTTTGTTTCAACATGGGAACCAAGACAAAGAGAAAATGAAGAATATTTATGTCAAAGATAGCGATCGTTCCTAATAGGGACAACGAAGAGGTGGAAAAGTGTTAGCCAAGAAAAAGAGGATGTCAAAGAATGCTAAAAGAATTTCATTTTCAATGCATTGTCTCCCGCAAAATTCATATATGTTTTAGACTTTTTTGTTTTATTTTCTTGGGCACCAACTTAAATATTAGCTTATTGCTTTTTACCATTTTTCTTTTTATAATTCCACAAGCAAGAAATAAACTCGTGCATCGCACGAGTGATAAACTAGTAATATTAACATAGACCAGAGTGCTAACGTGGCTCAAGTTGCTAGAAACTTGAATCGCCGAAATAGAGCTAGCTGCAGTATTAACAATAACGGGATTCCTCCTCTCGTAGAAAAATTAAAAATTAACATTGATGCTTCTGTTTTGTCTAATCAATTTAATGCTGGTATCGCTCTAATCATAAGATATTTTACAGGGAGGATGGTGGAAGCGTGGACTCTAGTATAAATAGTTAGAGATGTTGCTCAAGCTGAAGCGATGACTGCTCTAAAAGCTCTCCAGTTGATCATCCAGTTGCAGTTGCAGAATGTCATTGTGGAAGGAGACAACAAAGAAGTCATGAAAAGTATAAGTGGAGATCATATGACAACCATATGGAGGATGCTAATGTTATCAGAGAGTGTCAACATTTAGTTAAGTGTTTAGGTAATGTTCAAGTGTGTTTTAGGGGAAGGAAATGTAACCAAGTAGCTGATCTACTTGCTAAGTAGGTTAGAAATTACAACTGCACTAGAAAATGGAGTTCTGAACTCCCTGTGTGTGTCTGGTCTGGATATGGAAAGAATGTCCTATAATGTTTAACTTAGCTGGCATGGAGCCTTAATGAAATTCTCTTTAGCTTTTCTTTCAAAAAAAATAAAAAAATAATAATAAATAAAAAAGAACAACCAAAAAATAGGTGACCTTAGAGCAAGGGTTATGGGTAGTTTCACTCTTTCAAATGAAAGAGCGCACTACCAATTTTAGCAAATTAGGCTCTCCTATGGATAGGTTTCAACCCACTTTTTCCCCAAATCCTTCCACACACTCGTTCAGTCGAACGAGTAATTGTGAGTTTCACACTAGACGGGGAACTATCCCCGTCAGGAAAAAGAAACTTTTAGTACAAAACGGGGGACAGTCCCCCGTTAAAAACTTTTTTTTTTTGACGGGGGACTATACCCCGTCTATGCAGCCTTTTCTGTAGGTTTTTTTGTTTGACGGGGGATTGTCCCCCGTCTAAGAAGATTTTTTTTTTATTTTGGATGAGGGACAATTCCCCCGTCTGGTCCAAAATCCATGTTTTTTTAACTAAACGGGAGATAGTGTCTTTTTTTGTATTTGCCCATAATAGCTTCACTCGTTCATATGGGCGAGTAGTTTTTCATATGAAAGAGTTAGTCTCCATATGGAGACTACCCATAGCCTTTGCTCTTACATTCACACACCACAAAGCTTATGAAAAATTGAGGAGAGATCCTACCTAATAGCTTGTTTCGAACTACTTAAAAAATTATTTTCGATTTTAAACAAAAAAAACACAAAAATTAGTTTGGGTACATAATCTTAAATTGAATTTTGGTAATAAAAAGTTAGTCTTTTGTGAAGAAAGTTGTTTTAGTTTCTAATTTCTTAGATTGATTTAGACTTATGGTATTCAAACATGTTCTGAAATATGTTTGGACACCATTTAAAAAGCTAATATTCGACTTCTATAAGCAAATACACAGAAATTCGTGTTGACAACATAATTTCAAAATGATTTCTGGAAGTAAAATGGTTAATTTTTGTCAAGTAAGAGCAACTCCAATGGGACTACCAAATTTGATAATTTTCTTTTCCACGTGGATGGACAAACTAAACTTTAGGCCGTGGTGAACAACAAACAAATAGGAAAATTAATCTAGGGTATCAGATCATATTGAGACTACCAGCTCAAGTTGATCCGTTCGTCTCAATTTAATCCGATCGTGTCAGGTTTATTGGTGCGACTCAACCTGAGACATGATGCGCAAAACTTTTTATTTGGGGTTTTTTTCTTAATGGTTTACCAATTCCACTGAAGGTGTAAAATATGCAAATATTTTTGTTTGCCCATCCCTTTAGATTTTCTCTAAATTGTACATGTAAGACATGCCCTAACCAACTAAACAGACATTAGGATCATGAGTAAAGTCCTTCTATTGGTTTCAATAGCCCTTACATGAGGTTTCGGCAACTGGAATGTAAGGTAAATGTGTGCACATATTTCATCGTCAAACACGTGTATATAGGAACATACGTGGAGAGCATGCGGACAAAGTCATCAAAGCATGATGACATGTGCCCACAACCAAGATGCCCATCCCGCCGACGTTGGATCGTTGCCCGAACAAATCTAAGGGCATAAGTTAAAGGATGTTCCGGTAACACGCTGTACTGCGGAGCACCAAATAACTCCCAAAGAGTTACTTTATCTCATCCACAAAAGAAGCCAAGATCAACGATGGAGAGAAGATGTACTGACATAGACGCGACAGAGGCAGAGAACACTTGCCTGACACGAGCAGGCGCCTCAACTACCCGCATTAAACACTCTGAGCAGCATACATGTCGATCAACCCGTGGAACGAACGAGGATGACTCTGCGTGATGAAGTCAAGAACGAAGACCCCTGCGTGATGGACGCAAAACACAAGAAGATAAGGTTCCAACGGCCTTCAGAGTTGGGTCCCACACTCTAACCCTATAAATACCCCCTCTCCACCAAGAGTAAGGGGATCTGAAAAACTGGGGAAGGAGAGAGAGAAAATATTGTAAGTGTAAGTTAGTCCTTTAAAATAGATAGACCTATGTAAACTAAAAAGTCACTCGACTATCTTTGTAACCATCAAGTACATAGTGAAACAACAACCCCGTGGATGTAGGCCTTAGTGCTGAACCACGTAAATCCCGGTCTCATTTACACTTCAGCACTTTATTTTTGTCTAACGACTGCAAACTCGGCGCGAACGACTGCAAGCTCTGAACGAAGACCATCCTCCGCTTCACCCATCTTTTCTTTCTCTTTGAGGTTTTTCTTCAGCTCTTCAATTTCCACCTCAGCCGCAGATAATTCCTTTTCTCTGTGACGAAGCTTAGCCTCGAGCTTCAGAGATTTCGCTTTGAAGAACTGATACAACACGTGGTTACAATGCTCACTCCTCATCATCTACACATCAAGACGACAAACATTATTTTACCGAAGAATTCGATCGTCACGAAGAAATATGTACGAAAATTTACCTCCAAGACACGCTGATGAGGAAAGCCATATTGCTACCCGTCGGCTATGGCCATCATATCCGCAACGGAAGAAGGAGGCTCAGACACAAGGGTAGCTTCGGGAACACTCAAATTTCTTCCCCAGGCCTCAGATACCCGCGCCTTGGAAGACATTTCCATCATACAACGGATATACGCATCAGAATCCTTTTCACCAGTAATAACCGGGGCGGGATGAGGGACAAATAGCAGATCCTTTTTCTTGAGCCAATCCATTATGGCGTCCTCACCCTCAGATGTCGGCGAATGAGGAAGATCCGCGGCAGGCGAATCAATCACCGACTTCCCCTTTTCTGATACGGCCCCTTCAGCACAAATGTCGGCACCAACATGCGCACCATGCTCCTCCGCGCCACCATCCTGAACAGTAGCGTCTTCGTTATCAGCAACCCCGAGCACATCCCAGTCGTCATTGGGGAAAAGTAGAGAGAAGTCCTCAGGAAAATCGATGGCATCGTTGAAGAACTCCCCTGTGGAATACATCCGGTCAAAAGAAAACTCTTGAGAAAGGGTGGGGAGAGTATCCGCGGCATCACCAGCAGGGAAAGAAATATCACCATTAACACCGCCATCAGCTACCACAGCGTTGTTTCTCCCTTCATCACCATCATGACCCGCACGGACCTCTTCTTCGACATTGAGAGGGGAAGTATCAGTACGTTCCTCCCCATCTGTAATCTCCTCATCCTCAGCAAACTCTTCGTTCACCGGACTAGTAACTTCTTCATGAGCCTCAGCCTCACCCATCACAATGGTAGAAGACTGCTTCGACTTAATCTTTTTCTTCTTCGACACCTGAACCAACACCACAAAAAGAGTTATTTTTCCCCGAACAGTTGAATTTCTAAAGAAGGAAAAGCGCAGCTAGAAACCGCATACCTGGGCAGTCGAGGCACTCCTCGGTGGAAGTATAGCACCAGAACCTTCCTCCTCGTCTCCCTCAACGACGTCAAGGGCATAAGGAAAATTCATACCTGAGAAGTTTAAACGCCAGGGACAGAAATCTCCATAACGAGCAGGAGGAGATTCACGTGGCCTGCTACTCTCAGTAGGACGCCAACCGCGTGGACCGGGAATCCAACCGTACGCCCAAGGACCAACAACTTCGATAACGGTAGCGTGCCACTCGTAGTCATGGTCGCGCTTGATCCTCTCGCGTGCCGAAAAAGTTTCCGCTGACTAGACCCTTCCGTGCCGGGAACATACTTCAGCTTGGCATCGCTGACCTCATTTAACAGACGAATTTCGCCCCGAGGAGCAGCAAGATTCGAAGGCTAACACTCCACGGCTTACGGTTCCTACTATTGACGTAATCACCGAAGGAGTTATTGAAATTCTCAGGAGTATACCATTCCTTCTCCGCGGGATTGGGAACGTAACAAGTCATTGTCGTCTCTCCCTTACTCCGCAGATAGCACTCCCTCAGTGCACGAGATAATTCCCCGATAGTTGCGATACAGAACGGCTGTGAGTATTGGTGGAAGAGCCTTCACGACTAGCAAGCACATCATAGTAGAAGGAATCACCTGACTTGTATAACGGCAGCATAAGACCAGCTTCGAACGCTCCAACCGTAGTCAACAAATGAAATTCATCGAACTCATACCTTGAGATAAGCTCATAAGTAATATCATCCTCAGGGGCATAGAAACGAACCTCGAAGGCTGAAGCTCATGCTTTTCCTTGAATATTTCGAGATCAATATGCTTGAACGTTACTTTTTTCTTGCTGACCGAAACGCTGCGTATCAATGGGGCAGCCTCATCCTCCTCGGGGGACCGGATGAACCAATGAAAGCCTCGGAAGCCTTTCTCTTCAAAGAAGGATTTTTTGAAGACTCAGCCCTCGGAACACCACCTTTGGTATTCTTCCCTTTAAAAGAACTTATAGGAGGGGCGGCAGATGACGCTCGGGCTCTACAGAACGTAGAGGAGGAACATCAAAAGCGACAACACGAGTCGGTGGCTGCGTACTCCTAACATCATCACACAGGACGAGACACCGCGCGATCGACAACTCTTCGAGACCCGAAGGATTTGTCGAAGGAACCTCTTCCCTAGAAGATGAGGCCTTCGCCCCAGAAGAAACTCGATTTCTACGAACATCATCTTGAGACTCTCTACGCGGAGGAGATCTCGATAGACCAGAACCAGGAGTCTGATAAGGAAGCCGCGGACGGTCAGACATGGCTGCGAAAAGATTAATCATAAACAAGTCAAAACAAACACAAGGACATCATAAGATCAAAAAATCCACATAAATAGCAATCCACACACGATAACGCAGAAACCCTAAAATTAGCATACATGCTCGAAACTCCCTAAATCACTACCCTGAAAGGCTCAAGCAAAACAATGGCCTCCTTGATTTAAGACGAAGAACAGGGGCAAACTAGCATGCAAGCATTAAAAGAAGTTCTTCATCACAAACAAGGGACAACAGTAGCAGAAAATTTACAAATCAACATAGCGTAAAACAGTGGAAACAAAGAAAAGAAAAAACTTACCAGCAAAAACAGCAGCAGAAAGAACAAATCAGAAATAAAGAGGAGGCAAGTGTGATTAATGCTAAGGCGGAGAGAATTTAAGGACTAAAGAATGAAGACTGACAGAGAATTTAAATGAAGACTGACAGAGAATTTAAGGGCTGAAGAACAAGGAATGAAGAGCAAGGAATGAAGACGGAGAGAATGAAATTAATTTTCTCTCTTCCTTAATATACTCGAAAGAAAGAGGAGGAAGTTAAGAGAGGAATGGTAAACGTGCCCATTAAATGAGCAATTAATGCACGAATAAAGAAACATGCCCAAGTATCTAGGAGAAGTTATTAGGAGAGAGGAAGAATATGTAACGACTATTTTCTTCAATGCTCCCGCTAAACACTCAAGCCCGAAGAAAAGGGGAAAATTGTGTGCACATATTTCATCGTCAAACACGTGTATATAGGAACATACGTGGAGAGCATGCGGACAAAGTCATCAAAGCATGATGACATGTGCCCACAACCAAGATGCCCATCCCGCCGACGTTGGATCGTTGCCCGAACAAATCTAAGGGCAGAAGTTAAAGGATGTTCCGGTAACACGCTGTACTGCGGAGCACCAAATAACTCCCAAAGAGTTACTTTATCTCATCCACAAAAGAAGCCAAGATCAACGATGGAGAGAAGATGTACTGACATAGACGCAATAGAGGCAGAGAACACTTGCCTGACACGAGCAGGCGCCTCAACTACCCGCATTAAACACTCTGAGCAGCATACGTGTCGATCAACCCGTGGAACGAACGAGGATGAATCTGCGTGATGAAGTCACGAACAAAGACCCCTGCGTGATGGACGCAAAACACAAGAAGATAAGGTTCCAACGGCCTTCAGAGATGGGTCCCACACTCTAACCCAATAAATACCCCCTCTCCACCAAGAGTAAGGGAATCGGAAAAACTGGGGAAGGAGAGAGAGAAAAGATTGTAAGTGTAAGTTAGTCCTTTACAATAGATAGACCTATGTAAACTAAAAATTCACTCGACTATCTTTGTAACCATCAAGTACATAGTGAAACAACAACCCCGTGGATGTAGGCCTTAGTGCTGAACCACGTAAATCCCGGTCTCATTTACACTTCAGCACTTTATTTTTGTCTAACGCTTCATGAGTTTTACTTTTATGCTTCGTTTTCTTTATCTCCCCTTGCGTAAACGCCACTCGCAGTATTCTTAGATGAGGCTATGATAAACCCGAAGATTTTGAGCCAAGGAATCAATGCCATTGTATTAACAGCACGAGTTGGTACCTAGAGTTTGAATATTGTTTGTGAACAAATAGATGCCTACGTGATTTACGTGTTCACGGTAAAAATATTTTTTCAATTTAGGATCGTCGTACTTAATAAATTTTTGTCAAAATTAACTAATAATGAAAAAGATATCAAAAGATGGGTAAGGTACACCTACACACCACATACCTTCTGAAACACTGAAGATAAATCCAAACATTAATAGTGTGTTTGGCGTGCCATTTAATAAGTTGATAAAGGTATTTGTGAATATCCATTCAATTTCCACATCAGAATTCCTCAAAGACACTATCCGATGGTCTTTAGCAAATTTAGGGAATTCCTCCTCGAAGTCTACATGTAAAGCTCTTTCGCAGGATCGATGTGCCGCAAATCCTCAAGAACATTAGCAATGGCTTCGTCTGTGGCATATGGATATCCTTCAAATATATAAGAAAATTTATCTGGAAATGCCTTCATCATATTTTGCCTCTGAAATCCTTTTTAGTTAGATTCAATATTGTGTCTGATGATTTTTGTCCCCTTTATGGTAACATGACATAAACTTTTAAGCATTTTTTTTTCACTGCCCTTTTGCAAGGGCATTTTGGTTTGCTATATTCCCCCAAGTCTTTAGCATTGTCTTTTCACACTCTTACAGATCGGATATTTAGTTGGTTTAAGACTAAACAAAATACATGCATGCTAGAATCTCAAAAACAATCTATTGTTATTCTTTGGCAGATCTGGAGAGCAAGGTGTAAAGCAAATTTCGAGAATCTGAAACAAAACCCAAATGATTATTCCCCGGCCGTGTTCAAGTTCATCTGCATAATCTTAATCAAACATAGAATTTATATAAAAGTTCAAGTAAGCCTTTTAATTCTATTGCTAGTGCTACTATGACGCATAATCTTACACTTTCCTTTGTTTCTTGATGACTTCTTTGGGGAAAATTCCTTTATTTTTGCAGGTTGTGGAATCATCTATATTGGACCCAATGGCTTCTTCGCAATAGCCAAATACTGGACCACAACTGCTAACTCAGCAATAGAAGCTGAAGCTAAAGTTTTATTATCTGCTATTGAATGACTAAGCAACTTCAGTTGGAACATATCATCTTCATCTCAGATAACCTGTCCCTTTCTCAAGCTGTTAAACACTTATACTATAAACTAGAAAAAAAAAACTTTTGTAAATGGCTGTAAAATCGGCTTTCAACGGTTCGTAAATGTTTTTGAAAGTATGTAAGTAGGAAGTTTAACGGAGCACCTGACTCTTTATCAGACCGGTGCCAACACCTTAAAGACAAGCATTGGAATCTTTCTTTGATTAATTTTAAGATTATTTAAGTCTTTCTCTTTTTAAGTAGAGTAGTTGATAGTTAGCATTGCCATTGAGCAAACAGAAATGCGTCTATATAGGGACGGAGCCAAGAATTGTGAGATGGGGTTGCAAAATTTTGCTACGGGTGCTAAAAATATTTTAGGGAGTGAAAAAAAGCAAATAAAAAAAGCTTATCCATGTAAAAATGTTTCTAATTGAGCCTAAAATAAGCTTTGGAACCAGCTGGGTAGAGGGTTCAAATGCACATCCTTACACTGGACTGGTTCCGCCCCTGTGCCTGTAAATGAGAGACTGAATGCCACCAAAATTACATGGCTGCTAATTAACAGGAAAAACAATTTACTTGGGTTAATACTATTCCAAGGGACAAAGGATGTTTTGTTTTATATGAAAATTAATACACCCCTAAATAAATTAGTATCCTCATTAGTAATCTTGAAAAATTGTTTGTCCCCAAAGATGATTGAAAGTGTCTTAAGGTTAAGATTCTTGACCAAGCAGAAATGTGTCTATAAATGAAAGATTGGATGCCACCAGAACTGCATATGGTTGCAATCAGGGGAAGGTTTGAGGATGGCTCCAAAAAAATAAGCAATTTTTGTGTTATTGGAGTTCGTTACGCCCCTAAATAAATGGGTATGACTTATCAAGTAAGAGATACCCCACATGGCATGGCAGAACGATTTTTATTCCATACCTTATAGGAATTGGTCTTATGAAGAGTTTAAGATTCGGCAGGAGGTCCAACCAAATCCCACCACAACATCCAATAAAGAAGGGTCGTGACTCATGTTTCTAAGAAGAAGATGAACAATCAGATTAAATGGTTGGATTTTAATTCCGGATTTACCATCATCTCTCCCTTATACATAAAATTATTTAGGATATTTTTATTGTTTATCGTTCTTTTCTTCACGATTTACTTGTAATTGATATCCTTATATGTATTAGGGTTTTGATTGTTTTATATTTTGATGTTTTTGTCATTCTTGTAAGCAAACATGTAATCACGATTTTGATTTGAATGAATTGAAATATGTTGATTGTGCAAAAAAAAAAAAAAAGAAGAAGAAGAAGATGATGAACAAAATAGTTTTTCACTCTAGGGTCGTTGTACCTTATAAACATTTTTGTCAAAATCCACAATGAACAATAAAAAAAAAATCAAAAGACCGGTGACGTCCACCCGCACACCACATACCTGTGACAATACCCAAGATAAATCCAAACACTAATGACGTGTTTGGGATACCACTTAAGAAGTTGCTTGTTGGAAGTAAAAATGTCAGATGTTAGTTTAAACACACGAAAGCGAAAAAAACAACTATGTTATGAAACAAATTTTTTTTTGCTTCTAATTCAGATTGACTTTTACTTTTGGTGTCCAAACATCTTTTAAAGCTTGTTTGGATACCACTTATAAAATTAATTTCCGATTTTTATAAAACAAATATGTCATATTTTCAGTTTTCAGAAGCAAAAATAAGAGAAAGTTGTCTAGGCATGTAATTTGAAAATTACTTTTAGAATCGAAAAAAACCTTTTTTATGAAGCAAGTTGTTTTTGCTCTTAAATTCTGACTTACCGAAAAGAAGCACTCGTAGAATCCAAAACGCTCCTTAAAAGAAATTTTCACCCGATAAAAGTGAAAAGAAAAAAAAGTACAAACAAAAACATAAAAGCTTAATTCCAGGTGTCACCTGAAGAATGTCTGCACATTTTTTATTACAAAAATAAAATAAAAAAAGAATCTCTTCCTAAAATCAAACAAATCCAATCCAAAGAAAAAGACCTTAACTCGTCCTCAACAAGCAAAGACCCCCTCCCCCCAATACGACCCTTCGTGGCCCCTTCCACCTTCACATGCTAACTCGTGCCCTAAAAAAAACCCAAACCGCGTTATCTTCCTCGCTTACACCGACACGCCTCCTCTTTTCCCATCTTCCCATGAATCATCTAAACCGCGTTCCCATTTACCAAAATCCTCATATATATACTCTCAAGACTCCATTTCTCATTTCACACTTCATAAATTCATCCTTCTGCACACAACAAAGAAAATTAGTAAAGACAATTCCATCAATTGAATCAAAAATTTACAGTACCCAGATCCTCAAAAAGTCATAAAACAACAGCAAAACAGAGTAAAAAGTCACCTAACTAGTCCCACTTTGAAAAAAAAAGTCTACTACTTGATGATAATTCCAACACCTCCTGATATATTTGCCGAGGATTGTTCATTCATTTACAGTTTACTTGAAGAAACCATGAAAGAACCCACCTCCACCACCACCACCACCACCACCGCCACCAAGAGGAGAAGACAAGAAGAAGAAGAGGGAAACAATATGAAGAAGAGGACTACTACTACTGCTGCTGCAGCTCCAAAGAAGAAACAGAAAAAAGAGGCACTAAAAGAATTAGTTACAAGTTTTTTATTATTAGAACAAGAAGAACAACAAGAAAAGTTATTAGAATCATCAGATGAAATCCAACAACTTATTGAGACAAATCATAGACAGAAAAAACAAACCATGATTGATTATTACAATGATTTACAGGATGATTACACTGATTTAGAACAGCAATCTGATCAATTTTACATACAACAGTCAAGATTATCCACTGCTAATAAAATAGCAGCTGCTTCTGCTATTAGTACTGCTGCTGCTAATAAAGGGTTATCTGCAAAAGAAGGTAAAGTTCAAAGTGGGGGGAATCAGAGGAGATTATGGGTTAAAGATAGATCAACAGCTTGGTGGGATCAATGTAGTCATCCGGATTACCCAGAGGCGGATTTCCGTAAAGAGTTTCGGATGTCGAAAGAGACTTTTAATTTGATTTGTGATGAATTGAGTAAAGATGTGGTGAAAGTTGATACAATGCTTAGACAGGCGATACCTGTTCGACAAAGGGTCGCTGTGTGTATATGGAGATTGGCTACCGGTGCGCCGCTCAGGCACGTTTCGGAACGGTTTGGGTTGGGGATATCGACTTGTCATAAGCTTGTTCTCGAGGTGTGTTTGGCGATTAAGACTGTGTTGATGCCTAAGTTCTTACAGTGGCCTGATGAGGAGAAATTGAAGAACATTGAGAAGGAATTTGAGTCGGTTTCGAGGATACCGAATGTGGTTGGATCAATGTATACGACGCATATACCGATTATTGCGCCGAAGATTAGTGTTTCGGCTTATTTCAATAAGAGGCATACTGAGAGGAATCAGAAGACTTCGTATTCGATTACGGTGCAAGGGGTTGTTGATCCGAAAGGGGTGTTTACCGATGTTTGTATTGGTTGGCCTGGTTCGATGCCCGATGACCAAGTGTTGGAGAAATCGGCTTTGTACCAGAGAGCTAATGGTGGTCAATTGAAAGGTTCTTGGATTGTTGGAAGCAGTGGGTATCCGTTAATGGATTGGGTGTTGGTTCCTTACACTCAACATAATCTTACATGGACTCAACACGCTTTTAATGAGAAGATCGGCGACATTCAACGTGTTGGTGAAAGTGCTTTTGCTAGGTTGAAAGGTAGATGGGGTTGTTTGCAGAAGAGAACAGAAATGAAGCTTCAAGATTTGCCTGTTGTTCTCGGAGCTTGTTGTGTTCTGCATAATATCTGCGAGATGAGGAATGAAGAAATGGATCCTGATGTGAAGTTTGAGTTGTTCGACGATGAAATGATACCGGAAAATAGTTTGAGATCTATGAGTTCGATAAAAACTAGAGACAACATTGCTCATAATTTGTTGCATCATGGTCTTGCAGGCACTAGTTTCTTGTAGTTTTAGATTTAGTTGCTTGCTGCAAGTCTTTTTTTGTTTCGAAATTAGGATAGGCCACTCCAAGAACCAAAATGGGGATTGTTTTGTTTTATGTTTTTGTATAAGTTTGATCTTTTGCTCTATACATTGACTCTAAAATCCAGTTTGTTCCATATGTACCTGAAAGTACTAATTATATGAACAGATGATCATCATTTTTTCAACTCTAGTGTTCTTTAAATGTTGTCTTCCAAATTGGTGTTCGTCCTGCAATTACCTTTAGAAGAATTGAATTCATGTCTGCCTTATATTTGTTCCTGTAAAGAATTTGATGTTAATAAGTTTCACTGGTAACATCACCCAATAACTTTACCATTGCACTGCAGTGATATCGGGTTGTTCCTGTTTTGCTTGTAAGGCTAATTTTTGTTCTCTTCTGTTTGGCTTACCTTCATTGACAATTTCACCGTCTGTTGTGGATCAGAGATTTTCTGAGGTCAGTTTCAAAGAAAGCATGGGAAATGCTTAAGAAGAATATTAAATCTGAATGAATTAGTAATAATTGGGACTTAATCCATGGAGCCTAAAGAATGTCGGCCTATATTTGGGTGATTCTAAACAAACCCAGAAATCAGACCACACAAAAACCGAATTTCGACGTGAAAAAAGCTGAGTTCGACGTCAGAGATTACAACACCAAACAATCTATCTGATTTGAAATGGCTCTGATGGTAGATACTTCACCGCCGATTAGTGTTCATCCCTTTGTTCGCCAGGAGATTCCTGACTGAGTGCTGGGGGCAGTTTAGAAGGGAATTGTGCGAACTGAATGTTCAAGGTTTGAGCCTCTGGGTTCTTGATATCAAACCTATAACCTGCACAAACACACAACTCTTATTACCATTGATTCTAAATTTATTATAGAAAAAGTAAATTATTAGCAACACAATACAAGTGACAGGAATAGAATCCGTCAGATGCAGCATAAACATTCATATTGATGAACATTTAAATGGTGGGTCTCTTTGGGTGCTGCACAAGCAGTGTAGTACAGTCAACAAATTGAAGTTTCAGTGACCACATAATCATGACGAGCTTGGAGAGTACATCAACCATAATATCAGTGTCTCAAATGTATGAAACAGAAGGGTTTCAGTGCACATTAAAGTTAGCTAATCTGCAAAATTCTTGAACAATGTGTTCGTACTATACAAACCTTGAAGAGCGTCCATAGCAGTCAAAGCACATTTTGCATCACTAAAACTCAACAAAACACAGGACCATAGCCTTATCTCCAGACTGCAGTTCAACAGGTTCACAGGTATGAGAATAAAGTTAGGAGAAAGAGAGCTAAAGAACAGAAAAACATGTGAACAACTTACTCAAAACGTTTATCACTAGCATATGATAGATAACAAGTAAAACTTCGAGGTCACCTTTGAAGGAAAGGCTTATAAACAAATAGACTGCGACATACTGGTTTCTGAACAGTTTATTGCTTTGTGGGTTTAGAAAAATTACCTAAGAATGTGCAGTTTAATGCCTCGGAGAACTACCTTTCATGATTGATTCCACAAAAATGTGATTTCCAGTAATCTTTATATTTAAAGACACTGGGTTTCCAAGAACACGAGTTCCCTACTAATTTCTAGTGTAATGCATGCCTTATATAAAGAAATGGCATGGATATATTGTGTTCAGCTCCTACAGTAAGAAAATATTACGACATCCATACACCCATTTGATAACTTAACTGATGTTTTGCTTATTCGAACCGAATTTTATGATATATGATTACCACATAAAGACACAGAAACAATGCAGGCGAGAAGAAGAATACCTAATGAAAAAGAGAGACATAATAGAATCAAAAGATGGTCACAGCCAAAAAAAAAACAACAAAATAAACCAAAGAAGAAAACAAGACCCATATAAAACTAAAGTAATCAAGGTCCGGCCATTCTAATCTATCCGAGAAAGGAGGCACAGAGTCATATTCTTCCATTGCTGACCGAGCACCTTTCTTTGCAAGCTTATCGACTGAAAAATTCACCCCAGGAAAATTATGTACATAGCTTAGCTTATCAAAATTTCTAGAGACAATTTACCATTATAGAGGAAATTAACCATCTAGCCATGACAAACCAAGGAACATTACCAGTTTGATAAAGCTATAATCACCGCTAATCTGAATTTACTTGAAGAAGCTTATTGCCTTACTCACATCCCACTCCACTGCCATAATAACTGCAAAGACCTCCGCAACTTAGTCGCAGATCCTAATCCCCTGCAACTGCCTTTAAGACCCCACCCACATGGTTTATAGCTAAAAACCAAAAACCAGCAGCTCCTGGGAATATCAGGTAATGACCACCTGCAATTTGCTAACCTTCCTTTGTCCAAGACCAAAAAGAGAAAGGATTTGAAGATCATCACAAGTATTCCACATTGTACCATTAAATCTTTAATTACAATCCTGAACTAACTGCCTACCATATTCTCATCTAACCTTCCTACAATCAGGTTGAATTTGCTCAAAGAACACTTTATTCCTTCAAAAACCACAACTCCATCATAGCACCAGTTTCAGCCACCATCCAAATTTCTTTTACCACTGGACTTTTTTGCTTAACTAAACTGCTAAGTTTGCTAAAAGAAACAGGAATAGAAAGTTGAAAAACAGCTCCCAGCCAGCTCCATATTTGCAACCCTGTATTTCAATTCCACAAAATATGCTTCTAAACAACAAGCACTTTGAAGTCAGCTGAATGCCTCTAGACTGCAGTTTGCTGTCAGTTACACAAACATCTCTCATACTATCCGTTTTCCAGTTTCTCTTTTACTTACTCATAACCCGAAACACAAATCTACAACTAAAGACTGATGAAGTAATGAACTAATACAAAAAACTACATGATTCCAGCTTGCAGAAAGGGAAAATGTTCATTGGTGCAGCACATGAGAAGCACAACTAAGCAACAGTCTTATGTCACATACATCCATATACCCATTTCTTTCCAATTTCTATACCTATTAATTGCTAATCATCAACAACATCTTTTTCAACAAATTCAAGCTTTAAAAGGTGTTAATGGGTTTTAATCTTATGTGTACATTGACTATGTTTATTGCTATTGCAATGCCTTGAGAGTATAAACTCAACTCCACAAAAAATTGATACTTTAGAAAATTAGAGGTATGTATCATGAAACAAAAGCTAAATCCTTAAAATTAAAGCCAACCACCCATAAATTACAGCTTAAAGTAGAATCACACAGATTTTAGGGATTTAAAAGAAACAAAAACAAAAGGGTAACTAAGGTAAAATAGAAGTAATACCTCTTTCTGGAGGAGCACCATTAGGAAATCTCCAGTAAGGATCTGCCATCACTAATCAAAAATTTCCTCAAACATTTCCCCCCACAGCTAACGTTTTTGCTGGAAAAAAAGAAAATAAAACTCCAGATTTTCTACTTATGAAAACCAAACAAGGGCTATGAAAAAAGTCGTGCCAAAAAATTTACTTGCAAGAACTCACTCAGCCAGGCCCGGTAGCAAAAAAATTACTTGCAAGAACTCACTCAGCCAGAACAATATAGAATAAGTGGGACTTGGTAAAAAAGAAGTTCGAAATTAGAGGTATGGAGTCCATGGACTTAACACATATATCGTGAAACAGGAGCTGAATTGTTAAAATTAGAGCCAAACCATGATTGAGAGGTTAACAAAGAATCACGTGTAAATGTATCCTATGACTTGGTAAGAGGTAACTACCAACAATAAACCAATGAAGTTCCATTCTTTCACTGATTGGATAACAATGCATACAAGTAGACAATGACTCTAAGCACTCCAATCTTCGGAGTGAATGAAAGTGGAATAGTGGATTATGACATATGAAATACACTACCTTGTTCATGCATATTGATCTATGACAACAATATTGTATGCAGAAGCAAGCAATGGTAACGGAATTGTAGCTACCCTCTTCTCATTACTCTTTCTACGAATACTCTTCTGATCATATTTGTGATGTAAATAGTGCAATTTTGCAACCAAATTCCACAAAGTAGTTTCCCGGAGTATAAATTAATCCTGCCAAACTGATTACCTCCACTACCAAATGCACCCATATCTTACAGTGAAAATGAGCTAAGACACTAGTACAAAACCAGCAAAGAGCAAACAAGACTAACATCTGCTCTCATACTATCTGTTTTCTAGCTTCACTTTCACTTATTTATAACCCAAAACGCGTATCTCCAATTAAGACTGACTAAGTAATGAACTAAACATGATTCCAGCTCGCAAAAAAGGGAATTGTTCATTACATGAGAAGCCCAATTACGCAACAGTCTTGTGTCCCAGTATACATACTTAAACCCACTTCTTTTCAGTTTCTGTACCTATTGCAAATCGCAAGATAGATAGATGTAAGCCATTCTACTTGCTCTACCCCCAAAAAAAACATCTTTTTCAACAATTCAAGCTTTAAAAGGTGATAATGGGTCAAAATCCTATGTGTAACACTAACAAATCAAGCAGTAATCATGTTATGGAATTACATATGCTGTGTTCGTGCTCATTGACTAGGTGTTTATCGCAATGCCTTGAGTATAAGCTCAACTCCATAAAAATTGATACATACGAAAATTAGAGGTATGCAATACTATATATATATATATCATGAAGCGAAAGCAGAATAATTGAAATTAAAGCCAACCGCCCATGGATGACTGCTTGAAGAAGAAATCATACTATCTGTTTTTCTAAAGCACCCAAATATATTTGATTTTGCAATTTAACAAAATTTCATACAGATTTAGGGATTTGAAAGAAACAATATTTTTTTAGATGAATAAGTAAAATAGAAGTAATACCTCTTTCTGAAGGAACACCATTAGGAAATCTCCTGCAAGTATCTGCTATCACTAGATTTCTTTGTTCGCAACTAGTCCCCACTTAAAGTTTTTGCTGCAAAAGAAGATATGAACTTCAGAGAAGTCTTGCCAAAATTACCTGCAAGTACTCAGCCAGGCCCGGGAGATGAAACAGAGGGTAAAAAGGATGAAACAGGTGTATATCCGCCGACTAAGGGGATAGAACCCTTGACCACGGGATTAAAAGTCACGCGCTCTACCACTGAGCTAAGTCGGCTCGTTGCTATTATATGTACTACTTAAGTGATGTGATATATCATGTTTTTTTTGAAGCATAAAAAAAAATTAAAAAAAAATGGTAATTTTAGACTCAGAAGGCCACATCATGATTCATAAAAGCTTCTTAGTTCTACTCAGAAGGCCTGAAATTAGCAGACATTTATGGACGTTGCTAATTTTAGACATAAAGACCAGAGACTTGAACAACAGCACCAACATGCCAATCCACTTACCGATTCCCCTCAACTCCATTTAAGAAAATCACAAAATGTGCGTGCATGGCAGTCAAAGCACATTTGCATCACTAAACTCAACAAACACGTGACCATAGCCTTATCTCCGGACTGCAGTTCAATAGGTTCACAGGTATGAGCACGGAGTAAAATTAAAAAGAAATTGAGTTCCAAATAGATTAATATTTTAGAAGGGATGATGGATGAAATTAAAGAATTGGGGAAGAAATGGTTCACAAAAAGGGTTCACAGATGATGGATGAAATTGAGTTCCAAATAGATTAATATTTTAGAAAACAAATTGCAGACCTAAGTTCATCCATCATCTTGTTTCATCTCTCAATTCACATCAAAAAAATGAAATTTGGTTATCAATCAGTTCATCCATGATATAACAATCTCTCAGTTCACATCAAAACAATGAAATTTGGTTATCACTCAGTTCATCCATCATAGAGCCATCTCTCTGTTCACATCAAAACACCGAAATTTGGTTATCTCTCAGTTCATCCATCATCTAGTTTCATATCTCAGTTAACATCTAGTTTCATCCATCATCTAGCCCATTTTCTGTTATCACTTTAATCAATTTGGTTTGAATCTGTGTATATTGTTTCAGCAGGTTTAAACAATCAATCGATTGGATATAAACAAATAATCACGTTTACATGCACCAACTAAAACCAAAAAATAATTGGTTATTAGTAAAACCCTAGATAATCAAAATCAACAACTAAAACCAAAAGATAGTCAAAAATCCCATAATAATTGATAAAGAAACTTCAAAATCGACATATCCAGATATGCATTACAAAGAATTAGACAAAAACGAAATCAAAATAAGATTAATTGAAACTTGAAACTTACTGATTTGTGTTACTGGTTGTTGATGATATTATATGACTTGAAAGTGGAGTAATCTAATCTTCGATTCAAGAATCGTTAATCACCATGATTGATCAACCAGATATGAAAAAAAAAATACACGAGCTCTAAATTTTCGATCGAATTCTGCAGGTGAGGAATTCTCAGGAGCTCGGGGACGAGGAGTTATGAAAAGAGAAAGAAATTCTCTTTGAAAAGAAGAGTTTAAAAAATTCAGGGGTATTTTAGGTAACACATATTTTTTTGTTTTAATTTTCCTGGATGAAATATCCAAATTGGCTATATAAACAGTATATTTCTGACTTTTGGCTATATGAACAGTATCAAAAGCTAAGAATCTATTTCACCCAGGATTTTTCATTTTTGGTCTTTTTGATCAATTTTGTGTATCTTTAAGCACAAACACAAGCTACATTTGTCTAGATAAAACATTACAAAATCAATTAAAAAAATCTTAAACATTTTGCAACTTGCTTAAGATAATCCTAATTAAATTAGTTGCCATAATAATCAGATAAGGATACCTAAGATGATAAACTCTTTCCACATCACCAGACCAACAGTCCCTCCCCATCCACATCAAGAGAAGAAAAAAAAGGAAAAATATATTAAAAAAAAAATGAGCTCTAACTTGATAAAACCAAGCAAGGTTTCTGAAAAGGCCACACTTTGTTCTGTTCTGGTTTTAGTTTTTGGAAAGAAAGAAGGGAATTTTAACAAAATGACACACTTGCAAATCCCGATTCAAGAAACTGCCACCGTTTTTTTCAGAGTTTATTTAATGCCACAACCGTTAGCACTAACGCCTTGGACCCACATGATTGGTCAAATTTTTTTGACTTTGTCAAGATTACTTACACGTGTCTTATATGGACGGCTCAAGATGTCGTGCACGAAATTATTACACGTAGCACAGGCTAAATGACTACTTTATCCTTCGTGGGATTGAAAACAGTTTGTATCGCTTCATTTTTCTTCTAGTTTTTTCTCTTTCTCTCTGTCCGCTCTGTTCTCTAGTGGAAGAAATTAGGGTTTGAGTCAGTTTTCAGCTGGATTTTGCTTAGGTTTAGTGTCTGAGTAAAGGGTTATTTAATGGGTTGAATTAGGGGTCGAGAAGAAGGGATCCATTTCTTCCCCAATTCTTTCTCCTCTTACGCATGTCTCTCTGCTGCTGTTATAGATCGATGAAGGAGGAATATGGGGTTGTTACAGGATTGAGTTTGAGAACAACACAACATGTTAGACATGGGTCTTGGATTAAAACACGGTTTTGAGTTCAAAAAGATAATTGAATCTGATTCTGCTGTTGAAGAAATGGAACTGAGATTCCAAGTTTACAAGGAATTGGAGAGATGGGTTATGTTTACAAGGAATTGAGAGATGGGTTATGTTGGCATCTGAATTTGATGAGAATATGGAGAAGATGAGTCTGTTGTTGATGAATTGGCAGAATTAGGTTATGTGAAGCTCAAGGGTTCGAACTGAGTGAAAATTGGATGGATGGAGGATGAGAAATAATGGGTTTTGGCTTGGGATTGAACTGAAATAAGAGAGAATGATGAACTCAGATGAAGATTTTGCTATACATGGAAGAGGGATGGAGTATGCGCTGGTGAAGGGTGGTTGTCTTATTGAGCAGCAGGAACCGTTAGATGCATGTGTTAGGAATTATAGGGATTTGAATGAGCTAATGGGTTTATGAATTGTTGGTTGGGTGAACTGATGCTGTTGGTATGAACTGGTGAATGGTTTCGAGCTGAGTTTGTGTGGTGATGTTGGTAGAATGGATGCAACAGTACTGCAATGGAGTGTTGGTCTTGCCTTGTGTTGTCTGCTATTCAAATGGGTTTGTCTCGGACTGGGGTTTTGTTTGTGTTGCTGAGGAGATGAATCTGGAATTCAAGAAGAGCATGTTGCAGATGATGGCAGTTAATGGAAGGCTTGAGACAGAAATAGTGCAGGTGGTACAAGTTGATACTGCATTTGGGAGACAATGTTGCTGCTGCTTCTGCCATTCTGATGCTGTGAGCTGTAAGCTGAAGGGTTTGGCGACTACTGGCGAAGCAAGGGAAGAAAGCTGGTGAAATGTTGTTGCTCCTTGAGTTCAAGATTGCAGGAGGTGGCAGCTGATGTTGGTTGTTGATGCAAAGAAAGCTAATGCAAGAGCAGAATAAGCTACAGGTTGCTGCTGTTGGAATTGGGGTTTGTTGCAGCTGGTCAGATGGAATTGAAGTGATCCTGGTGAAGAGTGACTGGTGGTGGATTGAAGACAGAGTCTAGTGAGCTGTTTGTAGGCTTGTAGTAGTGATGCAGCTGAAACTGAGGTGCTGCTATGGAGTGAGATTGAAGCAATGATGCAGTGGCTAGTGATGCAGAGAAGGGTACCAAGTGGTTGGTTCTGAGAGTTGAGCTGGCGCTGCAGATAAAGGAACTGCAGAGGAGGATGCTGCTGCTTTAATCAAGGTATATTGAAATATAAATTTGTGGAGTATCTTTTGTATAAAAAGGGCAATTAAGAAGAATCTTATGGGTTGCAAACTTGCCCTTGGACCTAAATTAGTATTCAGAACAGTTTTTTAATTCATAAATTGTGTCATGTTGTTGAGTGGAACTGATTTGTGTTATCTATGATACAGGAAAGTGGAACTGAGAAGCCAATAGTAGCATTCATTGCCGGTCTTACAGCTCCACCCGGTCGTCATATGGGTCATGCTGGAGGTATGCCTGTTAGCTATAGATGCCTGAGCATATCATGTATCGTGTTTCATTTGTTTCTGCATCTTACTTAAGCTGTGAGGTTTCTCTGTTATTAGCCTTGTCATCCTAATTTTGTTGTTGTTGCAAATGCAGTTATTGTGTCAGGAGGCCTCTTGAAGGATAGGTTCTGCCCATGACAAAATCAAGACCCTGAGGGCAGCTGGGGTTACCGTGGTCGAGTCTCCAGCTAAGATTGGTGTTGCCATGCTAGAATGTTTCAAGCAGCGAGGCCTCTTGAAGGATTAGGTTCTGCACCCAATCTCTTTTTTCTTGTTACTACGGGGTGTACGGATTTCACAGAATTTTGGAAGCAGTTTTTGTTTTCTGAATTTGCTTTGTCAATAATTGGAGTTGGTTTTGTAAACACACCTAGCGACAGTCCTTCAATTGCAAGCCTGTTCTGGAGGAAATTATACCATTTTTCATTTTTAGTATAGATTGTTTCTCTTAGATTGATCCCACGTGTATTCCGACCGTTAGCAAATCTTGCACGTTTTTCTCACGTGCACCGAGTCGCGAGTTAACTCACTACTCTATAACCGGTTAACTCACTACTCTATAACTGATTGACTCAATCCCTGTTAACTGATTCAGGGGCTTCTATGTAATTTTGTACGGGTTATTTAATGCCACGTATGCACTAACAGAGACTAACAGCCATTAACCGTTATCTCAAAAAAACGGGATGAAAAAAGTCAAGAGTATGGCATTTAATAAACTCTGAAAAAAACGGTGGCATTTTCAGAAACTGCATATTGGAAGTGTGGCACTTTATTAAAATCCCCTATATAGTTAAACCCCACTGCTTTTCAGCTTCTGTACCTACTGCAAATCGCAAGATAAATACAAGCCACTCTACTTGCGCAAAATAATGCAAAAAAATAAATAAAATATTTTCAACAACTCAAGCTTTAAAAGGTGTTAATGGGTTCAAATCCTATGTGTAACACTAACAAAACAAACACTAATCATGTCATCCTCATAAGGGTCTCTATGGAATTACATATGATGTGTTCATGTTCATTGACCAGGTGTTTATTGCAATGCCTTGAGTACAAACTCAACTCCACAAAAATAGATACTTTCGAAAATTAGAGGTATGGACTAAAAGAAATTAAAGCCAAATCATTAAAATTAAAGCCAACCACCCATGAATGACAGCTTAAAGAAGAAATCATACCATCTGTTTTTCTAAAGCCCCCCAAATATATTTTGATTTGGCAATTTAACAAAGTTTTATACAGATTTAGGGATCTGAAAGAAACAAAAAAATAATAATTAGGGTAATAAGGTACAATAATAATACCTCTTTTCTGGAGGAATACCATTGGGAAATCTCCAGTAAGGATCTGCCATCACTAATTTCTTTTATACCATTCTTGAATGTACCTTGGATCTTCTGGTGAGCTTTGCATACCGTCTGTGCCGCATCATGATTCGTAAAAGCTTCTTAGTTCTACTCAGAAGGCCTGAAATTAGCAGACATTTATGGACGTTGCTAATTTTAGACATGAAGACCAGAGACTTGAGGAACAGCACCAACATGCCAATCCACTTACTGATTCCCCTCAACTCCACAAAAAGAATATATAAACTAAAAGACATCGCCTAAAGTGTGGAATACCATCCATGCATACTCCATTATATACCCAGCGTAAAAGCAAAAGAAGTTTAAATAGGAACAAAAGCTATATATACTACCTTGATATACATCAAGCTCACAAATTTCCTTTTTGAAACTTCATTATGGATAGAGATCTTCATAAGGGTCGTTACCTATAAAAAAAAAAGGAAATGTCACAATCGAACTTAAAAGAATTACATAAATATATAAGAATTAAGAAAGCATTGATGTCCCATTACCCCTAAACTTAATGATCTATTTTGTCCCCGATCTCACATTTCTAACAACGGGGCAACTTGGCAGAAAGTAACTTGCCATAGCCGGTGTTTAACAATTAAAGTCTAATCTGTCTAGGCCTCAATTGTCCAAGGGAGTCTAAAACTCTTCGTGGTCGATATAAAGTGAATGACCAAACTGATCTAATGAAAATTTCAGTAACTACATTGTTAAATAAATAATGTAAGGCATTCATTACTAACAGCATATGAATATATGCTGGTAAGGGGGGAATGGGGTACTAACTGATATCTCTAAAGAGTACAAACTAATCACCGTCAGTGTATTAAGTCATCATACTCGTCCATTTCCACATCAGTGCCAATACCCGCTCACTTAATATTATCCACCTTTGTCTTTTGCTTGTGCCCTCAATTTATTGTTTAGCTGCTATAAGAAGCAGATGTACACGTTAAAAAAATAAAACTGCTATACATATGTAGTTGCAGAAGCATGATACTTACAAATTAGCCTAGCATTTTTAGGGGCAATTAGGGGCCAACAATAAAAAGAAAAAAGGTCACCCAAACCTAAGTTGAGTTCACCCCTTATCCTATTTTTTTGTAATGGTAAAATTATGTTATTTTAACCTCCGAATATATTTAGTTTTCGAATTTTAGTACTACCATAATCGGTAGTTAATTGTGTTAATTTAACTTCCGAATGTGTATTGGCCCCAAAATGAGATTTTGCCAAAATCCTAAAATTTTCAAACTTTGGTACTACCATAATCGGTAGTAAATGGTGTTACTTTAACATCCGGATATATTCAGTTTTCGTATTTTAGTATTTCCATAATCGGTAGTTAACTTAACTTCCGAATGTATATTGGCCCCAAAATGAGATCTAGCTAAAATCCTATAATTTTCGAACTTTGGTATTACCATAATCAGTAGTAAATGGTGTTACTTTAACCTCCGAATATATTCACTTTTCGAATTTAGTACTACCATAATAGGTAGTTAATTGTGTTAATTTAACATCCGAATGTGTATTGTCCCCGAAATGAGATTTTGCCAAAATCCTTCAGTTTTTGAATTTTGGTACTGCCATAATCGGTAGTCAATTATATTCATTATCTACCGATTGTGTTTAATTTTAGTACAGAAAATTTTGAAGCAGTAGCAGAAACACAATCGGTAGATAACAATTAATTTACCTACCGATTATGGTTGATGTTCTTTAGAAATGAAGAACATCAACCATAATCGGTATGTAAAATAGATTATTATCTACCGATTATGTTTCTGCTACTGTAAATTCAAGAACATCAACCATAATCGGTAGATAAATTGATTGTTATCTACCGATTATTTTCCTGCTACTGCAAATCTTAAAAAATTTTCCGATCAAATTTTTGATTTCAAGCAATCAAATCCTAATTTTGGATCACAACTACTATCATCTATTTTTTTTTGTTTATTTAGCTCGAATTTTCTTTTTTGATGTTTTAAGTTTCAACTTTATTGTTAATGAATTTTGGGTTTTAATTTTAAACAATCAATCGTAAAATTGGTTTGACCGACGTCTTTGGTTTCAATCAAAATTAAAAACATGAAAAAAAGTTTGATGAGTAGAAAAAAGAAGAAGAGGAAGATATGAAATTAAAGGATATATGTTTAGATTTAGTATAAAGGTGAAGGACAACATGGACAATTTCTATTTTCAAGACACCCCTTAACATTCTTCAATAGATGGGAATAACAAAAGTGGCCCCTAATTCCTTTTGAGAGATATTTGGCTTGAAACAGAACCTCGAGCCAGATGGTCTGCCATATTATAAGCAGAATTAAAACCATCACAACAATGCAATAACTGAGAGACCTTTGGGATGACGAAATTCCAGTCCAGACCCGGCAGAAAATTATTCCAAATCTTCAAAGCATTGGAGCAGTGAAGAAAGATGTGATCTATAGAATCGAATTCATCACATAACTGACACCTAGCATCAGCAACAATACCTCTAAGCATAAAATTGTCCACGGTAAAGGACTGCACGCCAGATGAAGAAAGAAATTATAGGAGGTACTTTCGATTAATGATGTCGAAGTTAGAAAGCTGCTGAGAAGAGGTGAGGTGCTGGAAGCCAGAGTTTACAGAAAACATCTTAGGGAGAGGCAATCCGTTGCATCTCTTCCTCGTTCCAGTTGAAAATAACACCATTCAACTTTTCTTGGATCATCCCCAATTGTTGCCTTTGGATGGATGAGAGTCTTCCGGGGATCTCAAGCAACCAATTAGTGTGTTCACCTGATGCAAAACCAACCTCACTTACCATTTTGCCTTCAGATCTTGCTTTACTAAAAAGTTCAGCAAATTTCTGTCGTAAGGCGACATTAAAGAGCCATGGGTCCTCCCAGAACCGAATTGTTGTGCTCTTATTTACCTTGTACAGAATATTGGACTTGAAGCTAGATTCTCTGCCCATTATTCTTTCCACAACAAGGTACCAAAGGCACCTTTAGGAGGGAAAGAAAACCAATCACATCTTTGTGAACAATATTATTCAACTTCCACAACACATATTTCATGATAGTATTTCCAAAACCATTTAGAGAGGAGAGATACATACATAACTCTTGACTCCCAACTCTCCATTTTTCTTCTTTCGACAAACCTGAGCCCACTTCACCATATGTACTTCTTACCCACGTTTCTGCTATCATCCCACAAAAATCGCGCATCAACTTTTCAACTTACTGGATAATGGAAGCTGGCATTCCGAAAAAAGGCACAAAGTATATAGGAAGGATAGCAATGACACTGCTAACTAACACAGCTTTACCAGCTCTAGATAGATAAGAATTAGTCCAGCATGCTAACCTTTGATTTGATGTTGTCTGTAACCTTAATCCACTTCGCAGTCCCTTTATATCTATCCCCACGAGACAAACCTAAGTAACAGGTCGGCAGAGAATCTTGGTAACAAGCTTAGGACACATGACTAGGCCAGTCTGTCTTTGTAAACTCTCTTTTGTTCACGCCAGTGATTCATCTTCCGACATGGTAACAAGTAAACCAAAATCCTCTTCCCACAAAAGAGCTGTAAAGGAAAACCAGCACAAAACCAGCAGAAGCACTTCAGCCCCCAAAGAGCTGGAAGCCCTGCATTCTCAATCTTTAGCTCTTGCTTGTTCTTCCAAAGGCCCTTCACGTGATTAACTCCTTCCAGAAAGTTTTGATACGCTAGGAATGCTGTAAAGGAAAACCAACACATAACTCATTTGATGAGAAAAACAAAAGATGACTTGTAGAAGCCACTTTATGGAGAACTATCAATATAATGATCATCAAGAACAAATCAATTACCACTCGATTAATAGAAGTTTGTGTGCAAAGCATGAAATTATGTAGTTCATATACGGTCTAACAATAGGACAGCATCTTGTTTGTTTTGTGGTTTACGAAGAATATGATTCTACATGACTGACCAAATTAACAAACACCTCAAACGACTATCAATTCAGTGCTTGGACGGGGATTAATAACGACATGTCAATTTCTACAAATATAAAAAGAAACTGCAAACTAATAATACAGATGAAGTACGAGAAAGAGACATTGAGTAACGATTTCCCCAATATCAAGAAGATTATATGCTGAGCAGAAACATCATTGATTGTCCAACAATACTAACTTCACCAGAACCTGCTTAGAATAACCTTTAGATAAGAGAGACAAATACAGCTTTTCTACACTGGCGTCACTCGTCAGGAAAAGAATCTCAGAGTACAAAGTTACATCAGTTCCTGTTTGTTTGGACCAAAAGTATATACCATGAATAAAGCTAATGACGAACTGAATAAACAACAGCAATCTAGAATTTGTAAACTAACATTTGTAACTATATAGTTGCCGTTTGGCAAGGTACGTTCCTTATCATGATCAAAAACTTTCAACCTTAAAAGTTTCCACCAGAACTATACTCTGAAATAAATATATAGGAGAGCTCCAAGTCGTGAAAAAGTTGCTGTAACAAATTAATCAACAAAATGCACTTCGGATGAGATTGCACTACCCAGGAGGGACTTCAGTGTGAGATCCTCAACAGAAAGTGAGCAACAAGCTTAGAACACATGCCCAAGCTAGTCTGTCAATGCAATACGTTTGTGATTAAGAATCCAGGACGAAAGTAGGACCAGTTAATGACCTTATACCTTTTCAGTTTAGTATAATGCAAGGCTCGACTCTTTTGAAGTACCACAAAAATGTGAAATCAAATGATTTGGGACACAAGAAACTAAAAGCTAGTTTGTGTGAAGGAGGCAAACTCTTTGTTATAGTTGCTAGTTGGGTAATGTGATTCTTAACAAGTTAAATTTACTGGCCGTGTGACATAAAACAGTGATCCTAAAAAGGTAGGGATAGGCATACCAAAATCAGCAAGGTTGCAGATAAATTTTGAATAAGTAAAAGACACAATATTCTGTAAGAGCGAGAAATTACCACTCAAGACGAGTGTAAAACAATTGCTTCAACAGTTCAATGCATTTCTCAACAGTAGCAGGTTCCAGAATGAATCGGATCGAAACCAATTTTATTTCTTATTATCTGCAATCATCATTGATTTAATAGCAATATGATGACCATCTCTTAAAGCTTGAGTAGGTTCTTTAGAGTGTTTGGGATGTAGAACATATCTCGATAAGAGCCTTTATCAAGCTTTCAAGAGATTGCAAGCATTAAAGGTAGCCAGAGGAGTTGAATTGCTTGTTCTTCTCAATCATCTGCTTGTAGTACGTGCCTCCATGCTTAATGAAAGATGAGGCCGCTTGACATGCTTTCACTTTTAACGCATCGCTTCGTCAAATCAATACTGATAGCAAAAATACCATTAAAATCATCCAAAATGTCACTCACATCTCAGTGCTAAAAAGATGTCACAATACTATGTTTGCAAATATTAAAGCAAACTCAAACAATCCACCATAAATATTAAAAATTATGCAATACCAAAATCAACTAAAAGTATCCCAAAAACCCATAATGAATCCCTTAAATGTTAGAAGGTCTAACTACAGTAGTGTGTACACCCCACTGGTAAAGAGTCGAGGCTAAGGAATGTATAAAATCACAGTCAGTAGGTTTCCAAGTTCCCCTTTAGCAGATGACTTTTAGATCTATTATACCAACCAATCACTAACTATTACATATCCCAAAGTTCATCAAAAAACCCTTAAAAACAGATACAAATCAAACCGTTAAAAAATCATAAATCTGATCACATTAGATATTAGTTGACCTACATTTAAAATCCCCCCTCTATAGATAAAATTAAAATCATATAAATGAGAAATTTTATGGAGCGAATTTTTTAAAATGGAGTGAGAAAGAGAAGGAAAAACAGCTTTCATCACTCTCAAATTGGTGGTGAAAGTGGTATTCAACTCCTGGATAGATCCAATGCATTTCTGATGAGAGTGCACTACCAAGGAGAAGCCTCAGTGTGAGCTATAAAACAGAAAAGTGAGCAACAAGCTTAGGACACATGCCCAGGCCAGTCTGTCAATCTAATATCTTTTTTCATTAAGCATCCTGGACAAGAAACTCGGAACCAGTTAATGACCTTATACCTTTCCAAGTTTAGCATCATGCAAGGCTCGACTCTTTTGAAGTATCAGCAAAAAGTCAAATCAAATCAAATGATAAGGAACACAAGAAGCTAAAGCTAGTTTATCTGAAGGAAACAAACTCTCTGTTATAATTGCTACTTGGATGTGGTTTTTAACAAGTTAACTACTGGGTGCATGACATAAAACAGCAATCCTCAAATAGGCAGGGCCAACCATGACCAATAGGCATACCAAAATCGATAAGTTATAGTGAGTAAAAGACAATATTCTGTATGACAGAGAAATCACCTCGCAAGATGAGTTTAAAGCAATTGCTTCGACAATTCATTGCACTTCTCAAAACTAGCAGGTTCCTGATTGAATAGGTTCAAACCCCATCAAATTAATTGGTCTGAAACCAATTTTATTTCTTATTACCTGCAATCCTCTGGCAACCTTTAATGTTTGCGATCTCTTTATAACTTGAGAAAAGGCTCTTAAATTGTTTAGGCATGTGGAACTATCTCCATAAGAGCCTTTCTCAAGCTTTCAAGAAATGGCAAACATTAAAGGTTGCAAGAGGAGTTGAATTGCTTGTTCTTCTCAATCATCTGCTTGTAGTACGTTGCACATAAGCCTTGACATGCTTTCACTTGCAAGTTGCAGCTGAACCAACTTTGACGCCATGGCTCCGACAAATTAATTCTGATAGCAAAAACAGCATTCAAATCATTAAAAAGTCACTCACATCTTAGTGGTGAAAAAACACAACAACAATACCATGATTAACAATTATTGCAGCAAACCCAATATCGCTTAATGCATTCTAACACGTATAGTTATACCACATAGTGCTAAAATAAAAAAATCCACTATAATCAAAACCAACCCAACAAAAATTACCCGAAAATATGGCATAATGAATCCCTCAAACATTATAAGGTCTAACTAAAGTAGTCTGCACACCCACTAGCAAAGACCAAGGAGTGTACAAAACCACAGTCAATTAGGTGGTTTTTATGATTATACTAAAACTTTCCTCTCATAACTTTCATATATTTTCTTTAAAAACAAAAACAAAAACAAAATAATCTAACAAATTGATAAGGGTTTCCCATTTCACAGATCATTTCTAGATCTATTATACCAAACACTGACGAACTATTAGATAATCCAAAATTCCTCAAAAAGCCCTTAACCAGAAACAAATCATAAATCAAATCAAATCAAATTAGATATTATTCATTAAATGACCTAGATTTAAAATCCCCCCTTTACAGATATGAAGTAGAAATTTTACCTAGTGGAGAGAATTATAACAATGGAGGGAGGGAGAGAAGGAAAAAAGAACTCCTGGCTACCTCCAATGCTATTGACATGCCTAAAAAATTTAGGGTTTATAGCATTGGATGTAGCAGCAGTGTTGATCATGTCTTCCAATTGGTATGAAATTAATAAAAATTTGTTCCTGGAGTGAAGATATATTGACAAAGATGGATTCTAATTTTTGGGTGTGAATCATAGATGAGATTTTGATTCTGTTGTTACACTTTTACTTCGTTCACTACGAACTAGGATGAGGAAAATGAAAATCGGATAAACTTTCCTACTAATATGGCCGTTTATATAGGGCTCCTTGTTTGGTTGAATCTGACTTAGGATCTGAATCCAATTTGGTGAAATGTCAAATCTGGCATTGTGATGCTGACTCAAAATCTGACTTGAGTTGGGTAGAATCATGTACCTCACTCAAAATCTGACTCGAGTTTGGTGAAATGGAGAGATGTTAGTGCACTTGCTGGAATGTTGGCTTTACGCCTTCAGCTGGGGCTGCTCACCTTCTTCTCTTCCTTGGATGGGGTGAAAATTTTGCTAGAGCAACTTTGATCTAGCAGCACTACGTTCACTCATTTGGGCTGTTTGTGACATCACCAACCACAACTAACTAGCTCTAGTTTGGTAGTAATTTTTGTCACAGACCGTTTTTTAAGGTTTTGTTTAAAAAAGAACCTTATGATTCTCGAGTTCTTTATGGCAATAAAATTTGGAAATTTCTAGCATGAACTGAAATTGGGTCGGGGTAATAAATGGAAGTGATAGATTTATTTTCTCTAGTTGGATGTTTATGGATTGAATTTGTGCCATGAACACATCTGGTTAGTTGCTACTGCTGTCGTTAATTGTGATGATAAACGAAAAAGGGATACTAGATGCTGCTGCTGCAGTTAATTGGTCGAATGAATGGCATGGACTTTGATTGTTTTAGGGTCCTGGTATGCTTGGGAAATTCGTGGTCTTGTGAATTCGAAATTGCAGGTGCAACTAAACTATAAGAGGAGCTTCCTACAACCAGCTGGAGGCTACCTCTATACGTACAGAAGCTGCGCTGCAGTTGCTCGCAGAATTTCCTTAAAAAAGAACTTTCGAATTCAGAATTGGAGATGGCAAAAAGTGGTGTGCTAATGGCTGAACTACTCTCTCAAGTTGGAGTTAATTTCTCAATGAAGAGGAATCAGACTTTGAATCTATCTGGGGGAGAGGATAGACAGTGAGGAGGAGTTGCGGTGATCAACTGCCATGATAATGCTCTTAATACTTGTGGTGTGATTCTTGGGGCAGTTGACAGTGAAGAATGGCCGAGTTCCTCAGTGGTTTGGTCGAGTTTCTGCGAAAAGAAATGAGCGAAAAAGGAGGTATCAGGACTGTTGCTGCCACTGATTTCTTGTAGTTGAATGGTGATGAAATTTAGATGGATAGGGTATGAGAATAGACGGGTGCAACTGGTGGAGGTGGTTTTTGGGAGTTCACTAGTTGTGGCCAGAAATGGCTGAGATGATTGAGCTGTTGAGAGCAGCAAGCAAGGAGGGAATCTAGGTGGTCTCAGAAGGTGCTGAAATGAGTCTTGCAGCTAACATGGCTGTAAGCAAAGTTGAGTTCGCAAAGTCATTTTGTTTGGACACAAATTTTAGCAGCATAAGTCTTGGATTTATTGTTTTGCTTCTCAGTCAGTGGTGTATTGTGGCACAACCGCACAAGTATAGGATGATCCAGAGTTTCTTTACACATATTTTAGCAGCATAAGTCTTGGATCTTTTGTTTGTAAACTAAGATAAACTAATCTTGGTTAACCCCAAGTTTAGTGACGTCACAAGCACCCAAATGAGTCAACATAATGCTGCTAGATCAAAGTTTCTCTAGCAGTGCTAGAGAAAAATTTTCTCCCTTGGATGGTTGGTGTGGATTCTTATAGTTACCATAGTATATAGTTTAGTAATTTTTCTTGGTTGAACTTTTTCCTTACATTTTTTTTTTGTTGTTGTTAAGATTGCGGGAAAACTTGTGATTTCATATTTACTTCTACCATTCATCATCTCTGGTTTGATTTTACTTGCGAATTCTAGAAAGATTGATACACCTGCAGTACCTTCCATGTCCCCTGCGACATTTTGTATTTAGTAGCATTGTAATAACCTAATTTGTCCCTTTTTTACAAGAAAAAGCAACTGAAAATGGATTATTTGTCCAAATATATTTAAAACATGGTTTTAATGGACAAGTAAAAATTACTATGGGTGAAATGGACACTAGAAAAATAACAAGAATGAAACTGGATTCATCCTGGCTTAAACTTAAAAAATAGCAAGGATGAAACTGGATGCATCCTGATGTAAATTAAAATAAGAAAAAGTATTTGGGTAGGATGAAACTATTTACATCCTGGCTATTTTTACATTCTCGTCCATTTAAACAGTTTCAAATTTTACATGTCTTTTTCATCCAAGAATTGTTGTTATTGGGTTAATTGACCAATTTTGTGAAAAAAGCATAGTAATAACCTTTGGCGTTCTATTTCAATGTTAGGTCAAACCCAAGTACTGTCAGCCAAGCCCATCGATGAATGCAAAAAGAAAGAAAGAAAAAGAAACAAGAAAATCGGTTTAAGGATAAAAACGAAATCCCTTGACCAAAGGAAAAAAAATCACGCGCTCTACCCCAGAGCTAAGTCGGCTCTGTTAGGATAGCATGTACTCTTTAAACTTCCTAATGATTTGGCCGTCTTATACGTCTACTGTCTGTCTACCTTGGATCTGACTTCCGGTAAGCTTTGCATACCCGTTACTTTGCATCATGAAAGCTTCTTAGTTCTACCACGAGGCCTGAAGTGAGCTGTTGACACTTTTGGACGTTGCTTACTTTAGATTTAAAAGACTATGAAATATATAATTAGAACACTAACATATCTATGAATAGAACAGATTATTGTTAGTGAGTAAGTTTATATGGTCTGGAACTTGTGCTTTGTTTTTTTTTTGGCGGAAGGAGGTCTCTCTGTACGACATTTGAGGTAAATGGGATAGCTGCAAATTAATCCAAGGAAATGCAGTAAATAATAAATATTGAAAAATACTAGAACCCCCTACTATATGGGTTCAGTATTTTGAAGCCCCACCAAATGGATCATACATTGTCAACTCCATACTTTCATAAAATGATATTACTAGGCCCAAAATATAAAATTTTCTTCAGATCTGGCCCATAATTAATTATTATGAATTTTGATAACGACAATACTACCCTTCACTATATATACAAGAGAAATCTCAGTAGATATTTTCATTTCCCATTTCTCTTTCTCTCTCTTCTGCATTCTCCTTCTCTCTCTGCTCCTGCGATTTTAGATCTGTGAAGAAGAAGACGAGACGATTTGATAGATTTTGCAGGTAATCATCAGTTAATCTACTAATACGAATCAGTCTTTGTATCGATTTAATAGATTTTGAATCGAATCTAACTTTCAGTCGATTCGAAGCAGCAGAAATCATTTCCGATTAGGTTTTATTCAATAGTTGATCTGCAGCTTCAATACAAATTCATCAACAAGCTAAGTATACAGGTAAGTATCCTCCTATCTTTCTGATGATGCTTCGATTGAGAGTTTTTAGTTGATTTAACTCAGATTTTTTTCCTTCAGAAAAGTATATTAGGATTTTATAAACCTAAATCTTTAGATGCTTCTCAATTATCTTATCTAAATCGAAATCAGAGATTAGATTTACAATCATCTTCTTACTTCGGTTGTTTTAATGTAAATTTTTTTAAAAAATTTGAACAAAATTTTTGGATCTGTTCTTCGTTAAAATCGTTGTATGTATCTATATCTAGTTTCGATCTATCTGCTGTTGTTGATGAGTAGGTTTTTGATTATTCATCTACTGGTGATGCTTGGATAGGTGGTAATTAAGTTTGAATTTTTTTGGAGTGGATGTTGACAGGCAATATTGAGATGCTTGTGGTTGACTATGCTGAATTTCAGGCATTAAAACTAAAGGTGGTTGCAATTGAAGCTGCAGAATGGACTTAGTTTCAACTGAAACTAGGAATTTTCAAGGCTTGCTCAAGTCAAAGGCAAGTTATTTCTTGCTTTTATCAAGTACTACTGTTAGTGTGTAAGCTTCAATTGTTCTTTCTTTAAAAAAAAAATAGGTCAGGAAGTGGAGATTTTAGGTTAAATTCGTATTAAGTATTATTTCCTGGCACCTGAAAAGTTAGTTACTGATTGATTCTTAAACTGAGATCCAACCATCGGATATTTGTGATTTTTTAATATGTTATACGTTACTGTGTTGTCACAACTCGACCAAAAATTAAGAAGGATCAGACCAGGAGACGTCACTTAAACTCCTGTGTTTCAGAGACTGTTTCTGTAGGTTTTTTGTAATTCAACAGTTCTGAAAACCTGAAATTCTTTAGTTATACTACATAGAATTCTTTGAAATTTTAATGGAAGTAACCCATTTAGGTGAAGAGTTCTCTGTAAAAATTTCACTTGAATTGGAGTTGCAGAAGTACTCCAACCAACTGACTTTGTCAGATGTGTCCGTAGGAATCCAGCCTGAGAAAAACATAGAGAATCAGTTATAATTAAAATTCCAACCGTTACGTTGCTGTGAAATTTTGGGAAAATGTATGTGTTATATCCATGTATATGTGGTAGAAATTTTTTTGGGATCAGGTTAGTGTTCATAAGGAATGTGATATGTCCAGTTATGGTGTTTGGTGTAAAAAACTGATGGGATTGTTCTGAACTGTGTGTGTGCTATAGCATGTATTTTGCAAATTTTGTTTTACTTGTGAAAATGAATGTTGCATCGAAGTGCAGGTGTAACTTTTGGTTGCTGGGAAACAACGTTCATATGAGGTTTGTGCTGCTCAAAAACTGTTTGCTTATGCAAAGTTTTTCAGTATTTTGGTTGAATAGGAGGATTTGTATCGCATAGAGATATAAACGGTTTAACACACTATGATTGCATGTTGTTTTGGTTATAAATGATGTTACAGTAACATAGGATAACTAGTTGCAACATATGCAAACAAAAAATTTACATTTAAAGCTTTTGACTGCATATTGAACATGGCCTTGAACACTTGTGTCTGTGTAGCTGTTGAAGTAATTCATGGTGATGGTTATGTTAATTTTAGAGAGGATGTTTTTATTTGGACCTAGTGCTGGTATTCACATGGTAATACAAGATAGGGAGAGAGCTAGTGTTAATGTGTTATGGTGTTTATGGTGTAAGTTATGTCTCATTAAGCTTATAGAGCTTCCAAGGTTAATAATTCTGCGATAACTAAGCCTGGTCATGCATTTCTTATTCTTCATTGGGATTAGCTCTGTAACCCTTAATATGCGGATGTTTTAACTCCTAGTACATAAGTCATATGAATGTGTAACTTCTAGTTACACATGCATATAGCATGTGTAACTCTTAGTTACACATATGAAACTTGTTTTACAGTGTGGTAGTTAAGAGTCAAGATATTACATGCGTGGCTTCATAGTCTGTTGTTAACTATGCTGAATTTCAGACAGTGAAAACATATGGTGGTGGTATATGTGCAGGATCTGTTTCAGTTAGCGTGTTCATCTTGAGTAACATTATTGTGTTAGTGAAATTCTTTGTATGAAGGATCTCCTCTGGCTAATAAGTGGCGGTGGTGGTATATGTGCAGGTTTTGGAGCCGGTGGTGGTGGTGGTGTTGGAGTTGGAGCTAAGGTGAGGATATGCCTTTGTTATATACTTTTTGCTGTTAAATTTTGATGGATAATATGCCGCCAAGAGTTTCTGATGCGCATTATATGTTGCATACATGTTTTGATTTCCATTTGTGAGCTTGATGAATATGTTTCTTGTGCTGAATTGCTTTTACATTCGGATATTGATTTTGGTTTTCACTTTGAAAATTTTAGGGATCTTGTATTGTCTGGTACTGACTACTGTGCTGCAATTTTCAGGGTGATGAATTGTTCATAAGAAGCATGGGATTCATATATCTGGGAATAGTGTGTCGTTGCCACCTCAGAGGTAAAAGCTCAACCCTGTTGACTTAATCATTTGTCCTTCATATGAGATGATAATTCTTGAAAACCACATTTTAGATCTCAATTACATGCCTCAAACAATGTATAATAATGATGCATTATCTCCAGATTACAGAATGGTAGGATAATACTGATTATTAGACTGATTAGATACATGTGTAACTCTTAGTTACACAAGTGAGATGCATGTGTAACTATTAGTTACACATGCTAATTAGATGTGTAGATACCAGTTACACATGCAAATTAGATGTGTAGTTTCTACTTAGATGTGTAACTTTTACTTACACATACTGATTTTGGGTACACATATCAATATGTATGTGTAACTCCTAGTTACACTAGTCATATGCATGTGTAACTGCTAGCTACACTAGCCAGATGAATGTGTATCTCCTAGTTACACATGTTTATATGCATGTGTAACTCTCAGTTACACAATTCAGATGCATGTGTAACCGCTAGCTACACTAATCAGATGCTTGTGAAACTGAAATATACATTTGTTTTATGTACTGTTCATTTTAATCGTATAAATACTGATTGCTTGTTGTTATATTTCAGGTTTTAGATAACTTCATAAAAGCTAATTGCTTAAACGTGGTAATGGTCTCGCTGGAACTGGAGTTGACGCTGAATACACAAGTCAGATGCATGTGTAACTCTCAGTTACACTAGATAGACACATATGTAACTCTCAATTACACTAAACAGATGCGTGTGTAACTTCTAGTTACACATGCTAAGAAATTATTGTAAATGAATATTAAAGTAATAACTTTTTTTTTTTTTTTTTTTTTATGTCTATTTATTTGCATATATATACAAGTGTAACTTTGCATTACACATATCATAAGGATGTGTAACTTCTGGTTACACATGCCATATGCATGTGTAACTTCTGTTTACACCTTCGCACTGTATTTTGATAATTTCGGGCCTAGATTTAATAATTTTGGGCCTAGATTTAAATTTTATTTAATTATGGGCTTGACAATATGCATAAGGGTATCAAGGTCTTTTAAAAACTCGGGGCCTAGATTTAAACTTTTTTTAATTAAGGGCCTCATATTATGGGTTATCCATGGGTTGGGCCTGAGCCTAATTTCCCCTAATAAATAATGATCAAAGTCTTTGGGCTATATGGGTAGAAATAACCTTATCAAGCACAAAAACTTTTGGACGATGAACATTCCATCCGATGCCTCTTGGCGTTGGAACCATATTCTCAGACATCGCGATATTGCTAGACCGGTGTTTAAACAGGCAATGACTTTCCTACCTTGGCCCTTAAATAACCTTGGCCCTAAATTTCCTAACTTAAATACATTCTATATAACTCGTGAAAGTGAAAACAATATACCTCTGTCAACCCTATTTTTTATCCTCTTAATTCTTCTTACTATTAGCTGAGTAAATTAAGGTCTCTCTTTTATGAGTTCGATGGAGAAAAGGGCAGCAACATTAGAACCACCAAAAACAGCACCTTTTTTTCCATATGAAAAGGAAGCAGCGTTAGAACTACCAAATTCAGCACCTTGGCTTGTTATTCCATATGACAATACTGAAGAATAAACCAAGATACTATAAAGAAGACAGAAGGGATCAACAAGAGTTGTTGATACAGTAGTATGGGTCAATGATAGACTTTAAACTTAGCACTTCTTGGGAGGTAACCCAAACTCATGCAACCAGGTAATATCTTTCCTTAACTCTTTTTCTTCGAATGGTAATAGTTTCTCCTTGTTCATGTTTTTAATTTTATCTTTAGAACATTGAGGACAATGTTAGGTTTAAGTTTGGGGGTATGGGAGAAACTTTTTAGTTGCAATAAATAAACTCCAGAGCCTAGAAATTTATGCCTATTGAGGATTGCACTAACTAATCTAAGTGGATGGAAGCATTTTGATTGTAGGAGTTTGAGGAACCAATCTGATTAGATGGAAACATCTAAAGAGTCTATTCATAAAAGCACAGAGCTCAGGTGTTAGAAATAACATGATAGTTTCACCATATCTCGTTGAGTCCTTTTCACTTCTATTTTTATTTTATTTTGTTTTTAAACTATGTTTCTCTAAGTAATAGGTGGGGCCCACGATTCAAGTTGTTACCAATGCTAGGGTGAATTAGAGTGATTGAGATACCTTCAGCCAAAAAAAAAAAAAAAAAAAAAAAAAAAAAAAAAAAAAAAGTTGAAAAAGAAAAAGCAAGATGAAAAAAAAAAAAAAAAATGGTAGTTACCAAAAAGAAAAAAAAAAAAAAAATGAAAGAAGAAAGAAATTGAGACCAGACCATTCGACCAAAAGGAATAAATTCAATAAAGTCGACCACTGGTACCCTTGTATATGCCAGTTGTGTTGACCTAGAGTTAGGTTATCGACCACTGGTACCCTTGTATATGCCAGTGTGTTGATATTAGTCAGACTAGTATCTCAATCCATTAGGATAGGTTCATTTTGGCGGAGGCCTTCAGACAGATATGGGAAACGTCGTTCACTTAGTAAACATCAAAACCATCTATGTTTTCTATATCCATCTTCTTGATCTATTCATGTGATTAGTTTTGACTCCGAATATGATGTCCATAGTGCAACTATCTGAGTAGAGCTCTGTCACTTTATATGAATTTTAGTATGCTTGAGTGCAAACTCGTGTACAGCAATTGGAATTTCGCATCAGGGTACTTCTTCCTGTAGTCAATAAGTATGCCAACCAAGGAGATTCTTTAGTGCCTTCCAAGGTTCTGCGTAGATAGCTAAGGTCTGGAGTACAGGTTTTGTGGGTATATCTCTGGTAAGCCCTCCCGAGACTATAACTCGGCCACTAGGGCCACCTAGGGGTTTAAAGGCTTATTGCATACGCTAAATGCAATCGACGATGCCTGCGACAGTGAGTTAGGATTTTATTTTGTAGTTTTGATTTGCTCGGGACTAGCAAATAATAAGTTTGGGGGTATTTGATAGACGCATTTATGTGTCTAATATAGCTCATTTGTATATATTGTTAGTGCTCAATTTTGTACTTATTTGGTTATTTTATTTATTTGTAGGTGTTTTTAGAAGAATAAGGATTTGCGGCGAAATTGGCTGAAAATGCGGCGTTTGGACCTCCGTTGATAGAGTACCGGAAGCGCCCCAGAAGTGTACCGGAAGTACCCCAGAAATACCCCGGAGGAACCCCGGAAAAAGTGCGGAAAATGCCCCAGAGGACACTTGCTATACGGATCCTTGATTTTGGATAAGGGGTAACCTAATTACTAAGGGGTGACCCATTTCCAGGCAGCTGCTAAAGGGAGACCAGCCACAGATAAGGGGAGGTCAACTTCTCAAATTTAAAAGCAAATTTTGGCGGGAAAATGCATGCATCGTCTGGCAGATTTTGGTTCGATTATTGGAGGAGTTTTAATGCGATTAAACACCGGAAATCAGTTGGGATAATCCTGTTAGACCTAAACAGACCCTATGCAAGTGATTGGGCTGATCGAATTGGGCTGGAATGGCCGTGAGAAGCGATCAAAGTCCAAACAGAATATGTGTTCTCTGTGAAGTTTTCAAATATATTTAGAGATTCTGGGAGAGTTTTACGTTGAAGTAAAGTGTATCTAGTCTTGTTTAAGGATTAGGAGAATTTTGGAGCGTAAGAAATTGCCAGAAGACGCGTACAAAGCAACAGAAAAGAGATTTCTCTCTCAACTGCACGTGAAGAAAAAAGGGAAATAAACTCGGATTTAATCGAGTTATTTGGACCCTATTGGTATATAAAGGCTGGTGGGAAGTGAGAGAAAGTTTTATCAAGAGTTAGGGGTCGATTGGGAGGCCAGCAGAGAGGCGCAGGAGGAGTTGCAGGAATTGTACCTGCTGCTGCTGCTGCCATTAACAAAGCTCGAAGAACACGAAGAACACACCAGCATAGACAGTCGTTTATCAACAGTGTCAACGACTAGCATCCGAGGGTCTTAAAACAGCAGCGTCAACAGCAGCCGTGAGGTATTTTTACAGCAGTGGTATTCTATCGTTCTTCTCTGGACGCTTAAAGAGGGTCGTAGTTTCACTGTATTATATTTTTCACTCTTTTAATCATATTTTGAGCATCAAGTATGTATTTTAAGAACATGATTATTATGAGTAGCTAAACCCCAATACTGGGATGATGGAGGAAGCTGTTTTTCAGCCATGTGGTTATTTAAATAATTCTTAATTCACTTTTTGCACCGATTTTAATTGATTTATGATTTCAATTAATTACTTGTGATTTTGTTTGATGGAACATGCTTAGTCCTAGGGATTCTTGATGTTCCATGCTTATCATATACAAGTAATATTTTATGGAATCTAATTTGGCAAAGATAGAGTTAATACTTGTTTTATTTTGAGCTATAATCGCCTAGAATTATTTTCTGAGCCACTTGAATATGAAACACATTGGAATCCTGAGTCCTGGTTCCTCTTGATCTTGTGACATATTGTGTATATATTTTTGTTTTAAAAATCTTTTCAAGTCCGAGCATCGAATCCGTATTTACCGCAAATTGAATTACTACAACAGTCAACATTGCGAGTTGATAGAGTATGGTTGGGTCAACTGGTACAGTTGATATGAAGTGAATGGATCAACAAGTGTTGTTGATGCGTGGTACGATATTTAGAAGTTTACTTGGGTTGCAAGTATTACTGGTTTTAAGAGTTTGTTTACGCGAGAATTGTATAGAAGTTTCTTTGTTAGAGTTTGATTGTGTTAGGAAAGTCTTTTTGCTTGAGAGTCAAGTTTGTTAGTCATATAAATAGGCTGTTGAGCCATGAGTCGAAATACATCAATTGAGGGAAGTATTTTTCTAGTTTAACTTTGTGTTTCTTTCAAGTCTTTGATATCAGATTTTCTACATCTGGTATCAGAGCACTGGTATCAGATTCTAGGGTTGTGGGTATGAGTTGTTGAGTTGAAGAAGATGACGAGTTTAAGTTCGATTAAGGTACCTGTGTTTGAAGATAAAACCTTTGAACACTTGAGGTTGCAGATGGAGAATATTTGTACATATCAAAAAGTATGGATATTGTGAAAGATGGTTATGCAGAACCAGCTGAAGGAGAAGTAGTTGAAGGAGCTGCGCAGACCCTATTAACTGAAAACAAAAAGAAGAATTCTAAAGCAACATATATTCTTCATCAAGGTATTCATGAATCTCTTATGCATAGAGTTATCTATATTAAGCAAGTTAAAGCAGCATGGGATGGTTTGGTAAGCTACTACACAGGATCTGACAAAGTCAAGAAGGTTAGATTACACACTTTGAAAAGAAAATATGAATTATTGCAGATGGAGACAACTGAAACAATATCAGAGTTTTCTCAAAAACACTGAATCTTATCAATGAGATGAAGGCTAATGGTGATACTTGTTGATGGTGGTTTTTAGATTAGGGTTATAATCGTAAAACTTTAGTCTGATGTGACGTCACTCAGTAAGAAAACGGAGCCATGATTACCAATATCTCCACTAACGCATTTATTGAGCCTTTCAATACGTCTACGAGAAATTTACCAGGGTACCTTTTTATATATATATATATATACACGCTATGTTCCACGACAGAACCCTCAGTATTGATAGGCATCATCTCCGCACATGCCAACCGCGCATGCTAACCAAGCGTGCCAACCACGCATGCTGTAAATTCTAATTAGTATTTCGACATGATAAACCCTAATTTCCACACCTAGGTGGCCATAGCCACGTCACTGCGCCAAAGGCATGCCAACCATGCCAGCCGCACCACCGTGCCAACGGCATGCCAGCCACACCTCCGCGCCAAAGGCATGCCAACCATGCCAGCCGCACCACCGTGCCAATGGCATGCCAGCCACACCTCCGCGCCAAAAGCATGCCAACCATGCTAGCCGCACCACCGTGCCAACGGCATGCCAGCTACACCTCCGCGCCAAAGGCATGTCAACCATGCCAGCCGCACCACCGTGCCAACGGCATGCCAGCCACACCTTCGCGCCAAAAGCATGCCAACCATGCCAGCCGCACCACCGTGCCAACGGCATGCCAGCCATACCTCCGCGCCAAAAGCATGCCAACCATGCCAACCGCACCACCGTGCCAACGACATGCCAACCATGCCAGCTACACCTCCGCGCCAAAGGCATGCCAACCATGCCAGCCGGAACCACCGTGCCAACGGCATGCCAACCATGCCAGCCACACCTTCGCTCCAAAAGCATGGCAACCATGCCAGCCGCACCACCGTTCCAACGACATGCCAACCATTCGAGCCACACCTCCGCGCCAAAGGCATGCCAACCATGCCAGACGCACCACCGCGCAAACGGCATGCCAACCATGCCAGCCACACCTTCGCTCGAAAAGCATGCCAACCATGCCAGCCGCACCACCGTGCCAACGACATGCCAACCATTCCAGCCACACCTCCGCGCCAAAGGCATGTCAACCATGCCAGCCGCACCACCGCGCCAACGGCATGCCAACCATGCCAGCCACACCTCCGCGCCAAAGGCATGCCAGCTGCACCACCGTGCCAACGACATGCCAACCATGCCAGCTACACCTCCGCGCCAAAGGCATGTCAACCATGCCAGCCGCACCACCAACATGCCAACCATGCCATCCACACCTTCGCGCCAAAGGCATGCCAACCATGCCAGCCGCACCACCGTGCCAACGACATGCCAACCATGCCATCCACACCTTCGCGCCAAAGGCATGCCAGCCGCACCACCGTGCCAACGGCATGCCAACCATGCCAGCCACACCTCCGCGCCAAAGGCACGCCAACCACGCTGGCCACACCACCGTGCCAACGACATTCCAACCATGCCATCCACCCCACCACGCTAAAGCCATGCCGGCCATGCCTCCATGCCGCTGCCTGCCAAACAGAGGGTTGCAACAATCAACGGCTACCCCTCCTCCTGAGATGCAGATCTCAGCCGTACAAGTTCGCTACCAAACGCGTGGCAACTTCTGGCCCAATGCCAAATTCCACGGTTTATGCCAAAACCTTAATTTGGCCGCGCCTAGAACATGCCAAAGCCACGCCGACCATGCCTCAATGACGCTGGCTGCCAAACGGAGGGTTGCAACAATCAACGGTTACCCCTCCTTCTGAGATGCAGATCTCAGCCGTACAAGTTCGCCACCAAATGCGTGGCAACTTCTGGCCCAATGCCAAATTCCATGGTTTATTCCAAACCCTAAATTGGCCGAGCCTAAAACATGCCAAAGCCACGCCGGCCATGCCTCCATGCCGCTGGCTGCCAAACGGAGGTTGCAACAATCAACGGCTACCCCTCCTTTTGATATGCAGATTTCAGCCGTAAAAGTTCGTCACCAAACGCGTGGCAACTTCTAGCTAGCCAAATGCTAAATTCCACGGTTTATGCCAAACCCTAATTTGGTAGCGCCTAAAACATGCCAAAGCCACGCCGGCCATGCCTCCATGCCGCTGGCTTCCAAACGGAGGGTTGCAACAATCAACGGCTACCGCTCCTTCTGAGATGCAGATCTCAGCCGTACAAGTTCGCCACCAAACGCCTGGCAACTTCTGGCTTAATGCCAAATTCCACGGTTTATGCCAAGCTCTATTTTGGCCGCGCCTAAAACATTCCAAAGCCACGCCGTCCATACCTCCATGTCGCTGGCTTCCAAACGGAGGGTTGCAACAATCAACGACTACCCCTTCTTCTGAGATGTAAATCTCAGACGTACAAATTCGCCACCAAACGTGTGGAGACTTCTGTACCAATGCCAAATTCCACGGTTTATGCCAAAACCTAATTTGGTCGCGCCTAAAACATGCCAAAGCCACACAGGCCATGCCTCCATATCGCTGGCTGCCAAACGAAGGGTTGCAATAATCGACGGCTACCCTTCCTTATGAGATGCAAATCTCATCCATACAAGCTTGCCACCAAACCAAAAAATTTGTGGCATCCTTTTGGCTACCCTGCCAACTCTTTGGTTACGGCACAAAACCCTAATTTGGTCGTGCCAAAGGCATGCACGAGCCGGCCATGCCGCCATGCTAGTGGTTGCCAAACGGAAGGTAGCAACAATCAACGGCTATCCTTCCTTCTGAGATGCAAATCTCAGCCGTACAAGCTTTCCACCAAACCGCATGACTTATGGAAACGTTTTGGCTACGCTTCCAACTCTTTGGCCACGGAAAACACTTAGCTATGCAAATTCTTTGGTCACGGCATCCTAATTGGCCACGCCAAGAGCATGCGCAAGCCATGCCAGCACTGTGTCCACGCCACTGGATACCAACGAAAGGTAGCCATAATCAACGGCCACCCCTCAAGATGCAAAATCTCGGCCTTCGAAGGTCGCCACCGAACCGGCAAACCTCTCAATTTTAACTTTCCAAGCAATAGAAATATGCTACAAGTTTTCCACAAAAACACTCGAGACATCAAAACATGTCACAAACTGAGGGATGCTCATCAGGGTATTGGTCTGGCGGTTTACAGCGTGCGGCGTGCAATACGCCCGTTACAGGAAGGTGTCATAAGAGTAAGGCGGTTAATAATGACAGGAAATAATGGTGAAATGTATCCTTCATTATGGAAACATCAATTCCATGCGTTACCTGTTACCATTCTCTTCCATTACTCAACCACTTCCACTTCTTACGAGGCCAGATTACGTTTTGTTGCGACTTGTATAAATATGTCTCACCTATTTCCACCAAAGGACAGGTTTGGGTCAGGAGAATACAACACTCATAAATCACTTGTTAGCTTTCCACATTTCTAGCATTTCACTTTCTGATACAAGTCGTAAAACAACCACTCTTCCAGAATCAACTATTCTGGTCTCAACACTCTCTTCGCTTCCCTCCCCAAGACCAACTCTTCTCATTAACTTTGTGACCGAAGCAAGTCTGGAACGACCATTTCTTGGTTTAATCCAGATTTGTACAGATTGATCTCTCGAATCTAAAGTACTCCCGTGCAGTACATTTTTTAGGGTTTAGACTCGTTACTCACCCATACAAGAAATTACCAAAATCAGCAAAAACCGTTTTCACCCTCAAACAATTGGAGACCACAGTGGGTGATCAATCTCTCGGTTGCAATATTGATTTCCAATTTCCAGTTTCACCTTTCAATTCCAATTTCAACATGGTAGAACTCAGATCAGGGTCAGCAACAAGCCCCGAGAACACCAGCGCGGAACCCGTCCCTGGTACTAACACTCCTTCCGGTAACATCAATACACCACCTACTAATCACAGCAGCACGGAAATCGCTCCTTCAGGTGTTACACCACCAATCACCAGGGCCAGAGCTTCTGCCGCCCCTATTGTTTCTACGCAGCCTACCAATCCCAGCAACACGGAAAGCGCTCCTTCAGGTGTTACACCACCAGTCACCATGGCCAGAGCTGCTGCTACCGACCCTAATGTTTCGTCGAGTATGGATCCTCCAATTACTTCTCCATCAGGACGAGAAACCGGAGAAGCCAGAGGAATTCGACCCCATATTACCATCGCTGATTTGATGGAAAGACAGGAAGTTCTTGCTAGATCCCAGACGGACATGACTTCGACTCAGAAAGAGGTACTTGTCTTTCTCAAGACCCTAACAGAGCGGCTACCACAGGATTCGCGACATCCAGAGTCGATGAGGAACAACTCCAATATCCCTGGAGCCGGCACCTCAGCAAGACGTACCTTTGCAGACGAAGAAACTCACGCCAGAACCCCATTGAAGAGAAATCAATCGTCCAATTTTGTGACGTGAGAAGATTTGGAGCAACTTCTTCGGAATCAAATCAAAAGTGATGATATAGACATGCATCAGCATCAACCTCCTTACCTGCCTGAATACAAAGAATTCCTCTTCCAAGAGGATACTTTTCTCCTCAATTCACTTTATACGACGACATCGGGAATGCACGTGAACATATCTATCGATTCTTGGGGTCCCTAGGCGAACAAGAATACAATCACGTTCTCCGTCTTCGGGAGTTTTCGAAGTCGCTTACCGGAAGAGCATACACGTGGTATAACAACATCATCACACCAAACAGCATCCCCAACTGGGGTGACATGGTTACGACTTTCTACAAGAAGTACTTCTTCGTGTATAAGAAAGTTACCTTCTCGGATCTAGGAAGGATGTTCCAACGAGATAACGAACATCCAAATGATTTTGTCAAGAGATTCAGGGTTCAAGTGCTAGACTGTCACGACCCAAATGTGACTGAACAACAATTGGTGAATTCCTGCATCAACGGTATGGCTCCCATCTATCGTGCCTTACTGGAGAAACTGCGGTTCCAAACGTTCTCTGAACTCCATGAGGCAACCAAACGATCGGCCATGACAGCACCAGCGTTGTTAGAGAGAACCAGGCCAACCAGAGGTGATGACGCGCACGTAACTCGAGGAAGTAGACGTCTCGTCAACAAGCAGTACAACGCCGGCCCCTCATCTGTGAGAGTAGTAGACGAAGGAGGAAAAAGGAAGTCCCCAGCGGCAGACCAATAGCCTAAGCGCACGACACCAGCACGACGGGCGGCTCCGCCACGGAGGGCCACCGCCAAGGCTCCCATGCGTCATCACGAAGCTGAAGAAGATTTCCTGGATTTCCCGATCCCGATCGAGGAGGTGATCGAACTCTTAGAGGCATGGATCCAGGATGATGTCATCAGAATACCACCTCCCAGGCGCCCACCGACCGAAGCCGAGATGGCAAACCCCAAATACTGGCGCTACCACAAGTTTGTTCACCACCCGACCAGTGACTGCAACAGACTGAATCATATCTTCAAGGAGAAGGTGGGAGCAGGGGAATTTCAGCTGGGAAACGAGGGAGTACATAGAGATCCACTTCTAGTCAGGAATTGCGGGATCTCCAGGGACTCTATACACGAGACTGTACAATACATGATGCAACATGTATGCGAAATTCTCCACCTTTCCAAGGCGCAGCGTCAAGATATCTTTACAACCCTCAATCGTGTTGTGTCGGGCAAACGACTTTTTCCTATTACGGAAGCCACGCCAGGTGCCCAAGCTCTCTCAGGGAACGGTGCCGAAAAACACAACTGGGAACTGCTGATCACGGCCTATCTAAGAGGCGCTGAGCTCGACAACTCACTGATCGACGCGGCCTCTGAATTCAATATCGTCACCATCAAGACTCTGAGAGCTGCAGGAATTTTGAAGCAAGAGGCTACCCACTCCCCATCCGTGGTCAAGAATTCGGAAGGAGAAGCAACTGAACGCGTATGGATATATTAACCTCGAGATCAAGGTGGAAGACGCTATAACACATAGTAAATTCCACATTGTCAAAGAACTAAGTTATGACATGACCTGGGGCGCTCGTGGGTATTTGACAACAAAGAAAAATTGGGAGCATCCCCTCTGCCAGTGTCGACACCCGAAATAGTTTCCAACAAGCTGTCCAATCTGCTGTCATATCAACAACTTACCAATGGAACTCGATCACCCGCAGAAAGACCGTTGGCTCTCGCTCATAGATTCCAAACACAAGTAAGTATGGTCAAACAACCTTCTCTACAACCAGTCACTTCTTCTCTTATCCCGTCATGGGGACTTGGTCCGATTATCAGCACGGACATTGTTAAGAGATGTGAGTGGGGCGCTGGGCCTTTCAAGCGTTTCACCAAGAATTTGGAAGCTGCAGTCGAAGATGACGAAACCAAGAATCAATCGGTTACACGATTCCCAGAGTTTCAAATTGGGGACATGGTAGTCAAGGCAACCTCATTTCAAGTCGGAAATATAATGGTGAAGATAGTTGTTCGAACTGATTCACCCGAAGAAAGGGAAGAAGAGCCATATCTGGTGGCAGATGTTCTTTTGGGAGGTTACTGCAAACTCATCAACACCGACAAGTTGGAAGGCGTAACGGTTTACTCGCGATGGCTCAAGCCCTTTAATGCATAAAGCACTGTGGTTAATTGGCATCATAGTGGACAAGGAGTTCATAATCTTGGGATCTTCACATTATCCAAATGTTTAGCAGCTATTTTTCATGTTCATTCACATGTCTATGTGGTTAATTCTAGTTTTTTGACTAATTTGTGCGCCGCTTTGATGCAACTCTTTTAAACTGACCACAATGTCATTTGGTACTGATCATAGTATAAGATACAAAATTTGTCTAATTGTTCTGCACGGGTAAGTTAATGTCATCCCCATGGTTTAAAAAGGCGTTTGTGGGGCGCGCTTTTGTGAGCCATTTTGCGCTTCAGGTCCTAGGCGCTTCTAGAGCGCCGCTTTACGAATTGGTTTAAATTAGAAAATAAAAAGCTTTCCTTTGAAGCCCAGTAGGGCCTGTTTCACGTTTTCTAACTAAACACTAATAAACCTAATTTATGGGGTATGAAAACATGATGACGATGACTGTCTACATGATGATATGAATGATGCAGACATTCGTGGCTAGCATATTTAAAAGCTTTTAGGTAGAATAGGCAGTATCAGTATGCCATATGCTTAGTTAGTTTAATAGTTCCTTTTGTTATGTCTGAACTTCGTAGTTTTCTTTTATTAAGTTAGCAACTTCTTATTTATACATATTATTATATATTTAAAAAGCTCGCTTCCGCTTTACGCTTTCGCCGCGCTTTACGCTTTAGTATGAGAGCGCTTCGCCCCACGCTTTCGCTTTTTAAAACCTTGGTCATCCCTTTGTATCTTTACTGTTATGGTGCTAAACTTATGGTTCCTGAGTTGTTAAGGTTTGAGAATGGTATTGAAAATGGCCAAGAGATTGTTCTCAGGACTGCTAAAGTGGAAGCAATTGCGTTGTGTATTGCTGAGATGACTACTGCTGTGATGGCAACTTGTGATAATGGTGCGGTGCCTAAGATAAGTGGGTTGTTATGGATAGGATACTTATCCAAGGAAATGGGGATTGGGCCAAGGGCTTCCATGAAGAAGAAACTAATTGCAGAGGGGAAATTGGATAAACATGGTAAGCCTAAGGAGAACACTCCTGCTGAGTGGTCTAGAAATGTGATTCTCCCAGCTGGAGGGGATACTATGGTGGCATTCCTTGCTGCTGCAGGTGAACCAGTGGCAGCCAAGGTTGATGGTGAGGTAGTCGATGAGGAGAAGAAAAAGAAGAAGCAAAAAGTATCGATAGCCCTGTAACTTCCAAGCAGGTAAAGGTTGGTGAGGATGGTGAGAAGAAGAGTGAGAAAGAAAAAGAAGGGTAAGGATTAAGGAAAATGGTGAAGCTGAACCTGAAACACCTGCAGAGGAGAAATCCGAGAAGAAGAAAAAGAAGAAAGACTAGGAAGTTTTAACCTGCAAACCCTGTTGAAGAGAAGTCTGAAAAGAAGAAGAAGAACAGAGAAGGTGAGGAGGATGCGACTAAGACCGAGGTAGAGGAAGATAAAAGTGAGAAAAAGAAGAACAAAGGATCCAATGATGATGAATGGACAAAAATGAAACTCTCTGTAAGGGATGCAGGATCCCAGCAAGTCTGATGACTTCGCGTCACATATAAGACTGCATGTTCTTTCACATTTTGTCTTCTTACCTTTTAAGTTAGGTTACACTCTTACAGATTTTTGTAATCCTTGGTATGTTTTCTGCAGTACCTTATTTTACTTATTAGTAATGCACAATGATAGTTGTCTGTGTGTGAGTTTCACTGGATTTTTGGTATAATTTTTTTTGTTGGGTATACACGAGTTTTCAAACATTGCACCACACTTGGATATGTTATCAGTGGAACTTTAATCTTTTGGTTCAAGTTGAAGATGACTCATAATTACTAATATCAGGGAAGCATAGAGGTTCCCATGACATCCCCGAGCTCACTTCTTTTTTGATTTCCACCTCTTCTTAGATCTTGTTTGGAAATTCAAAAATTAATTTGGGGACACAAGTTAAAAAGCCATAAATTAATTTGGCGACACAAGTTATTTGACTTTTAGCTTCTAGAAGAATTGAATTTTCCTTAACTTTTACTTAAGTTATCGACTCTTTTCTAGAATTGCTTAAGTTATGGACTCTCTTCTAGAATTGTTTAGACCTATAAGTGTTTGGAAAGTCAAAAATTAGTTTGACTACAAAAGTTGAAAACCAAAAATTAATTTGGCTTCTTGAATTGACTTTTAATTTGGTATCCAAACATGCTCTAACATTTAAGTTGGCTTCTAGAATCTAGATCTCAGTCATTTTAACCTCTTTCTCATCGTACTTGCCGTAGTACGACCAACTGTCTTTTACTGTATATTTTTAGCTTCTGTTTTCAGTTTCACACGTTCGTAAAATTCTTTTATTGACAGCGAAGGATTAGTAGGAGCCTCACTAACCTACTACACAGCTCTACCTTCAAACTGAATCCAACGGCCAATCTCTCTTTCAACCCCACCAAAAGACTAATCCGTTGGTCAACATTCTCTTGAACCCCATCAAAAGAAACATAAATTAGGTGAGTAAAAAAACTTTTTAGTTCGCTGTCCTTGTTTAAGATATTCCGTACTAAAAAGAATCGTCCTTGAAGAAGAAAGAAAGATTCATCATCATCAGTCTCCGAATGAAATCATGATTGCAGAAAACAGCTCGGAGTAAAAAAAACAACAGTAAAACAGAGCTCTAAAGAAAAGTAAATAAAACAACATCAACATTTGAGGTATGGGTTTTTCTTTTTCTGTTTGTCTGTGATTTTTTTTTTTTAATTTTTATTAAAATTATGTTTTCAGATCTGTTTTTTTTTTTCCTTCAATGGCGGTGGTGCTAGCCTGCTAGATTCACTTCATATTTCATAATAATAATATTGGAACTGGGTATTCTAGATATTTAGAAATTTCTACATTCCAATTAATGAAAGCTAGATTTCTCTTTTGAGATTCCATTGATTGTTTGTTTCCAGGTACTTGAAGAATCAAGATAGTATTACTAAAAAGAAAGGGTGATTGATTTTCCAATCAAACTAGGAATAGGAATGTAATACTATTGGGATACTAGATGGATTTTCAAAGATCTGGGTTTTTAGAGTTCTATATATACTTCATGGGTTTCAACTCCGCAAATACTAGATATTACTTGGGTGATTTTTGAGGAAAGGAATTGAGAATATGAAGAGGAAGGAATTGATTTGTAGGTAGTTTTTTAGGTGTTTGGTCTTTTAGGTATTTAGTGAGAGGGCCAATGGAGGAAGATGACTCCAACTCTTGGATTAGGAGGGCCAAATTCTCTCACACCATATGTCATAGAATTGATTTCTCTTCTAGATTACCAAATTCTACATTGCCGAAATTTCCATCTGTTCCGGTAAAACTTCCAGTTGATTTTGATACTGGATCAGCCACTACTCTTACTAATTCCACTACTACAATTCATAAATCACAAGTTCTTAATAACCCAGGTCCCAAAATTCTTCCAGCTGAGCGTATATGTAGGGCTCAATCACCTAGTACTAACCGTAAATCGGGATTTCTTAGTGTTCCTAGTTCCCCTGATCCTGTGACCACCACTACTAGGCACAGAGCTATGTCACCTCTCCCTAGAACTAGTCTTTCCGGAGCATTTAAGGAAGCTCGGACCGAACTCAAGCGTTTTGCATCTCCATGTCTAACAAGAAGAGAATCCCGAAAGAAAGGTATTGGTAAGTTTTTCAGAAATGATTCCAGCCAAAATAGCTTTTCATCGTCAGATTCTTACTATAGTGTTATCAAGCATTTATCGTCCATGAAAAGTTCTGATAAATTGAATAAGAGTCAGAAGGAATCGACATGGACAAAGTACTTCGACCGTGGTGTGGGAAAAATTACAGCTGTTGACACTGCTGATGAATGGACAGTTGATCTTTCGAAGTTATATGTTGGCCTTAGATTTGCTTCTGGGGCGCATAGCCAACTTTACCATGGTATGTATAATGATGAACCTGTTGCTGTAAAAATTATTAGACAACCTGATGATGATGAAAACGGAGTCTTGGCGGCTCGATTGGAAAAACAATTCAAGAGAGAAGTTAGTCTTCTGTCTCATCTCCACCATCAAAACGTAATCAAGGTACTTATTTATTTAATTTTTGTGAATTTTCAATAACCGATTTCAGGTGCTAGAACTCTATGGTATAATTTCCCTTCCATGTCATGTATACATCTCTTGAATTGTTGTGTTTTTAATTGTTGATGGGAATATGTGTCAATGCACTGTACACCCTTTTATCAAATATAGATTCATGGTCTTAGAGGTTATTGAATTGAACTCACATGCTTGCTAAGTATCTCATGCTTTACCGCTTCATATACAACATTAGTACACTAACAACTTCATTGAAACTCCAAATAAGAGGACGAATTTTGATAGTGATCTTAAATTGATTGATCTTGGTTAGTACACTAGTTTCTTGGAAATCCTTGATGTTTTGTCAAATAGATAACTTCCATCATTATATTTCAGCATTTTTCAGTTTATTTGATGCAATATCATAAAAGAGAAAAACAACACCATATGATTTTTCTTCGTTTCGTTTTTTTGTTCTTTTTTGTTGGGTGTCCTTTGATAGAGGTGTATGAATTATTGATACAGTTGACAGCGGCATGTAAAAAGCCGCCAGTCTTTTGTATTATAACCGAGTATCTTGCTGGGGGTTCATTGAGGCCATTTTTACACAAGCTTGAGCGAAAATCCTTAGCTCTGGAAAAGCTAATAGCATATGCCTTGGATATTGCTCGAGGAATGGAATATGTTCACTCGCAAGGTGTAATTCACCGGGATCTAAAACCTGAGAATATCTTGTTTGATCAAGACTTCAACTTGAAAATCGCTGATTTTGGAATAGCTTGTGAGGAGGCATATTGTGATTCACTTGCTGAGGATCCAGGAACTTACCGTTGGATGGCACCAGAGATGATCAAACACAAAGCTTACGGAAGGAAGGTTGACGTTTACAGCTTTGGCCTCATCTTGTGGGAGATGGTAGCTGGAAGTATACCTTACGAGAACATGACGCCTATTCAAGCTGCTTTTGCCGTTGTGAATAAGGTATGTTCCTTTATTTCTTCCCTGAAAATAATTTCCTCTAATTAGGAAAAATTAGGCCCTTCTTGTCCCTTTCATAATATAAAGAGAGGCTTAAGTACTCTGTTGTGATATAGAATACCGCATTTTGCATGATTCTATTCTTAAATTGGTTTCATCTACTTTTTCTTTCTGTCCTTTCAAGTGTTGGATGCAAATTTGTTTTCGTTAGCAAATTCAATTTTCAGCATACGTAAGACAACGACCCCCATTCTTGGGAAGCATTATCCTTCCCGGCCAAAGATTACCAGTCCTCAAGCACAATGAAACATAACTTGCTTTTCTTAGTTAGGTAGTAACTTCAGAAGTTAGCGTTTTAAATCTTGACATTGAGTATAATTTTAGAACTAACAACTTATTACAACCTACACCCAAGTACCTTTGGAGTTTTCTTGTGAAAATGTTTCCAGAGCTATGATACTTCATCTTCATGAAAGAATCTGTTCCTTAAAAAACTCTTCACACGCCCATCGAGAAGAAGCATATGCAGACATAAATGACTGTTACATACTTATTTTCTGTATTTTATTGTTTACCATGGCCTCTTTTCTTGTTTACTATGCTCTGTAATTACCATGGCCTCTTTAATTACCGTGTAACTTTAGTTCTCTTTTAATACATTGACTTATCAAAAAAAATTGTTGTATTTTATTGTTTTTTTTACGTACAATTTCTAATCCAATGCAATTTGTGGGTTTTTCAGAATTTGAGACCCCGTATTCCGGAGGATTGTCCGCCTGCATTAGGAGCTATTATTCAACAATGTTGGGCCGTGAATGCTGACACGAGACCTGAGTTTTGGCAGATAGTTAAGGTGTTAGAGCAGTTTGAATTATCGGTTGCTTGTGATGGCACATTGAACCTAGTTCAAAACTCAATTTGCTGTCAGGATCAAAAGAAAGGGCTCAATTACTGGATTCAGAAATTTGGTCCTATTAATACCATAAATAGCGGCTCTCCCATGCCTAATAAACCTAAATTTATCTGACTTTGCATCTTAGCTACCTTGTCAGGTTTGGTTAACTTGTTATTAGAAGTATTATATGTTATTTTTTTCATTTTCTTTCTATTAAAAGCATTTCAGTTAGCTCAAAACTAGGACTGGTGTCCGCCAATGACCACTAATACGAAGCATAGTTAATAACTTATGCCCTCTATCTTGCGAGGGCATATAGGTTCTGATCTGTGTTATGTGGTATACTTATCCTGTATGCTCCGTGAATGCTCTTGGAAACGAAACTCTTTGAACAGACCGCCAAGCAAAAGTTCATATAGTTTTTTTTTTTTATCAAAATTTCTCGAAGTAACTTCTGAAGTGATTAAAAAGAACGTGGTGGATAGTGAATCGAAATACGATATAATTGAATGTGCATGGAGTGAATGCGGTGTTCATATGTAAAAATGTTACATTAAAAGTATGATTTCAAAGACGTTTGGAAAAAACTTGTGATGTGAAGAGTTGTAAAAACAAGTTTTATATATGAAAATCTGCAGAAATATAAAAAGTTGTATAAAAACCTGACATGATGAATATAAATATAAATAAAAGTTTACCGTAGCTCAGCGCCGGCAGCAGGTTATAGATCTTTTCTGAAAGGGCGTATCGACAACAGTTGTGGTTGAACAATATTAATGTCGAAAAGATACATCTTCACCAACAATATTTTTTCCAACGGTTTTTTCCAGTCAAAAAAGAAAAAAAACTATTTTTGAAAAGTCTAATCTTTTCATATATTATGTTAGCCAAAAATATCAATATTCGACCAACCCATGTAACCTTTGGTGTATACTAATGTATCTTCTTAAAGATACAACAAACTGAGTTGCCACGTCGCATCATAATTTGGAAGGAAACATGACGGTCTATCTGAAAACACTGTGTCAGCCTCAACGTCCTCCTTTATATAAAAAAGTATTTATTTATTTTATTTTATTTAGTAATTAATTGTACAATCTATAAAACTCAATCATAGATGTCTATAAATTATATGGTATGATTAAATATTTTTAAATTTTAATTATTATGTAAAACTGTGTAATAATATACCTCTTTTCCTAACTATTATAGGGAGGGAGGGGATTATTTTTCTTTTACTAACTACCCGGGTTTTTATAGTATATCTCTTTGAGGTTTAAACTTCAAATCTTTGGGTTTTAACTCATTTTTTTTTCATTTTTTTATAATTAATTACATTTCATTAATCAAAAGAAAGATGATGTATTTATAATAAATGTTTTTTTTTTCGCTAGTTCAAGTTAATCTAATGTTAACAAGTATATTCGAAATATAAATTGAAGCATTGATCTGTTTCCAAGCTGAAACACTAACGAATGATATGACATATAGTCAAGAATATTTTGTTCTTCTCTTATCCATTATTCAAGAAGATTTATTACATCATACAACAACCATGATGGAGATTTACAAAGAATTTTAAGATCCAGAGAATAAGGTGAGATGAGAATTTGTTAGAAATAATTTTTCCAATAATTACACTCACTATAGAACTCCTATACACTTGTATATCATTACGTAAGGAAACATTTATTGTGCCACATAAAAAATCATCGATGTGCTAGGGAAGAATGTTGGGAAAAATATTTATGGACGACAACATACAAGGTGCAGAAAAAGTTACCTTGAGGCATTATTAACGTAAATTGTTTCTAACGTAGACCCTCCCAATTGACTAGAATGAAACATATTTCAAACGTTATCATGATTCAACTATAGGTACAAAGTAAGAAAGAGCATACATGACCATATGGGTTTCATTAGATTTTTAAATCTACCGAACTGACGTCAATTTATTTATGGTTTTCTTTGTTTCGCCTTTTTTGTTCTTTTTTTCCTAGATGTCTTTTTAGATATAGGTGTATGAACTAGTGATCCAGTTGACCGCGGCATGTAAAAAGCCTCCAGTATTTTCTATCATAACTGAGTATCTTGTTGGGGGTTCATTAAGGACATTATTGCACAACCTTGAGCGGAAATCCCTGGCTCTTGCAAATATAATAGCATATGCGTTGGATATTGCTGGAGGAATGGAATTTGTTCACTCACAAGGTGTAATTCACCGGGATCTAAAACATGAGAATATCTTGTTTGATGAAAACTTCAACTTGAGCTGATTTTGGAATTGATTGTGAGGAGGAATATTATGATTCTCTTTACGAGGATCTAGGAACTTACCGTTGGATGGCGCCATAGATGATCAAACACAAAATTTATGGAAGGAAGGTTGACGTTTATAACATTGGCCTCATATTATGGGAGATGGTATCTTGAAGTATACCTTATGAGAACATGAAGCTGCTATTGGTGTAGTTAACAAGGTATGTCCCTCGATTTCTTCTATATTGGGAAACCAATTAGGCCATTTTTTTTATAATGAGTGGTTAAGCGCTCTGTTTGATTTAAAGAAGACAAAATTCTTTAATACCTCGCTGCATGATTTTACTCCTAAATTGGTTTCTTCTACTTGTTTTTGAAAAGTTGTTTACTTCCCGTTAATTCGAGTTTTCAGAATGTGTCAGACATTAACCACCATTCTTGGAAAGCATTATCTTGCCCAACAAAACCTTAACGATCCTAAAACACAATGAAAGATAACTTGCTTAATTTAGTTACCTAGAAAATTCAGAACTAAGCAATTGGAATCTTAACTTTGAATATATTTTTAGAATTAACAAGATGTTACAACCAAAACCCATCCTAAATACCTTTGGAGTTCTAAATTGCTCAATACTTGTGAAAATATTTTTCCAAATCCATGATACTTCATCGGTATTAAAGTATCTGTTCCTCAAACAAGCCTTCACATGCCCATCGAGAAGCATATGCAGACATATTGTTATATGCTTAACGTATTTGTTGTATTTTATTGTTCTGTTTATGTACAATTTCTAATCCAATGCAAATTGTGGGTTTTTGACAAACTGAGTCCCCGTATTCTAGACGACTGTCCACCTGCATTAGGATCTATTATCGAGCAATGTTCGGCAGTGAATGCTGACATGAGACCCGATTTTTTTCATATAGTTAAGGTGTTAGAGCAGTTTAAAATATTTGTTGCTTGTAATGGTACAATGAACCTAGTTTAAAACTCAATTTGCTGCCAGGATCAAAAGAAAGAGCTCAATATCTGGATTAAGAAATTTGGTCCTATTAATATCATAAATAGTAGCTCTCTCATGCCCAATAAATCTAAATTTATCTAACTTTTCATCTTAGTTGCCTTGTCAGGTTTGCTTAACTTGTTATTAGAAGTATGTATTATATGTCATGTCTTTCATTTTCTTTCTACTAGAAGCATTTCAGTTAGCTCAAAACCAGGACTGGTATCTGGCAATGACCACTAATACGAAGCATAGTTAATAACTTTTGTCTCCTATCTTGCGAGGGAATATAGGTTCGATCTGAGTGATGTGTTATACTTATCTTGTATGCTCAGTAAATACCCTTGGAAACAACTCCTTTGAACAAACTGCGAAGTAAAAGTTCATATTGTATGTTTTTTAATTTCATCATTTTTTCTCGAAGTAACTTTTGAAGTGATTAAAAAGAACGTGCTGGATGGTGAATCGAAACACGATACAATTAAACCTACATGGAGTGAAATCTCTGTTCACATGTAAAACTGTTACATTATTTATTACACGTGAAATTCAGAGAAAAAAAGTTCGACTTTAAAGACGTTCCAGGAAAAAAGGTTTGACTTTAAAAAAGAGTCATGATATTTAATAATTTTATGAGAGTTCTTCAGAATTAGAAAAATCTTGTGGAATTATATAAAGTTATCTAATGTCTTACAAAGATCTAAAGAGTTTTAAATACAAGTTCTATATAGAAATCTGCAGAAATCTACAAAATTATGTAACAACTTGACATGACGAATACAAATTATATAAAAACAATTATTGTAAATGCACCATCTTTATTTTGATCAATGAAATGCAATTAATTGTAAAAACAAATTGTTTTTTTTTTTAAAACAATTGAGTTTAGACCCAAAGATTTAATGTTTAAACTTCAAAAAAATATACTACCTAAAAGCCCAGGTAGTTACGAAAAGAAACAAAAGTCCCCCCTCTCAATGTGTAATAATTAAAATATTAAATTAAAAAAATAATAATAATAATCATGTCATATAATTTGTATGCATCTACGATTGAGTTTTATAAATTGCACATTTATGAAATAAAGTGAAAGAGAATCAATACTTTTTTATATAAAAGAGGACTTTTGAGGATGACATGGTGTCTCCAGATTAACCGTCATGTTTCCTTCCAAATTATGATGTGACGTGGCAACTCAGTTTGTAGTATGTTTTAGAAGATAAGTTAGTATACACCAAAAGTAACATTGATCGGTCGAATATTGATATTGTTGGCTAACACTTTATATGAAAAGATATGAGTTTTCAAAAATAGTTTTTGTTTTTTTTTTACCGGAAAAATCGTTGGAGAAGATGTTTCTTTTCGACATTAATATTTTTCAACCACAACTGTTGTCGGTACGCCCTTTTAGAAAAGATCTATATAAACTTGTTGCCGGCGCCGATTTCTCTCGAAATCTAATGTTAACAGGTATATTCGAAATCTAAATTGAAACGTTAATCTGTTTTCAAGCTGAAACACTAACGAAGGATACGACATATATTCAAGAAGATTTTGTTCTTCTCTTATTTATTATTCAAGAAGATCATTACATCATAAAACAACCATATAGAGATTGTCAAAGAACTGGAATATCCAGAGAATAAGGTGGGATGCGAATTTTGTTAGAAATAATTTTTTCAATATAGAACCTTTACCTCCATTACACTTGTATACAATTATGTAAGGAAACATATAATGTACCACATCAACAATCATCGATGTGCTAGAAAAGAATGTTGGAAAAAATATTTATGGCCGACAATATACAAGGTGCAGAAACAGTTTCATTGATACATTATTAAGGTAAATTTATTCTAACTTAGACCCCTCAATTGACTAGAATGAAACATATTTCAAATGTAACCATGATTCAACTATAGGTGCAAAGTAAGACAGAGTATACATGACCATACGGCCGGGTTTCATTAGATTTTTGGCTTTGCCCAATTGGCTTCAATTCTTTCATGGTTTTCTTCTTTTCGTTTTGTTTTTTATTCTTTTTTTGTTGGGTGTCTTTTAATGGAGGTGTATGAACTATTGATCCAGTTGACAGTGGCATGTAAAAATCCGCCAGTGTTTTCTATCATAACTGAGTATCTTGCTGGGGGTTCATTAAGGCATTCTTGCACAACATTGAGAGGAAATCCGTGGCTCTTGAAAATCTAATAGCACATGCATTGCATATTACTGGAAGAATGGAATACGTTCATTCACTAGGAATTCATCAGGATCTAAAACCTGAGAATATCTTGTTTGATCAAGACTTTAACTTGAAAATAGCTGATTTTGGAATAGATTGTGTGGAGCAATATTGATATTCTCTTGGCGACTATCCATGAACTTACCATCGGATGTCACCGGAGATGATCAAACACAAATTTTATGGAAGGAAGGTTGACAATTATAGCTTTGGCCTCATCTTGTGGGAGATGGTATATGAAAGTATACCTTACGAGAATATGAAGGTGTTATTGGTGTAGTTAATAAGGTATGTTCCTTTATTTCTTCTCGAAAACTATTTTTCATATTGGAAACCAATTAGGACATCTTTGTCCCTTCCATACTATAATGAGTGGCTAAGCAATCTGTTTGATTTAGAAGACACAATATTCCTTGAATACCTCGCTGCCTGAGTTGACTCCTAATTGGCTTATCCTACTTTTTGGTGAAAATTTAAAGTTGTTTTCCGCCCGCTAATTCAAGTTTTCAGAATGTGTAAGACATTAACCACCATCTTTGAAAAGCATTATCTTTCCCAACAAAACCTTAATGGTCTTGAAACACAATGGAAGAAAACTTGCTTTATTTAGTTACCTAGAAACTTCAGAACTAAGCAATTTGAATCTTAACTTTGAATATATTTTTAGAACTAATAACTTTTTACAATCAAACCCATCCTATTGCTGAATTCTTGTGAAAATATTTCCATACTTATGATACTTCATCTCCACTAAAGAATTTGTTCTTCTGACAACTCTTCCGATGTCATGGAGAAGCATATGCAGACATGGAAGACTGTTACATGCTTAACTTATTTCTTGTATTTTACTGTTATGTTTATGTGCAATTTCTAATACAATGCATATTGTGGGTTTTTGAGAACCTAAGACCCCGAATTCTAGAGGACAGTCCACCTGCGTTAGGAACTCTTATTGAGCAATGTTGGGTAGTGAAAGCTGACACGAGATCTAAGTTTTGGTAGATAGTTAAGGTGTTAGAGAAGTTTGAATTATTGGTTGCTTGTGATGGCACATTGAACCTAGTTCAAAACTCAAATTGCTGTCAGGATCAAAAGAAATGGCTCGATTACTAGATTCAGAAATTTGGTCTTATTAATGCCATAAAAGAGGCTCTCTCATGCCCAATAAACGCAAAATTATCTAACTTTTCATCTTAGCTTCCTTGACAGGTTTGTTTAACTTGTTACTAGAAGTGTTCATATCATGTATTTTCGTTTTCTTTCATAACATTTTAGTTAGCTCGAAACCAGGGATGGTATATGGCAATGACCACTAAAGCGAAGCATAGTTATTTAACATATGCCACCATCTTGCGAGGGATATTAGTTCTGCTCTGTTTTTTATACTTATCTTGTATGCTCAGTAATTCCCTTGGATAAAACACCCTTTGAACATGTTAGAGCACTACTCGGTCGAACTCGCAAGTGTTGCTATATCAAGCTTGTTTGTCAAGCTTAGTTTCCAAAACTATAAGTCTAAATTTCTAGTCTACTTATAGCTAAGTCTCAGATTAGGATAGAAAGTGTAGTTGAGCATTAGGATTCACGACGTTCATCGATTGAAGACGAAGAACTACGAAGGGAAGGTTGCGGAACCTCATCAACAAAAGGCATGTGGAGACTTGAATTCATCTATCACTAAAAAATCTATTTACTTTATCTCCAATTTGAGACAAAAGTCGTATAGCTATATAGACTTCAATTATGCACATTTGATATTTCGAGATGAGTTTAACTCGCTAACATATTTCTCGAAATATGTGTTGGTAAGCTTTCGCTTTAACCAAGTTCATCTTATATTTTTGACGAAAGTCAATAGATGATCATGAGAAAATCGCCTGGTAACATCTTACATGATTTGTGTGAGACAGTCATTTGATGTAGACTCGGAATGTTTCGTATTGATCATTAGATAACTTGAAAATTGCTTTGAAGCTAATAGTTGTGTGAGACAGCTGTTATTTTCCTCCGAGAATGTTTCAATGGTTGAATGAGAGTTTAGAACAATTTGATATAATCACAATATGCTTACCATGGTAGTAAAGGTCCGGGAACTAAGTACACATATCGGTACGCGTATTGGCGTGAGGTTTAAGTTCCAGGACTTTACTGAGTTTGGTGGTATGCATATCCGTTCGCATTCTGGCGAACCAAAACTTAGTCCGGCCACAAAAATATGCGTACCTGTTTGCATACTTGAGTGGGTTATGTTCTAAAATCGGTTTGTTCATGAACTAATACATTTATATAATAAGGAATGCAATCTTTTTCAAACCGTGTATATAATGTTCATGACTTGATACGAGTGAATCAAAATCGACTTTGCTTCAATTGTGTCTTGTATACTTCTATGGGAATATAAACAATTGAACAACTCTAAAACTAGTTTCATTTGAGTCATTTGGACTAGTTATGGTTAAGATAAATAAGGTTGGTATGAAAATGTTCATATGGCTAACTTCGATTAACTATTCACTACAAAAAAACTGACCAAAGGCTACTAAAATTTGTCAACAGCAGAAAACTTTAGTTGCCTTAATAGTTTAAGACACTAGGAAAGGCAACTTGGGGTGCGTTTTTATTTGAGCCACTAAACGTTAAGCAACTGCAGATTCCAAAACCCATTAGCAATTAATGTGTGCCAACTAAACAAACGCACTAGTAGTTCCAGACATTCCACCACTTGGAAAAAACCAACGGCAAGATATTAGTTGCTTAATCCTCTATTTAGCCACTAGAGTAACGCAACTACCAGTAAACCTAGTTGATTAAACCTTTGGGAACTAACCATGCCAACTAAAGTAGGCATATACATTGAGCTACTTTTGAGAACCAACTCAAGCATGTTAGTAGCTTAACTTAAGAGGAGTAATTAATGAGAGAGTGACTAAGCTGTTGGTGTACCAGAGCGTTGTCGCTGAGCCCCTATAATCAATAGTACAGACATATTATTGTGATCAAAGTTTAATTTGTACACATGAGGTTGTTGCAGAGAAATTTAGTAATTAAGTGTGTTAAAAAAATGTATCCACTGCATATAGAAACACTCCGCATCAATACAAAATCAGTTTCTTAATAATTGCCAAGCCAATCGTAAGAAAACTCTATTTGTTTTAAGAATAATGAAGGCCAGGGCCAGAACTTCCATCACCAAAAGTTAACAAATATGCTCCTTTGTAACTATAGCGTAATAAACAAAATATGCTATAGTTTCATACTGAAGTGGTGAAAATCTTCTCCCTTAAAGGCCTTGACAAATAAAACTATCACATTAAATGGTGATGAAACCCTCGCTTCCTATTGGAATTTTGAATAGCGTGTGAATTAGTAATAGGAGGATTATGGTATGAGAAAGATTGTTGGAAGTTGTTCGGCGAATCGGCAGTCCTGGAGAAAGAAAGCAAAGTTCAGAGAACTGGAAGAGGAGAAACATGGTGGTGAGAGATCTTGTTCCTGAAAGAGAAAATAATTAAATTGGTTTGTAGCGTTTCGAGTTTTGATAACTAAATAAAGGGGGAATTTGCGCGGCAAAAAAAGAACTAAGGCACAAAAATTTCGGCAAAAAAAAAGAAAAAAAAAGTTCCGCAAAATATTTGGCGCCGCAAAAATTTGCCTTCCTTTAACAAGGTGGTAATCCGTGTGTTTAGAGTCTTTGGTTTTCTATTGGCCTGATTAAAATCATGAGGATTGATTTCTGTTGGTAATGTAATACTTTATACTTTTTCCCGTCTTTTCTTGGTAGTATATGCTTGGACAAAGTCAAAATATTAAAGATAACCGAGTAATATCTGAAAATATCCCTAAACGTTATATTATTACTAAAAATAAAAATAAACGTGTGCAGTATTATGTAAGAAAAAAAAATATTTGTCAATTTTATTATTTCTAAAAATATTTAAAAGAAATGGTGATAAATAGGAAAGATATTAAATAGATTTGTTTTTTTGTTTAAGAACATGCGGTTTAATTTTAGATCGAGTATATATTGATTTTTTTTTTTTGTAAGAAGTAAGAACTTAATGAAAAATATCATTATAAATAGAAACTAACAACTATTTTAAGAATTAAGGGTATATGACCTCAATTTGCAATTTTAAACGCCTTAGATTTCATGATAGTTATAGTAGATTCACATTTATCTGTACACGTTTAAAAACCACTCGATTTTATTCACAGATGTTTTGTTTAAAGTCGATAATTCATCTCATTCATTTCTTTTACATATGAAATTGATTAATATAAATGGACATTCGGTTAAATTGATGAAAACAGGAGAAACGTTCACCGACGAAATCCGGGGGGATTGAGTTGTAAGGCCTACCGATATCGGATAAGATGACACATAACAAGTCAAATCAAGTGAGTTGATGAAAGTTCGGTTTGAATAATCATGTAATTCCCTGGAATCAAAGAAAAATTGATTTGAGGTCGAGGCATATCGGACAAGATTGATTGATAACGGGTGACACTGACTAAGGTCAGTGGACATTCGGTTAAAATGATAGATAACTATACAAATTGTGTAACGCCGATAAATATTGGTAAGACGACTGATAAGAAGTAAAATTAAGTAAATTCGATGAAAATTCAATATATTTGAATAGAAAGATAATCATATGAACCTATGGACATTCGGTTAAAATAATGGATGATTAGAGGAACCGATGGAGTGGAGGCCGACCAACGTTTGGTGAGATACTAGGATTGATGAATAAAAAGTGAAGTTAAGGAAAGCAGATGAAAATTCAGTTTAAATGAAAGGGTACATATATAAACCCATACGAAATCGAGGAAAATTGAGTGAGGTCGATCGATATCGATATAATCAATGAATACAGATTAAATTTAGCGAGGTGGATGGACACCCGACGAAGTTGATTGGAAAAAACTGTAAAATCAATGTAGTTTGGGAGAAGTTTATTATCAATTGTAAGTTTTTCTGGTGGATTAGTTTGATGAGAACGCATAAGGATTATTTTTTAAGTGTCCTACGAGCAAATTTGGAAGGCTTGACCAAACTCAAATTCCCAGAAGAAAAAAAAGTCGATTAAAATTTAATACATGACCAAATAATGCTAATATTTTTTTGGTTCATTATTTATATTAAAATTTAATTATTATAATGAAGATTTCATACTTAAATTATCTTTTTGTCATTACACCGCGTCCACTCAAAGGATCAGTATTTGCATTCTTGCTAGATATACGAGGTTATAGAGCTTAGAGGACACCAACGACGAAAGCACTATACTGGGCCGACACTGACACTGAGAGACGAAAATAGTAAATAATATTGAGATCATACTCAATATCACTAAGTCTGATTATCCACCTAATTCCATCTAGTTCAACTACATTGTACTAAATTTTCACTCAATATCTCTAGATTATACTACTTTGTCTAGTTATCCACCAACTGAATTCTATTTTACTTAATTTAACTCCATTCCATCAAAATTACTACATCCTAATTGACATCACTTAGCTAATTATCCACCTAATTCAAACCAATTGCACTCAGTTTCCACTCATTATCACTAGGTAATACTCGCATTCACTAATTATCTACAAATAAAATTCTGAGTTATCTCAATTCCATTTCATTCAATAAAAATCACCAAAATTCATTCGATTAAATTAAATATTCATAAAAAAAAGTACAGACAGTCAATTCTAAACGTATTTTATGTTTCCTTTGCTTATATTAAGCACACTAATATTTACAAAAATTTATTCTTCCAAGGTAATTTAATCCGTTTCTAGACTTTTGTTTTGTCCCATCAAATATGCTTAGAAATTTGTAAATAGGTAATTCCAAGAAAAAGTTGTCCGATCAAGTCGATTGATAAACGGTAAAAGACAATTTGGTGAGACAGAGCGACATTTGACGATATTAATGGATAACATGTGACACTAAATGACATGAATGAATATTCAGTTAGTTTAATAGATAACGTGTGAAATTGGATACAATGGAGTCTTTTAGATAGCTCGCGGAATCTAACTCTTCGTTGGTAAAAAAAAAGAAATTTTTAGGATTTAAAATATTGACTCTTTCCTCGAAAAGCTATCAGATAAGGATTTTGGTACTATTGCTAAAGCGAGTCTAGAAATTTCAACCAAACAGGAATTTATCTTGGAATAGATTATACTCATCATTGTATAACATTGTTATAAGTTGAATCAATATTCGAAGCATATCAAGATTAGTATGCTTCAAATACAAAAAATTAAAGACTACAGAATTTAGTTGTTAGCTTTTATTTATTGTTATTCTGAAGCATTTGCTATAAAATAATTGTAGGAACATGCTTCAAATTTTTTTTTCTTTTTATAATTACTATTTTTTATTTTTTTGAAAAAAAAAAATCTTGATTTCATTAATATTGTAAAATCGAATACATAAATACCAAATACAGCTAAAATGAAAATAATAAAAAATTACATATATCTTTTCTTTTTGTAATTACTAATACATATACACGCATGAAATAAAATGTCAAGTCCCATCCAAATTTTGGACCTCTGCAAACAAGGTTGCATAGTGGAGAAATTATGTAGTTGGCGAACTTTTGGCCGTCGAGATGGCCGTGAGATAGACGGTTCGAATGATAGAGGAGAAAGTCAAAGTTATGGTTATTCTAACGTGACAGATGTTTATTCGCTGATCATCAAACAGTTGATGCACTAAGTTGTATTAAACTTCAAAAAAAAAGAAAGAGAAAGAAAAAGAGAGCCCATCTTCACGTCTCACTTTCTATCCGCCTCAACTTCCTTTCTTCCCTAGATCTGCCACCGCCTCTTCTGCAAGATCGAAGATGCAGGAGCTTCGCGAAAACCCTAACAAGCAAACTCTATCATTTTTTCCATTGTTAGTACAAATCTAAGAACTCCCACCTGTTCAACGATTCCACCACGAACACCAAAACCACAGAAACTCCAATCAATCACGAACAAACCCTAATGCGAAGTAACGAAAAGGATAAACTAAGTATGCGATATTTAACATATTGTCATTGAAACTTGATTTTTTGATTTGCTATCTTATTTTGATTGAGAGATTTTTTGTTTTCTCTTTCAATAAAAGCCTTTTGGCTATTGTCTGTATTGTACAGGTTAACCTAGAGCACAACATTCGTTCCCCTAGTATTTCCACATAACTGGGAATAAAAGAGAAGGTATATGCTTTCCATATGCGAAACGTGGCGATGATGCTACACCAGAAGGAAAAGAGATAACAACAACTTGATACCATCACCGAATACCGATAACAACAATGCCCTCTTTAGTATTTCCGAATTACCTTCTTTTTTTCCTTGTTTCATTGTTTACTTTTTAATTATTTTATCTTTTCAATCAATTTAACATGAAAATTTGGTAAATGCCATGGACTGGATCTAATGCATTCCACCATATTGCTATGATCTAATGCTAGTTCTTTAGTAGTCAAGAGAGTGTTGTCCGAACTTGGGATTTGGATACAACTCAAAAACCGTATAGGTAGCTGAAACTTAACCGAAAGCGATAAACCTTGTGCCAAAATGTAAGGTAACAATTTGTTCCTTGTTTCTTTACAAGTACATTACTACTTTTATCTGCCCACAAGTTAAGCGTGTACGCTGGTTTCGGGGAGTCATATAAGAATCCCAGGCTAACTAGTTACTGGGAATCAAATTACTTTCTTGTAATTGCATAACGCCCTCATTTTTCAATTAGACATGTCATGGTTTTGTGTTTGATTTTGTTTATTTTCCACTTAGTTTGTAGGTATGTGACAGCTAGTGCCCGCTCTGATGGCATTTTCTTTGTGGGGGGAAGAGACACCTTGGGCACAATATGATCTATTGATATGTTCTCCCTGAACTAGATATAGACATAGTCAATTATTACCAGTTTACGTTACGAACCACATGGTTCAGAACTACTTGTGTTGTGTTTCCCACTGTGACTTTTCTGTTCTTGCAAGCGGGAGTTATTAGATAGAGAGAGTGGATACACCTCACTACTTATACATTTTGCTTATATTATGCATAACCGTGTAAAATGACCAGGAGTTCTGCTTGAGTTTGGAGGAAGCGCGACAATAACATAATTTTATTTTCATTGTTATAGGATGCTTACAGGAACACAAAGCTATTCATGGATGATGTGAACTTCAACAATTGTATCAGGAGTTCGACGTTACCTGAATGTTATACTCTACCATTTCAATTGAGGAACTTGCAAGTTATTTGGAATAAGATGAAACTACTTTAAGATTGGTGATTACTGCTTGGGACCCTAATTTTTTTTTTTCCATTTTTCGATTGTTTGTGTTGTTTGATGGTTTGCATGTCCACTGGCCAGATGACTTTCAAGCACAATATCCGTGTTGTTGTTAACAAAGAGAGTATCCAAGTATCTACAATGTAGATGTGAGTTTCCTCATTGAAGATTTGGCAAATGAATCGAACATGATTAGAGTTGAATGTTTTTTACGGGCTTCATTTTGTGGAGAGCTAATATAGCACTTGCTCATCTATCTTTTGGTGCTGAATATAATACACTATGTCGAAAGCAAATCTGTTAACCGGCATGGTGACTATTTTATGCATCGGACCTTTATGGTACTATAGTCGTAGTTATTAAGGTTATGAATTCTATAATCCCTCGCTCATTTTATATATTGGTGAGACAATGTTGTTCATGACAGTTCCGAGGCTTGGACATTCGCATCTAGATTTTGGATAGTCATTACTCCTGCTTTCCAAAGAGACGCGCGCCTACAACTGAAGAAGGTTTCTTCTACTTAATGTATTGATGTCATTTTATTATTTATTTAGGTAATTTGTAATCGTTGCATATTACAGATTTATAAAGAATTCGTTTTTGGTGTAACCGTTCCATGGCGCAATATAATGATCTGCTTTTTTTTTTGAAATATATAACTATTTTAAATATTTATTATTTTGTATTTTTCCAAAAATCATCAGAAAATTGTTTCGTGGTTGCTAATTAAAAAAATTCCCCTTTAATTGAAATTTCATTTATGTAGATCTATAAAATTGGAAACAAAATATTATTAACCGTAAAAATTATGGCGGAAAATAAGGCAATTAGCAAAATAATAGCAAAGACATCGGTTTACCAAATTGGAAATAAATATTTTATTAACCGCAAAATTATGGCCGTAAATAAGACAATTAGCTAAATGATAATAAAGGCACCGATCTACCAATTAGGAAACAAAATATTATTAATCGCAAAAATCACGCTAAAAAATATGGCATTTAATTAAAGTATGTTTGTTGATTTAACTATTTAGCTACGAGCCTACTAGATATACAAGTGGCTCTAAAAGTTAAGCCACTAAAAAACAGTTGTATACGTTTTAGTCTAATGTTGTAAGGCACTCGGGAAAACTTTAAATGCAAAATCAACCAAACAACTAACAAAAAATCAATTGCTTTAAAGTTTTCGCTAATAGCCAGACGACTACACAAATTAGTGGATTTACCTATTAGGTGACGACTATTGGCCAACTAGCCAAACTAGTAGCTTTAGACATGGCGACCAACTAACCATTGCGCACTTGTTGCCTAAACATAAGACAACAACCTCTTACGCCACTAAGGCTGGGAAACTAACATTAATTGCATAAAGTGATAGGCAACTAAAGATTTGAATAGGCCACTACCATTGGTCAAGTAGCTTTTGGTCGGTTTTTTTGTAGTGATTGTTGAGCCAATAAAGGTGTACCCGTTTAGGTACGGTTACTCATATCTATAATGAAGTCACTTTTCATTTGTATGTAACAAGCTAAGTTCGATCTAACTTTTGAAAGATATTATCTTGAGTCTAATCAGTTTTTCATCTAACGGTGAATATTGAATGCTTTGTTACTAAGTTAACATTGATTGCAAACCCTGATTTGAAGACTATATAAAGGATAACTCTAGCAACTGGGAAACCTAATCCCCACACCTTTTGTGTGATACTAGTTGCGACTAGAGTCGATTCTCCTTTAACCTTAGGTTTTTCCAAAACCCTGTAGGTTAACGACTTGAAGACTTCATTGGGATTGTGACACCAGACCCAACTATTTTCTCTGTAGTTGAGTGTTATGATCTTGTTGTTTTCTATCGTGATTGAGTACTATATTCTCTAAGATTTGCTCGAGATTTAATCTCCGATAGGCAAGATAAAAAATAGTCACAAACATATTCGTCTCATCGTTTGTGATTCCACAATATCTTGTTTCTCTACCATACGATTAAGATTATTGTGAGGTGATTGATATTTTTAGGATATTCTTCGGGAATAGAAGTTTGGTATATCAATTGGTTCATGTTCACCTTGATTTATCAAAAGACGGAACAAAACTCGTAGGTATATCTTTGGGAGACAAATTTACTTATTCAACAAGCATCTAACCCGGTGCATATGCACGGGATGTTTCGAGAGTGTCTACTTCGCAAGCGGCCGAAACTTGATTGTTAGATGTAGTTTATCGTTTTTTTTTTCTTATCAGAATATTCAAACCTTATCTTGATGCCGTTTTATACATTCTCATATCCGTGAGTATAAAGTGGATTTGGAAAATAGATGCCGAAATTTTCTACTGTTTTGCATACAGGATATGATCCAAAACTTGCTTTGATGTTTTTCATGGATTTCATCAAACATATGAATTTTTCAGAACATTCAAAGTAAGGACAGTTGTCCAATATTTTGCATATAAAAATGATTCGAGAATCGCAGTCAGAAGAAGAGATTTAAATTGTTTATCAAACATAGTTACATATGACACGCAACAATAAGAAATGTTACTTACTTTTACAGACGGAGCAACTGTGAAATGGTAAGGAATTTGGTCAAATATGATCAAAAAGGAATTTGGTCAAATACAGTATGTGCAATTTAGAGAGTTGAATAATAAGAAAAATCATTACCTTGAAAGTGTTTCATGTTTTTCGGCCTTTTTTAGTGAAGACTATTACATCTCCATCTTCAATCTTCAGCTTTCATCACCTACTTTTCTTCTTTTTGTATTGATCTTTAAATAACTGAAACAACGAACGAAATGTTACGCAAGCCGAAATTTCCAGTACCCCAAGGTAAAATAAACATTAATGGATGTTTCACCCAAAAGATGGTCCGTCGTTACCTCAAGGTGTGGTACATATATTGAAAAATATCTGTCATATCTTTTTCTCGTCTGCATGTGGTTGGTTGTCCATACATATTGCAAGTTTCTTAAACCCTAATTGGCTGTGCAGGAGGAGTGGTATTGGTTATTTGTGAATCTAACCTTGTCGAAAATTTATAGAGAAATAAAAGCAAACAAACGTGTCTTTTGGTAAGAGATTTGGGACACTGAAAGTTCAGGTTCAACTCAAACCAAAGGACTTATCTTTTCCAAGTAAACAACGTGTCCTTTAGGAGGAATGACTGACCAAGTAAACAACGCGTCCTTTAGTAATCTAAGTATGCACAATGTTAATTGGACATGATCCATGTTTCAGTTTATAGCTTCACAATTGGATGCGTCCTTTGGTGTGTGTTTGTTATGTCGCCACAACACAGTACAGCGATACATCCTTTGGTTTGTGTGTGTTGCTATATTCCGGTCAGCTTTCTATTTTCAAATGGATGTTTCTTTCCTGAGAGGATATTATCTTTTGAAAGTGACCCTTCAAGATGCCAAATGGATTTCCTTTGAATAAGCAGTGCCTGTTAGAGTGATGGCCAATCAGAGACCGATGACATGGAAAGTTCATACAAATGTGGCCTCACCAAATGCAAGAATAATTGTGGGGATGACATGTGGCGTTTTTTGGGTCTCTTATTATAAAGAAAGATAGACTTTTCTGTGTGGGACATATTGGTTTATCAAGTCTTCGACTTTGGGTCGTAGCAAGTCTTAGTTGTGAGTGATATCGCTAAGGGAATCAAGTGCGTAGAGTCCTGCTAGGATTCAGAGACGTAAGGAGCGCAACTGTACCTTGATCAGTGAGAGATTGGTTAGGGCTCAACTACATTCCATTCTGAAGTTAACTTGGAGTAGGCCAGTATCTATAGCGACTTAATACAATGTGGTGTTCAAATCTGGACTAGGTCCCGAGGTTTTTCTGTATTTACGGTTTTCTCATTAACAAAACTTCTGGTATCTGTGTTATTTCTTTTCCGCATTATATTTGTTTATATAATTCAAATATCACAGGTTTTACGTAAGTTCAATCAATTGTGAATCCAACTTTTGGTTGTTGATTAAATTGATTGACACTTGGATATTGGTTTTTTATACCGTCCAAGTTATTTCTTATATTCGATCGGGCTCGCAAATTCCTATTTGTTTGATTGCAGATTGAATTGAGAAATTGAGATATAACTCTTTGTTATACTTTTCTTAATATTGATTATGACTGTCTAGTTGATTCTTTTGAAAGTATATTGGAGTTAGTCCATACAGATTGTTAAGAGAAATATAGTGTGTGGTTGTTAGACCCTCGCTTTTTCAATTGGTATCAGAGCTGGAAAATACTATAAACCTAATAAGTTTGTGCTTGAGTGATCTTTAAAATCTGTCCCTATGGGAAACTTGCTTTAGACATCTGTAACGCACGCCAGGATTCCTTAAACATTGTTTAGATCTTATTATCCATTAGACCTTTGGTCTCTCATGATAATCTCTATCCACCCAAGACTTTGGAAAACTTAGATGATGAGGAACAATATAAAGGAAAAATTAAAAGTTCTTCTAAGAAAAATCGTTCGAGAAAACGTGGTCAACGCTCAAAGTTATGGAATCTCACTAGATTAACTCTTAATCTTTTTGAGGAATACTATGGTGATGGATCAATTGACAAAGATCTATTTAGAGATTTTGAAAGAGTTTTTAAATTCTTAGAAAAACTTTATTCGATTGACAAAAAGAATCATTCTGATAAAAGTTTTGTACCTGTCAAATCATGTATTCATGATGTACGAGCTATGCTTACAACCAACTCATGGTGAGTTCGGCGTAGGTTCTAATTGTCGGAAAACTTCATTCCTTGGTCATAAGAAAAAGGTTTCAAAAAATTATATTAGCCCTGAGTATCATCATTACTATGATTATACTTCTGGTACATTTCACAAATATCAACCGGAAAAGTTGCATGAGGATCTCTCTGCATATATCTTGACACTTGGTAACAAGCTTGGCTCTACCACATTTGTATATAACTTGAGATGGGGAAAGTAACAGTTTGATTACTTTTTTTGTGTTTGGGTTAATTTATTTATAATCTTTTTTATCTGAGAAAAATCCCTTGACAAGTTTTTTCTCCACCCAAGGTTAATTAAAGTGATGTAGTTTTTGTTCTACTATCCTTTTACTGCATTGTACCGATACTTTCAGTGTGTGAACCTTGGCTGTTAAACGTTTTAAGAAATCCTGCTTTCTTTTTGCAGGTCGCGGTTCAACAGGTCCAAGCCCATTGTTGGGTATATAAGAAGTATGGTACGCGTACCCTTCTTCTTCCTTCTAGTCCGCATACGTGAAGTTTTCTAGGGTTCATGTATCGATCTCCATTAAAATTCATCTTTGGAGATTCAAAAGTAACTAAGAGCTTTTATTTTATCATCAAGGAGAAAATCAAGTAAGTCCTTCCTTCTCCTTATACTCTCAATTTCTACGTCTCATGGGAAATTTCAAGGTTTCAAAGAAGGTTTCAAAAAACTTGGATTCATCATCTTCTAGCATGATTATACCTCAAAATAAAGATTCTATTAGAATTAGATTTGTCAATGATTCTAGTAGTAATATCTTTGAAAGGATTTCTTCTTGTGGTTTCATTCTAGAAAAGAAATTGGATATGGTTAGTGGTCATAAAGAAGATTTAGTTTGATTTGAAAAAATTAATTTTGGAAACATCTTTAATGTTCTTGATGAAGGTTTTGACTCTCTCACGAGAATATTCTATGCTAACATCCATGATGTTGATCTTGATGACATGGAATTCAAAACCATGACAAATAGAGAAAAGATTCTTGTTAATAGAGAGTAGATTTCAAAGATTATTAAAATCCTTTTGGGAAATTTTCGGTTTCCAAGACCAAGTGGAAAAAGACCATCCTATGAAACCATTTATAATATCCTTTGTGGTAAGAGTATTGATTGGATTGAAGGAAAATTTCCTACTAATTATCTTAACTTCGCCTTGATGTCGTTTGAAAAAATTGGTATCTAATCTTTGTCCATCCATAATTGAGAATTATCGTTGGAGTCGTGAGTTTGCGGAGTTAGTCTATTTACTTGAATTGGGTACTCCAAGTATCGACATTTGTGGATTTATCATTCTTCAAATGCTTTCGATGACATCTTCCAACAATAAGTTAGGCTTCCTTGTTTGATTAAGCGAATTTGTCACACTCATTCCATTGCTCCTGTTGGAAACTCAATTGGAATTCCCAAGCTTGTTCGTCCTTGTACCTTCCAACGTATGAAGGAGAATGCGTGCAAGAGACAAAGATGTGATGCTCTTGATGGTTCTTGTAATCCTACCACCTTGAGTCTTCTTAATCAAATTCACAAGAGTGTCTGTAAAGATTAATTCTAAGGTAAAATGTGTATAAGAAAAACTTTATGTGATTGCTACCAAGTTTTCCGAAATCAAGGAAGATATGGATAAGATTCAAGCCACTTTGATGATCTCCGATGATGAAGATGATGATTAATTTTCTTGCTTAATTTTTGTCTATGAAACTTCTTTTGAGATATTATTCTTGTACTTTAAGAAGGATAACTAGGGTTTGGAATACCAATTATTGTGAGTACACATAGCTATTTCCAACGATTTTCATCTTGCAATGTTTTTAGATTTATTTATTTAAATTTTAAAGTTTATTTGGAAGATGATTTTGCAATATTAATCTTTATGGTTTTATATATTGCAATTTGTTATGGGATATGTGTGTTTGTGTCCGTGAACTATGATTGTCCCATATTGGCTCAAAAGTTAAGTATATCATATGTCTTTATGCAAATATGGATAAAAGATAGAGTGAACTTTTGACAACAAAATTTAAGCCTATTGTGTCATTATGCAAACATTGATGGAAGATTGATGAACTTTTATCTACAAATATTAAGTCTATTACATATGTCTATGCAAATATTGATGAAAAATAGAATGAATCTTTGAATATTCCGCAGTATTGGTCTTTCCATGATCCATATCTTTGTGTATGTACTGTGCGGCTCCATAAGTTCTCTTATGTTGAGCATTTCCGATTAAATTAATCATAGGTTCTATTGTGGTTAATTTAATTGAGTATTTAGGATACAAATTCATGTGATTTGTTAATGTCCAAAGAAATCCTTCTTTTCTCGTGAAAGTAAGGTCGCTCTTGTTGTTATTTCGGGAATGACATTTTATGGGGGAGAGTTCTTAATTAAACTTGTGCTTAATTGCCAAATATTTATGGGGAGTGCGGCTGTGGAATATTGTAGGAATTTTCTTGTATCTTTATAAAATTCTTGATGAATAAACTAGTTTCGGCTATGTGAAATCATTGAAAAAAAGTTGATATGTTCTCTTTTGGTCATAAAGTATCTCTATGGAAATTTCATTAGGATCCCATGAGTTTTCGTACCTTTGCCAATTTATATTGACAAAATTGGGGGAGAATTAATGTGTAGTTCACACTACAGATACATATGGTTTACGGATCATTAAGTAAGGCGGAGTGGTTTTCATATGAGATGAAATATTGACTAAGGGGGAGTGATACATATCACCATAGTATTGTTGTCAAAATTGTGATACAATTGGACTTTGATGCTATGTAATTATACTATGACACTGTATAACAATGATTTGAGAGCTTATGTTTTCTCATTATTATAGTTAAGGATCTTTAACAACTATGATGCTGAGTTGAACACGTTCAGAATCACTGGAGTACTTGGAAGTGACGAAGATTTCTAGTAATATTGAAGAACCAAGGAAATCAAGCATTTGGATTGAGAGCTGCAAAGTTTATTTATTTTGTATTCCATATGTATTGATAGTTTTGTCACCAAAATTGACAAAGGGGGAGATTGTTAGAGCACTGCTCGGTCGAAATCACAAGCGTTGCTATCTCAAGCTTGTTTGTCAGGTTTAGTTGGCAAAACTATAAGTCTTGATTTCTATTCTACTTATAGATAATTCTCGGATTATGATATAAAGTGTAGTTGAGCATTAGATTTCACAGCGTTCATCGATTTAAGACGAAGAACTACTAAGGGGAACTTGTGTAAATTCATCAAAAAAAGGTATGTGGAGACTTGAACTCATCTATCACTCAAAAGTCTATCTACTATATCTCCTATTTGAGACAAAAGTCATTTAGCTATATAAACTTCAATTATGCACATTTGATATTTCGAGCGGAGTTTAACTTAATATATGTTGGTAAGCTTTCGTTTTAACCAAGTTCCTCTTATATTCTTGACGAAAGTCAAAAGATAATCATGAGAAAATTGCCTGGTAACATCTTACATGATTTCTGTGAGACAGTTATTTGATGTAGACTCGGAATGTTTTATATTGATGATTCAGTCACTTGAAAAATTCTTTGAGGCTAATAGTTTGTGTGAGACAGCTATTGTCATCTTCCGAGAATGTTTCAATGGTTGAAATGAGAGTTTAGAACAATTGGATATAAGCACAGTATGCATACTTGCATATGTGTAATCCAAGTCCGGGAACCATGGTATGCATACACGTACGTGTACTGATTGGTTTAGTATAGGTCCGAGAACTAAGTACGCATACCGGTATGCGTACGTGGGGTTCAAGTTCTGGGACTATACTGAGTTTGGTGGTATGCGTAGCCGTTCGCACACTGGCGAATGATAGACACATTTTTGTGTCTAATTTGTCCTCAATGTCCGTATTGTTGGAACTCTATTTTTGTACTAATATTGTGTTTTTATGTATTTTTAGGAAATAAACATTTTTGGAAAATTCGGCTCGAAAAGTTGATTTTGACACCCGGAGGACAAGTGTTATTTAGACTCTCGCTTTTGGATAAGGGGTAACCTAATTACTAAGGGGCACCCCCAGGTCACCCCCAAGGCAGCTGCTATTCTCACCCCTACTCTGGATAGGGGGATACCAGTTTCTTCCCCATTTGAAACGATTTTGGCGGGAAATTTCTAAACAGTTCTGGCAGAATTTCGATCGTCAAAATGAAGGGGTTATGGGTCGATTCAATGGCTGAAATTTGGTATAGAGATATGATATAGGTTAAGGAACATAGTATGGGTGACATGATCGATCAAATTTGGCTGGAATTTTCGGTATGATTCACACACCCAAAACAGAGCACGTGTACTGTAACACGAGAAAAATTGAAGTTCTTGTGTGCATGGGGGAGTTCTGCTGGCGTTGGAAGAGTGTTGAGGCGTGAATAAGTCGAATTGGAGCATGCTGGACCAGAGAAAACGCGTGAAAATCTAAAACAGGAAAGAAAATATCCGAAAATATTTTCTTTCACTGCCCAGGATTTGTGGAGTTATGGAGGAGATTCGATGCATGCTTCGGGTTTAAATAGAGTCCTTGGAGGTCAGAGAAAAGTTGTCGAGAGTCTGGGGGGATGAGGAGAGCCAGAGAAGAAGAAATTCGAGTTTTTCCCAAACTCGGTTTCTGCTGCTGCTGCTGTTCGTGATGAAGATGAAGAACATGAAGAACGGAGCTGCACCAGCAGTCGTTTATCAACAGTGAAACAGACTCACAGCCGTGGGTCGTAGGTGTGGGTCTTAGAGCTACAGTAACAATAGCACTTCTTCTTTGTCGTTCATTTTGGACGCTTTATGTGGGTCGCAAATTCACTGTTTTATTATTTCATCTCCATTTTCATCCTTGTAAACACCCTTTGAGCAATAAATAAATATTTTGAGCGTGTTTTTATCATGATGAGCTAAACCCAACACTGGGACGACAGAGGAGGTCGAATTTCATCCATGTGGTAATTTCATTAATTCTTTTATTTACCTTTTGCACTAATTTTAATTGAATTAAGATTTTAAATTAATTACTTGTGATTTCATTTGATGGAGTATGCTTAGTCCTAGGGATTTTTGATATGCCATGCTTAAGAAATACAAGTAATATTTTATAAAATCTATCTTGGCAATAAACTAGAGTTAATATTTGTTTTTTTTTTGAACTATAATTGCTAGAATTAATTTTTGAACCATTTGAAGAAAAAAAAACGGCCGAATCTTTAGTCCCAGTACTCTTGCCAATATTGTTAATATTTTTTGTATATATTTATTAAATCTAAAAATTCCATTTCCTTCACAAGTTTGAAACGAATCCTATTTACTACAACCCCACGAAAAATCTATAATCAACGAACCCAAACTTACGCCGGCCACTAAGATATGCGTACCCGTTTGCATACTTGAGTGAGTTACGTTATAAAATCGGTTTGTTCATGAACTAATACATTTATATAATAAGGAATGCAATCTTTTGTAAACCGTGGCTATAATTTTCATGACTTGATTCGAGTAAATCAAAATCAATTTTACTTCAACTGTGTCTTGTATACTTCTATGAGAATATAAACAATTGAAAAACTCTATAACTAGTTTCATTTGAGTCATTTGAACTAGTTATGGTTAAGATAAATAAGGTTGATATGAAAGTGTTCATATGGCTAACTTCGGTTAACTATTATTGAGCCAACAAAGGTGTACACGTTTAGGCACAGTTACTCATATCTAAATGAAGTCACATTATATTTGTGTGTAACAAGATAAGTTTGATCTAACGGTTGAAAGATATTAGCTTGATTTTAATCAGTTTTTAATCTAACAATGAATATTGAATGCTTTGTTATCAAGGTAACATTAATTGCAAACCCTGATTTGAAGACTATATAAAGGAGAACTCTAGCAACTGGTAAACCTAATCCCCACACCTCCTGTGTGATACTAGTTGTGACTTAAGCCGATTCTCCTTTAACCTTAGGTTTTTACAAAACCCTGTAGGTTAACGACTTGAAGACTTCATTGGGATTGTGAAGCCAGACCCAACTATTTTCTTTGTAGTTGCATGTTCTGATCTTGATGTTTTCTATCGTGATTGAGTATTATCTTCTCTAAGATTTGCTCAAGATTTAATCTCCGATAGGAAAGATAAAAATTAGTCATAAACATCTTCGTCTCATCGTTTGTGATTCCACAATATCTTGTTTTGCTACCATACGATTAATATTACTGTGAGGTGATTAATATTTCTAGGTTGTTCTCCGGGAATATAAGTCCGGTATAACGCTAGTGGAAAATGCAAAAAATAAAGTCTGCCAGAAAGACACTTAAAAACTCTAAAAAAGACTGTTTCTGGGAGCTCTAAGATTGTAGTCTTATTTCTCAAAACGTCTGCTTTTGAGATTCTTTGGTTTTTTCAAATTACAACTTCCTGGAACAGCCCGATAGTTGCAGCTGGTGGAAGCAGCTGTTTCATTAATTTATAATACAAAAAAAAATGTCAGTTGTTTCACTAATTTATAATACAAAAAAAATGTCTCAACTGAATCTATAGCTGAAATAAAATATGATTGTGACAAATCAAGAAACTGAAATTGAATTAAACTTATATTCACTAAATTCATTTGTACAACCCCGAGAAACTACAATTAATCAAGTTCTAAATCCGCGAAAAATTCACTAAACACGTGGATTTCATTTTACAATGACAAACTACAATCAGTTCCAAATCTAAAATAATTAATGAAACATCCAGAAATCTAAAAAGAAAATCATTGTACAAAAATTACAAAGAAAACATGAGTGAAGTTTTGCATAACCATAATGCTTCTCCATAGTCCCGGTCCTTGTCGGGTGGTGTCTTTGAAGAAGAGGAATCTGCAACACTTGAAATAGGAAGTAGATGCACTTGGTTTTAAGTTAGAAACTGATAGGTCAAAGAGCTTGGTATTGCATTTTAAGATCCCTGAAAGCATAAAGAAAGAATCATAAATCCAGTGAAGATTAACAAAGAGACCGCTATATGCAAATAGACAACTAGATGTGAATTAAGATGTAACCATGATTTGTAGCGACTATTGTAATGATGGAAAAATAGTGGTTATCTCATCGACTACAACTATTGTAGTGACTCCAATCAGTTTATTATCTCAGCAAGCATCAAGCTTTTCCATATAAAAATAACCAATCCTTTATTCCCAAACAATTTGGGGCAGGTGCCACATGTCACAACAACAAACAAAATAAAAAATTGAAATTCGAAATGATGACTGACAAGAGCCATTACATTTCAGAAGCCTGTGGTGATTGAGAGTGCAACGAGAAAGAGAGCCATCCTGCGAAGAAAATAACACAATATATAAGAGTCAAATACCAGGAGAAAAAGGTGTAAAATAACTATGGCAGACAAGAAGGAGCACAAACTGAGAAAAAATTACAGACGCACGTACAAGCATTAGTTAAGGTCCAAAATCAGAGTTACTACTGCAATAGTAAGACCATGACACTGGGAAAGCGTATAGTTGTACCTTGGATGGATGTATACCAACGGAAAAAATGCCAGGTTTCAAACTGTTAAGACAAGAATAAAACAAATACCCAAGCGCATCTCATTTCATAGTCAGATTCACATCCAAACTGTATGATTCCGCTAGAACCTACAGTGTATCAAATAGAGCAAACATTAGTAAATGCAACTGGTAATACTTAAGAGGCACACCGAATCATGACAATCATGAGTTTCGGAAAGTTACTCAACTAAAAACCAAACTATGGGCTCATGTATTATGTAAGTTGTACTATGAGTACACAAGTATGACTAATGTTTTAACTAGTAACTTGAGAAACTCTGCTAAACCTCTTATCATTTGAGCAAATGAAATATCTAAATATCTCAATGACAGTCACAACTTGAAGGAAATATCACCAAAAGATTATTGAGAATGAGGTTCAAGTTGTGCGTTTTCCGTGTATTAATCAAGAGAACAGTCAAAACATATCACATGATGAAAACTGGGAAATGAGTGGAATTTGTGGCCACTTACAGGAGATCGAAGAACATGGTCCACTAGAAGTTGAATGCCTGCAAGTAATCATTAAGCATTGGACAATGCAACATGTTCTTCGTTTCCAAGCACCACTTTCGGAAGTTTTTCTACCATCTTGTCACAAACTCTTACTTAGATCTGAGACAACCATTGAAATAAATGACAAAAATAATCAAAGCATACCAACCATTTAATGATATCACCAATTTATACTTCTATAAGTCCTTTTTCACCCAGCATAAGGGAACATTCAATAGAATCGTGTGCTGCTACAACAGACACTTCATCAGAATAAGCATAAACCAGAAAAAATAAACATTCCTGCAATAAATTTAAAATGAGAAGCATTAGTCTCAAAATTGACAGTTAAAATGAGTTTTTATCTTAAGAGACATATCCCATGACTTGAAAATTACTGCATGTTTCAAAGTCCTTTAAACAAAAGGATAGTTTTAGAGTCGAAAACCTTTTCAATTTGGTACCGGTTAGTGATATTGAGTATGTAAAATCATTCATTTCCTAAATATTTTATCCCAAAAGTTCAGATACATTTCGAGACAATTTTATCTCACCAAATGCATGAACTAGCTCTTCTTAGGAGTGAAACTACACTTTAACAATAGTCCACCAATAACAGATACAAGTCCTTGTCTGACATTTCCTGGAGGATGCTCACAAAGCTGCAAAAATACAAGGACATTTTTGCGTATCCCAAATTATGACATTACATATGTAAGATTAAACGAAACATGGAAGCTTGAATTAACATGGGCATAACGAGTTACCAATGAAGAGCCTTACATGACAAAAAATTGCCACTTGCCAGTGTCACTAGTGAAAAATGTATCCGAATACAAACTTTGAATACATAACAATATAAGATTCTTCATCAAACATATTTGACAAAAAAAATTAAGCTTCAGCAATGACAGAAGCAATTCAATCAACTTTTGAACCCCAAAGCAGCAATATACACGAGCCAAAATCTAAAAATTTCAATTTTTCTGTATTCCAATCAAACAAAAACATAAAAACCAGATTCTAAAACTTCATATAAACTTAAAAACCACAATAAATATTCAATCAATAGTCTGTATAAACCCTTGTGAACTTTTAAATATCAAACCAAAACCAAAACCAAATTAGACCAATACAGACAAATCAATCGAGAAAAACACAAGAAATTCTAAGAAAACACTGTTAACTTGAGCAACACCATGAGAATCATGAAATTGATACCAATCTATGATGGGGTTAAATCCTTCTTTACGACAGGTGATTTCTTCAACCTAATAGACTCAAAAAACAAACAAAAAACCATCAGTTAGGGTTAAAAATAGAATTTTGGAGTAGTTATGTTCATAATCAGATTTAGGGGTTTTGTTTCTTACTCTAGGAGAAGAGATCTTGTAGGTAAAAGTAGAAAAGTGAATACCTTACTGCAAAAACGAGAGAAGATTATAGAAATTAAAATCGTTAATAATAAAGTCTATCAAATTTATGAAACAACAACAAGATTGATATTACCTTGATGATTTTGGGAGCAAATCAAGTAGATCTTGGGTTACAATGTTTACTTTAGATTTTTGCTGATACATGGGTTAGGGTAATTGATTTCTGCTGAAAGGTTGGGTTGTTTGGGTTGCTTTTGATATAGGCTCACGATTCATCTTACTGAGAAGTTGGATTCATGATTTTATAGCATGAATCTAATGAAAGAAGATAACTAGAAGAGACTGAGTTAGAGAGAGACAGAAGACTGTTTGGGTGAAGAAGCGAAGATAGAAAATGAACGAAGAGAGATACCTGTAAATCTGGTACCATGTAAAGGCATATACTTTTTTATTATAATAAAATACCCTTCAGTATTACGACTTCTATGAGTGATCGATTTAGTTTTATGGGTGAAACGTCTTCCATCGGAAGCCCAGTCCATTAAGAAAGCCTTTGGAAGTCGTTTTTATAAAATCTAAGAAGACTTAAAAAACCCATTTTCCACTAGTGTATATCAATTGGTTCCTATTCACTTTGATTTATCAAAAGACGGAACAAAACTCATAGGTATATCTGTGGGAGACAAATTTATCTATTCAATAGACTTTTCTGTGTGAGACAGATTGGTTTATCAAGTCTTCGACTTTGGGTCATAGCAACTCTTAGTTGTGGGTGAGATAAACTAAGGGAATCAAGTGCTAGAGTCCTTCTGGGATTCAAAGACGTAAGGAGTGCAACTGTACCTTGATCGGTGTGAGATTGATTAGGGCACAACTACATTCTAATCTGAAGTAACTTGGAGTAGGCCAGTATCTGTAGCGGCTTGATACAGTATGGTGTTCAAATCTGGACTAGGTCCCAGGGTTTTTCTGTATTTGCGGTTTCCTCGTTAACAAAACTTCTGGTGTCTGTGTTATTTCTTTTCCGCATTATATTTGTTTATATAATTGAAATATCACAGGTTGTGCGTAAGTTCAATCAATTGTGAATCCAACATTTGGTTGATTTTTAAATTGATTGACACTTGGATATTGGTTTTTGATACCGTCCAAGTTATTTCTTATATTCAATCGGAATCACAAATTCCTATTTGTTTGATTGCAGATTGAATTGAGAAATTGAGATATAACTCTTTGATATACTATTCTTAAGATTGAGTCTGTCTGTCTAGTTGATTCTCTTGAAAGTATATTGGAGTTAGTCTATATAGATCGCTAAGCGAAATATTGGATGTGGTTGTTAGACCCCGGCATTTTCAGAACAAACCACTGCTACTTTGCAAAATTTCATATTGTATGTTTTTTCGGCAGTTTCTTGAAGTAACTTCTGAAGTGATTCAAAAAAACGTGGTGGATGGTGAATAGAAACACTATATAGTTGTACGTAGATGGTGGAGTGAGACACATTCAATCACGTAGACATTGGAGTTAAACAAGGTATAATTGGACAACTTCTGCATAGAATTTCTAGTTATCTACCGATAACACATGTTAAAAATAAGGGGAATTATCGTTTGGTCCTATTTTATGTGGTCCAAGTTAATTTGGTCCACCAATAAAATGGGAGTTCTGTTTGGTCCTTATTTATTCAAGAATATTAAAGTATCTAAAGTACCCTTCTCTCTTATTTTCTCTCTTCCTCACCGGCTTTTTTTTTTGTTTGTTTTCTCTATTCTTTATTTTCTCTTTACTGATTTCTCTCTCTTTTTAACATTAACAAATAAAAAAAACTTAAAAATAAAATATTTCTTAACATATAAGTCAAAAATTAATAAATTTTATATATTCGGAAATGTCTCGTCGAGAACTACACAACGAGTACCCATTATACTATGTTCCGAAACTTTAATTTTTTCGGTATAATAGTAGTTCATACCCGAAAATGAAAAATATTTTAAAACATGGTAGTTCATTCTACTTCTAGCGGTTCATTTCGTAGAATGTTGTAGAATGAACTCAGAAAAGTAGCTCATTATTAAGAATGAAGTCGCAATAGTAGTTCATTATTATAGTTCATATTGTAGAATGAACTCGTGATAGATGTCTTATTGTCGAATGAACTCATAATGGTTGTTCATATTATAGGATTGATAATTCATGTTGTAAAATGAACTCGTAATGATAATCAAGTATGGTAGATCATATTGTAGAATGAACTCGTAATAGGTGTTCATTATGGTAGTTTGTATTATAAAATGAACTCGTAAATGGTGGTTCATATTGTAGAATGAACTTGTGATAGGTGTTCATATTGTAAAAATGAACTCCTAATTGCATTTCATATGGTAGTATGAACTTGTAATAATAGTTCATTATACCACTTCATTTTGTAGAATGAACTCATATGTTACTTAATCATGACAGTTCCTTCTGTAGAATGAAGTATGGTAGTTCATTAAAGTAATTCATTTTGTATATTGAACTCGTTTAATGGTTCATTTTATAGCTATTTATTAGCTTAAGGGTAAGATAAAAATTAAAGCTCCGAAACATAGCAACAATGATACTCGTTGGAAAGCTCTCGTCGAGGGCTTTCCGAATATATAAAATTTATCATTTTTGGAGATGTGGTTCAAAAAATCATCCCACTGGGTATTGTCTATTCTAGGAACAAACAGTAATATTTAGGACCAAACAATTATATATATTTTAAAAAAAGACCAAACACATAGTTGATTTGGTCAACATGACCAAACTAACTCAATTATACTTTTCCTAGGATCATATGGTAGCTTCTACTAAAAATAAGTATACCTCAAATCTTGTGTTCATATGTAAAAACTGTTGCATTATCTCTTACACGTAAATGTCTGAGAAAAAAATAATCCGACTTCAAAGACGCTCGGTTGCACAAATCCTATGAAGACCGATAGAGAGGCGCCAGGCATCGAGTAAAAACTCTGGGATGAAGTAATATGCAAAGCACCATTGAATAGAATGGGTCCAATAAGGAGTGCATCTTGGTTCTCCATGTCCAATCCTCCGCACTGCTGATCGAACATAAGCATCTGGTGAAGGTACAAACAGAGAAGATTTCTCTATAGATGCAACTTTCGACACCATTTTTGTTGCCACGTACAACGGAACCTGTCACGGAAACTCATAATTGATCAATATATGTTTCTAATATGTACCCAATAACACCGTAAATCCCTACACATATTTCACTTTTTAGGAGAGGTCAACATACACTGTACAACCGGTACTAGCACAAAATTGAGGTGCAATTCAACTGTGATCGATCAGCATCAAAAACAATCAAGTATGCAACTAACCAACCATATATGCGGACCAATAATTATCAGGGACCATCTTATGAATCTGTAATACTGTTTGCTCATGTATGTAGTTGAAGGATACCTGGCATTGGACATCAATTCCTTGATCCTTGTATTCCACGTGTATGCTTCGCGACCATTGATCCACATACCTGATTGATTATTAAGATCACAAGAATAAGAACATTATCAACAGTACTCGTAAACCATTTAATTGACAACTGCCTACCAGGACCACCAGGTACAAGTAATGATAAGTGTAGCTAGTTAGTTGCCTCCTGAAGTCCTAACCATGCACATGCTGCATGCACCGCGTGTCAATCTTATGCCTTCATCTACCGCGGTAATCCACCGTGCATTGAATGCTCTCCGACGATATTCTTATATACGGACGTCAATGGGATATGAATCACTAGTTTAATTCATCATTCTTATAGCTCTATAAAGATCATATTCCTAGCTATCGTTATGGTGATTATTGATACGAAGAAGAAAAAGAAGTAATTAAAGAACTTACGCTTTTGAAGCAGCATATATAGCAAAAAGAGGATGTGAAGGTACAACAATGGCAGCACCAGAGCCAATATTGACAATTGCACCTTTCTTTCTTTTCAACATACCCGGTAGAACCGCCATTGTAACTCTGGTGGTACCTTCTATGTTTACTCTTATTATATTCATCCATATTTCTTCATCTACTGCATGGAAGAATTTAGCACTAGGATACGTTATACCCACATTATTTATCAACACGCCTACGTCTAGACCAGCAATGGCTTCCTCTATCTTTCGAATTCCAACCGAAAGATCACTCGATGAGAAGTCGACTACGACAATCTTGATCTGGATGTTAGGATATTCGGATTGAATTGCCCTCGTGACATTTTGTAGCTTATTTATATTTCGACCAACTAAGATCAAGTTGAGACCCTTTCGAGCTAATTCAAACGCAAAGGATTTCCCGATACCTTCGGTTGGCGCTGTGATGAGTGCCCATGAACCATACTTCTTCAAATTCTTGGCTGGTCTGAGGAAAGTGATGAACAACCATCTCAAAATTGATGCAGTGTGCTTGAGAAAAAAAAGAAGGCCTAGAAATGAAAGAAGAAGTATCCATATGGGTCGAGTTTTTAGTTCATCCATGTATTTGGATTCTCTTATCTCTCTTTTTTCTTCCTCCATCGATCTAGTTAGTATTGGAGCTAGATCTCACTATAAGAAACCATGAAGAGTGTGACACTTTTAATGATGGTAGGGTTGCATGATCGTATATGAAGACTTATTTTCCTCACATGTACGCTAGCTAGCCAACCACTTATTCTTCCACAGCAACAAAGAAGATTCACATTATTTCGAAACAGCGTGTATTGTTTGAAACTGCAAGGTATTTACTCGACCTCCTCTATCAGTATTCATCTTCTTCCCCTTTTCTACATCAAAAGAAACTTTAAACTCAGTTACCGTCAATCAATTGGATCTTTAAAACTTTTTAGTGATCCCCGTTTTTCATAAGTATGCCAAATATTTCGTTTTGTACCAATTCATTTTTAGGGATCTCTGGGGCTTTGATATTAACGTCTAATTACTCTTAATTTTCAATCAAGTAGTTCATTACAACTTACATTTAATTTATTTAATATTTTTTTTTTGTATTACTCTGATTTTGAATTTAATTTAGGTTAGTTTTCATGAATTGGTGAAATTTGGATGATTCTGGATTACTATGTACGGACTTATTGAGTCTGCATTTGCGGACTAATGCGGAAGAAAAAACAGAACCGGCATTTGAGAAATTGACATGGTTGAACTTGGGAAGGAATGAATTGTTTTAAAAAATCTACATAAACCCTAGAAAATATCAAGATCCCTTTCGATATTTCTAATCTGTTTAACAGTAAAAGACATCATGGATTTGATATGCAGAACAGTTAAATGGAGATTTATTTTTTAGTAGTGGAAGAAGAACCACGGGAAAGAAGAAAGCTCTGGCAAAGCAGAAATGAGAAAATAACAGACTCAAAATGTTTCTTAACTAATAAAACGGGTCACTGGTAAAATCTGAGAATCCTCGTGTTTTTTATTTAAATCTCGGCCATCCATAGTAGGAAGATCTAATGGCTGTATGAGTTTGTGAGGAATCTGTGAACTTAAGTCGAACCAATCCTTACTCAAAATAAAAATTACTTCATATACAACTTACACATTTTATATATGTATATAAATATAAAAGTGTCATGGAGAACACTTCAAGCAAACACCTTAAAAATTCCAAAACCATCCATATATTTTCTACAAACTATATAAATACCCTTAATCTAACGGGTATGGATTAGGGGTGTCAACGGGTCCGGGTCCTCGCGGGTATCACTAGACCCGGACCCTACTTATAAAGATCGGGTCCGGATCCTAACGGTTCCGGGTCCGGTTCCTACACTTGTGGACCCAGAACCGGACCCGTTTAAATATCCGAGTACCCGCCGGTCCCGGGTACCCATTGGGTCTTAAGAAAACTATTAAAAAAACCTCAAAAACTTAATATTTGTCTCTTTTTGGCTTGGATTTAAATAACTTTTATAAAATTTATTATTATTTCTTATTAATGTACTAAATAAAGATTAAATGTAAGAGAAAAATTTAAAACGAGTAAAATATCAAAGCTAAAACTAGCAAAAACATGAATAAAAGTATGAATAAACGGGTACCCGATACCCGCGGGTACCCAACGGGTATTACCCGTTTGGATCCGTTTAGATTCGGGTCCAATCGGGTAATTACCCGTCGGGTCCTAAGTTGCTAATGGGTCCAACTTTAGGACTCGGAACCGGACCCAAGTCTATCGGATCCGGTTCCGGTTCTGGGTAATGGGTACCCATTGACAGCCCTAGTATGGATGTACAACGGATTTTCAAGGTTGCATCCGGGTCCAATCCGTTATTCGTTGGATTTCAAAAATTTCATCCACGTTCAACCCATTAACGAGCGGTCCGGACATCCATCCGCACAAATATGATTGGTCCCCGTTAAATCCGCGGATTAAATGCTGACCCCTAGTCTCACGACTCTCACCTCCAAAATTGGTTGAGATTATAAAGAATGGAAGAGGTATAATATTGTGATCACAATCGAAAGTGGGAGAAAAACCGATCTATATGGGCTTGGCTATACAGAGTCGGAATTTAAGTTTTCCTCTGGTTGAAAGTTGGTGGAAACTCGGTTACATGGGTGAGCATGGGTCCGTTTTTGGCTCATTCGCATCCAATCCAATTCACTGCGGATTTTAAATTTGGCATCTGCATCCATCCAACATCTAACGGATTCACATCTAATGGATGCACGGATGAACGGATTGGGTGCGGGAATCCAATGAATTTTTGTTAGTTAAAATTTATAATAAAAAAATAAAGCCAATATAGATGATTTCTTATAGAACCTACACATTTTATATAAATATAGAAGTGTCATGGAAAACACTTCAAGCAAACACCTAAAAATTCCAAAATTATCTATCTATTTTCTAGAAACTATATAAATGCCCTTAATTTAACGGGTATGGATGTCCAACGGATTTTTCAAGGTTACATTCGGGCCCAATCCGTAATCCGTTGGATTTCACAAATCTCATCGGCGTCCAACCCATTAACAATCGGTCCGGACATCCATCCGCAAAAATACGGTTGGTCCCGGTTAAATCCGCGGATTACGGATAAAATGCTCACCCCTGGGTATCTCCTAGCATAAAATGCTCCCCCTTTGGAAAACCGATTTTTTTATAGTGCCTATATTTTTTTGAAGTGTTATAAAGTACGTGCTTCCACAATTATTGACTTGGCCAGGGCTTATAATGTTGGTCATTTTGTTGTTTACAAAATCAATATATCGCCAAATACTAATATATTATCATCATGAATTTACATTAATATCCATATTTCAATACATTATACTCTCTCCGTCCCACTATTAGATGACCTATTTATTTTTGGATTTTGTCCCATAATAAATGACATATTTCACTAAATATTTCTAAAATTACCTTTTTAATTAAGTATTGTTAGTATAAGAAATATGTATAATCTAATAGGCATGTTTAGATTTGTTAGATATGTATTTTAAAATATTTTTTAATTGTATAAAATTTGCGAACATCCGTGGTATAGTTTGAGAGATAAATCATATCTTAATTTTACAAGTTAGTATCTATAAGGTATAGTTGTAAAAAATACTTAAAAAAATACTCTTTCCCTCTTTGCCTTGAGACTTGTGCAAACTTAAACTTAGATTCTATCGAAACTTTCTCTCATCATCCGGGATTTTCTATGACACTTTTCATATTCTTGAAGCTCGGTTTAGGATCGCTACACCATTTTTAAGTTCATTACATCATTTCCTAACAAAGGGTCCATCATTCCCCGACATCATGGGGTTTTTGATTGGCGAATACAGTGTAACCTCCATATATTGATACTTCATATATTAATAACCTCCACATATTAATAAAACATTATGGTTCCAATTTGGGCCCGTTATAAATAGTAATAACCTCTGTAGTTTAATATTAATAGTTTTTTGCAGCCCCACCTTAAGAAATTTACCTTCATATATCAATAATCGACAATATATTGAAAAAATATAAATCTTATTATACAAATTTTATCATTCATATAGGTTCTTTTGCTAACATTTTATGATATTTTTATTTGTTGGAAAGAAAATAAATTGATGATTTATCTTCTACTATACGTTATAGTACTATTTATAGTTGTCGAAAAATTAAAAAATTCTCTAGTAGCCTAACAAGTTCCTAGATACGTACATGTATTTGTGTACGGAACATAAAAATATATGTACATTATCTAGTACAACTATAAAACATTGATGGTGGGTTTGTTTGCAGAATTCACCATTTCCAGGAATTTATAATCCCATGGGATTACAAATTCTGGGATTCATATAAATTCCTTGTGTATTTGGTAACTCAACTAAAATTCCTAGGATTTATAAATTTTTCTTGTATTAAAGTCTTTGTACCGTTTGACATTACCCTAAAATCTTAAAATTGCATATATATGTGATTTAGAGTTAAAAAAAAGTGGGTCCATAAATCCTTTGATAAGTTTCCCAGCAAATCTTAGGGGGGAGGGGTTGGACTCCATATGGAGGATTTGCTGGAAAACTGAATCCCGTAGAAAACGTGATTCCAAGGATTCGGGCAACCAAACGTACAAAGGGAAACGTAATTCTACTAAATCCCCTGGACCCATAAATTCCACCTTTAAAATTCTACATCCAAACCCACCATGAACACATACTAAACTTAAAATTTTATATTTTCTATGTGTACCTATCTATATTAATAGCCTCTGTATATTAATAATTTTGTGAATGCCCAACAATATTAATATAGAGAGGTTTATACTGTAATCATCCTTCAATATGACTTTTTAGGTCCGTTGAGTCTGGTTCAGTATTGTTATACCGCTTGCAGGTTCATCGAGCCATATTCAGGATCCTGAAATCAATTATCCTATAACCAAGGAAATGAAAAAAACTTTATTCAACTCAATCGATTCAAGGAGTTTTGGCTTTTTCCATGTGAGATAACTGCTACCTAGTATTTAATTGGTTGTTAGCGTTTTATTCAAAAAAAATATGAGTCGAAAATGGTCAAAAAGAGAGTACTTAACAAATTGCAAAAAACAAATAAACTTTATAAATTACATTTTGAAATAAGCGGAAGAAAAAATGCAATGAATTACGTCTTGAAATAAGAGTAATGAACAACCATCTCAAAACAGATATGATGTGCTTGAGAATAAAAAGAAAGCCTAGCAATGAAACATCTCTTCTTCATCAATTTATGATCATCTAAACCTGATCATATACAAATCTAATCAAAATCATCAAATTTTCATCGTCGTCGATTTATTGAATTTTCATCATCGATTAATCAATCTTTTATAAAAAAACCTATCCATAAGTATTTTTCCACAAACCCATTACTTCTAATTCGTTTTTGATTGAAATTTTGAGCCGTAGTCATCAAAATATGTTTAATTTGGAGGTTACAGTAGTAAGTTTGGTTAGAAAATTTTTGAAAAAGCCCCTAGTTTCACAACTGAACTTTTAAAAATGAAGAACACGAAGAACACTTCGGCTAAGATTTTTTTTTTTTTTTTGCTTAACCGAACACCTGAGTTTGGTAAAGTCGCAAAAATAATTTCAAAACCGAACTCTTCTCTATATAGCCAAATGTTGAGTTCGGTTTAATTGCAGCAAAAAAAAAAATCTTAACCGAACTTTATGTTGAAAACCTATATAATGAGTTCGGTTAACTCGAAAAAATAATTTCAAAACCAAACTCTTCTCTATATAGCCAAATGTTGATTTCAGTTTAATCGCATCTTTTTTTTTGTTGCAAACTTACTAAACTCTATTGTTTAAAGTTCGGTTACAAAGTGGTCGAGTCGACTGAACCGAACAAACCTCTGTAAACTCAAGCATAGTAGTTCGGTTACATTTGATTTTTCATCAGTTAGCCGAACAAATAAAAACTCCATTAAAGCTCTGGTCCGGTTGCCTGTGATTTTGGATTTATTAACCGAACTGCATTTGCAGAAAGTTCGGTTACATGTTCTTCATATAAAATAACCGAACTTTGTTGACCTGGTTGAAATTTTTTTGTTACAATTTTCATTTTGAAGATATTTTAGGCCGTTTACAGCAACATTCACTAAGTTACAAGCATACTTCGGTACCCAGGGGATGTTTTTTCTCCATATTCACCCATCTCAAAATAATTTTTTTCTCCATCTTCTTCTTCTTCTTCTTCTTCTATCACTTTAATCACTCAATAATTCTATTTTAAAAAAAAAAACAATCTATTAATTTAACCTTAATCAATGATTAATCACACTAATTAATCATTATACTAAAATGATCAGGAGGGTAATTTTGGTATTAAAATAAATGTTTAGATAAGGGGTGACCTATAATTACTTCTAATGTCTTACCCAAAATAAAACAATGGTCCCAGAAAAAGGATGGTCCAAAAAACCGTTCTAGAAAAATAGAAATGTTAGGCGAAGACCCAAAAATGATATATCTTATTCTCAGGCCCATTAAGAGGAAAAATGTTGTTCTCACCTCGGAGTAGGGGTGTGCAGAAAAACCGAAGCCGCGGTTTTCACCCGCAAACGTCCGCAAAATTGCGAGTGAAAACCAATCCGCAAGAGTCTATGGATCGGACACGGTTGAGTTTTCAACTCCGCAAGGTTTAGCGGTTTGGTTGCAATTGGACTTTGAAATCCGCGGATTCACCCGCACCCGCAAAAATTGAGTTTCAAATTTTAGATTAGATATCTCTAATTTAATTTACTGGGAATAAGAGGTTCGTCCTCTTCAGAGAACATTTCAAGATCTGCATAATCTTCTTGAAGAAACTGAAGCTTTTGAAGTTTCTCGATGCTTGCATGTGATCCACTCCGTGCGTTGTGAGAACTACTGGAAAAAGAAGTTGTGTCCTCCTCTTGATACTGAATATAAACACAAAACAAGGTAGCAGTTAATTATCCGCCAAAGGTGGTCTAATGTGGACAAGAATCCTTCTAAAGCACTAATCCAGGAAATTTATCCTGCTATTTGTCAATTCATAGAGGAAATTAAATTCGTTTTCAAAAACAAGGTGCTACATCAAATGATTAAAGATCACTACACTTATCAGTTGCAGTGTTAATTCAGATTACTACCTCGTAAGTATATATTGTACTCATAATGTCGTGCAACAAAACTTTGGCATTTGCTTCATTGTTATTAATTTATTATCATGGGAGTGAGACAGTGAGTTAACATAAATAGAGAGATCAATTACCCATACGAAGGGATTTTCACAGATAGGTAGACTTCTTTTTTTTTTAATTCCAAATCCGCGGTTAATCCGCATCCGGTCCGCATCACCCGCTAATCCGTGGATGTCAAATCCGCGAGTGATTGGTCCGGTTACGGTTCAATTTTCCAAATCCGCAACTTTGACGGTTCGGTTGCGGGTGACATATAATCCGCAACCGTCCGCCCGTTGCACACCCCTACCTCAGAGATCGTTTGTTTGAAATTATAAAGAATGGAAGAGGTGTAAGAGCAAGCACTTCTGTGAACTCAAGCTAGGTTTCTGGGTTAGCCTAGATTGTGGAGGTGTAAATTGGACCTGGTCATTACGAGCAAAACCCAGCACATCAAAATTTGAGCCTAGCCCAGCACCACACATCATGGTAACTTCATGTGTTGTGCTGGACCAGACTAAACGACACAGGGGCGTAACATGACACATGGTACAAATAAGCATGTAGCGTAACAAGACACAACACGCTAAGAAAGCATAGTGGTACATCACGACACTACACGTTACAATATAATACAAATGCATATTATGTATATATTTCACAAAAGGGTGTTTATTCTAGCCATTTTTTTGACATGTTATATTCGTTATGTTGATTTATTTCTATAACAACACAAAAAATATCTAAATATCCAGAAAGTATTTACTTTGAAAAATATAAAATAAATGTGTCAGGCACATCACAATATTGCACACCACGATTATTAACCTGGCACAACACAACACAATAAACCCTCAAGCACGACACAACAAGACACGTCTTAATCTATGGACTTTGAAAAGCATAAAATAAATGTGCCAGACACAACACAACATGGCGCACCACGATTATTTTCCTGGCACAACACAACATGACACACCGCGATTATTTTCCTGACACAGCACAACACAACACACCCCCAAGTACGGCACAACACGACACGTCTTAATCTCTGGCACGGATCGCTTCCTCTATCTTTCGAATTCCAACCGAAAGATCCCTTGACGAGAAGTCGACTACGACGATCTTGATCCAGATGTCAGGAAATTTTGATTGAATATCTGTCGACACATTTTGTAGCTTATTTGTGTTTCGACCAACTAAGATCAAGTTGAGACCCTTTTGAGCTAATTCAAACGCGAAAGATCTCCCGATACCTTCGGTTGGTGGTGTGATGAGTGCCCATGAACCGAACTTCTTCAGATTCTTGGCTGGTCTGAGGAGAGTAATGAACAACCACCTCAAAGTAGATGCAGTGTGCTTGAGAAGAAAGAGAAAGCCTAGAAATGAAAGAAGAAGAAACCATATGGGTTGTGTTTTCAGTTCATCTATGTATTTGGATCCTCTTATCTCTCTTTCTTCTTCCTCTATCGATCTAGTATTTGTAGTTAGATCGCATTAAGAAACCATGAAGAGTGTGATACTTTAATAATGGTAGGGTTGCATGATCATAATTTTCCTCACATGTACGTACTTGCTAGCCAACTACTTATTCTTCCACAGCAACTAAGAAGATTCACATTATTTCTTAACAAAGTGTATTGGATTTATAGCCTCAAATTTGGAACTTTATTTGGTGAGGACGACTATCATTGCCCAACCCACAAGTTTGAAGAAGGATTCCAATATATAAAGCCCAATAACTGAAGTAGGAGGATGGAAATTTTAGGCCAAGACCCATAAAGAATATATCTCATTCTCAGACCCATTGAGAGGAAAAGTAGGTTATTCTCACCTCCAAAATTGTTTGAAATTATAAAGAACGGAAGAGGTATAAAAGCACAATTGTGAACTCAAGCTAGGTTTTTGCCTTTTTGGCTTAACCTAAAGTGGGAGAAAAACCAACCTATATGGGCTTGGTTATACCGAGTCGGAAAGTAATTTTTCGTCTAGTTAAAAAAGTTGATGGAAATCGGGTACCTTCCTAGCATAAAATGTTCCCATTTGAAAAACCGATTTGCTATAGTTCCTATATTTTCAAGTGCTATAGTGCCTATATCTTTCTTCAAGTTTTCTAAAGTACTTCCACAGTTAGCGACTTGGCAAGGGCCTATAATGTTGGTCATTTTCTCGTTGACAAACTCAATATATCACGAGATACTGAAATACCATTATCATGAATTTACATTAATGCCCATACTTTAATACATTATATATTTTTAGATTCTAACGAAACTATTCTTAAAAAATGGTTACATCATTCCCCAACATCATGGGGTTTTTGATTGGTGGATAATCATCCTTCGATATGACCTTTTAGGTCCGCTGAGTCTGGTTCAGGATCGTTACACCGCTTTCAGGTTCGTCGATCCCTTTTCAGGATCATAAAATCATTTATCCTCCAAGTCCAAACCAAGGAAATGAAGACAAATCTATACAACTCAGACGATTCAAGGATTTTTAGGACTTTTTCCATGTGAAATAACCGTTACCTAGCACTTAATTGGCTGTTAGCGTTTTCTACAAAAAAAAAAAAAAAAAAAAAAAAAATACGAGTCGAAAATGTTTAGAAAGAGGGTACTTGACAAATTGCAAAAAACAGAAGCACTTTATAAATTACATTTTGAAATAAGCGGAAGAAAGAAAGCAATGATTTACGTCTTGAAATAAAAGTAATAAACAAACATCTCAAAACAGATATGATGTGCTTGAGAAGAAAAAAAACCTAGAAATAAAAGAAGAAGAATCCATATGTGTTGAGTTTTCAGTTCATCGATGTATTTGGATCCTCTTATCTCTCTTTCTTCTTCGTCTTTCGATCTTGTATTGCAGGTAGATCTCACTTTAAGAAACCATGAAGCGTGTTAAACTTTAATAGTGGTAGGGTTGCATGATCGTAACTTTTCTCATATGTATGTAACTAAAAAGATTTGTATTATTCTAAACAGAGTGTATTGTTTCATTGTTTGAAACTGTAGCGTGAAAGTGATTATTTTTTTTTTGATAACAAAGAAAAAAATTTATTGCCTCGTATGAGGTGAATGTTGTTGGTCTTTAGCGAAAAGAATATTAACCTCAGTGCTAAAATTGTCATAACTTCAATAGCAGATGATTTTTCTCGAACTGACTTAGCTGTATGGTCAGCTACTTTGTTATCATCTCTGCTGACAAAAGAAAAATTACAATAAGAAAAACTAGAGACTAAATGTTTTATCTCCTTTGTTAAGTTCATATTGTTACAACTGGTATCTGTAACAATATGAATCCTTGATAACTGCTTTCCTTTGTCCAATGAGAGTGCTTCACGTACTGCCATACACTCCCCTTCCACTGGACTTAATATTATATTTGAGTAACCCCTTTGGATTCCTTGGCGTTCACCTGCATTATTACGCATTAGAATGCCAGTACCAAGCTGGTTAGTATTGTGATCAAAAGATCCATCCACTTTGAATTTTAGTATGTCATCTAAAGGTGGTGTCCAGTGAGATGCAGAATTAAGAGGATGAACATTCAAATTATTATTATCATGCAAAAGTGAAGACAGGATATAATTAGAGTGAATTGAGATAAAAGTGTTTAGAGTGACTCCTTGAAATACCACATAGCATCTATACTTCCACAGTACCCAATTTCCAATCATGAGAGTGTATAAAAGTCTATCTTCAATCTTAAAGGTAAACCAGCTGATTATCCATTGTGAGACTATTTGGAAATTATTCCTGACATAATCAATATTATATTAACTCATCTCCAGACAGTACGTGCATGCTTACACTTAAAAATGATATGCTCCATAGATACTTCAATATGACTACAAGTAACACAGTGAGTATCTATACTTTCATTGTAGATTGCCAGTTTTCTCTTGGTAGAATTAATGTCTCTTATGCATTTCCAAGCAAACAGTTCGATTCTATGTAATGTTTTGCACTTCCATAGAGCTTTCCAAACATCATTATTGATAGTTATCCTATTGACTTGAACATCATTGCTGGATAAAGTTAGCATCTTGTAAGTGCTTTTGACGGATAAATTTCCATCTTTTGCAAGCATCCAAACCATGACATCTTCTTTGGTTTTATGAATGAACATTCCTTGTATTATTCTAGATTTGTCATTATCAAACAGGTGATTAAGAAAATGAACATTCCATTGGTTTGTGTCAGGCAGCATTAATTCAACAACCTCTCCATAAAATTTGAAAGATTCATTCATTGGAATAGGAGCAGTTATCATGCCTGTAATCCATCTATCCAGACGGATTTTGTTTTATCTCCATTATTTATCTCCATGAAATAATGTTTCTGAAGTCCTCTTGTTATGCCATTCCAAGTATAGGACCAAGTTTTTGCAGTGAAATTATGGTGAATGATATCTCCATTCTTCAAGTACTTACTGCTTAAAACTTGAACCATGAGATGACTGGAATCATTGCATATTCTCCAAGCCAAGTTAGTGAGAAGTGCCAAGTTGAGTTTCTCTAGGTCTCTAAAAGCAAGTCCTCCATAATCCTTGGAAGTGCAGACATTATGCCAAGCTAAATGATTAGTTCCTCTGTTAGAACTATAACCCCAAAAAATTTTCCTCTCTATAGAATTAAGCTGAGTTTAAAAGATTATTAGGAAGTTTGAAAATTCTCATTTGATATATTGCTACTGAATTAAGGACACGCTTTATCATAGTACCTCTACCTGCTTGAGAGAGTGAAATAAAAGACCAAGTGGAGAATCTTGTGAGGAAATTTTCCTTTACAGACTTGAAAGACTCCTGTTTAGAGTGAGCCAGAATTAATGGAGACCCTAAATACTTCTCTTTTGAATTCATTATTGTGACACCAAGAATATGTGTCAAGGCTGCAGCAGTCTCTGGCTTAGTTTTTTTTTGCTGAAAGTACCGCAGACTTATCAATGTTGATGACTTGTCCTACCAACCCATAAGTTGAAGCTCTCTTTGGTGACGTGGACTATGAGTGCCCAACCCATAGAATGAATAAGGATTCAGTCCAACGGCTGTAAGAAGATGGAAATTTTAGTCGAAGTCCCGTAAAGAATGTCTTATTCTCTGGCCCATTGAGAGGTAAAATGTTGTGCTCACCTTCAAGATCGTTTGAAGTTATAAAGAATGGAAGAGGCATAAGAGCAAGCACTGCGGTGAGCTCAAGCTAGGTTTATGGCTTAGCCTAGATTGTTGAGGTGTAAATTAGGCTTGGCCATTAGGGGCACAACCCAACACATCAAATTGGAGCCCAGCCCAGCACGACACAGCAGGGTAACTCCATGTGATGTGTTGGGCCAAATTAATTGGCACCGTGGCACAACACGATACATCGTACGAATCCAATACAATACAACGCAAACACATTTTGTGTGTATATTTCACAAAATGGTGTTTATTTTAGACATTTTTTGACATTTCATATTCGTTATATTGATTATATCCAGAACAACACATATAACAACTAAATATCTAGAAAGATAAAATAAATGTGCCAGACACAACACAACATGGCACACCACGATTATTTTCCTGGCACAACACAACGCAACACACCCTCAAGCACGACACAACATGACACTCTTAATCTCTGACACGGACAACACGGTGGGCTCGCATTTTAATGGGTTGTGCCGTCCTGTTTTATGCCTCTACTAGATTGGGAGAAAAACCAACCTATATGGGCTTTGTTCCGTGGAGCCGGAAATTGATTTTCCGCATAGTTAAAAGTTGGCGGAAACTGGGTATCCGCCTAGCATAGTATATATGCTCCTATTTGAGAAACTGATTTGCTAAAGCGCATGTATATTTTTTCAAGTTTTATAAAGTACTTCCACAGTTAGTAAGTTAACCAGGGCTCGTAAAGTTGGTCATTTTCTCCTTGACAAAGTCAATATCACGAGATGTTGAATTACCATAGACATGAACTTACATTAATGCTCGTACTTTAATGCAGTATATGTTTTCAGATTCTAACAATATTGCTAATGGGAGTGTCGAATTAGCGAGGAGGGTACAAAAAAATAAAATAAAAAAGAGAATCACAGGACTTTCTGTTTCGTTTTACATAGAATCCTATTGGGCTTAAAGTTTTTGGAAAATGGGGGCTTTATATTGTATCTAACATCCTTAGGGGATAAGGGGTACCTAATTCTTATGAAAAATCAAATATACTCTTGACCACTAGTATACATAAAATCAAAAGTAAATTAAATTTCTAAACCAAAATTAATTCAACTAACCCTTTTTTTTCTTCTTTTCAAAATCAAACAAAACCTAGATTTTTTTTTTATCGAATCTCCATCAATTTTCAAATTGAAGATTGAAGATTGAAGATTGACGATTGACGACTTGGATTATCATAGGCTTGTTATGATTCTATTGTTTATGAAGATGTTGAACCACAAATTGAAGATTAGGTGAATGAATCTGTCCAAACACAATTAAACCCTGCAGAATGCTAAGAATTCAAAAACCCACCATTTATTTTGCCTTTAAATTGATTTAACAGGTAAGATTGAAGAATTTATGGTTTGGGAAAACTGGTTCTGGGAGAATTACGGCTAGGAGTTCTTTTCGACCTAGCCGCAAACCTGTAGAAACGGTTGGGACTCAAAGAACTCCAAACTGTAAACACTACACCAAATTCTGGAATTCATAACAGGTTTAAGACGTTACTAATCGGGGTTGTAACGGCTCTCGCCTGTTTCAAAATAGGATGTTACATTTTTTTCTTAACGACAACGCAGCCGTTACGAATTCTGGTTGTGACGGCGTCAGTAACAGCTGAGGCCGATACGAAATGCCACGTAGTAACAACTGAGGGCCGATTTTTTTTGTAACAACACGGTCATAACAGGCTTGAGCCGTTAATACGTGGCAAATTAGTAACGTGCCCAAGCCGTTACTACGTGGCAAGTAGTAACGGCAGCTAACGGTTACGAACTTTTTTCGTAACACAAAAAAATTACTGCCAGTCAACCTTGACCTAGTCAAAATTGGTCAATATTGACTAATTTTGACCAGGTCAAGCCTGGCCGGCAGTTTATTTTCTGCCAGCAATAAGACGCAATTTTAAATTCAATACCTGCATACATTCATCATCCACACTCCACAACAATTTCTTCAAATTTTTTATATCACATTCATTCAATTCATATCAGATTTATATTACAAAAGAACTGAACATATATAAATTACAAAAGAACTGAAATTTCTCTACATACCAAACTTTTTTTTTTTAAAGTATCAAAATTTCTAAGGGAATACATGGAAGATTCCAAACTTCTAAGGGATTCACAGAAATTACTAACTGCCTACAAAACTTGAATAACCGCAACTTACAAATCTTGAAGCTCCTTTGTTCTCCACCCTTGCAGCTAAGCTTATATCCTTCGTAGGCTTGCTTTTGTTGAAAGCTTGGGCATCAGAAAACTCGATGTAGGCAATCCTGCAAAATACAACAGGATGCATTATTATGACAAGTAAACTGGAAGAAATAATGTTCAAAATGCGCAGAAAGTAAATGCAAACAAGCAATAATCACATAGGTGTAACACCAGATAGAAAATTTACTAACCCTTTGCAGCATGATGGTGTCAGTGAACATAATCAAGTACCACAGCTTCAACTGCAACCAGTTACGGCACCATCTTATAAGCAAAGAAACATCTGCAATAGCCTGTGAACACAAAATTTCTGGGTACTTAGATGAAGTCCTATGTCCTAAGGAAATACAAATTCTGTTTAGTACAGAGATTATGAACATAATCTGTAATTAAGAATTCGTATACCTAATTGCAGCTACAACTTCGCGCAAAAATATTTCCACACCTATTACTTCCTGCAAACAATGATAACTTATATCAGAAAGTCATCAAAGAAGTACAAACGTGCATATAATGGAAGGAAAAAACCATTGGAGTACTAGGCATTGAAGTGAATTGAAGAGATGATAACAACACAATGCTCATGTGGAAATTCAACTTCTAAATGTCTGTTTTCAGAAACTCTAAGGAAGCTATTTCACTTTAAACTAACTGAACTTAAAAGTTATTTCAGTAGGTTACTTTAATAGAAACTGCAAGTTTTAGGCAACACGTAAGGTCAGAAAACTTGAACTCCTACAACAATACATAAAGATCCATCTATCTATATTGAAGTGCTTGAATCCAGTGGGTCCACTGATAATTTTCTTGTTATCATTATCTACCTCTATGAGATGGAAGGTCCTCAAGGCTCGTGATATCATCAAGCAACAATTACTTTTCTAGCTGACGCCTTGTTCAAGGTCTGAACAAAAAGGAAGAGATGAAGACTTTAGTAAAATAACGAAAATGGAAAACAAGGTTAACACAACTAATAATATAAGACATTTGGATGAGTAAGGCTGAACGAACGCTTACAAAGACAGGAATGAAAGCTAAACAGAAGTATGTATGCCAACCTGAATCTGTACATACATGAAAACGCAGGTTTTTAGACTCCAGATTGTAGTTCTATTGTTGATAAACACCATTACAAACTGAAAATGTAAAAGAGTGGAGAAGAGAAGAGGTCAGTGAAATGGCTGCCAGTAGCAATGGCTCGTTCTGAAAAAGAACCACGTAAGCTCAAGTAGATTTGTGACATAAAGGAAGTTTCAGAAAATTTAAAGTTCAACAAACATAAAGAGATAGAATAGGGTAATAAATAGGATTGCAACCAACTTTTTTGATCCCCACCTAGCAGGAAGTAATTGTGCAACTACGAACAAGTTTAAAATGATCAACGGTCTTTGCTGCTGCAGACAATGCCTACAAACAGAGAAAGTATCATAACTCAAGGATAAAAAACACTTAATGTAGAATGAATTCCATAAGAGTAACAAGAATTTCGTTTTGGTGCAGGGTTTCACAAATAATCATGAAACCTATTAAATGAAAAGATATCAGAATTAACACGATTAAAATGATAAAAGAATAGTTGTAAAGACCAGGAGGGACCTAAGCTTGTGTTACCTCCAGTTCAACTACAAGTGGCAGAGCTTTTACTCCATTTGGATCAGCACCTGCCTATACACAAATGCAAAAATATAAAAAGAACATGTTATATACATGGCAAAAACAAGTATAGGTATAAGCACTCAATTCCAGCACTGAACAACAACAAGCAGATGCCAATCAATCCACAGATAATTAATGCGTGACGTTCCAACGCCACTTAGGAGTCTAATTTTTAGATCTGGTAACAATGAAACACCATCACCAATGGTACACTTCCTAAAGATTCAAAAAAAGATGAACAAAAATGAAAAAAGTTTTATGGAAGGACATTACTAACTCAAAAGTACGAGTTTCGATCACACAAACGAGTCTAAATTTAAACAGAGAGGTCCAATAACAATGCAAAAGTGATAAAATGGAAGGTAGACTTACAACACGTTTGTTTTTTCCTCTATATAGGTAGAGTGTTCTATATAGAGGCTTACCTCTATATCTATATAAATATCACTATATAATCTCTCTTAAAATCATGTTTGTTTGATCACTATCTAACAACTCTATATTGTGTACCCAATTTTATATATTTCTCATTTTACCCTTATAATATTCAAAAAATCCATGAATATCCACTACAACCAAAGATGTTCAAAAATTCCAAAAGGAAAAAAATGTATTAGAAAATACAACCAAAGATGTTCACTTTTTCTGAAACGGAGCGAAAGTATAACTTTTTTCTGAAACGGGGTAAAAATATCACTTTTTCTGAAACGGATCAAAAATATCACTTTATCTGAAACGGGCGAAAGTATCACTTTATCTGAAACGGGCGAAAGTATCACTTTTTCTGAAACGGAAAAAAAAAATCACCTTTTCTGAAACAGGGCAAAAATCACTTTTTCTGAAACGGGGCAAAAACATAACTTTTTCTGAAACAGAACGAAAATATCACTTTTTCTGAAACGGGGCAAAAATATCACTTTTTCTGAAACAGGGCAAAAATATCACTTTTTCTGAAACATGGAAAAAATCACTTTTTCTGAAACAGAGCAAAAATATCACTTTTTCTGAAACGGCGCGAAAGTATCGCTTTTTCTGAAGCATGCGAAAGTATCACTTTTTCTGAAACGGGGCGAATATATCACTTTTTCTGAAACGGCGTGAAAGTATCACTTTTTCTGAAACGGGGGAATTATCACTTTTTCTGAAACGGGGCTAAAGTGTCACTTTTTCTGCAACGGAGCAAAATATCACTTTTTTCTGAAACAGCGCGAAAATATCCCTTTTTCTGAAACGGGCGAAAATATCACTTTTCTTGAAACATGTAAAATTTTAGATTTTAAATTAAGGAATTATTTTTGGACATTATAAGTTTGTTCGAGGATATATTAATCATTTGAAGGTTTAATAGAGGTAGAGGCTCAAAGATAGCACCTCATTGGTGCTATTTGATTTCCTCTATATAGATAGAGATTTGCCTCTATCTTTGTAGAGGTAATGGGAAAAACAAACATCAAATAAATGGGACCCACCACTATATAGAGGCTAATAGAGGTTAGCCTCTACACAGAGGAAAAAACAAACATGATGTTAGTGACCCGCTTGTCTAGATAAAAAAAAACACAGAGAGAGAACTTTTACTTGAATAAAGAACACAGAGAGAGATGAGAATTTATGTTATGAAACATATAAAGCTAAAGAGAGAGAAAAATAGATGAAGACCACGTATATCACAAACCTTGTATTGTTTCTATATATCGGGAATAGAGAAAGCTATCTCCAACTCAGCTACCTAGCAATAACAGTATAATACATAATATATTTAGTCTTTAGAGACAAAATTCCTCACTTTTAATTTTTCAGGCAATTTACCTTCAATTAAGATTTTTGCTTGTACTACTTTACCTGTACAACATAGAGCGCCCAAAATTGCGCCTTAGAAAGAGAGCGGCAAAGCACATGTATTAAAGCAACTGCAGTAAAAAATCAATTCATCAACAAAAAAAACTATTCCGATATTACGAAGCTTATAACATAGACCTTATTCGCCCAAGGAACCAACTAGGTTAAGATGATGCCTTGTAGAACATGTTAAAAGTACGGAAACAACATTCAACTTATTCGAATAAAGCATATTTGTACATCACTCGAGAAACATAGATACACGCCCTATATTAATGCGCCGATGGATTCTGCAGTAAGCCTCAAAGTTGAAGAGACGTGCATTTCCTAGAAAACATCCCTCAAAGGAACGATACAAAAGTTTCCTTCTTCAGATCATTCAGAATCACCTATATGACAAGTTCCAACAAGAATCTTCAAGAACAACGTAAAACTACACCATTTTTCCGGAATAGCAACAGCTGCGTGCAGTTGCAAAAGGGACTTGCAACAGCAGCGAGCCGTTGCGAAACGTGGCGTTCCATATTTTTTGCAACAGCTATAGAGCCGTTACTCATTGACTCAGTCAAGAGTTCCCTGTAACGTTTTCAGGCCGAATTCAGGCCAAATCCAGGCTACTGGGAGACACATTGAATGCACACTAAACAACAAAGTCTTCCACTTGAACAATTTATTCAGGCCAATAACATACAATTAATATACCCAATGAAGTTCAGTTTCTAAACTCAGGCCAAATCTCGGCAGAATACCAATGAGAGACACATTGAGCGCCACACTGAACAACAAAGTCTTCCATTTCTCAAGTTCAGTTATGAGTTCAAAATTCATAGATGATATAAGCTAGCATAGAGGAAAATTAGAACCTCTAAGGCATACACTAACTACTACTTTAGAATAATATCACATAGGTCGTAGAATTTTTGTTTTCGGTTTCTCCTGATGTGTTATAACTGGTATGAAGGTTCTAATTTTATGTTTCCAGTACTGTGTATGAATAGAATTTAAGTATAACACATACCTGTCAGCAGGGGGTATGAATTTCACCATCTTTCTGGTGTGATGATCAAGATGCACACAATACACTTGCAAGTATACAAGGTCAAGATTTGTAATAAAAGGGTGAGTAGGGGTTTGTCCACAGGGAGAGGAGCATATAAGAAGTTTTCCTAGGCTAATAAGAGTGGCAATGCACTATGGCAGTGAGCTAAGGGCAAATCAGCAAAGAACCAAGCTAAGTAAAGAAAAACAGACAATAACCAAGGCTTGGCAGGATAAGCAAAGAAACAGCCAAGAGAAGCAGCAAATAACCAAGGCTTGGCAGCCAAGGGCAGGGTGAGTTCAGTGCACTGACTTCAGTGCACAGTAGCTACAAAGTGCAAGAAAATGAAAGGCAAGAAAAGTAACTGAAATACAAGCACACAGGACTGAAAAATAAAAGTTACAGAGAGGGAATTGGTGGGTAAGCCAAGGCTTATGATCCACCTTGTGTCCTAATCAAGTGACATGTTTCTAGGTTATGTTCATTCCTAAGCATACAACTATAAATGGAAGAACACCAACTTGCTCACTAGTCTACCCCTAGCATTGGCTGTCTTTTGACAGTACAGCCAATCACAGGCTCTATGAGCATTGGCATCTCTCATTTACACAATCAAAACATAGCAACAGGAAGTAACTATCCTAGCTCATTTACACTTGACAGTGCACAAGGCTTCACTGAGCCTTGGCCTGAGGCTGATTAGCTCATGCTAACCATGTAGTAGCAACATACATTCATCATAAGATATAATTTAGACACAATTTGCAACATATCAGACAACTACAAACATAAGCAAATTTCAACTGTCAACAGATAAGCACTGAAATTGAAATTCATAAAAATTTAGCTCAATTCTCTACTGGCTAGTCCAGAGAGGTATATAGTGTCTTCTACACACTTCACCCAACACCCCTTTATACCCAATACACATAATTTTGGTTTTCCCCAATTTTTCCCCAAAGTCAGTAGAACTAGGGTTTGGTGAAAATTGATTTACCTATTGTTGATGAGATACTCGCTCCATCTCGTCGACCCAATCTTCTCCTGCTTCTTCTCGTTCCTCTCCAGCTCCAATTGATGCTTTAATCATCATATATATCACCAATTTCTCACCTAGGGTTTCAGGCAGAGAGATGAGAAATTGAGGTTGTAAATGATGATTAAAGAGATGGTACGTGATGTGGTTAGTGTAGTAGATAGAGTTGGGGAGAAATTAGTGGAGTGATTTGGGGGCGTCAGGGAGAGGTGGTGATGATGGTGGTGCGGCAGGTGAAGAAGGTGGTTCTGCAGCAGGGTAATGGCGTAGGTGATGGCTCGACTGTTTGGGAGAAGGGGGTTGTTTGGGTAGGTGGTATAGGTTCGGTTGCTAGGGTGTGAGGCGGCTTCATCGAGTCTTGATGTTCTGTGACTCTGAGCTGCGAGATGCGAAGATGGTAGGTAGATCGGATGGTGATTCGGAGGCAAGCGAGGAGCGACCGTCAGATTATATGATACAACAAAATGAACGGTACTTGATGGAGTTAGGTACTGTAGTGTAAGGCGGAGATATCAAACTTCGATGCACAGCAAGGGAGCGACCGTTGGATTCAACTACCATCTAATCTGAAGGCTTGGAATTTCGGCGCTGTGGTGCTTGGCAGAGACTTCAGATTTTGATGCTCTATGAAGGAGCGACCATCGGATGCGTCTGGGAACTGATCTGACGGCTGAGAACGGAGGCGCTTTTGTGTGTAGAAAATGAGGTTGTGCGCACCATTCTTCGCGGCTTCCTTGCGTAATTTCTCCCGGCTTTTCACTACTTTTCTGCTCTTTTTGCTTCGCGACTCATCCGAACTTTATTTATTACCTAAAAATGCAAAATTAATTAATAAAAATATTTATTCTTGAAAACAATGAAAATACAGAATATGGGATAAAATGTAGAATTAATGCATAAAAGATGAGTTAAATGCCAGCAAAAAGGGATAAATATATACAATATTTGGCACTCATCAAATACCCCCAAACCTGAATTTTACTTGTCCTCAAGTAAAACAAAACTAAGGAAATCCTAACTATACCACTGTCGCTGGTCTCTCGAATGCATTTAGCGTATGCACTAAGCCTTTTAAACCACTAAGTGTCCCTAGTGGACGAGTGAAGTCTCGTGAAGGTTTACCAGAGGTGTGCCTACAAAACCTAAGGACAAAATATGAGCTCAGATTCCATCAAATGTGACATGTGCAAAACAGTTTAAGCTCACAGCAAAATGGAGATGTCAATCTAGCTATCGAAGGCACAATCCTAGCACTGATAACAAAAAAAAGACATGTGATAAGAGTGTAAAGTGTATCTACACATGTGTAAAGAAAGATCTGAAGTTATGACTACTAATCACCAAGAGATAGTTTCTCAGGCTAAGAACTGAGGTCGAAATCTAGCTAGCTGTCCGGACTTTACGAGAATTGTGAATGAGTTGGAGGTATTTCACAATTACTCGCGTTGTACATCAATGGCATACACCCTCCTTGCTTATTACAAAAAACAACAAAAGATGACAAATTACATGACTCTTATTTACATTGACTACTCTCTTTTATTTTTTGAACAAGAGATGATGGAATTGATAAATACTTGATTTTTTTGTATTTTTCTGATATTTTTTTCTCTTTTCTTTTTTTCTCTTCTTTCTTTTTTTTTTTTTTTTTTCTGAATATATACATCGTTTTTTTTTTTTTTTTTTTTTTTTTTTTTTTTTTTTTAATAAGGAAACACTTTTGATACATAACAAAAAGAAACAAAAGATTACATGACACTTTGCAAGAGGTAGCCCTTTTTGATGCACCCAGTTAAATTCGATGGTTGTCTTTCTTAATGTAACCTCCACCTTCTATCCCAACCAACCAAAGAACAAGCTAGTCCAGTTTCGTTCAGTATTCTAAAGTGATTGGCAATCGTAACTTCCTATCAAACACCTTGAAGATCGAGGCCATACATGTATTGGTAGATCGTGCGCGTGCAAATTTCTTATCACTATGTGAATTGTGCTAGAATCAGGGTGCCTAAATATCTAGACTAAGACTCCTAATAAAAATACATATTTGCACAAGAGTCAACATTTCAAGGTAAATGAGCTCCATTTTTTTTTATGATTTTTCATTTTTTTAATTTTTTTTTTGAATTTTGATTTTTAATTTAATTTTTTTTTTTTTTTTTCAAAAAGATGGAGTTTTGTTTTCAATTATGGCATATTATCATGGTATCTACTCTATACCCCCAAACCTAAACTAAACATTGTCCTCAATGTTTAAAAATATGGAAAGAATTATAAAACAATATATGAAGAGGAACATGCTGAGTAGAGTAAAAGGAGAGAGAATACCCGATTGTACGGTGGTCGCTCGATTAAAACTCCGTTATTTCAAGGCAAAAATCCATCATATTAGCAGTCACAATGGATGAGCACACAATATACACAAAGGGAAATTTAACTAACACATTATCTACAAGAAAATTTTGGTTTTTAATGGGATTGGACTTTTTGGAAAAAATTTGGTTTTGATGGGAAAACGAAAAATTTTGGTTTTTAGGGAAACATTTGGAAAACTGTTTGGTTATTTATGGAAAGAGTGGACCAGTTTAGTCCACATAGACTGGGTCCTCCAGGTTGGTTGTCTCGACCAACGTGACAACCAGGAATTTAGAGCGGTCTTGTCTCGACCAACGTGAGGGCATCCTACCTGTAGCGAGGTAGTTAACAATATCAGCAAACCAAGGAAGGTCTGAGATAGACATCAGCTGTTCATCTGGGAATGATTCTCTAATCAGCTCAGATTCATCAATAGACTCTAAAGTTAATCTAGACAAATGATCAGCAACCACATTCTCACATCCTTTCTTATCACGGATTTCGAGATCGAATTCCTGTAATAAGAGTATCCATCGAATAAGGCGAGCTTTAGCATCCTTCTTGGAAAGAAGATACTTCAAAGCCGCATGGTCTGTGTATATGATGATCTTAGACCCTATCAGATAAGATCTAAACTTGTCTAATGCGAAAACGACGGCAAGCAATTCCTTCTCGGTAGTTGAATAATTGAGTTGGGCATCATTAAGGGTTTTGCTAGCATAGTATATCACATATGGTAGTCTATCAACTCGCTGTCCTAAAACAGCACCAACAGCATAATCAGAGGCATCACACATAAGTTCGAACGGAAGCTTCCAATCGGGTGGTCGGACTATAGGAGCGGTGGTGAGAAGGGTTTTTAATTCCTCCCATGCCTTCACACAAAGCAGCATCGAAATTGAAGGCAACATCTTTGGAGAGAAGACTGCACAGAGGTCTGGAGATTTTGCTGAAATCTTTGATGAATCGCCGGTAAAAACCAGCATGACCTAGAAATGATCTGATCTCCTTCACAGAGCAAGGTTGTGGTAGATGTTGAATGAGGTCAACTTTAGCTTTATCCACTTCAATTCCTTTTCTGAGATGATGTGTCCTAGAACTATTCCTGAATTCACCATAAAATGGCATTTTTCCCAATTTAGAACAAGGTTCTTTTCTTTACATCTGGATATCACGAGGGCAAGATGCTTCAAACATTCGTCAAACGAGGAACCAAAAACAGAGAAATCATCCATAAAGATCTCGAGAAAACTATCTATCATGTCAGAAAAAATGCTCATCATGCAACGCTGAAAAGTAGCAGGTGCATTACACAACCCGAAGGGCATACGTCTATAAGCAAACGTCCCAAATGGACACGTGAATGTAGTTTTTTCCTGATCTTCCGGAGCAATGTGAATTTGGTTATAACCGGAAAAGCCATCTAGAAAACAGTAGTGACTGTGTCCAGACACACGTTCTAGCATTTGGTCAATGAAAGGGAGCGGGAAGTGATCCTTCCTTGTTACTGTGTTCAACTTCCTGTAGTCGATGCATACTCGCCATCCTGTGGTTGTACGAGTAGGGACTAATTCATTCTTGTCGTTCTGAACTACAGTAATGCCTGACTTCTTAGGCACAACTTGAATGGGACTAACCCATTTGCTATCGGGAATTGGGTATATGATACCCGCATCAAGTAGTTTCAGGATCTCTCCTTTGACTACATCTCTCATGTTAGGATTAAGTCTCCTTTGCATTTCCCTCGATGGTTTGGCATTCTCTTCAAGGTTAATGTGGTGCATGCAAATGGTGGGACTAATTCCTTTGAGATCTGAGATGGTCCATCCTAAGGCCTCTTTGTGTTCCTTAAGTACTTCTAAAAGCTTACTTTCCTGTTCCGTGTCTAAACATGATGAAATAATGACAGGTAAAGTATCAGAAGAACCTAGGAATGCGTACTTCAACGTACTAGGCAATGTTTTCAATTCAAGCTTGGGTGGCTCAACAATGGATGGAATAAGCTTGGAATCAGAGATAGGGGTGGTTCCACTTCATATTTCCTTTCAGTGACGTCCATTTGAGGTACAGATTCGAGCAGAGATAGGACGTCACTACAGTATGCATCATCATAGGAATCAGGGTTAAAGTTCTCCATACATGCTTGAAAGGGGTCGACGGATAGAATGTTAGTCAACGAATCTTGCATTAATCCTTCAATCATATTAACTTCATGCACATCATCATCATCAAGATTCACAGGTTGTTGACTAATATCGAACACATTCAATTCTACCGTCATGTTACCAAAAGACAGTTTAACACTCCATTCCGACAGTTGATGATCGCGTTGGACGTAGCCAAGAAAGGACGTCCTAAGATGACAGGAATGTGACAGTCTGGGTTTTGTACAGGTTGAGTGTCTAAGACAATGAAGTCTACGGGAAAATAGAATTTGTCAACCTTGATCAAAACTTCGACCACTCCACGAGGAATCTTGACAGATCGGTCTGCCAGTTGTAGAGTGATAGATGTTGGTTTCAACTCCCCAAGACCTAACTGCTCATAAACAGAATATGGCAGTAGGTTAACACTTGCACCTAGGTCTAATAACGCTTTATTGACCGTGTGTTCTCCTATAGTGCAAGAAATTGTTGGACATCCTGGATCCCTAAACTTGGGTGGAGTTTTGTTCAGAATGATGGAACTCACCTGCTCAGCTAAGAAAGCACGTTTTTGCACATTGAGCTTGCGCTTTTGAGTACAAGTCTTTGAGGAATTTGGCATAAGCAGGGATTTGCTTGATTGCTTCAAGAAAAGGAATGTTGATGTTGACTCTCTTGAACAGATCTAACATCTCATTGTAATGGGTACTTTTCTGTTGATAGATCAATCTTTGAGGAAATGGGCAACAGGAGATGAGTTGGCAAAGGGACATTCACAGCAGTAGAATTGTCAGATTTTCCAACTTGCTCAGATTCTTTGGTTTTCTGGGGTTGTGGAGACAGTGGAATTTGTATCAGATTCATTAGGTTCGCCACGTTGTTCTCGATGACTTTACCACTTCGGAGGGTGGTGCATGGCATGGATTTGATCAGGTGAGGTTTCAGTGCAGGATGTTGTGCCTGTTTGAAATATCCTCTTTGGATTTTGTTGGGGTTGGCTCGGAAGTTTACCCTTTTCTCTCTCACATATTTGATCCATCTTTTGATCTAGATTTTTCTGACTTTGCATCAAACTCTGGAACATTTCCTCTAGGGTGGATAATCTCTTGTCTTGTCGTGTATTGTGTGAGGATATGATTGTTGTTGAGAGTTTGATTGTTGTTGAGGGTTTCTCGGGTGTTGATAACCTTGATTGTTCTGATATCCCTGATTGTTTTGATAGCTCTGATTGGGTTGAGATGGTCCTCCTTGAGTGGGTCCTTTTGACCATGAAAAGTTAGGGTGGTTTCTCCATCCTGGATTGTAGGTCTGTGAATAAGGGTTATGCTCTGGTTTTTGAAACATGGCATGTGCCTGTTCAAGCCTAGACTCCTGGACTGCAAGCAAATCTGGACAATTTTGGAATTGATGGTTGGGGTCGTTACAAGCAGCACAAACAGACGAAGCGACATGTTCTCGGAGAGTAGTGGTGGAAGGTTTTGAATTTTTATGTAGTTCTAACTCTTCTAATCTCCTAACTATTGATGCCATGTTTGCTCTACCCTCAAAATCCGCTTCAATCCTAAAAGCCTTTGCTTCGGATGTAGTCTTTCTGGTTTCACGGATGGATTCCCACTGTTGCGTCTTTTCAGCTACTTCAATCAAGAAGTCCCAAGACGTCAGCAGTTTTATCTACGAATAGACCATTACACATCGACTCAACCGTTGTTCGGGTGGACACATCTAGACCTTCATACAAAATTTGCACAAGTCTCCATTTTTCAAAACCATGATGGGGACATTGGAGCAATAATTCATTGAATCTCTCCAGGTATCTAGCTAAGGTCTCACCTTCTAATTGCACAAAGCTATTAAGACTTTGACGAATTGTCGCAGTCTTGTGGTTCGGGAAAAACTTTTTGAAAAACTCCTTTGTGAGGTCATCCCATGTCATGATGGATTGAGGCTGTAAAGCATAGAGCCAGGCCTTTGCCTTATCTTTCAGGGAAAAAGGAAAAAGCCTTAACTTCAGGGTTTCGTCGGTCATTTGAGTGAAACGCAGAGTTCCACAAATTTCCTCGAATTCTCTCACGTGGTGGTACGGATTTTCATTCTCAACACCTCTAAAAATAGGAAGCATCTGTATTGTGCTTGATTTCAGCTCATAATGGCCATTAGCCTCGGGTAGCACAATACAAGAAGGTTGACTGGCTCTAGTTGGGTACATATAATCCTTGAGGGTACGGGGTTCTCCCATTGTTTCTGGTTGATCTGGACTGTCTCCCTCAGAACTTAGAATTTCGATAGGTTCGTCTGGGTTAATTCTAACAAGTCTGTTTGTCTGGTCTCTGTAGGTCACAATCATGTCCTAGTAGGTACCTTAACTAACATGTTGGTCAGACAGAGCAATCGGAAACAATTTGGCCCACAAGGGTTATGAAGATTTTGTTTTGAATGGGTTTTGGTTTAAAGAAGGGGTTTTGTTTTTGGTTTAAAAATTTGGGCTTTTGAAAAAAAAAATTTGAACTAAACCTAGCATAAATTAGCACAACTCATAAAAGAAAATAAAAACAATAATAATAATTAAAACAAACCCATAAAAGAAAAATAAAAGAAAAATAAAAGAAAACAAAAACAAAAAAAATAATTACAGTCCCAAATATAAAAAAAAAGAAAAAGAAAATAAAAAATTATTACAATCCCAAAATAAATAATTAAATAAATTATTACAAGCCCAAATTTGAATTTAAATGAGGCCCAAGTGGGTTAACTCATGGGTTAGGCTTACTTGTTTTTGGAGGGAAGCCCAAAAATAGGCTTTTAGTCCCCTTTTAGTTGCAAGGCCCAGTTGGGCTTTAGGATCGTCCTAGCAGCTCACGTCCAAGCCCAGCAGCAACAGGTGGAGCAGAGCCCAGCAGCAGCAGCAACGGAGGCCAGCAGCAGTTGCAAGCCCAAGAGCAGAAGTTGCAAGCCCAGCAGAAGTTGAGGTTACTGAGCCCAGCTCAGTTGGTTCAAGCCCAGTTCAGAGATTGTTGCACAAGCCCAGCAGAAGAGGTTGGCAGCAGGCCTGGCAGCATCAGTTGGCAGCAAGTTGGCAGCAAGTTGGATCAGAAGCAACAGCAGCAGCAGCAGCTAGGCAGCTTCAGTTGGCAGCAAGCTTGGCAACAGCAACAGCTTGGCAGCAGCAGCTTCACTTGGCAGCAGCAGTTGCTTTGGTTCACCAGCAGCAACAGCAGCAGCAGACTTTGGCTTGGCAGCAACAGCACAGCACAGCAACAGCACAGCACAGCAGCAACAGCAGCAGCAGCAGCAGCAGCAGGCTTTGCAGCAGGCTTGGCAGCAACAACAAATAATGCACAGCTCCAGCAGCAGTTAGCAAGTGAACAAGATAGCAATGAACACACACAACTATGCAAGCACAACAAGGCCACAACAGCTATGAAAACTTCAAAAATATGGCAGCCAGCTCCCCGGCAGCGGCGCCAAAAACTTGGTGTGATGATCAAGATGCACACAATACACTTGCAAGTATACAAGGTCAAGATTTGTAATAAAAGGGTGAGTAGGGGTTTGTCCACAGGGAGAGGAGCATATAAGAAGTTTTCCTAGGCTAATAAGAGTGGCAATGCACTATGGCAGTGAGCTAAGGGCAAATCAGCAAAGAACCAAGCTAAGTAAAGAAAAACAGACAATAACCAAGGCTTGGCAGGATAAGCAAAGAAACAGCCAAGAGAAGCAGCAAATAACCAAGGCTTGGCAGCCAAGGGCAGGGTGAGTTCAGTGCACTGACTTCAGTGCACAGTAGCTACAAAGTGCAAGAAAATGAAAGGCAAGAAAAGTAACTGAAATACAAGCACACAGGACTGAAAAATAAAAGTTACAGAGAGGGAATTGGTGGGTAAGCCAAGGCTTATGATCCACCTTGTGTCCTAATCAAGTGACATGTTTCTAGGTTATGTTCATTCCTAAGCATACAACTAGAAATGGAAGAACACCAACTTGCTCACTAGTCTACCCCTAGCATTGGCTGTCTTTTGACAGTACAGCCAATCACAGGCTCTATGAGCATTGGCATCTCTCATTTACACAATCAAAACATAGCAACAGGAAGTAACTATCCTAGCTCATTTACACTTGACAGTGCACAAGGCTTCACTGAGCCTTGGCCTGAGGCTGATTAGCTCATGCTAACCATGTAGTAGCAACATACATTCATCATAAGATATAATTTAGACACAATTTGCAACATATCAGACAACTACAAACATAAGCAAATTTCAACTGTCAACAGATAAGCACTGAAATTGAAATTCATAAAAATTTAGCTCAATTCTCTACTGGCTAGTCCAGAGAGGTATATAGTGTCTTCTACACACTTCACCCAACACCCCTTTATACCCAATACACATAATTTTGGTTTTCCCCAATTTTTCCCCAAAGTCAGTAGAACTAGGGTTTGGTGAAAAATTGATTTACCTACTGTTGATGAGATACTCGCTCCATCTCGTCGACCCAATCTTCTCCTGCTTCTTCTCGTTCCTCTCCAGCTCCAATTGATGCTTTAATCATCATATATATCACCAATTTCTCACCTAGGGTTTCAGGCAGAGAGATGAGAAATTGAGGTTGTAAATGATGATTAAAGAGATGGTACGTGATGGGTTTAGGTAGAATAGAGTTGGGGAGAAATTAGTGGAGTGATTTGGGGGCGTCAGGGAGAGGTGGTGATGATGGTGGTGCGGCAGGTGAAGAAGGCGGTGGCAGGACATGGTTGCAGGGAGATGGTTCTGCAGAGGGGGGTGGTGTAGGTGATGGCTCGACTGTTTGGGAGAAGGGGGGTGTTTGGGTAGGTGGTATAGGTTCGGTTGCTAGGGTGTGAGGCGGCTTCATCGAGTCTTGATGTTCTGTGACTCTGAGCTGCGAGATGCGAAGATGGTAGGTAGATCGGATGGTGATTCGGAGGCAAGCGAGGAGCGACCGTCAGATTATATGATACAACAAAATGAACGGTACTTGATGGAGTTAGGTACTGTAGTGTAAGGCGGAGATATCAAACTTCGATGCACAGCAAGGGAGCGACCGTTGGATTCAACTACCATCTAATCTGAAGGCTTGGAATTTCGGCGCTGTGGTGCTTGGCAGAGACTTCAGATTTTGATGCTCTATGAAGGAGCGACCATCGGATGCGTCTGGGAACTGATCTGACGGCTGAGAACGGAGGCGCTTTTGTGTGTAGAAAATGAGGTTGTGCGCACCATTCTTCGCGGCTTCCTTGCGTAATTTCTCCCGGCTTTTCACTACTTTTCTGCTCTTTTTGCTTCGCGACTCATCCGAACTTTATTTATTACCTAAAAATGCAAAATTAATTAATAAAAATATTTATTCTTGAAAACAATGAAAATACAGAATATGGGATAAAATGTAGAATTAATGCATAAAAGATGAGTTAAATGCCAGCAAAAAGGGATAAATATATACAATATTTGGCACTCATCAGCATGTCATGTTCTACCAGACCTATGAGAAAGATCTCCTAAGTGCAAGGAAGCTCGTAATGTATCACCTGTATATAAAGAGATGATATTACTGAACAAGAGATTGATGATATGCAAGACATATTAAGGATGTACCTTGACTCTCAAATGGAAAGCATCCTTCCCAGCAAACTTGGTCATGTACTTGTTGTCAACATCATAAATTCTAATGGACACAGAAAGGGAACTCACCAAATGGACACAGAAAGGAACTCATCAACTCCTTCCTTTTTCATGCCAACATCATAAATCCTAATCTTTGGGTCAGGTAAACCACGACAGTACCTTGACTTTGGGTAAGGCTTGTTCTTAATCTGCCTGTAACACCTAGCAGGTCCTGCAATATTTAACCAATGCAACAAGTATAAGAAAATATACTCAAACCTTTCTCCAATTTAACCAATGCAACAAGTATAAGAAAAAAAATACTGAAACCTTGCTCGAATAGCTCATATCGTATGTCAATAGTGAGTAACAAAGATAACTTGCTTAAATTTGGTAGCACATAGCTCATGTCATATCATAAACAGACAAATAAAATGAGAAAGAAAACAAATCGGTGAATGAGAGCTAAATTGCTTAAATGCACTGGTTTGCATGGTTTTCCAATTTAGCCAGTTTTACATACAAGAGGAATTCTCAATTCTCATGGCTAATTTATTATTCTTCTTCTCTTCCCAACGGCTTGCTGCTCTAGCTAGGGTTTCCAGTGTACATTAACTGAATAATGCATACTGGGGCATAAGTTGATCCAAATCCTCACGCAATTCACTTGTCACCCAGCAATAATGATCATTACCTTGCAAAAAAGTATACTGAAGGTTAGTATTCAACCATGTAAACATGAAAGCATAAGCATAAAAAAAAGTACGTACCAGGGATTGATATTCCCCTCTGATAGCCTTAGCTTAAGTCACCTACCTAATCACATAAAAGAGAAAAAAACCACACACATACGTACAAAAGTTTAATAGAAACAAGGGAATCAAAGTAAAATAGACTTATATATATATTAAAGTTGTTTCTGGTGAAGTTAGATACTTATGCACAACTGCATAAAGTCTTTCTAAGCATAACTTCAATAGAGTCTTATGCACCACTGCATAATAGTTACATAACCGCTATGTTCAGCCTAAGTACAAAAGTGTGAGCATAGTAAAAAAACATAAAAGCCATAAATGCCAGTTGCTTGTATGCGCGATATACGATGGCTGGGATATCCATGAAGCATATAGCATATCTCCAAAAAAGTTGATTCACCCTTCTAATCATACTTGATGTACATCTTTGTATGAACCATGTATCCTCCAATTCCAACATCTTGAAAGATCACTGCTAATCTGTTAGTTTTTACAGTGCGCTCAGCTGGCAGGAGAATGCGATCAAGCGAAACCTTTGCAAGATTAGGTGGTACAGGCAAGCAGTGACACATAAGTCCAAATTCACCAGTACAGAGTTTACCAATAACACGGACTTCACCATCCATGTTAAGCAAGGAACATTGTTGCATATCACCTGTTGTTGATCGAGCTAGAGATATGTGTTCACCAGGTGAACTTAAGTTATCAGGTGAGGCTTCAGGAGATAAATCTAAGTGACCGGGTGAACCAATTCCATGACCAGATGAACACGCTGAGCATGTGAACTAGTCGAGGCAACATATGATGCTGGCATTGTAAATTGGATATCCTTCATAGCGTGACACAATTTTCCCAAGCCGCCGATCATAAGCTCTATCTTACCACCTAGTTCATCCACTTTATGATTCAGAACTATATCTTTAGGCTTTAGATCATACACTTTAGCACGCGCAGGAGTAGAACTATCAACTTGCGTACGAGAAACGGGGCCAACAACACGAACCCGTCACCTAGAATCCTTTCCAAATGCTTCAATCAATGCATCTGTGTTTGCTGGGGGAGTACCCGCATCTTGCAAATCTTTGATCAATTTTTGCTTCTTCTGAATCTCAGCCTGCGGTACCGAGTATAAAATTATGGATTTATAAATCACGATAAATAGTATATGTAAAATTTCAGAAATGATATAAATGGAAAATAAGATGACTTACAAAGTATGGTTCTGCACTAGGTAAAATTCCCCCACCCTCTTGTGTATAAGCTTTTACCCATACATCGGAGGTACTGACTTCTACTCGAGGATTGACGCTCTCATAAAACGCAAATATAATAAGTTTTTGAATATTGATCAACCATTTTTTTCTGTAAGAGTCGGATCGAAGCATTGTTAAAACTGAACTAACATACCAGTTCAGCTTTGACCAAGCAATGAGGTTTGCGACCAGAGCAATGAGAGTAGTCATAAAGTTGTCTTTTCCTCTTATTCTCAGCTATTAGTTCATCTACTTTTTCATCATTTTCATTGATACAAAATGTAACCAGTCCTCTTCTTTCACAAGAGGAGGCACATTTCTGATTCTTTCTTCGTGGGTAGGATATATGTCATAGTAGCCCAATCTTAACTCATGCTTAAATCTCCTCCATGGATCAGACATCGACTTCACTGTTCGCTTAGAAGTCTCAGGTAAATTATACACTCCATGGAAAGACAAGATTGGTGGCTTAATGCTGTTGTCAACCAAATTCAGATTCAGGGTAAATGTGGTACCTTTAGTTCATTCCAAACATCGTCTTTGTACTTCTGATGTACGTGCTTCCAAGTTTTGAAAGAAATAGGCACATGGGTACGAACCAAGGCACCCTTTTTGTGGCCAAGTTTTGTTGCATTAGCGGAAACAGGAAGTCCATTTTTATTCACCTCCACTTCTGCCATAATAACCTGCAAACTAACCAAAGCTAACCCAATTATTGTCACAAAACCTATAACAAACCTGTCACAATCCACATAAACATAACAATAAAAGCTTATCAAAATAAGCAATGCATTCATATTTTTCAGATGATTAAACTACAAAGTAAAACTTCATGGAAATCATATCATTCTAAACTACGGAATCAACACATATAAGTTTTTCTAAACTCTCATTTTCAGTAAAAACAGAATGATAAATAGTGGGTATCTCAGTGTTATCTACTAAGGAAGTTAACCCCTGCGGTGAATGCAAGACCACGGACCATCCCTCAGGTGAAAGATCTATTGAGTAGAGCACTTGGGTTGCTTCTGAAGCCATGATAAGGGGTTCATCCTGCACTCTATCAATGCTTTTCAGCTTGGCACAAGTTAACCTTTATCAAGTATGAGTTTGGATCAACTTGGCACCCATTAGTCTTATCTTCAACTCTGACCCAATCACAATAAAAAACTGTCTCTTCAAATTCCATATAGTTTAAACTGATAATCTTTTCAATGATTCCATAATAGACAACTTCAGCTTCGATGTAATTTATGTCCGTAGACCTTGCTCTATGTCTGGTAATTGCTCTCATCGAGACGCCACTGTTTTGCGTTACCATTAGTTCATCGGAATCTTGTGCACAAAAATTAAAGACATTAACTTGGTATCTCTTATACGACTGTGCCTTGAAGAGAGGACCCTCACTAGTCGCCAAAGTACTGAATTCAGATCATTGGCTTCTAACAACTGTTTTTAATGAACTACAATGTTCGAGTCAGTGCATTATTTTAATGACATTTACTGTGAGAAGAAAAAGAAAAGAAGGATCCTACTATCATAATCATAATTAAATTTATTAGATATTCAGTTCGACATTATTATCTGTGTATTATTACTTTTTATTCATCTATCAAATATGGAATCCTAGCCAACATGATTAGCAAACTCTCAAATGATAAACTTCTCAACAGCAAAGCAATGGCCAAATTCTCAACAAGTAAGCAATGTTTCTGTCATAGCATATTACCTCATCACGTAACCATAACAGAAAACTCTTCAATGGCTGTTGCGATGTACGATTTTTTGGACCATGAGGCTTGCGACTGTTAACATAGGCAGCATACTTCCTGCAATCAAACGACAAATGAATATTAGACAGATAAACCTAATAATCGAAACAACAACTTCCTGAAACTAAAAAGATCTACCTTTTCCAGTCATCTATCCCAACAAACTTGAATATGACCCAGTTGCGAGCTTGTTCAAACTGTACCATAGTCAAAGTGATATTTTTAGGATTACTTAACGACATCTCATCAGCAAACTCATCGTCATCATCTAAAAAAGCTTGTCGAGTATGTTTGTGAGTACCTTCACCATTTACTGACAAATCTTTCATGCAATATAAGCTAGATTCTCGCGTGATATACCCTCTGGCGATGCAACCCTCAATGTACCTCCTGTTGCGCACCAATCTCTTGAATCCTTTCATCATCCTACAAATATCAGTAATAGAAAGTTATAACTCAGCATAACTAACAGTTCATATATTGAAAAACAAAGACAGGTAGGTGTAGATGTTACCTTTCAAAGGGATACATCCATCTAAATCTGACCAGACCGCAGATTAAAGCTTCGTCGGCCAAATGCACTATTAGGTGGATGCTAATAACAAAGAAAGAAGGAGGAAAATGTTTTTCCAGAACATAAATGGCTTCCACCAAACTATCCTTAGCTCTTATAAGATGTTCTCTGTTAATAACCTTTGCGCACAGAATCCTGAAGAATGTACTGATACGGAGAAGAGAAACTCGCAGATCTTTTGGCATTGAAGTAGCTACATGAACCAACAATGGCAGCAAATATTGTATTGTGACGTGGTAATCGTGCGACTTGAAATTCCTTAGCTCTGGAGGATTAATGTTGACATTGTTGCGAAAGTTGGAAGAGAAACTGCTCGGCACCCTTAAGTTCTTCAGAATTATACAAAGAGCAACTTTCTCCTTTCTTGACATTGCGAAATCTCCATCTGGCATTGTGGTTTTACCAGTCACCTCATCCACTTTTAACCATAATTTCCTTTTAACCCCCATAGCTTCCAGATTTTGACGTGCACCAGGACTGTATTTCGACTTGCCATTTCCCATTATGGTGTTAAGTAGATGCTCAGTTATGTTATTTTGTGTGTGCATTACATTTGTAATATGTCGGATGGCATTTGAACCCCAGTTTGGAAAATCATATAGAATAGACCTTCGCGAAAACAAGGACCGGTCCTGAACCTCTTCTTGTGCATCAGTATCTTCGTCATTGTCCTCTGCAGCTCTCCGTTTACGTTTCTTACTTGGTTCTGCTGGTGGTTTTCCTTTACCATGTTTAGTTTTCAAATTAGCTACCTTCTGTTGAATCTGTAAGCCAGATAGTGGCCATGGGGTTGTACCATGCTCTACAACTCCACCAAAATTGGTCTTATCTTCTCGAAATTTGTGTCATGTTGGAAGCCATCTACGGTGTCCCATATAACATATTTTCCTACTAAACGGAAGATAGTCTGAACGAGTTCCTTCTCCGCAGTGATGACAAGCTAAGTACCCATGCGTTATACATCCAGATAAAGTACCTAATGCAGGATAATCGTGTATAGCCCATAACAACCTTGCCCTCATTACAAATTCAGTTTTGCTAAAGCTATCATATGTTAACACACCTTCATTCCATAACACTATTAACTCTTCTATCAGAGGTTCTAAATAAACATCTATATATTTACCTGGTGCTCTTGGGCCAGATATCAACAACACCAATATCGAAAATTCTCGCTTCATACACGAGGAAGGAGAGAGATTGTATGGCTGGACAACTACCGGCCAACAGCTGTGGTTAGTACCGAAACACACATTTGGGTTGAAACGATATCCCAAGGGTCACATTACACGGCTCCTTAGCAAACTATGGCGAAAAGCTATCAGCACATCGCCAAGCAGAGGAGTCCACAGGATGCCGCATAACATTGATATCTGACTGAGCTCTAAAGTGCCAAAGAATTAGCTCTGATATCCGTGACATACTGTACAACCGCTGAAGCCTAGGAATTAATGGAAAGTGTCTTAAAGTTTTTGAGCAACTTTAGTAAGTTTTCTCTCCTCATTGAAAACTTTCTTATACCTAGGTTCATTACAAAAAGGACACCTAACCATTTCACTTCTATCCTTCCAATACAAAATGCAGTCATTTATGCATGCATCGTAAGTTATATAATCCATTCCTAATTCTTGGATCATCTTTTTCAGTTCAGGGTACTTAGCTGGGAATCTATTTTCTTCGGGAATCAACTCCTTCATCATTTCTAAAAGTGCAGTTACATCGTTGTCTGAAAACCCATACTGGGTCTTAATGTCATTCAATTTTATAGCAGCACTCAGTGTTGTCTTTCCTGATGGACATGAATTGTACAATGGTGCCCTAGCACGGTCATATGCATATTTACGCTTCCTACTGCGGATAGTTTCAGCAGGATAATGAATAGTATCATGTAATCCACCATTCTCATCTACACCTTCTACATCATGTTGGACTATATGATCAGATGCTACATCTCCTCCTACATTGTTAGCTACATCTCCTCCTAAATTAGCAGAAACATCTCCTCCTACATCTACTCCTACATTGTCAGATACATCTTCTCATACAGTCGCAGCTACATCTTCTCATACACTTGAAGCTATACCTCCAACCCTCTCAGCTGCTACTGAGATTTCCCCATGAAAACGCCACACCGTATATGTCAAATCAATACCATGTCTTAGTAAATGAAATGAAATTTCACTAAGCGGCTCTAATCCTTTACTATTCTTGCAACGTCTACAAGAGCATAAGAATAATAAACTATCGCCACCATATTTATGCACAAACTCTATGAATAACCCTACACCTCGTATGTATTGAGAAGATCTACGGCTACAACTCATCCATCCCTTATCACATTCCATTACCCTACACTGTTGATCCTAAAAAAAGATATCTATGTCAGGTAGGTACAACTCAAACATATCATATTATGTTATACTATACCATGTGAAATAGAACAGATAATGAATTGCATAAAATAATATGCAAGAGTATATACATCCATATAAATAAGAATGCAATGTGGCTCAGAACCATACTGCTAAGTGTGCAGCAGCCAGCAAGACCATTATAAAGTCATGGATTATGAGATACTAATTCAAACATGAACTTCGTAAAAACACCCACAATAACCGAGTTACAAATATCCCCCTCTTAGTCTTAATTCTATATTGCTATACCAACCCCCTTTCCCCCCTGAACCAAATTAAATATGATAATGTAAACCCAAAATAAAAATGACAGAAAACCAATTCTTTCCCCCTCTGATGATATTAGATATTTAACTTCTCTGACATAGGTACAACAAAAACATATCATACTATGAACTGAAAGTTAACTTCAAACAAATTATTTAAAGTTCTAATTTTTTTGCCTAGCATATTGCAGGATATTATGAACTGAAAGTTAACTTAAAAAAAAAATAAGAAAAAGCTTCAATTGTTTTGCCTAGCATACTGCAGGATACTATGAAATGAAATTTAACTTCGAACAAATTAGTAAAAGCTTCAACTTTTTTGCCTAGCATACTGCAGGATATTATGAAATGAAATTTAACTTCAAACCTATCATACTATGAACTGAAATAAAACTAGCAAACACCCACATCTCACAGTAAAATGCATCTAATACACATCCAGATTTCACACAAATAACCCTAAAAATGAAATTGGGAAAGTAAAACCCTAGATAAAATCAACTCTGAATCATCAAATCAGCGAACACCCATATCTCACAGTAAACTAAATCTACTACACAACCAGATTTCACAAAAATAGACATAAAAATTGAAGTGGAAACAAGCAGATTTGACAAAATTAAAACCCTAAATTAAACCTAAAATTTATGAAATCGAAACCATAAGAGAATCAGAAAGAGGAAATTATACCTAGATCGAAATAGAAACACCCAAATTTCGCAGATATACTTCCAACTGCAAAGATGGAACCATTAGTTAATAAGAACTGCAAAGATGAAACTGACCTAACTATAAACTCAATAAACAAAGTACTATATTGGTTCTGAATTAAATGACTCACATTTGCAGAGCTTCTGTTAATGGTAAGGAGAGAGAGTTTTTCTTCAGAGAAGTTTCAGATCTGGAAATAATGGAGGAAGAGAGAGTTTCAATGAAGTTAGTAGAGAAATTTTGTGGCTGAGAGCGAGTCGTACAGATGAAAAGCGAGGGAGTATTCCCGCTCAGTGAAAAGTAGGGTGAGGTGAAAGTGAAAAAATGGGTTTAACCCAAGTTAAAAAATCTGTTCCCAACACTTAAACTGACTGCACAGAATGATGCTGGTGTTACTCTGCACACAAACGGTTGGCACACCAGGTATTTTCAACAGTTGCAATTCGCAACAGCTGAGGAGCAATTACAAATTTCGCAACTGCTTAAAGCAATTGCGGATTTCAGAGCAGTTGCAAAATCACTTGCGAATTCGCAACTGCGTAAGAGCTGTTGCAAATTTTAGTTGCTATTCCGGAAAAATGGTGTAGTGTAACAATTCAGAACATGAACTAGCATAGAGAAAGAACTAATGTCACTCTAAGAGTACACCACATGACCAGAAGTAATTTACTTAAAAGTTGTCTCTCGGGTATTAGTTTCATTAACGAACATTTGGCCACCATGATGTGCAGGGAACTAGTTATGGAAAAAATATGAAACAGTAATATGGAGTTCATGGGAAAAGCCTCCAAGATAGGGAGCAAGGGCTGCAACTGCGACTTTTCAAATGATGTTGCTGGATAAAAAACACAGAATAAATCAGCATCTACGCATTCTAAAATAATTGATGCTGAAACAATACTACGGTAGAAAACATAGAATAACCTTGTGAATCTCTGAAACAATACTACAGTAGAAAACATCTCCAGAGAAGTACACCTACACAATGCTTTACGAACTGTTTTCTACAAAAGCTTTGACTTAACAGTTGACAATAACAGAAAAGTAGCAGGACATCTAAGCAAAGGACAGTGCCTTTGATGTACACAAGATGGAGGATATAAAAATTAAAAAAACTACAGGATGCACCATGAGCAGTATTTGCCTAATGAACTCTTGAGAAAATTCTACGACAACCTAACACTATGAATCAACCAACAGAAAATTTTAAGCAATTAATTGAAAAGTATCTGCCAAAATCATATACAGCAAAACATATCACCTAACTAAGATACTGTGAGGAAGAATATTTCAACCAAGTGAACCGCAAAATCTAACAGCAGTTCACAAAATTGAAACCAGTAAAGTCAATTCTGCTGCAACTAACTATAAATCGAAACAACAAATGAATCCATGAATCAAATTCAACTACTATTAACCCTAACATGTTACTACCACCAGCAAAAATGAACCTAAAATCAAACACCAACCAACAAACTTCACCATAATAAATCCAATTTCACTTCAACTAACCCTAAAACCTAACAATAAAAGTGGATCCATAAATCAAATTGACCAAAATTAGCCCTAATATGTTGCTACAATCAGATAAATTGAACCCTAAAATCAAACAAAAACCAACAAAATTCACCATAACGAATTCAATAGACCTTAAAATTAACCCTAACATGTTACTACAAAAAGAAAAACTATAGATCGAATTTCTTAAATTAGTACTTTCAAGTGAAGAGGAACCCCAATATTAAGACCAATACCCTTTTCACCGAAACCGTAATTTCTCTGAAATCCATCAATCTACTGAAACCCTAATTTCTTACTTTCTCTCTTTGTACTGGAAAATATAATAAAAATCATTAAAAGAGAAAGAGGAGATAAAGGAGAAGAAAAGGAGATTTGATCGATAGGAAAAAAAGGAACAGAAAAAGGTGTGATTGAGGTTATCCATGGTGATAGGTTATGGAGAGGAGAAAGAGAGTGACAGAGGCTCCCGAAGAATGAAATGAAAGAGCAAGAAGAAATAAAACTTTAGGATTAGATCGATACTCATTTGGGGGCAAAATATCCTATGATTATTCTAACTTGTGTGGAAAAAAAACTCCTCCGCTACCACCCTAGTGTGACAAGCGTGTGAATGGCACACGCAGAAACTCATCTGTTACGAGCTGAGTGTGACCAAGCGTGTGGCTGGCATCCCTATAAAAAATTTCGTAACGGCTGCAGCCTGTTACAAAGTTTCCGTAACGACCATTTGTAACGAGAATTTTGTAACGGCCACAGAGCCGTTACGAATGCCTGTTACGAATCCGGGAATTTGGTGTTGTGAAAATAGCTATCACGGTTGAGACTTTTCTAGTCGTTAATTGTTCAGTATCTGTAGAAAACAAGGAAATTTTCCAAAATCGGCTGGGAATTCCCAACCGTAACCCTAGGTTCCCAACCGTGAAGTTTTGTGTCGGTCGGGTTGGATAGTTTTCCCAGACGTTATGATATATGTCGGTTGGGTTGGAAAGTTTTCCCAGCCGTTATAGCTTATGTCGGTTGGGTTGGAAAGTTTTCCCAGCCGTCGGTTGCCAAACGGATGGGTTGTGTATTGCTTCCCGACCGTAATTGTCTGAATGAATGTTTCTCTGGTCTTATATAATTGTGTCATTTTTGGGAACCAAGGAAGGGAAAAAACATATATTTTTTCAGTGAAATGAAAAGGAATACATATTTCATAGCATAAGCTTTCATTATATTGCAAACATGGGTATTAAGAGTGGAAGAAGTCACGGTAGATACTTTCTTCCAAGACATGATAGCAAGCATGAATTTCAAACTTCATTCCATTGACATCCTCATAATGAGTTTCGGCCATCTCCCACTGAAAATAAAATAAAATTTAAATCGGTTTTACATAAAACAATTTTTGATGGGTCAATTATTGATAAACTTACTCTTTATGCACGTGGCATGTTGAGATTGTTTTTCTTTGCGGCTTCCATTTCGTCTTTGAAGGCTTCCAATTGTGGAAAGATCTGCTAGAATATTTTCTTAATGAGTTTCATCGATCTTCCAACCGAAAAACCAGCTTCCAAACCGATATCTCAATTACGTTTGGGAAACTACAGAAACCCGTCCGATACGGTGTTTAGGGTTCGCTCGTGGTCCGTTATTCAAACCGTAAATTTGAATTTTCAGTTTTTATGGTCAAAACGACTAGGTCGTTTTGCATTAAAACCTGGCCGAAAATACTTTAAAAAATATGAAACTATTTCTTTTGAGAAATGGAACAAACATAAAAAAAATGGACCAAAATGGTTTTTCATTCATTGAATCGGAAAAGCATACATATTTCATTATATTGATAAGATAGATCATAACAATTAAAATAAACCGTTATTCGTATCGGTCAAAATCATAGGTAGTATTTTCTAAGATGCGATAACTATCATTTTGTTGAAACTCTTTTCCATGAACTGCCTCATATTGGCGGTGAGACCTCGACCACTATAGAAACAAATACGATATGTTAGATAATGTTACTCAAAACGCTTTCTAATGAAACAACTTATTAAAAAACTTACTCTTATCGCACTTGAAATTGTGGGATTGGCTTCCTTTCGAGATTTCATTTCCTTTTTGAAATCTTCATATTCTTCAAAGACTTTCTCGAATGTCTCCTTAACGCTTGCCAAAATTCTTCCATTACGATTTCCGTTTAGTGCAACAAAAACTATGAAAACACGGTTCCAAAAAGACTAGGATATTTGATCTATGTCAATGTCTAGATCTTCATCATGTTGTCTGACCGTCGACCATGCTCTAACAATCGCATAATCTGTTTCATTGGTGTAGGGAGTCACCATAGTGTTTTTTCTTATTTTTTTGGATGAGAAATAAATGAGAATGAATATGAGAGTTTATAACTAGGATTTGGGTGAGCAAGAAATGATAGAATGGTCTCCTTTTATAGGGTTTAATGACATAAAGATTTTTTTTTTTTTTGAAAACTAGCCGTTTAGTTTAAAAAATAGAAGTCAAGCAATGCATTAAATGCATTGGTTGAGAGTGTTCAGGCCTAAAAACGGCTGGGTATCCCAGCCGTTTATACAATTTACGGTTGGGTTTTCAGCCGTGATTGGTACAAGGAGACTCTGAATAACTATTCGGCTAGGAGTTCATACTAACCCATCCATGAGTATGAATTACAGCCAGAAGTTATTACTAATTAACCTAGCCGTGAATATATATTACGGCCTGGAATCCTTAAATTACGAACCTTAAATCCTTATAACGGCTGGGACGATAACATTTTCCCAGCCGTAACCTGTAAATAAATTCATATTTTTCCGTTTCAAACGGATTTGAATCAATTAAAATTTCAAATGGGGGTTGATTACAAGACTTTCTAGACTAGTTTTAGGATAGGTTTCACTAGTTTTTCTTCAAAATTTTCAAAAAAGTTCGTAAAAATCATCCTTCTTCTTCTTTTAGATCAAAAACAAAAGAAAAAAAAGTTTTGATTCTCAAAAAATTAATCATTAAATTAATATAATTCATTTGCTAATCAAGGGTATATTGGGAATTATGTAAAATGGAGGATAAAAGGTTATAAGAAGTCTTATTTCATGACCCATTAAGCCCCTGAACATCCATCTTACCTACAGCCCCAATAAGATTCTTTATATAAGTTTTGGATGATCATTTTACTTGCAAAAAAAAACAACAACCAGTAAACTGGTAACCCCGTTAGCAACCTTGCAATATGGATGCATATATTACTTGCATTTGCAATTCCTAATCGGTTACACATGATCATTCTTTTTTAATAGGACCCGCTATGCTTAAAGGGATTCATTCACTCCTCAATCTATATATATGATGCCCACCTAACAGTCAACATTTTGACTAGCTAAATTGGTCCTCTTCAATCTTCCCATAGTTCCCTCCGATAAGCCGCCGTAGAAGGATGTGATAGAGGGCATGAACATTCCCTGCAATATCATGGTGATGCATATATATATCCCAATCCCAACGCCATGAAAAGTTGTTGTTTTTAAAAACCGATGCTTTATTATTGTTGATAAAGATATGCTTCATATCTACTCAACCAAGTACCACAACTTGTAGTAGTAAAAAGTAGTAAAATCATTTACCCATTTTCAAGATAAAAAAATAATATATAATATTACTTTCTCTCTGTAATCGAGAACCCATTTTCAATGCAAAGTTGCAAACTCCTCCTACTACATTCAAGTTACACCTCCCAGCCTCTCCACTAAATACAAATCCACACCTTTCCAAATCCCCCCTCTTTCTTCATTCACTCACAGTCTCTCATCTCTCTCTCTCTCTGTATTCATTGGAGCAGAGCAGTTGCACCATTCAATAAACAAAGAAAAGAAGAAGACAAAAGAAGAGAAGGGGTTTAATCGGCAAGTGTTCAATTGATGTAATCAAAGAGCAGAATGAAGAAAGAATTTGTATTTAGTTTGTTATTGATTAGTATCTTGATTGTTGTTTCTGTAGCATCATCATCTTCGATACTGAGGAAGAATCTGCCGATACTATCATTTGATGAAGGCTATAATCATCTGTTTGGAGATGATAATCTTGTGACTAATTCTAAAGACGATGATGGTAAAACAGTTCAGCTCTTACTAAACAAAAGAACCGGTTCAGGGTTTGTTTCTCAAGACCTTTATCTTCATGGGTTTTTCAGTGCTTCTATCAAATTACCAGCTGATTATACTGCTGGGGTTGTCGTCGCTTTTTATGTAAGTAAATACTATGATTGAATAATTATACTAATATTTAATGGAATCCTCTGTTGTTTTTTTTAGTAATTTTTGATTAATTTTTGCAGATGTCAAATGGGGATATATTTGAAAGAAACCATGATGAATTGGATTTTGAGTTCTTGGGAAATATAAGAGGAAAAGATTGGAAGATTCAGACAAATGTTTATGGGAATGGAAGCACTAATATTGGCAGAGAAGAAAGATATGGTCTCTGGTTTGATCCTTCTCAAGATTTTCATCACTACTCCATTCTCTGGACTCAATCTCACATCATGTATGTCAATCACAACCCACCCCCCACTAATTTGTGTCTTCTCGTCCAAAGTTCATCTCTTCTTTTCTCAAGATAAGGCTATCAGATTTGTTTAGTATTTTGCTGTTTTTCCCCACTACTGTTCTTATCATTTTTCTGATATTTTTTTCTTAAAAAGGTAAAAATTCTTTTATTCTTTATATTTTGGATACAGTAAATAATTTATTATGAATATAGTAAATCATTTCTTGGTATATGGTAAAAAATAATTTCTTGGTATGGTAAAAATGTGCAGATTTTATGTTGATGATATAGCCATTAGAGAAGTGGAAAGGAGTGAGGGAATGGGAGGAGATTTCCCTTCAAAGCCAATGTCATTGTATGCAACAATATGGGATGGTTCTGCTTGGGCTACCAATGGTGGCAAGTACAAGGTAAATTACAGATATGCCCCTTACGTCGCAGAGTTTTCCAATTTGGTTCTTCATGGTTGCACGGTAGACCCGATTGAACTATCATCTCTGACTTGTGATATGTCAACCAACAATGTGGATTTTGATATTTTGAGTTCTGATGAACAATCGTTGAAACGTACGACACTGTCGTCTGATCAGCGGGTTGAAATGATGAAGTTTAGAGAGAAGCATATGATGTATTCGTATTGTTATGATCACATTAGATACGCGTCCCCTCCGGCAGAGTGTGTGCTTGATAGCCGTGTGGCGAAACGACTCCAGCAATTCGACCCGGTAACGTTTGGAAAACCGCCAACTAGTCACAGGGGTAAAGGCGGCCATCATCGTCGTAATCGTTCTTCTAGTCGAACGGATTCAGTGGTCACCATTTGAACAAAGATTTGTGGTGGTGGTAAAACATTTTACAACCCTCTAATGGGTATCTTTGAATAACTTGGATTTTTTTGGTTATATTTGTGAATTGTGAAAGAAAGGCAGGTTATTATTTGAATGAGAATTTGTGGGAGATTAAATAGACTTTTATCACATTTGTAATGATTATTTTGAACACTAAGTTTTACCTTCTGCAGGCCTTTTTGAACATGTGGCTACCAGGCTGGTGCTGTCGTGCTTGTTAACGATTTAAAATATTATTTCTGTTTCATGAAAAGTGATATTTTAAAAATAACCGAATTGAAATATAATTTTTTTTTTTTTTGAAATATTACTTACCACGGAACGAAAGTGGTTTCTCACTTTTAAGTTATTGCGATCAACTTGTGCGTAGAAAATTTCTGTCTTTAGAAGCAGCAACACTTCAGCTTTTGACATGCGAACACCTTCCGTTCCCAGCAATTTTGGTTGCCATCGTATAGTCTCATTTCAAGTCATTCTTCTTTTGGGATATATCATGTTTGGTGTGTATGATTTCTTATCCGAGATTGAGATAAAATTTGCATTTCTTTTCATCATCATATTTCGTACAAGTGATGTGGAGTGGCCAGGGAGGATATGCACAGAATATGGGTTCTGGGACCATTTAATCCCCTTTTTTTTCTTCTTTTGAGCCGGGCCCTCTGCCGCTTTATGATTACTGAGCTTTTCTCAGTAGCAGTCCCACCCAATCAATCTGGGGCGGCAGACATATCAAATCAAACTAAACGGTCGAGAAATTCTGACATTGTTATAATCTGGAGCGACCGTACAGGTTCCCAAGTTGTGCACGTACAGACAGTAAATGCCAACTGTGATCTGTGAGAGAGCGTCTTGAACCATGGATGGACGTTTATTTTCTATCCGTTGGTTGTTCATGCCATGGGCGGACCAATTGTTTTGAAGAGACATGCTTCATCAGTATTAGCTTGTTTGGGTATTAGAAAGGATTCTGCCTCTCCAGAAATAGAAGCCCATATCAGAAGAAAAACAATTCTTTTCAAATTAACCTTTTTCTAATTTGAAATCATTTAGAAATTATGTCCTCAAATATGGAAATGATTCATATCTCACCTGTTGAATCCCACGGGTTATCCTAACATAGTGGGGTGGGTTCCATCCTAAACCCATCCCTGCTAAACCATCAGGTTAGGGAGCATCCACTCTCTCTGTCGGGATGGACGGTGAGATTCAATTTGCAGTCAGTGTAACATTTCCGTCTAAAAAGTCAAAATATAACTTCGGAGGTGATATCTGCCAAGTGCAGACTATAAACAAAGTTTGAAAAGATAGTGAATCATGGAGAATTACTAAAAAGTTCATGTATTTTTTTTCTTGGGATCTCTACGTGTAAGAGGTAAATTCTGATCGCAACTTTCTACCTTCAATGGTATTCACATCTGCCAATTACTTCTCATTGATGAGTGCATAATGGCAAATCTTTTGGAAGCATGTTTTCTTTGGATTTAATTTAAAGTCTTAATGTGCTAATTTAGTGCCTCTTAAACCTGTTAAGTTATTACCTGTTCAGTTAGCAAAGAAAGATACATTGTCCTCCTGATGGTGTGTTTACATGTCACGTCTTTTCACTGTTAGCATTTTCATGTATTGCTTGCCATCATGATTAGTGGAAATATACGTGAATTAGATTCTAACTACCAGTTGCTTGCCATTTTCATATACATGCAGTCAGCAACCCTGGAAAGTCTGAAGCTATCAGTTGATTTTGTGGATGCATAGCTGGAAAGTGTCGATGTTGTTTAGATGTTATGGAGACTGTGGATTTTTTGAATTACTAATCTTTATCTTTTGAATTGTGTTTAAGAATGTTATGAATTTGGATTGTGTATGGAATGGGAATGTATGTAGCCTGTAGGTAGGTTTGAAAATCTTTAAACTATGTTTTTTATTTCTTAGATTTGAACTGTCAGTTTCCTGAAACTGACATAGCAGCCGGTTAACCGATATCCGCTGGAATAAACCGAAACCGGCTAGAACCATTAAGAAACCGAACCAATGGTTAATGAATTGGTTTGGTTCATATTTTAAGAAACCGATAGTATTGGTTTCGGTTTTGGTTTGGCTAAAAACCGAACCAAAACCGACCATGAACAGCCCTATTTGGGGGAGATGACTTTCCTTCTTGTCAGGAATATGCTCTGCTTCCCTTGTACATCCACATATATCTCCTATAAACCTTCAGACTGGATAAGGAGGATCACCGTGTACACAGAAACAAGTACTGAATTGCTTGAAACAACACAAGGTGAAGGGTTGCGCTCGGCATTCCTATCTGTAAAAATGTTCTAAATACTGATCCAAGTAACATAGGAGGTTTAGTAGGAGGTATGACCAAGTCACAAAGATTCTGGTTCATCTTCTCAATCCACACAGAATTCACATGAATTATTACGACCCTGAGATTAAAGTAGGATGTGTTTATCACCCGAACAAAATCAGGCAAGAGATAACAGGTTAAGCTTACGACATTGTTCCACACCAAACTTGCCCCGCAAGTTTAGTTCAAGAGCTAAAAGTCCACATAATAATGCAAGGAACAGAAAAGCATATCAGAAAAGTCTTCATGTAACTGTATCTGTTTAAAACTAAATTCCACAATTTCACGAGGTATTAGAGATGGTATTTGAGATGTATTATTTGAGGAGGAAATATGTTGATAAATGATACGATCTCCTGGATTTCAAGAAAGTCCATAAATTGGGTGTATGCAAGGCACATACCTTACCGAGCTTGAAGAGGTGTGAACCCTTTAATTGGATACTTAAAGGGACGAGCCTCAAAGTTTAAATCTCAACGCTCACCCACCAAAAAGAGAAACTGCAGGAAAATAACCAAGTCTAGCACCCATCTTTCGAACCCCTTCAAATGCCATATCAAGAGATACACCACTCCTGTAGCAAGAAATCTCATCTTGATCTAAATCAATGCAACATCCAATTAACCAACAACTCATGATTGACCATACGTCTCAACGTCAGTATTCCATTTGCTAACTCCTCTCTTATCAAATGCGTATGAATATTCAGCATCTCTGACGCCTTTATGGTCTGTGAAGGGCTAGCCCAACCGAGCTGCTGTGCTCCACCAGTTTCTGAAATGACTTCATACATCCAATTCCCTTTCCACACATGCATTTGCTTTAGCACTACGAAACATAGCCAAACTCTCCAAAAGTAAATGTTGCTCGACAATCCGTAAACCACGACAAACACTACTATCATCAAGAACACATATCCCATCTCTATGATTGGTAGAGTAAGCCATCTTCGAATCTGGTCGAGCTTTGTTATTGTTGTGATATAATAGACACAGAATGTACACCCGAAGTGCCGTTCATTACTGTTAAAAACAATTGGTCATCTTGGCAGGACTGGGACTGGTAAGGGACAAGCCTGCTCCAGAGTTTCAGCTTTTGAATGTTATTTGAGCTCTTAGGTGCAGCATTCCCTCCATAAAGTAGAGACTATCTTCGGCCATGAAATTTGTCCATGGGATTGCAAATAGGTTTCTAGATCTCACTTCCATCCTGGCTGTCAATGTATATCTTTTGAACTTGGTGACGTACTCTTCAGATGGTTTTGATCTAGCTGCAAATTCATAGTATACCGCAAAACTAACTGATCCCTTCTCTTGCATTCCTAGAGTTAGGCCAAAGTGGTGCAATGAGCTCTGTTGGTCCATGTTGCAGTGAGCTGAGAGGAAAAGACCTTGTCCACCAAAATGGAATACTTGTGAGTCGACTCGGCCAGATGGGAACAGTTTTACACACTCATCATGTTTAAGAAACAAATAAACTACACACTGCTGACATGGAAGCTCGAATTCCACCACTTTCACTGGTCTGTATATGTATGCTCGTTCAATGTAACAACGATTTGTGATTGCAGATAACTCGGCGGCTGGGGTTCGTTGTGTATGTGCAGCTTCTGCCTTAACAAAGAGAGCCGCAAAGACAAATTTCGACATGCAATCATGGTCAAAGTCATTGCAGGTAAGAACCTTCTTTAGTTTCCGGCAGGTCATGTAAGGGAAACGAATTAGACGACCAAGACGTGAACCAAGAACCTCACACCTGTCCTTTCTCTTTGGATAATGCAGTTTTTCCCACTTCAACACAAAATCATAAACAACATCTTCCGATGAAACCTGAAGATCATCGCTGGACAACACTGCCTCAAACTCAGCCAAGGGTAAGTTCAGCATCTCCTCTCAAAACCTGCTCAGATTTGAAAGACAGAAAAGCGCATGAAATCATGTGTTCGTTGTTAGAGACCATAGGTGTATCCAAATCCCAATATAAGGGGATGGTAGATAACTTTTTTTTAAAAACAGCATCATGTAATAGATCCATGTTAATCGAAGAACTAAAGTCGTAGCTCATAAACTCTTTGTCAGGACAGAACAGTTGATCCAAGTAAAGGTGTGGCATGCATGTAAAAAAAAAAACTCACCCGGTAATGTTTATATAGCGTTCAGTAAGGTATTGCTTTTCTGCATCCGTCAATGGCTGAATTGCATCAACCATTAATACACTGGAAGGCTGCAAAGCATACAACCAAGACTTAGCTTTCTTCCTGGAATGAGAGGTTAAATCATGGAGGTGTGCACTACACACCATATATCGCAGAGAGTAAATGACTCAAAGAATCAATAATTCAGCAAGCACACGCAACAACCAGCTACCATAGGCACACAAAAGCATCATTCACGTCGTTGTTTCAAGAATTTTACCGCTGTTACAGAACCGGCAGTAGGTACAACAACCACCCCTGCTTCTCTCCATTTCCTTTTCTTCATTGGCTTGTCTAGGAGTTAGTATAACACCTATCAAACCCAAGAAAAGTTCAGGACAAGAGATATACACAGACGACAACAACAACAAAGGATAAGATTCTTAGGGCGATGACAACAAATTAAGGATGCAGTAAAATTGGCAAAGGCAAAAAATTTCAGGAGATTAATCAATGAGTACAAAAGTACAATTTCAGAAGTAAGTTCTTTCTTCAACTGTGACTTATTTCCTAACTACGATCCAATGAGTTTTGTTTCCTTGTCGCAAAATTGCACACTAGGAAGGAAGCATGTAATTTAAGAAAATAAGAGTGTGAGATCCACACGGCTCTATCTATGGTAGTCAAATTAATATCAGTAACTGAGTAACCAGAATCAAAAACATGTATAAATCCCTGCCTTCATAGTTTGAATTCTATGAAAACCATATAAACTAGTCTTCACTTAACTTGATACAAGCAGTGAGAGTAAATGAATGACTCTTCGTCAGTCTTTCTTGTATGGAGAAGGAGAGAAATACACCAAATGGAGATATGGTGCTCCTAACTATGATGTAGTTATATGGTAGAACTAAGGTACAGACTCCATCGTAGGAAACATTCATTATATGAACAATAATCAGGTTACAATCCTCTATGAATGGTGTAGTGTGACAAACCTGAAATGTGAACCAATATTGGCATACATGAAGTTGTGCTGGAGACCATGGATTCACTCTGATTCATTCAAATACAGTGAGTTAAAATAAGACAACAGGATTGACAATGGTATGGCAGATTCCTCAAACAAAATCAGTTTGAAAATTGAATATATCAGATTTCATTTGCATTGTTATTTATAGAGGAAGATTAGATTCATGGAGTGGAATTTTACTAGTTACCAAGTATTACCCTAAACAAGCTTACATACCATCTTAAAATGATTAGCAAATGTTCCATAGCTTTCCACTTTCAGATAAGCTTGATTGCTATCAACCAAAACAGCTGAAATAACAAAGTAAGTTATATTTGCCTTAAGTCACCATGACTCTATTGTTAGAAACTTAAAACACATAAAGGCAGAAAAAACAAACAAACTATTCCCTAAAACTAAGTTACAGCTTCTGACAATTAAACCCCAGTGACTGTCCAGTATCCATACAATTAGAAAACTAAGTTACAGCCTTTATACTTATGAAAAAAACCAAGAATCAAAATTAAAAGTAGCAGAAATGCACATTAAAGATCAAAATCCATATATTGTAGTCGCCACCAACAACTAATCTAACATCTTTCCCATCTAGAAAGCTTGAACAACACAGAAGAAAGCCCCCCTAATCTGAGGTAAAAACTCTTAAAACCCTCTAACACCCTAGTTCATCAAGAGACAGACTGAGAGAGAAAATTGAACATAACTTGAAAAATCAACTGAAACGAGGACTGATTAACTGAGTCAGACTTAAGAATAGAAATGAAATTTAAAAAAAAAAAAAAACTAAAAGATTTGTGTATGAAGATCAAATACAATTTATGTATTGACTTGCTGTTGACAACAAAGATTTGTGAGTGAACTGAGAAATGAGTTCACTTTACTTGATCATGACTCTTTAGCGGACGAGAAATTTAGACTTACAGTGGAGATAGAAGAAAGCGAGTTAGAAAGAGGGAAACACCAGGATCTTTAAGGATGAGTTAAATTTAATCTTCGACTCTTCAGGCATTACTACAAAATTATCAAAAACATAAAGCTGATACTCAAAACTCAATTTCTATGGTTTACCAAAACAACTCATACGTCCAATTCTGAGAATCATCTCATCAACCAAAAGGTTGAAGCAAAAACAACGGCAGCATTCTATGGTATGTGGTTATGCACCTGTTAAGAAGCGTTTGAATTTACATATAGGAGATACATAACACAAATCACAGAACACGTTTTGTACAAGATATGAGAAGATACTAATACATGATAAGCAAAAGGAGATATGGGGATACAAAATACAGACATATTTTTAAAGCAAATTACCAACACTAAGAGATTACAACTTACATTCTTCTTCATTGCTGCTACTGGAGCTTTAACACCTTTCTTTCAGAACCTGCAATAAACATTAACACCACGAAATAGATTCAGTCTCCTTGCATAATACAGAGATATACACACAGGGGAAATCTCAAATAACTTGCACAATACAGAGATTCAGTCTTTCAGAGATATAGTCAAACACCATAAGTACATAACAAGTACCATTTCAAGAATAAAACAAAGAAAATGAAACTTGAGACTAACTGAATGCAAAGAAAACCAGCATCGATGAATGAAATTCTTGTGTCCATAAAGCAACAGTATCAAAATACTAAGCACCACCAAAATCAGATTGATTAAGGTCACAAAACCCCCAATTTTTAAATCCCCACATTTTATGTATGTGTAACAATTAGAATCAAAATTCACCCAGTGCTTAACCAAACCCCAATTTTAACAGAAAAACCACCTGAACGTCTACAGAAACTTTTATCAGTTTTACCCTTAATTATATTCCCAATGTTAGAGACAAATATTCAATTGTGATGATTCCCAAACAGATAAATAAGGGTAATAGAAGTACAAAACAGTTTTGAAATTTGGATTTATATAATAGTACAAATAAGAATAAAAATTCTGCTGATATATAATAGATACGGAGGGAGTATAAAAAATTTGGTACTAGGAGAGTATTGAATTCAGGTCACTGAATTCAATTTTTTATCACTGTATTAGAGCGACTCTATCACCGTATTAGAGTGACATTGGCAACACCCGCTATCACCATATTATCACCGTGTGACTCTATCACTGTATTAGAGTGACATTGGCAACACCCGCTAATTACCATGATCAATTTTTTAACATCTATTAAACAACTAATACTGGGACTGTAGGAGTAGGACGTGTAAACTGTTACGGGGCTGTGTTTTGACCAAAAATTACAAACTTTAGATGGTGCACTTGCATATTGCAGCCTATCTATCAGTAATAACTAGGGCTATCTATGGGTACCCATTACCCGGAACCGGACCCGTTAGATTTGTGTCCGGTTTTGGATCCTAAAATTAGACCCATTAGCAACTTAGAACCCGATGGTTAATTATCCGATTGGACCCGAATATTAACGGGTCCAAACGGATAATACCCGTCGGGTACCCTGGGTAATGGGTATCCGGTTATTCTTTTTTTTAGCAAAATTATAGGTATTTTGCTAGTTTCGCTTTGATTTTTTTTCCATTTTCAATTTTTTCTTACATTTAATCTTTTTTTGGTACATTAATAAAGAAATAATAATAAATTTTTCTAAAAACAATTTAGATTGAAGTTAAAAGAGAAAGAAATTAAGTTTTAAAGATTTTCTTTATAGTTATTTTAATACCTAACGGGTACCCGGAACCGACCTGAGACTTTAAACGGGTCTGGTTCTGGGTCCACAAATTTAGGAACCAGACCTGACCTTTATAAGTAGGATTTGGTTCCGGGTCTAGTGATACCCGGGAGGACCTGAACTAGGGGTGCACATATCCTACCCTTACCCGCCACCCTATCCTACCCGCCAGAATTTTTATCCGTATCCTATCCTACCCGCTATTGACGGGTAGGGTGACGGATAAATATTATTTTATCCTCCGTCAAATGGGTAGGGTGCCGGATAAAACCCTAGATTATCCTACCCTACCCGCTTACCCGCCTCATATATGTAAAAGACCAAATAATCCATGTCCTTTCTTTTGTCTCCTGCCCATTGATCCGTTATTTTAAAACAAACAAGGGGTAAAATGTGAACTTCATTTCTTTTGTCAAATCCATCTAAATCAGTAACACATAAGTAAACAATTCTCGTTTTCTTCCACATCGTTTTCTCCTTCAACCATTTCTTCAATAATTCTCAGATAAATCTTTGAAGTATCCGAAATCAGCCATGGCTTTGAGATTAATAGCTAGGGTTTTAGGACGATTCTATGAAGCCATAAAGCAGAAGCATAAAACCCTTCTTTATCTGATTTAGCAGTACCTCTCACACCTCTCAAGTTACATATCAAATTCAAAGTTGTTAACGGATCTCGTTTAGAACCCTTTAATCGGTTGATTCAAAGTAAGATCTAACTTCAAAGTTGATTTTGTTTCAAATTTTTTTTTCTTTCTTTTTTCTGTTAAATTGATTGAAAAATCATAGGGTTTTACGATTTCATGCATGTTGCAGGATACGATATTAGGTAATCTTAATTGATTAGAACAGTTCCAATATATGATTGATTAGACATAGTTCCAATCATAGCTAATCTTAATTGAGATTATTGATGTACATTGTTTGATATGAATTTGTTGCAGAATACGAGGAATCTGAGTGTGCAAAGCTAATGAAGGGTTTAATAAGTGGTTCTTCCTCCTCCTCCTCCTCAATTAATTCCTAATTTGAAATCCAAACTAATTTTCAGGTGAAAATTCACTAAACCCAGATTTCCTTTTCCATTTTTTTACCCAAATACTAGGAGGGTTTTTTGTAGTTGAAGTAATTTTTATGTGGGGTTGCTCATTTTGTTGTTAGGAAGTTAAGCTACTTAGATTGAAAGAAAATTTACATATTTGTATTTGGAATCAGTCAGTATGTTTGTATTTGCTTGGATTGTTCCTCTCTGAATAACTTTTGAGCTTAACTTATATAAGGAGTATGAGGAAAGATTTATCGTTAACATATATCTGATTTTCAGTCGTCTGTAGTTTGTAATTGTTTTGACTATGGGTAATCTAAACAAGGATTATCAGTGGAGAGTTGGTGTATTGATGAGTGCGGTTGTTTTCTTAATTCTTCTTCCATTGATTTATGTAGTCTTGGGGTCCAATTCATCACTAGCTAATACAAGTATGTGAGCACACAGTCCATGATCCATGCCATCTCTCTTTGTTCTCTATTTTAGCTTTTTAAGTGGAACGTTTTTTCATCAATTACTAATTGGCATTAGTGGTTGATCAGTTTCAAGTAAAATGTGTGTTATTACTGAATAGTTAATTTACATTTGGTTTTTCTAATAGTGTTACTATTTTTGGATGGAATTTTAGGAATCAACAAAATTGATGTATAGTTGAACATAAACTGTTTTGCTATGCCTTAGTTGAGATCTTGTTCCCTTGCTTATACACAACTCATTAATCATTGCTTAAATTGGAGAGCCGGTCTATATTTTTGCACTCTATACGCATTCATACGAAATTGATTCATTTAGATTTAATTGTGAGAAACATGGGGTGAAAATGATGCAACATGGACAACAGATTATTTTTGCACTCTATACGCATTCATACCATTGCTTGCAGAGACATAATGCCCAAAACTGGTGCTTGCATCTCTTGCAAGCCAGTTTAGAATTGTTGGTGCATATGATGCTGTAACAGTCCACTTAGCTTCAGTTGGCCTCCCACCCGAAGTTTTCTAAATATTAAGCAAACAATGTAAACCATTGGACTCTAGGCTCAATATTATGAATTTGTTAGCATTTAATATGCGAACTACCTACTAAAATTTATGTCTATTTTTCAGAAATAACTTGAAGCACACACTAGAAGCTCGTCCTAATATTCGGTTTCAAACTACAGAAGTAAGTTATATGTTTACTTGTTCCTCAGCTCGTCATAATATTGAGTGTGACCTTACTTGCGGAGGATCTGTTTTATAAGCTCATAGATGTGTATCCTTAAATTTTCATGTCTTAGACTATGACTCTTAGTTGTGAGGACAAAGCAGTCCAACAAATCCGACTTAGTTGAGATCATCAGGAAAAGTCACTAAACATGTTGTGCAGGCTTAGTGTGAGGAAACATGGTTGAGATTACAGAAGTGATGTCAACGAGACCTCCTAATCCATCTCAAGATGCATCTAAATCTGTGCAACGAAGGACCAGTGCGGTTGCATCTCCGCCACCTCCACCTCCACCATCTTCTCAACCTGAGGTCAGAGAAAGTATGAAGCGGAAGAGAACACCTTGGGTATGGGATCATTTCGAAAGGAGTGTTGATGAAGCTGGTATTACATGGGGGAAATGTAACTACTGTGAAGGTGGTAAATATAAGGCTGGTGGTAAGGATTATGGAACATCTAATTTGAACTGGCATTTGACTAAGTGTCAGAAGTATTTGGATACAGTAGAATCTGCACAGCCTAGCAATATGGGAGATCAACAACGTATGGTTGGGGCTACATTTTGTCAAGAAGCATGTAGGAGAGCCTTGATAAATTTCATAATCACGGATGAACAATCTTTCCGAATGGTTGAGGGTGAAGGGTTCATAGCATTTTGTAGGTATCTTGAGCCGAGGTTCAAACTTCCATCTCGGATGACCGTCTATCGTGATATATGCAGGTTTTTTGTGACTGAAAAGGGCAAGTTGGTGAACTATTTCAAGGTGAACAAGGTTAGAGTTTGTCTCACAACAGATACTTGGACGTCCATTCAGAACTACAACTACATGGTAGTTACTGCCCACTTATCGATGACCACTGGAAATTACACAAAAAAATCAGATGTTTTTGTTTAATCACTAGTCATGGAGGTGAACATATTGGAAGAACATTGGAGAAGTGTTTGATCGAGTGGGGGCTTGAGATAGTGTTCACCATCACTCTCGATAATGCATCTACAAATAAAAAAGCAATAGAATATGTCAAGGAGAGAGTTGTTAGTTGGGGATCATCAATTGTTGGAGGTAAACATTTGCATGTCAGATGTGCTGCCCACGTATTAGCTTTAGTTGTTAAGGATGAGTTGAAGAAGTATAATACTTCAGTTGCAAGAATCAGGTCAGTGGTTAAATACGTCACAGCCTCTCCTGCTAGGATGAAGAAGTTCTTAGAAGCTGTATTTGACGAAAGAATTGAGTATAAAAAGGGATTAATATTAGATGTAAAAACAAGATGGAACTCTATTTTTTTGATGCTGGATTCCGCGGAAAAATATGAAAAAGACTTTATAAGGCTAGCACGGTCAGATAAAGCATTTCGTGAGAGGTTTATCTTCGATATTCCCGATGAACCAGAAAAGGGTGTTAATATTGATGCTATTAACAGTACAGATGTTCCCGATGAATATGAATCTACTTCATCTGATTCTGATGCTCCTGAAGAACCTGTAGCTGGTCGGAGAAAAGCCAAGAAGAAAAAGCCTCGTGTGCATGCTCCTGAAAAGTATGATTGGGCTAATGCTCGAGTCCTAGTTCAGTTTTTATAGGTATTTTATCTTTCTTTATCAACCATTTTAGAACTGATTGCATGAAAAAAAACAAGGTCTGAAACTTAGAACTGATTGCATGATACAAAACAAAGTCTGAAATTAGTAGATGGATTGTAGACTGCGATAGTCAAGGTGGTTAGTCTTAACTTTTGTTGATTACTCGTTGAATCTTACCTCATCTGCCACTTGTCAGTAATACAAGATCTTCAAACTAGTATCACACTGGGTCCATTCCTATGGTCCATTGTAAAAAAGAAATGGACTTTTGTTGTTTATTTCTTTCATTACCTTTTACTGCAATGTAGTTAGTTTTGTCACTAAGGTTGAATTTATCACTAGGAATAACCCTATCTCAATATATGAGTTACTGTAGTGTTGCTCTTTACACCATCCATGACCTCTTTTGGTATTAGTTTACATTGTGGATGCTTAAAATGTGAATTAATCAATTTGCTTCTTTTTCCATGTATGATTTTTGGCAGTTCATGAATTATTAATTGCGTTCACTTTGAAGTGCAATGTACTGATTTTGTTGTTTGTTCATGTTTGGAATGTCCAACATTGCATTTATCTATGCTAGTATGTTCTGGAATATATGCTTCAGAGTGTGAAGTGTAATCATTGGGAAACTCACATTTGACGCATGCTCATATCCTTGTAATTGAAATTGCTCATTCCAAGTGTATGTGTTTGTGATTCTGTGTCTTGTTAGAATAGCATACTTTGAATGGTACAGGCCCTGCAGGGTGTTATTACTGTACATGGTTTAATATGCATTATCAACTGGAGCAAATTTATTGCAAGTTTTGCTATGGAAACATCCATCTCTATGGACGCAACGGTTGATAACAATTAGTATTGTTTCTACAGGTATTTTTTGAAGCCACTGTTGATTTTTCTGGTTCTACGTATGTCACTTCGCATACATTTTTGGCGGAAATTTGTGATGTACGTGGAGAGTTAAATGAATGGCAAAAAGTTCATTATGATCCTCACTTAAGCCATATGGGTGAGAAGATGTTACTTAAATACAACAAGTATTGGGGTGAGTATAAAAACATGAATCCTTTATTGTTTATTTCTGTGCTTCTTGATCCAAGATAAAAAGAACGTGGACTGCAAGTAATACTAGAAGACTTGATTATGCATGATATTCCTTGGATGAAACAAAGATTGGTAAAAAATTGGTTAGATAAAGTGAAAGAGGATTTTAATGAATTATATACATCTTATAAGGCAGAATATGCAGGTGTAGGAAGTGTGTTAGCCTCGTCAGAGTCTGTAGGTGAAACTGGTGGTAGTCCTAGTCAAGAGAGATCTAGTTCTAGTTCTACATTACATAGAAAGAGAAGATATAAGGCCCATAGAGAAGAACGTAAAACCCAGTTGTCTACAATGGAGGATTTTGATAAATCAGAGGTGGAAAGATACTTATCGGAGCAGATTTACTCACCAACAAAAGACAAGAAAGAAGGTTCAAAGTTTGATATATTGACTTTGTGGAAAAGCAATGCTGCAAGGTTTGATATTCTGTCACTTATAGCAAGAGACATACTTGCTATTCCCGTCTCTTCAGTTGCAAGTGAATCTGCTTTCAGTACTGGAAAGCGAATACTTGGTCATTTCCGTAGTTCTTTAAGACCCCGAACTGTGGAAGCATTGATTCTCCTACAGAACTGGTTGAGGACACCGATTGATATGGATCCATCTACACTAGGAGCTGAAGAGAAGGAGGATGACGTCTTAGAGTCAGGTATGGAACTTGTTGTTAGTATATTGCATGAATAAATGTATGAATTTGAGTGCATTCAATCATATTCATTGTCAAATGGTAGTTTCAGGGTTTATCAAAGATACCTATGCATCAAGTAGACTCGTACATTTTTTCTCAACTTCTCAATTCATCCATTCAAACTATCTGTTTCACATTGTAAATGAGATTGAAAACTCAAATGTGTTTACTTGGAATGTTGTTATGAACTGAGTTCGCCTAATGTTGATCACTGTAGCAATATAACAGGTATTGGCTTTCTAGGGTGTGCACAGTCCTTGACCCTTCTTGAAGCACGCGGCTGCGAACTTACACCAGAAGGATTTCATTTTATACATATAATGAATAGTTGTTTTTCTGGATTTTAATGAATTGTCACAGGGGCTTTACCCCATACATTTAGTTAAACTTTTTCCCCCTATGCTAGTTTAGTGTACAACAGGCACCAGGCACATAGTATAATTTCAAATAGAACATTGGTAAACATTAGTCTGCAGTTCCTGTACCTCCTTGAGAATTTTTCAGGTCTACCTACCTTTTCAAAATTACTGTCTCAATTTTTTTTTGCAATTTGTACAATTAATCACTTCCACATTGTGTTTCATGCTTCCCTTGCTTCAGCCTCTTGTTGTTGATGGTCTTTGGATAAGCTGCAGTGTATACAATGCAAAAAATTAGAATCTCTCTTAACTATGAATACTTAGCCTTAATCACTCATGTTTCAACTGTTGTTATGCAGATTTATTTGGTGATCTTAGTATGTATTCCATCCTCGTAGATGATGATTGAAGAAGAAGGTCATATGAAGAGCTTTTTGTGATGATACTGCTATATGAAGAACAAGGTTACGTGAAGAACATGAAATTATGCTGGGATTCATCGTCGATTTTGAAAAGAATGGAACTCTTGTTTCTTGAGACTACAAATGGATTTGTGCCTGGCAGGATGTTTTTGTCTGTTCATTTTTCCCTAGTTAGATTGGCAGTACCATTGGGTACATATTTAGATAGGTTGTTGCAAGATTATTCTTTTTCTATTTTGCTTTTTGGGAAACAGTTTTTGTATACACAGTCAAGGTAGTAATTATGAACCACAAAGTCCAGAACATAGTAGAAAGTAGGAACCAGAACATAGAAGGGGGAAAAAACGATTATACCCGCTACCCTATCCTACCCGACCCGCCAAATAATGGGTCGGATAGGGTCTTACCCGTTTAATGGCGGGTAGGATGGCGGGTAAAAAATTTCTTACCCGCCATTTAGCGGGTAAGGTGGCGAAATAGGCCATATCCTACCCAACCTACCCGTTGTGCAGCCCTAACCCGGATCTATTGACAGCCCTAGTAATAACTGTAGTTTTCACCGCGTTTTTATAACTAGCCGTACATTTGACCCTTGAGATGTTTCGTCTTTTTTCACTAAACAATACATGTTTGTGGCGGGGGAGCCAGAAACTAGACTAAGGAGAATATTATTTTTATTATTTTTTTCTTTTCTTTAAAATCAAAGAAGTCTTGTCAGGGGTAACAAGAAAGCAAGTAAGGAGGAAATTTTGGGTTTAAAATATAGAACTGGAAGCCCAATGGGTAGGGATAGCAAGTGCGCACCCTTGCTATATGCTAGATTCACCGCTACATGTTTGCTGCAGTACAACAATCTCCCTGCTGCGTTAGGGTTTTGGACACCTCCAGAAGGGTCTAACGCGTCTATAAAGCAAATGATCATCTTTCTGTCACATCGTCCATGACCTCAAAGAAATGTGCGTAGTTATTTATTTATTTATACATTAGGTGCTAAAATTCCAACCCTGTGGCAAAAAATGAATAGACGGTGAGTATTGGTATTTAGGTATCGTATCTGAATTAATACATCGTAAGAAAGAGTATCAAACACAAATGATAATGTAGACAATTAACAATAAGCATTAAGTAGTAACATTCTTTGTCCATGTTTTATGATCGTAGGAGTTTTATCCATTCCAAGCCCAGTATTATGGGCTTCAGTTATTTCATTCAGACTTGCGGAGAGATTCGGACAGGTGAAAACTACAGGGAGACCCATTCTCCCTGATGTTTCTACTGTGAAACCCACGCTCCCAAAACTACAGGCACGCACCCAAATTCTGGAAGAAAATTATTCTCAAACCCAAAATTTATAAAAATCATGTTTTCCCGAGATTTCCAATTCAATAAAACTACTTCTCCTCCTTCTAAAACCCTAAAAACATCGAGATTTCTGAGAAACCCTCAGCAAAAATGGCGACTTTGAGTAGAATGATGAATAAAGCCGCATCTTCAGTAATCCCGCTAGCAACCAGAACTCCTTGTAGAAACTACACCTCTGCCATCTTCACTACCCCATTGAAGACCAGCACCGCCAATAAAACTGTCACCGACAATAGTAATCTATTTAGAACAACTTCAATTTCAACTCATCGTCAGTTCTCTGCTCTAGCTAAGAAGAAACCAGATTTCGATGACACTCTTCTCAGAGTTATTGATTCTGAAATCGTTGATGCTGAGGAGGAAGCTGGAGATTTTGAGGTTTTTTTTTTTTTCTAAATTTGGAAAGTTTGTTTTATGAATTTCTGTAATGGGTTTGTGTTAATTTTGCAATTAGTTACTTTAATTGTGATTTCATAGTAAGAGATTAATTTGGCTGCCCTTGTCTTCATCAATTGAACAAGATTACTGTCTGTATGTGTGTTCTCAATAGGTTGGTGAGGCACCAAGTGAGTTTCCATTCAAGATTGTGGATAATGATGGAGCTGAAACTATTACACTGACTAGGAACTATCAAGGTGAGGAGATCAAAGTCACAGTGTTCAAGCATGATCTCTTTGGTGATTATGAAGAGGGTGATGAGGAAGACCAAGACGACCAGGAAGCAAATCAAGGTGGTGAGGAGGTGGAAGAAGAAGATGGTTCTCAGCCTGTTGATATGGTTGTAACTGTTACGAAAAAAACCGGTCCAACTTTGGAATTCGATGTTATGGTTGAGGCAGATGAAATTACAATCAACAATTTGGCTGTCAAGAATCCAAATGTTTCGGATGAGGATATTGCTTACGAAGGACCTGAGTTCTCGTAAGTTGAATTCATTTTTGAGTTTTGGTTATTATATTTCTTGCTATTGGTTTTTGGAGTTATCTATTGATGTTGGTCTTTTGTTGCGTTTTGTTTTGAAGGAGTTTGGATGCGGAACTGCAGGAAGCTTTCTACACATATTTGGAAGTCAGAGGGATTAAACCAAGCATTGCCAATTTCTTACATGACTACATGGTTAAGAAAGAGCATAAGGAATACATTGCGTGGTTGAAGAACTTGAAGAATTTCATTGCCAACTAGATGTTGCTCGAGTTCAAGAGCATTTGAAGGTTAAATACTCTTGCGCAGGGTTAGGAAAACAGATTGTGTGTTCACAAATGAATGTTTTTTCTGGTGTTGGACGATGTTTACTAGAAATTGAGAGACAAATACTGGGGTCCGTTGCTGGTGTTGGTCTGTTTAGTGTCTGCAGATCATGGTTAAATACAGGCTCGAGTTGTGCAGGTTGTGGTGATGAGCAATAGCCGATAGAAGGTGCACTTATCCGCGTTGCATAATCCGTTAGGAGATTTGGTTAGTGCTGTGGAAGACTTGGTCAAGGCTAAACAACAAGAACATAACCAGCTGCAGCTGCTTGACCGCACCGTTTCCTTGCTAGTTTGTTGTGCGTTTGTGGGATGAGTACAAGGGTTGTTTGCAACGGATGTGGCGTTAATTAGAAACCAGTAGGGTGATCTAACTTGGGTACCAATTTGTTTCAGCATCGGATAGAGTTTGTTATGACTGCATAACATGTCAAGATCAGATTTGGTTTTTAGTCTGTTGGGTGTTGTTTTAAGTTGTTATGCAGCTATGAAAATGGATGTATAACCTGTTATGCATCTACAAAATTTGTTGCATAACTTGTTATGCAGTCCAGAAAACGGTTGCATAACACGTTATGCATCAACTTTTTCATCACTATTGAAACCAACAAAAACAAAGACTGCACAACTTGTCATGCACCTAAAATAATATCTGCATAACATGTTATGCAGTCGTGAAAATTGATGCATAACCTGTTATGCATCCGAAAATATGGCTGCATAATGCATTATGCATCGAGAAATTTGTTGCAAAATCTTTTATGCATCGAGAAAATAGATGCATAACCTGTTATGCATCCGAAAATATGTTTGCATAATGCATTATGCATCAATTTTTTATGTACGCACTAAAATCAACCAAAACAATGGATACATAACTTGTTATAGATGCATAACTTGTTATGCAGATGCATAACTTGTTATGCAGTCGAGAAAATGGTTGCATAATTCGTTATGCGTCTGCAGAGTGTGTTATGCATCTTTTTTGGTGGCTGCATAATGGTTATGTAGTCAGTTTTCGAAATTTTGCCTAAAATGATGATCACCTCCGATTTTTTCTTGAAAAACAAAAATTTAATATTGTTGTTTGTACTCGTTGCGTAGCTCTCTTAAAAAGATTTCCAACGATATAAAATTTGTAAAATTCCAAGGCACGGATTTTTAGATATGTTTTATCCAAGTTGCGTTGCCAATTATACCCCTGAAAAATTAGGTTGCATAACGAGTTATGCCTGAAAAATTAGTATGCATAACGAGTTATGTATTAATTCTTAATAATTTTGGATAATTTTGGGTGTCAGAGAAATAATTATGGGTGTCACGATATATAAAATTAATTGTGGGCCTGAGAATGAGAATATTTTTTTTTTGGGTCTCCCCCTAATTTCCCCTTCCGACAGTACACATACGTGAATAATAATACTGCAATGGTATCTCTCAAAATAGACCAGTAATTTGAAGCTAGTTTCCTGGTTTAGACATTAACAGTGATATTTATTAACGTTTTAATACAGCACAACTCTACGATATATTTTTTGCTATGATCCTTTTCAGAGATTTTAACGTGGAAACCTTTTCAAAATGATAAAGCTGGGGTACGCTAATCCTCACTGTGTTTTTTTCTCTTTTGGCATATAATGCCATACATTTATTCACCTAAATCTTTAGCTCACGCAGTTTACCATCATAAATATGTTTACTTAATTAGGGGTATCCACTTCTAAACTAGCTGTGTTCACCTTGATTCATCTTTTTCTGGAGATTTTAACGCGAAGCCGTCTTGAATGCATTTTACTCCTTTGATCTTTGTCCACCTGAGGAAATAGTAGCGAGAAAATAAAAACTTCATTGAGGACCCTGTGTGAAGAAGGCCGGCTGACAATGTATTCTGTCTTTTAACTTTCAAGGAAAATCAATAGCTTCTTTTGAAGGAGTTGCCACTTACAATCCATGAATCTCCAATAACTTCATCAATCTCTTGATTGTAATTCAAGTTTCATCGCAAAAATGTGGGGATCTGTTGTATTATGTTTCACATTTTTGGTAATAATTGCTTTCACTCATTATGGGTATAGATGAAGAAATCCAAAATGCCGTGGAAAACTCCCACCTGGTTCGATGGGTTTCCCTCTCATCGGTGAAACAATTCAGTTTTTTGGTTCCAACTATTCATTAGACGTACCATACTTCTTCAAAACGAGATTCTCCAGGAAAAATTGAGAAACCTTCTGCACATGCATATATAGTTATAATATCTGGACATCACAATTAAAGGAAAAATAGTACTGGTGATTTGCCGGTATCTATAACATAATTCAATTATTTCCATTTATTAATACACTATATCGATGTACTTACGTTCCGTCCTGCTAGATTGAATTACATATCCTGCATGTCAAAGAAAACTTTCCTATGGTGACAAACACAATTTAGTTTCCTCCAATGTGTTATCATGAACAGAGAGACCTGATACATATTAATGCAGACCAGTTAATTTGGCGCTAACAGAGATGATTATGGATACAAATTAGGATGTCAAGCCAAAGCAAAAATTAATAGAGATACAAATACCTGAAATGGTCGTAGTCTTGATCCTCATGTTGTCTCCCTGAAGGAAGAGTATCAACAATTTCTTCATATATATCCCGACCATTATCTAAGTTTTCTGGACTTTATACTCTCCTGCTGTGTGAAGTTCATAGTAAAAGTTTCTGGAGCTAAACTTTGCATATGGAGAAAGTACACGCTCAACCTAACAAGAAAGTTAGGTTAAACATAAACTATGCGTGCCATTGAGCTGTTGGGTCATCAAAAGATAGCCTTATTTCATTCTCTTAAATCAGTTCTTTCGATCATTTACATAAAGTATTTTTGATGTTTTGGGTTTCATAATAAATCAAACTCTCAACATATTTTTGGAACAAGATTGGTTTGTTCGATTTGGAATTGAGGACCATTAACCATTTCTGTTGCTACTTAAGTGACATGATATTCTATCAATATCAGGGTCTGTCAACACAGTTAAAGCTTGATGAATATTTTCACGGCAAGGTCATTGTTTATCAATGTCCATCATAGATGTATTATCTCAACTAATTAAGTTTCCCTGCAGTGTGGTGAATCAATAATGTCTATTTTACAAGTTTTGACTCGTTTATGGAGTCTGATAGGAGTACACTTGTTTCTCAAGAAGAAGTGTTTGTTGACTACATTCAAAAAACATAATTGATCCAAAGAAACGAGATTTATTACTTAAGAATGTGCAATTATGAGCTCACCTTTTTTTACTGGTGATTTTAGAATGCTATGACAGTGCACAAAGTGCGAATTCTATACCACGAACAAAAATAAGTTTGAAGCAAATATATTTGGATTATGGATGCATGACAGTGCACAAAGTGCAAATGAAAGGATCGACCAAAATAAAATTAGAAATGGTTCCAGCAAAAAGCTAAGAATAACTTTATGAGTGGTGAAGAAACAACCACTAAGAAATGCAATATTAGCCAATGTAGAGAACTTGTAAACATTTCAAATAAAAAGACAAGCAGTAAACAAGAATATCCAACTACCTACGCATCGACGAAAAGATTGATCTCTGTTTTGGCAACAGACTACATAACCATAACCTAGGCCTTACCTATCAATGCAGAAAGACGCTCAATATCCTGAGTTCCAATTTATGTCTCCTATAGTGAGTCGGCACCCATATTATTGCGTTATCGAAAGAATGTTATTTTCGCATCGAGATGGTTTCATCTGTCAGCCACGCTAATAAAGATTATAAAGCTTAGTAGGAGAAAATACCTCTTCTTCGTCTTTCCAGTTCGTTTCCAAGATCATTTAGGATTTAAGAACTAGCGTGAGCAATAGCAGGTTATTCGATTTCACACATAAAAGTTTAAATGACTTATATTCAGTAGGATGTATTATGGCGACCGTTTATTAAGTTAGTTAGTTTTCTAGTTATAAAGGTTTAGCACGTATGGGGTGCTTCAACCTTGAAAAATTTAGCTAGCATGCTACGTTGTGTTGGAACAATTGCCGATTTCACACCTCCAAAACAGAAATTAAGACACAAAACAAAGTGATGGCTGGGTCGTTCTCTTTAGGACGTTTCGTGGCTCAGCCTTGAATTTTGTGCAAGCAGCTCTTTTCCGTCACAACGCCCCCAGGATAAAACAGCCGAGAAAAACTCTCTTTCGATCTCTCACGCACACAATGAGAAATCGATCACTTTTACTCTCTCTATTCTTGCTCAGTATTTTTGGTCTCTTGATTCTCAGAAAAACAATAGTGTAAAAACTTGTATCTTCTTTCTGTTCTCAAAACTGTTTTTATAACCAGACAGTCAATGCAGATTAATGGAGAACAAATTGGATTAATTACTGCAATTAAAATTCCATTCGAAACAGTAAAAAAACTGGCAAATAAATCATGTCATAATTAGCGCAATTAAAACATAATTAAGTGCAATAAAAACGGTTTGAAAAAATCTTTTAAAAACAACAAAAATAATTTCCAAATTCAAGGCCCCGCTCCCGGGATCCTGAGACCTAACCCTCCAGACCCAAAAATACTTAACCACTGGACCAAAATCGAATTATTGATATAAATGTATAAAAGAATTATTTTAAAACATATATCCCAACACGTTGTAAATATGATTATTTACCTACGTATCTGGGACTGGGGTTACTTCCAGTAGATCTAAAGCTTTGGAACTAGATAGTAGGATGGATTAGTCCATACTCAATAAAATTAAGCATATTCGTTTACAATATTTTGTTCTCTGTAGTCTAACAAAAAACTCATATAGTCATCCATAATCAATGAAAACCGTCAATGTTGATGGCCGGATTTTAAATCATGGTCAATAGGAATTAGATTAAATATTTGCGTAATCCCCATCTTATTCAATTTTGGAAATAAAGAAGTGAAATTAAAACTGGGAGCCACGAATCATTTTCATTGAAAATATCAGCTGCCTAACCACAATTAATGTTTATTAATGGAAAACTTCTGTGAAAATATCAGCTGCCTAACTACATCTAATATATTAATGGAAAACTTCTAGATAACAGACAGTTGAATACTTGAAATTAGCATTGTTGTTAATCAAGTGTATATACAGTGAGAAGAGAAACGGTCATGACACGTGTTAGTTTTTGTCCACACTAGTTCTCTTCTTTATTACAGTACAAGGATTCACCTCTCAGATCACTGTTAATTTTTGTCTCTCACCATCCAAGGTTACATGCATGCATGTTCAGCTCCTGCATTCATATACAGACAGCACATACCCTTAGCTTTCAGCTTAGCAACAAAATAAAATAGAAGTTAAGAGTCATATAGCTAAGCCGGTATCATGTGCACTACAGCTTAGCAACAGCCTTCATGGTACCTATCTGCCGCTTCAAATGGACAACCAAAATCCAAAAATCCACTTTATAAGTGGAACATAGGGAGTATTAGACACATAAATCTATCGCCACAATAATTAAACTCGGAAGGAGATAGCATGCTAAGTGATTGTACGAAATAAGTCTCACACAATAACCATCGCTACAACCATGTTATTACTGCCGCTACAAAATCCATATTAGTATTAGTAATTAGTCTACCCTTCCTTCAAAACCTTGCTCCGCCCCTTCATGCAGATGGCATGGTGAAATTAAGATCGAAACTCGGATTTGACTTTCGGGGTTCTGGTTGTAAAAGATCAAACCCTGTTCTACTTCATTAAGGCTAGACACTTGTCGGGGTATATTGGCTGATAAATTCTGCCCGACTTTATTGAACTTGTTTTAAAAAAATAATATTTGTTGAAGATTTTGGGACCATATCCACATCCATAATCAATCAGAAAACGATATTCCATTGACGATATTTTCTTCTGAATGATATTATCCATAAGTTTTTTCCATGTACGTTACCTCGTTCTTGTCGTGTTCTTTGAACATTTAACTATAAATACCTACATCCAACTTAAGAAGAAAACACACAATTTCAAGAAACCTAAAAAAAGAGAGAAAACAATTTCTCACTGGGCTTTCTGTTTCAAATAAGCTCCTTCACTTAGCAATGGCATCCAGTAAGAACTCGCTATATGTGCTATTTATGGCTTTGGTCCTCATGGCTGTAGTAAGTGAATTGACAAGTGCAAGTTCACTAAGAGTGTATCGTTTACAAGGTTGCAGCGGCGAAACTCAAACATATAGTAGATGTGGATGCACAAACCTTTTGTATATGGGTGGTTATCAATTTACTTACACTGGTCAAACTGCTAGGATGTATAACACAGGGAATTGTCTAGGTTCAGGCGTTTTTACTCTCACCGGCAATGCCCGTATGTGCAGCCCCATCGGATGGAGGAGTATTAACATCCAATGTTAAGTAAATTCAATCGCAGATGTCTATACTATGGGATAGACATTATCTATGCAAGTATGCTTATCTATATCATTACGTGTTTCCTAAATAAAAGTCTTATTATGTAAGTTATGAATAAATCGGGGTATGACCCGAGCTTTAACGATAAACGCTGGGTTGCTGTTATTGCAGACTGTTGTTTTCTCAATGTATTCGATGTTTGTGCTATAATAAATGTACGTGTCTTTTATATAATGCTGGGTTTATATTTTTATTTTGTAATATTGGTTCAGCATTTTTCACTCATAATTCTCACCTAATGTAATATGGTACCTCCGCTTTCATGTTGAGTTATTGACGTAGGTAGGGAAACTTGACCAAGATAAATGGAATGGCCTAAGGCGCTAGATATACATATTACTGACCGCACCCACGGGACTCATGGGTGACTACTTATGAAAAAATGTTAATTTTAGATCGAGTTAGTGATGATTTCATCCGTCAGCAATGCAAATGAAGACCTCTTCTTCTTTCCGGTTCGTTTCCAAGATCATTTGTGACTTATGAAGCAGCGTCAGCAATAGCAGGTTGTTTGATTTATCACATAAAAGTATAATGACTTATATTCTGTAGTTACAAAAAATCTTACAAACACATCCATACAAGGATTTATCAATACACTAAGAAATCATGGTGAAAATTATTCATTTACTCATTAGAATTTTAAGTTGAATACAAGATAATCAAAGATTTTACTTGCTCTCCAAATAAATTTTCTCTCTCCTAATTAATTGTCTAACACACTCTCTGAGATCTCTCCCATTACATGATAGCTCTTCCCTTTATATAGTATTCTACATAGTGGATAACAGCTAATAGATCCCCTATTTTCGGAATCACTGTGCGTTACAATCGCTCATATACATTCACTCAACTTCGCACACTTTATACTTCGCACAGATCATCACACTTTACTCGTGACTGTGCTGACATCACCAAATACGTCATCTCAATTTTGCTACGTGCGATGATCTTCGTCTGTGTTAGATGATCTTTGTTTCGCATACATAATGAATGTGCGATATTTCACTCCTATATTTTGCCTCTTCTCATGTCGTTCTCTTTTCAAAGTGAGCGATATGAGAAACTTGAGATCCAAATTATCCCACGTGTTCATTTTGTCTTGCCGAAATTTTTCCGCAATTCCAGCCTATTTATCTATACGTGTCAATTCTTCTACTTTTTACCGATATAGCCTGTTTCTAACCGGTCATCTCTTTTACCTATTTATCGATTTACTTTAGAGAAATAACTTCTTCTTCTCTTCTGATTTCATTTTTTCTTTCCAACTTCTTCGAGACTATTTCATCTTTCTGCTACTGCTTCTCTGATTTACTGTTGTTGCTGTTCTTTCACTATTAATTATCTTCATGGATCTTCACCCAAGGTTTGCATACTCTACCAAAATCAACCTCTCATTCTTATGATAATCATATTATTGATTATAATTGCTAATCTCAATCATGATTGTTGATCTTATAATTAACTTAATTCCCATGTTGTTTGCAGGAAAAATTCATCCTCAGGCGGCCTCAAAATAACCGTTTCTAACCCGAAATCCTCTTCAGACACCAAAGACAAATAATCTCTCAAGAGGAAGACTTCGCTCAACAAAGGAGTAAGAAATACTTTATTTTTTATCAAAAAATATTGTTGCCTCTATTTCTTATTTGCGTTGTTTTCGCAGGATTCCGATTGTGAGATGGGTGGTGAAAAGGGACCGAAGCTTCAGAGAATTCGCAAACCTACAGCTCTTAAATCAAATATTTCTATTCCTGAATTTGGTGTTGTGAATGTCACCCCTCCAACTGCTATCGAAAATATAGCTCAAACTAATACTCACCCCACTCATGCGAATCTTTCCGTTACTCTCGAAGAAATCTTTCCTCCCGTAGAGAAAATTGCTGATCAAGGAATAAAGGATACCCCTGTTTCTGCCTCTGCGGTTTCTTCGAATGCTGTTCAAACTATTTCAACCTTTGCGAATACTCCTTTGCTCGCAAACACTGATACCATACATAATAATACTGATATTCCTCACTCTGCGAATTTCACCATTCCTTCTCCTTCTATTTATGTTTCCCCTTCTTCATCTTCTTCTTTCTTATTGGAACCCCTTTCTTTGGATAAGAAAGCTTTAGATAGTGTAAGATTTGCTTCTCAAACTTTGCTCGGCATCATCAATTCTGCCCAATCGTCTACTAATGATCCTCACCAACTCCGCATTTGCTCGGCTTTGAGTAAACTTCTATGCATATTTCCTTCTGATATACATATTTCCTCTAGATGTATTGGTAAGTGCCTCTTGTATTTGTAAGCGGTGATGAAAAAGACCATGAAAATGATATCGATGAAGAAGATCAACTTGAGAAGAACATTTCTGGAAATATGGACTCTGTTGATAGGGCTGATGCTGAAGTTAAAGACCCAAATCCAAGTCTCAAGATTGATGCTGAAAAGTCTTTAGTTGAACAAAATGTACCTTCTGACAATGTTTAATCTTCGTATCTTTTAACTACCCGTATTCCCCTCTTTTATTTTGATAAACTTTGAACTTGTTTCTTGATCAATAAGGATAATATTTTTTTATTTTAATTCCCATACTTGCCTATTATTAAATTTCTTAGAAGAAAGAAGTGTGCGAATTTGATCGTCTTGCGAAACATAGTTGTAGACAGAAAAGAAAGAGTCCAATTTGGTGCACACTTCTTTAAGGAGTGTCCACGAAACAACATTAATTCATTATCGTGAGGTCTTATTTTGCCTTCTTAAGTAAAGGTCTTATTTTTCCTGAATGTATCTTTTATTTTTGTGCGACGAGATCGCAGTCGGTCATTACACCTAAATGTAAAGACCCATTGATATCGCCTTATCATATTCTTGTATTATTACCTCTGCAGTTTTCTTATGTGCGTAAACATGATAAGCCTTAATACTCCCTTGAGTAAAAAGCCTCATGACATTTACGTCTTTTGACACAATTCGGCTCCCTAATGGAGGGTTCCGTCCTTATCTTCCCCCTGGTTGCCTCTTCAAGGAAGCTTACCTCTACCGGGTTAAGGTTAGCAGTCTAAGTGGTTATGGTTACACCGATGAAGTTTATGGTTTCGCAGTCTCTTATCCCTCCACCGATGAAGTTTATGGTTACGAGACCGCACCCTAAGTGGGGTATCTTCGGACCGAGTGTATCATAGTCAGGACTTGTCAAGAGTGGCAAGGTACGCTCCAGACGTCCCAGGCACTCTTGACTCAACCGTGTACTTCGGCGCACTGATTGAGTTTCTGCACTCCTTAGGAAAGATCTTATTACCCCAATATTTCGATTTAGGTGTCTTTCCTGGATGGGAATTTTCGTTTTTCTCACCCCAAATCTCCATGACTCAAGTTCCAGGGTCGATGTAGCTTTCCCTTGAGTCATGCTTACCAGGTTTTCCCCGATTATGACGTGTGATAGGTCTTACTTTTTGCTTCTTGCATTTATGCGAACTAGGTTGCACGCCACATTCGGATGCCTAGCCTCCCTCATTAGAGTTTTTATTTATATTTCCTTCTATTAAGGTCTTACTTCAAGGTCTTACATTTGCCTTTTTCTTATGAAAGAATTTCTTGAATACTGAGCGAAATCTTCAAACTTGTTCATTGAATTGAATTTTACATCCATGCTCAAAATATAAATTTGCATTTGTAACTTCGCATCATTTTTCAACTGTGCGATTCATATCGCAAGTATTTATGGATAATACTTCTTCAAATATAACCTATTCCAAGGACGATCTAACTTGCGTCCTACATCTCTTCCTTCAGGATCCCTTAATTCATAAGCTCCATTACCAACTATTCTTTTGATTATATATGGCCCGTACCACTTCTTCTCTAATTTCCCATCTTCTCTTCTCTGATAGACTGGTATTTCTCGCAACACCAATTCTCCTCGTTGAAAATCTCTTGTCTTAACTCGTTTGTTGTATTCTCGAGCTAATCTTCTTTGATAATTTTCCATGTGTCGTAGAGCGACCTCCCTAGTTTCTTTCAGATCATCCAGTTTTGTTAAAATTAAATCCGCACTTATTCTACACCCACGCTTCTTTCTTCGTTGTAAGGATAATGACTTCTGTTAGTAACACTGCTTCTACCCCATATGTTAAACAGAAAGGTGACATTCCTGTTGCTTCTCTCCTTGTTGTTCTGTGTGCCCATGCTACATTACGTACTTGCTCGCACCACCCTTTATTGTACCCTTCCGACTTCTTCTTCAATGTGTCTGCGATTGTTTTATTAGTGGCTTCTACCTCACTACACCAAAACATCCGATTTGCGACGGATATACGCGTTGCAATGAATTTCACCAACGCGTACATCCGTTGGAAATATGGTGTAGCAAATTTATGTGCAACGCCAAAATCCGTTGGGAAAATTAATTTGTGCAACGCATAAAAACGTTGGTCAACCGGTTTACCAACGTTTGTTAAGCAACGGATTCTTTAATTTGTGCAACGGTTACAATAATTTACGCAACGTATTAGTCTAATTTGAGAAACACTTATACACGTTGCAAACCCATTTACAGGTGAAAAAAAAATCCGACGATAATTCCAGGTAAAAAAGTAAATTCCAGCAATAATTCCAGCAGATTTTTCTGCACCCGAATTATTGTAACCTTCATATACCATTGTAAATCAACTAAAAGACCAAATTTTGTATATGAATATATAGTTGTTCTGATACATAAACCATGGGAATTCTGTACACAACCACTGACATTAGAATATGAGGTTCGACATGACACGAACTAACATTACCTTACCAGCATACAGACAGTTCTTACCTCTATTAGCACCATTATTCTAGTATGAATTGTTGTTCAGCGGTAAATCTCTGCAGAGAAGAAGTTCCACGTCCCGATTCAAATGACTGATTAACGCAATTTCTTCTTGTCTCTCCCTGTAAGATGCTCAAGTTACCGTGTCCAGTCCAGCAATAATTAAAGATCTACCACTTGCTTCTTGTCTCTCCCTATTCCTATTTCACCATCTTGCTGAGCCTACAATACAAAATATATAAAATTATGAACATGAATGAACTGAAATTGATGAGACATGTTAATAAGGACGAATGCAACATTACATTGAGACTATTCAGTAATTCTAAAAGCATATGTATCAAAAAATATAAATCCCGTGTCAGTTGAATGAACTGAAGTTGTTTTTACCATATTTTCTCGGCATTGCAGAGCCTCTAACTGCTACCGAAGACAAACGTAGCTTTTTTTCTTCTTATCATTTGTACATAAATCGTCTGTGTTTGTAGTTTACTATAATAGTAAATGGAAGTTTATCCGTAATATGTATTATCTAACTTGTCACATATGTGAGAATGTTATTTTTTGTTTCAGTTTTCATAAGAGCCCACAAAATAAAATAATCATAAAATTTTAGACAATTATCAAGAAATATTAAAGCATAAGGCACAGATCGAAGAGATCACCTGAAACTTTTTCTTGTATATGGAAACAGGTGCTTCATGAGCCATAAGTTGATAGTGTGCAGCCAAATATGGTTCAGTAGAAGAATTTTCACTTCTTCCACACTAGTCCAAAAGGGGCTATAAATGACGAATGAAGTCTGTTATAAAACATGATTTATCACGGTTTTCATCTGTTATTCGAACCGTTATTTATTTGATGTGACTCTTTATAAATGACAAATAAATAACGTCATTAAACACGACGAACAAAATATGTGACTTTCAATCACGAACAAAATCTGTCATTCAATACCACGATTTTTATATGTTAAATATAATAATGGATGATGTCTGTCATAAGGGAGGACCTTAATATCACGATTATTGGGTGTTAAATATAATAACGGTTAATATTGGGTGTTAAAACGAGAACGTCACGTCATTTGTATTCAGATTTTATGAATCTAACGATTCAGATTTGGTGTATCTGAATCAAATCTGAATCTGATTTTGGTTTTGAAAACAAAATAGAATCTTACAGGGGGTTAGTCCTCGAGTGATTTCGGGGGAGTTGAGTGTATTTTAAATCTCAGAGAGTTTGAGACAGTGTAGGGAGTTTGGGAGAGTTTGGTGTTCTTGAGTTCAGGGAGTTTGGGGGAGTGTAGGGATTTTGAGAGAGTTTATTAGAGGGAGTTCGGGGGAGTTTGGGATAGTTTGAGAGAATTCACTCCTAACTCATTCTCTTTTAAGAAACAATAAACCCTCATTTGCAAATAACATTGATCTTTAATCAAAAGAAAAAAATAAATGAAAATGATCATATCTTTGTATCAATAGTATATTATTTTGTGTAACGAGATATTTTTTTCCCTTCAATTTAACGGTCTCCATACAATTCTAACTCCCTTTGTTCACGAACATTTTCCCACATATCATCCGCTATACTCTTTCTCCATGCATTAGCTTCTTGTCAAAATTTCGTCGTCATTTACAAGCGTTGATGTATGGCTATCTTCCTCTTCCTCGACCGGAAACTCATCTGAACGGCATTCTTTTCGTAAGAAGTTGTGTAGGCCTGCACAAGCTGTCATTATCTCCGCTTGCACCTGATACGGAAATGGAGGTTGAGACTTAAAGATCAAGAAACGAGACTTCACAACACCAAACAATCTTTCAACTACATTCCTCAAAGAAGCATGACGCATGTTAAATAATTCTTCAGCCTTTTTCGCATGATTACCCGTACCAGAAAATTCTTTCAAATGATAACGTTGGCCACGAAATGGTGTTAAACAATATCGTCGGTTTGCAAAGCCACCATCCCCCAAGTAATATTTATCTGAATAAAACATAAAAAGAAAACTTCGTCAAGTAGAACCCGAAAATAACTTAACCAAAAAACTCAAAACTTCACATTAGATAAAAGTAAAATTACCTTGCGGTATTTCCAGTCCATTTCTTTTTGTCATTGCGTCGTTAAGTATTTTCGAATCATGAGCAGACCCTTCCCATCCACTGAGCACGTATATGAACTCCAAGTCGAAGTTGCAAACCGCTAACACATTTTGAGATGTAATTCCATGTTGATTCCGATAAACGGCTGCATTTCTTTTCTCTACCATTGCTGGGATATGTGTACCGTCCATAGCTCCAATGCAATCCTTAAAGTAAGGATAAAATCGTGTACTCACGAATTTTAAATGGAGTTGCACTTGTTGGCTTAGCCATCATCCTCGGAGCTATAGCATTTAAAGCTCGCAACATCCTGTTGAAGTTTTTACTAACTGTCCATCGAGAGCGACCAAATGTGTCACGTATTGTGCAATATCGTGAACTTTGGCCAACAACGAGTAAAAATGTACCAAGCATTTCTTCAATAGAAACACATCTTGTATCACATAATGATGTACTTTCTCTAATGATACAACATAGTTTTAGAAAAATATCAGGGTACATCCTATAACTTCTTCGAAAGTCTTCTGGGTCTTGACGCAAAACTCTCCTTATATAGTTATATCCAAACAAAGTAACTGGGCGTCTCATTGGTCTTTCAATACGCTGACTTTGTATGTATTGCAATTGCTTGATTATATCCATCAACCATGAATGCACCGCTGAAAGTATATTCAAAAATATGGATAGTTCAAATTCATTATTGCTGCTTACCTCTTCATCATCACTGCTTTCTTCTTCTGTATCAAAGGCTTCATCTTCACTATCAGTAGATAAATCCAAATCATAAATGTTCACCTAAAAAGATGATAAAAGTACTTTTTTTATTAGAATCATCATTATTTCAAAAGCATAAAAGTATATGTATATAGAAAATAAGCATATAGAATATAAAGTTCATAAATTCAATCATAATAACCATAAAGATGTCAATCCATAAAAATTAGTAGCAATCAATCCATAATAATAAGTTCTCAACTTGGAGAAAAAAAAATTAAATACTAATAGTTACGAAGAAAAACGATCAAATGTTGTAACTCTAAAAGCCCATTAAACCTAATAGAAACTTGCAAAGATGACAGGTTTATGCTTTTAACTTTGAACCAATCCACAACTTTCTCTTTTCAGGAGTAAAACGTATGAATAAGTTCTTCTTGTGATTTTTGTCCAGCATTTCAATTACTTCCAGCTTATCTTCCAAAGAAATTTCATTCATGCCATAAACAAGATCCCATACTTGGTTATCTTTCTTATCCTTATCAATTCTACGCATTTCTTTTTCAATTTTGCGGTCTTCTTTCTCTTTCGCAATAAGAGCATGCATTGAATCAATAGAATAAGCAATCGATGAACTGTTGGCAATCAATTTCTCTAGATAATCAGACTGCCCAGTAGGATTAGTTGATGTAGAAGAGTCACCAATGTCACACCTTGGTCTTTTCTTTGGTGCCGTTTTTCTGACGGGAATTTTCGTTGTGTTCATATCTTGAGTTTCATCTTTATCTTGTTCATCACTTTCCTCTAAGCCATATCCCACGTATGATACGTTAAAAGCACTATCATATTGCTCTCGTTGAGTATAATCAACATCGAAGTAATTATCTTGTTCATCTTCCTTATCACAGGTTCTAGCACTTGTACCCTCATGGGTAAGATCAACTGTAACTTTTCCAGAAGCACATTTATTCCCAAAAACAATAAGCAAGTCACCATAGTCTTTACCATTATCTTCCCTTAAGTTAGTTTGGTTTGGATGGCTCTGTTAACACACAAAATAAATAAAGGATAAAGCATGAATTAGAACTCTGCACAAAATAGAAGAAAAAATATCAAATTAGTTGTCAGTAAGTAACACCCACATACCTCAAAGTAATTGTTCCACATCTCGTCGGATCCAGTAATCATCTTGTTAGCATCATCCCAACCGAATCCATAAGTACAAGATTTAAACAAATCCTTGTATTGACCAAATCTAGTCTTCAGCCATCTATGTTTCCCTTTATAGTTCTCAAAAGATTTGTCACAACCACATGCTTGGTTAAGTTTTGGAAGTATCTCCTCTGCCACTATTCTCTTAGTAAAACATCCACTAGTGTCTTTCTTCTTCTCAAGTGTAGCTTCTTCCAACAGTTCCAATAATTTCTCAGTCTCTCGAGTTGTCCATTGTTTGTAATTCGTAGTCACTTCCTTTTCCGGTTCCGTATTCTTATTCTTCCTAACATTCTTTTTCTTCTTGTTGTTTTCAGAAGATTGGCTGGATTTTTCCATTCTATGGTGTGACGTGTTAGCTACATTAGTACTTAGACTAATACTAGAACTTAACAAAGCAAGAAAGAAGAGATTCTATGGTGATGAAATTCAGCAAATTTCGTCTCTTTAGAAAGCCGAGGAATCCCTCGTTAACATAAAAATGATAAGAAATAAATATGGGTTTGATAGCTGTGCCCAAAGGTCTAAACCAAACAGGGCAGAAATCACGTTTTCAGGACTTGAATACGTCTTCAGAAAATTTTAGATTTCACAATCTTTACTCAAAAAATCATACAAAAATCATTGTGTGATGGAATTCAACAAATTTGGTCTTGTTGCAAAGCTAAGAAACTCCTCTTTAACATAAAAATTATATCGCAAAGGAATGAGTTTTATAGATATGTCAGAATCATCTCGACAAACAGGGCAGAAATCACGTTTTCAGGACTTGAATACGTCTTCAGAAAATTTTAGATTTCACAATCTTTACTCAAAAAATCATACATAAATCATTGTGTGATGGAATTCAACAAATTTGGTCTTGTTGCAAAGCTAAGAAACTCCTCTTTAACATAAAAATTATATCGCAAAGGAATGAGTTTGATAGATATGTCAGAATCATCTCGACAAACAGGGCAGAAATCACGTTTTCAGGACTTGAATACGTCGTCAGAAAATTTTAGATTTCACAATCTTTACTCAAAAAATCATAAAAAAATCATTGTGTGATGGAATTCAACAAATTTGGTCTTGTTGCAAAGCTAAGAAACTCCTATTTAACATAAAAATTATATCACAAAGGAATGAGTTTTATAGATATGTCAGAATCATCTCGACAAACAGGGCAGAAATCAGGTTTTCAGGACTTGAATACGTCGTCAGAATTTTTTTAGATTTCACGGTCTTTACTCAAAAAATCATACAAAAATCATTGTGTGATGGAATTCAACAAATTTGGTCTGGTTGCAAAGATAAGAAACTCCTCTTTAACATAAAAATTATATCACAAAGGAATGAGTTTTATAGGTATGTAAGAATCGTCTCGACAAACAGGGCAGGAATCACGTTTTCAGGACTTGAATACGTCGTCAGAAATTTTTTAGATTTCACGGTCTTTACTCAAAAAATCATACAAAAATCATTGTGTGATGGAATTCAACAAATTTGGTCTGGTTGCAAAGCTAAGAAACTCCTCTTTAACATAAAAATTATATCACAAAGGAATGAGTTTTATAGGTATGTCAGAATCGTCTCGACAAACAGGGCAGGAACATGTTTTTCAGAAAAATCTATACGAAAAACACTATCAGGGTTTTGACCGAGAGAGAGAGTACGCACAAAAAAAACTATACACAATCAAAATAAACAATCATGGAGATCAAAGATATGAAAAACAATCAAAATAGTACACAAATCAAACGATAAACAATCATGGAGATCAAAGAAGAAAAAAAAACATACCTGGAAAAAACGTTTCCTCTTCTTTCTCATATGGTTTTCTACGCACCAAACTCCTTCCCAAATCTCTACTTTTTTGAGAGATTTGTTGTGAGACCAAAATACACTAAAAACTCCTTCGAACTCCCTAAAGCAACCAACTCCCTAGTATTGTAGGGTTTTATGACTAACAGGGAGTTCAAGAGCTTTTTTTTAAACTCCCCAGCGACTAACAGGTGTTTTCTAGAGAGTTTAGGAGACTCCTCTAAACTCCCCCACGACTAACGGGGATTTGGAGAGACTCCCTCAAACTCCCCCACGACTAACAGAAGAAAACACAAATACATTAAAATCTCTCGAACTCTCCCACGACTAACCCCCGTTAAAGGAGACATCGTGAAACTAAATTTATATTATTTACCCAAAATACCATTCAAGAAAATCAAATCGCTGTATACAAAATCACAAGATAAGTTCTTGCTAAAACTGAATTCAGAATTCAATCTGTTATAACCTTGCCCCACTAATTGCTCGCTCTCCTACAGGAGTTGCGTGATCTTTTGGCCACTTAATCATCTCACCTCTTGAAACATAAGCTCTTCCAAGTGCTCCATCTCTATCGCATAACATATCACTTACCCCACTAATTTCTTCAATTGCAGTTATAATTCTCATCATTTGGTGGCTTTGCGCTATCAACATATGCAGTAGCAAGAAATTGAGTTTTAGAAACCCCGGCAGAAGATATTCTATCTTGTACGTGAATTTTTGAACACTTTCTTTGCTAATGAGAAATCATCCCAAGTCATCAATATCGTGGAGCTGTTTAAAATAGAGAGAATACCCAACATAAGTAAATTAGTACGAAAAACTTGGCTCGAGAAAAAAAAAAAGGATACTTGCAAATATTAGTGAAGTCCAAATTCACTGGAAACATAACACAAGCTGAGCCACAGAAAAGAGGAGACTCTTCCAGTCTTTGGGTAGAATCAGTGAGCCCAACAAGATTAAATAACTTCTTCCAAAAAGATTAAATAACTTCTTTTTCATCTATCAAGCTGTACCAAAACTGTTACGGTTATTATGGTAGTTAGATGATCTAAACATGAATGAGTTCCAAGTAAGGAGATCGAAAATAAAGATTATGACAACCTTCTAGCCTTACCTCCACCAAGGGTTGCTTCAGGTAGTCCCTCAACCGAGTACTTAGAACTTATGGTCATGGATAGTGCTGTACATAATTGGAACACCAGGAACCTGCTCCCAATATGGCAAATTATGCATCAGAATCAAAAGAAGAAAAAATGACATTTGTTTGCACAATCAATTTATTACAATAAAAACAAAGATACAAAAAGGGAAGCAAAGTTTCAAGGAAAATCAAAATGTGCCAGTATACCTTGCGTATTCTCCGCTTCAAATCTCAGTCACATGTTGCAACGATATAGCACTTGTGCTGCATCCAAAAGAAAGCAAGGATCACATAAACAGGAACAGAAGATGAAGATAAAAACACAACTGTACAGTAGAAGCACAAAGCCGAAAATATTAAATTATACCCAGAAGTAGAGATGTAAACTAAATTTGCTACTTGCTAGCACTATGCTGCGAAAGATTTCCTTCGGTGGACCACAACAAGGGATTAATTTTCAAACCTACATATTGGTGTGACTGTGTTGCATATGAGAGCTGTAAGAATAAGAGTTAGTGAAATAGATAATGCACTCAGTCGGTGTGATTTATACAATTTGGGTATGGATACTTTTCCTTTCCTTCGCTAAGGGCACATTAAGTGAATCAGGGTACGTAACGCTATCAACTATGAATTGGGTATGAATACAAATTGTGGAAATATTAGAAGCTGAAAAGAAACATGAATCGACAGATTCTGGTACTGATTCATACCTGGCTACGTAACTCTATCAACTATACAATCACCAACATAAGTTCCTTCGTGGGAACATGGGAGTCTCTCAAAACGGGGATCCTTTGCAATCCTGTTCAGCGATAAGTAACATTTCACAGATAGTAAAATTTAAGAACTATCTCCAGTTACGGATAAAACATGCTAGATAATTTGAAAACAATGAAACTTCTCAAAACATCTAACCTCAAAGCTACTCGTTACTTCTGACCTAACTTCTCCAGCTCTGTCATGAAGCAACCCCTAATGCAAGAAGTACCTTGATACCAAAATTCAAAAAAACAACAATCAAAAGAGTCAATATACGAAAAACAAGCATATCAAACCAATCAAACACAACAAGGATCACAGGGTAACATTCAAATATACAAAACAAAAAGAAGAACACTCATGTTTTGCATACAAGCAATCCATCATTGCTTTCTCCAAATCCAACTACACAAAATGCAAGTGATATAAAGAAGAACATCAGTGGAGATTATCTCTATAGACATAACATAGCGTATAGTTTTAACTCGATTTACTAAAACAACTAAAATCAATAAAAACACTGAGTTCATATGTAATAAAAGAGAATGGTTACAGACAAAAACTACAATCTTTTTTTGTAAACTGATACCTGTTCATATGCAATCGTAGTAACAAGATTATATTTCTTTTCCTCCAAAAACTACAACAGATTCAACTTCTTCTACAACAATTTTCATAATGTAAAACGAAAATACAAAGATAAATGTTAAGAATAAATCCACAGAATGAATCCAAATCGATCTCAAGAAATGTAAGTAAAGCACATAAAATTGAGATTCTCCACCTAAATTCTTCGTATTCAAGGATCAAGTCAGTCATAATCTGAAGAAAAAAAAACTATGATGAGATTCAAAGGAAAAGAGAAAGAGATTTTACCTTCAATCTCAGAAAAGGGAATCAAGAAAACCCCAAATTCTTTGAATAGGAGGAGAAAAATCTATTGAATAAAGAAAAACCCCAATCCCATAGTTAAATCAATGACCGATCTCTAACAACAGCTGGGGTTTCTAGCTCTCGAGAGGAGAAGGAGAGGAGAAACGAAATATAGAAAATTAAAGAGAGAGTTTGGGTCGATAATCGATATAAGAATGAGCTGTTTGAGGGTGTCTCGGTAGCCCAATTTACGCTAGTTAGATAAGTTATGGGCTTTGTTGGATCCGACCGTTCTCGAACCAGGCGAAATTTTTTATCGCAAGCAAGCCAGTGGCTAACCATTTTCAGGGTTATAAAACATGGCATTCTACGTGGCTAGTCGTTTTTGGGCACACAGTATAAGATTAGTGGTGGGCGTATTAAGAATCAAAATATATGACAGATTTATTTTTGTAATTTAATGATTCATCATTAAATCACGCACCTAGCAATTTATGACATTTGAGAAAGACAGTTTGTTGGCGTTAAATGGTGGGCCCAATTATTTCGATGTTATATGACAGAATTTGTTTGTGAAATCCTAATCACGCAATTGATCTGTTATTTAAAAGCGTGATTAATAGTCATTTCTGGACTAGTGCCAGGAGAAAATATCCCGATATCATGTCCATTTACCGAATTTTGAAGAGGTTCGTTTAATGTGATCCAATGTTTTACTCGGTCCCAAAAACTGGCAAAGCAAGTCTCAGCATAAATTGGGAAATATTTTCTGGATGATTCCAAAATAATGTATGGCATCCACTCATTAGTTGATAAGCTACATCGAATGGGATACACAAACCAGAAATAAGATTTTATTGTTAAACTTGCACAATTTTGTCGGATAACCACCCTCCCTACGACTCTTGAAGATGGTTAGGTAGATCCCAATGATATAATGTTCAGTATATATGGCAGCAAACTTGCAGAACAAAAGATATTCAACTAGGCAGTGTAATCATCAATAGAAGGGATAGCCAAGTTATAAACAATGACCTTTATCAAGCAGAGCATTGATGAGATTATTGTAGTAGGGAATTCCTTCCTCATTGACTTTCGTTCCCAAACCATCTATGCTTACAGAAAGCGACCCATAATTAGTTTCATAAAGTGTGTCGATAGTTGAATAATGAAACGAAATAGAGTGGGATTCTTTTACTGTGAACATCTCATAATACAACAGTAAGCAACATTTAAATTTGACATGGCAGCAGATCAAATACCAGGGAAAATACGAGACCATGATACCCAAATGTGGTAAGCACCAAACCCCAACTTGGACATAAGTTCAACATCTTCCTATAAAAGGCAAATATACCGAAAATCTGTGTATTTTGATCAAGCTCATCAATAACTTCAAGTGCCTGCATAATTGCATCCACCATGATTACTATTCCAATGAAAAGTGAAATCTCCCATCTTCTGGCATCTTCAAACTAATTGATATTTCAAATGTATGTATATAATCCACGAAACCCTCTCCTCAATCGAAAAATATCTTCAGGCATCTCAAACAAGTACTAGTTCCGGATAGTCAAGGAGCAAGGGCCAAGGGGTATAATATTAATGTTGAGAATAACAGTATTCAAGTACCCAGAAGATCGTACATAGCCTTCACTAGCAGTAAATTTATAACAGCTGGACCAACGACTGATGCTTTCATTTCATGATTAACGTACAAGAGCGTTTCTGTAATACCAATATTTGTGTACGTACCTTTTGGATTACACGACATCCATACATATGAAGACTTAAAGAAAAAGGTGGCCAAATTTATTTGCAAGTTTCTTTCTCCACTCATCATTTTCATGCTCAAAAAACTGCACAAGTGAATTTCGAACACTATAATCAGTAAATCCCCCTAAATTGAACGTAGAAATCAATTATGAAACTGAGTTCCTAATTTACTCAAGAAAGGCACGAGATATACCAAAAGAGTGAAGAGAAACTAATTTAAAGAAAAATGGAAAAGCTCCAGATTTGGCTATTCAGACCTTTTGAATAACATAATTTCCAAATACATAGGTCACTAGTTTAGAAGCATGGGGAAGAATTTCTTGAAAAACTGATGCCTTTTCTTATGTGCCACAGTTTTCTAACTTCTGCTGAATAAACCGACTTCCATGTTGATCAGCATTGCAGGCATCCATGTATGAAGAGTCATTTTGTGTATAAAACTAATGCTCCAACGATGTTAATTCAATGGGGAAAGAAAAACAGAGAAGAAAAGCTAAGGAGACTGCCTGAATTCAACAATACGACCAGCAATGTCATAGAGCTCGAACTTTCGGGATTTACTGGATTTCAGCCACAAACATAATATCCAGCGGCTGTTACTTTGTCCGCCAGCTTCCTGGAATTACAAAACGTATTATCACTACATTATGTTGTATTCTTAAATTAATAGTAAACAGAACTTCCCAAACTAATATTAAGTAACAAACTTTAGTTTTGAATTTAAGAGTAAATGGAAGTTAACTAGATATTTACTTAAAGTTAGGTGCTTCAAATCCTGCAAAATAAAAAAAATTTGAGACCATTAGTTACACGAAAACAAACAACCTTTGATTCTGAGTGAACCCAAATTATAAAGCAACAAATTACAGATGATTGAAGTTCCTAATTCAGCTAAGGATCTCAATTTTGTTTTAAGATCATCCTTGTCCACTATTATCTGGATAAACATATCGCTAAGCTCAGCCAATTATGCACGGCGCTCGGTAATCCAAAACTGAAATAAACAAGAGAAACCAAAAAAAAATAATATAGATCAACCCAATACAAACCCCACGAATTATAGATATTAGCTCAGATTCTACGAAGAGAAACCAAAACAGCACCCAAACGAAAAATTAAGAAATCTATAAATCTTAGTCATAAATGATTTTGTCTACTTGTAAATTTAAATTCCTTAATAGAAATTGAACAAAAACAAACCCTATAAAATCAATACAATACAGTAGCAAAACCCAAGACTCAAATTCACAAAAATTGAGAAAATAGTTTGTTAGGGTTTCTGATGGAGAAATCATATGTATCTAGGGTTTGAAACGAAATTGGGATTATCAATGATTGGGTTTGATTTATGTAAGATGGTTTTTGATTCATCAGATTAGGGTTTAGGAGAAACGGGTATTGGTTTCGAAATTTTAGATTTGATTTCTCAGTTGAGGTATTTACTGTTTGGTCCAGAAAATCCGACCCGGGTTACTGGCTAGTCCAGCGCCAAAAAATATTTACTTCCTAATCCAAAAAAGTTTTGAAAAGAGTAAATTTACTCTACTAACCCTCGTATATAACATAAGTATATAACCATACTTATGTTATTACATATTACATATGTAGTATACTAGTAGTAATTAGTAGTAACTAGTATGTAGTAATAACATATGTAGTATGTAATATACTAGTAGTAACTAGTATGTAGTAATAACATATGTAGTATACTAGTAGTAATATGTTATGTATTGATACTACATATTGATATGTAGTATGTTATGTATTGATACTACATATTGACATGTAGTATGTTATATATTGATATGTAGTATGTTATATATTGATACTACATATTGATATGTAGTATGTTATATATTGATATGTAGTATAGTATAATAGTAGTATATACTAGCAGTAAATTTATAACAGCTGGACCAACGACTGATGCTTTCATTTCATGATTAACGTACAAGAGCGTTTCTGTAATACCAATATTTGTGTACGTACCTTTTGGATTACACGACATCCATACATATGAAGACTTAAAGAAAAAGGTGGCCAAATTTATTTGCAAGTTTCTTTCTCCACTCATCATTTTCATGCTCAAAAAACTGCACAAGTGAATTTCGAACACTATAATCAGTAAATCCCCCTAAATTGAACGTAGAAATCAATTATGAAACTGAGTTCCTAATTTACTCAAGAAAGGCACGAGATATACCAAAAGAGTGAAGAGAAACTAATTTAAAGAAAAATGGAAAAGCTCCAGATTTGGCTATTCAGACCTTTTGAATAACATAATTTCCAAATACATAGGTCACTAGTTTAGAAGCATGGGGAAGAATTTCTTGAAAAACTGATGCCTTTTCTTATGTGCCACAGTTTTCTAACTTCTGCTGAATAAACCGACTTCCATGTTGATCAGCATTGCAGGCATCCATGTATGAAGAGTCATTTTGTGTATAAAACTAATGCTCCAACGATGTTAATTCAATGGGGAAAGAAAAACAGAGAAGAAAAGCTAAGGAGACTGCCTGAATTCAACAATACGACCAACAATGTCATAGAGCTCGAACTTTCGGGATTTACTGGATTTCAGCCACAAACATAATATCCAGCGGCTGTTACTTTGTCCGCCAGCTTCCTGGAATTACAAAACGTATTATCACTACATTATGTTGTATTCTTAAATTAACAGTAAACAGAACTTCCCAAACTAATATTAAGTAACAAACTTTAGTTTTGAATTTAAGAGTAAATGGAAGTTAACTAGATATTTACTTAAAGTTAGGTGCTTCAAATCCTGCAAAATAAAAAAAATTTGAGACCATTAGTTACACGAAAACAAACAACCTTTGATTCTGAGTGAACCCAAATTATAAAGCAACAAATTACAGATGATTGAAGTTCCTAATTCAGCTAAGGATCTCAATTTTGTTTTAAGATCATCCTTGTCCACTATTATCTGGATAAACATATCGCTAAGCTCAGCCAATTATGCACGGCGCTCGGTAATCCAAAACTGAAATAAACAAGAGAAACCAAAAAAATATAATATAGATCAACCCAATACAAACCCCACGAATTATAGAAATTAGCTCAGATTCTACGAAGAGAAACCAAAACAGCACCCAAACGAAAAATTAAGAAATCTATAAATCTTAGTCATAAATGATTCTGTCTACTTGTAAATTTAAATTCCTTAATAGAAATTGAACAAAAACAAACCCTATAAAATCAATACAATACAGTAGCAAAACCCAAGACTCAAATTCACAAAAATTGAGAAAATAGTTTGTTAGGGTTTCTGATGGAGAAATCATATGTATCTAGGGTTTGAAACGAAATTGGGATTATCAATGATTGGGTTTGATTTATGTAAGATGGTTTTTGATTCATCAGATTAGGGTTTAGGAGAAACGGGTATTGGTTTCGAAATTTTAGATTTGATTTCTTAGTTGAGGGATTTACTGTTTAGTCCAAAAAATCCGACCCGGGTTACTGGCTAGTCCAGCGCCAAAAAATATTTACTTCCTAATCCAAAAAAGTTTTGAAAAGAGTAAATTTACTCTACTAACCCTCGTATATAACATTAAGTATAATAATACATATGTTACTACATATTACATATGTAGTATACTAGTAGTAATTAGTAGTAACTAGTATGTAGTAATAACATATGTAGTATGTAATATACTAGTAGTAACTAGTATGTAGTAATAACATATGTAGTATGTAGTATACTAGTAGTAATATGTTATGTATTGATACTACATATTGATATGTAGTATGTTATGTATTGATACTACATATTGACATGTAGTATGTTATATATTGATATGTAGTATGTTTGATATGTAGTATGTTATATATTGATACTACATATTGTTATGTAGTATGTTATATATTGATGTAGTATAGTATACTAGTAGTAACTAGTATACTAGTAGTATACTAGTAGTAATTAGTAGTAACTAGTATGTAGTAATAACATATATAGTATGTAATATACTAGTAGTAACTAGTATGTAATATGTAGTAATAACATATGTAGTATGTAGTATACTAGTAGTAACTAGTATACTAGTAATATGGTATATATTGATACTACATATTGATATGTAATATGTTATGTAGTGATACTACATATTGACATGTAGTATGTTATATATTGATATGTAGTATGTTTGATATGTAGTATGTTATATATTGATACGACATATTGATATGTAGTATGTTATGTATTGATACTACATATCAAATTTTTTTGTTATGTATTGATACTACATATTTTACTACTAGTTTACTAGTATACTAGTTTACTAGTTTACTAGTATACTATACTATAATAGTATACTAGTATACTAGTTTAGTATAGTAAAGTAGTTACATAATTTACTAGTAACAATAAGATATTTTTGTTACTACTAGTACAATACATATTAATATGTAGTATCACCGTATTGATACTACTAGTATGTAGTAACATACTACTAGTAACATTTACATGTGTTGATACTAATTAGATCTGGAAGTGTGTTTTAGGAATTTATAAAATACACTTTATAGTCTCCACGAAGTTTTTGGACTAGAGAGTAAATAATCTAGTCCAAAAACATGTTTTTGGACTAGAGAGTAAATCTTTTCCACGTGTGGACTAGCCATTAACTGGGTCTGCTAGAACTGGACTATCTAGTAATTCCTACTATCTCAGTTCTCATTTTTGGGTTAGAAATAGAAGATAAGAAGAAGAAGAAGAAAAGAGAGGAGGAGAAGTCGAAAAGTTTTGGAAGAGAGATGAGATAGGAAAATAAGAAAACAGAAAAGAAATTGAGAATAATAAGATTTTATATACTTTTACGTCCTCACCCATTTAAATAAATTACTAGCGTGTCCTTTTTTATTTTTTTATTTTTGTTAATTAGTGTTTAGTGCAACGTAAAAAGCTGATGTCCAACGGATTAAGGTCCCCAACACATATATCCGTTGCACACCCAAAAAATTACATGTTGCAAAATCTTGGATTTGGTGTAGTGCCTGTCCATTACTCTATGGATATAGAGGGGTAGACTTTTCACTTTGAATTTTGAACGCATTGAGTAACATCTCTATATTTTCACCCTTACATTGCTTTCCATTATCAGATACGAACTGTGTTGGGATGCCAAATCTGCATATGATATTCTTAAAAATAAACGTGAATATGTCTTTATCATGAATATATTGAACTGCTTTTACTTCTGCCCATTTTGTGAAATAATCTGTTGTGACTATTAAATATCTTCTTTGTCCTATACCTGGGATAAATGGACAAACAATATCAATACCCTATTTTCCAAATGGCCATGCATTCGCTGACGTATTTAGCATTGTTCCGGGCGCGTGTATTTTCTTCCCATGACGTTGACATTCTTCGCATCGCCTTGATACTTGTTTTGCATCTTCATGCATGTACGTCCAATAATATCCTTGTATCTTCGCTCTGTATACGAGTAACCTTCCTCCACTATCATTACCAGCATCCCCACAATGTAATGCTTTTAAAATTTATATTCCTTCTTTTAGCGTAAGACATCTAAGCGAAGGTCCAAGAAATGATCTTCTATACAGAATACCATCTCTTAATTCATATTTCATCGCACGACTTTTTAACTTGTGTGCTTCTAACCTTTTTCTTGGTACCTCTCCCTTTTGCAGATATAAATGAAGCTCAGTTCTCCAATCTTTGTCTTCATTCACTTGTTCTTCTTCCTTGTCTTCTACTATCATCACATTTGCTTCTGTTTCTTCTTCTTTCTTTATAGATGGTAAAAAAGAGTGTTTGTATCTTTATGTCTCGCGCAACTGGATCCACTAAAACGGAAGGTATGAAAGCCAATGCATATGCGAATCTATTGTCCTTCCTGCCTATGTGTCTCCAACTTATTTATGGAATTCGATCTACTAACTCCATGACCAACTTTTTGTATTTCTGCAAAGATGGTTCATTTGTATTATATTTTCCTTCTATCTGATGAATAACCAACTGCGAGTCACTAGTTACTCGCGCATATTTTATCTCCATTTCGATAGCTAACTTTAATGCATGTACACTGCCTCATATTTAGTTTCGTTATTTGTGGACGCGAACTCCATCTTAAATGAGTAAGCTATTCACGCTCATGTTGGTGAAATAAATACAATACGAATTCCATTTTCTTATCCATTAGACGATCCATATACAAGTATCTCCCATCTATTTGAATTATGATATGTCAAAAAATCTTTAAGATTCCCATGTTCTTCATCTACATCTATCATATCTTCTACATATTCATCTTCTTCCAATGGAAATTCTTCTAGGAACTCTGCGATAACCTGTGACTTTGGTGAAGATAAAACCTCATAAATAATCTCATAATTTCCTACTTGAGCATTCCATCTTTCAATTATCCCCGATCTTTTTGAATTCTTCATTGCAGGCTCAATTGGCACATTTGTGAATACCTTAATCTTATGAGCCTGGAAGTATATGTGAAGTTTGAAGGATGCGTAAACCAGTGCGAGAATTAATTTTCCAATCTTGGAATAGTTTTTCTCTGCAGAGTTGAATGTTTTACTTATATAATATATAGGCTTTCCACTCCTTGATATGAACGTAACAAAACAATATTTAATGCATACGATGTTGATTCCAAATATAGTAACAGATCTTCTCCTGGCTTTGCTTTCTGCATAATGGATAGGTTCATCAAGTAATTTCTAATATGTTGCAAAGCTTTGTCGCATTCCTCTGTCCCTTCAAATTTTGTTCCTTTCTTTAATATATTGAAAAAGTGTTTGCACTTATCAGAAGAACGGGGAAATAAATCTCCCCAGCGAAGCTATCAAATTAACCATTTATTTTCTAAACACATTTTACCGTCGCAGGAGGTGGCATGTCTCGCACGGCTTTTACCTTTTCAGGATCAACTTCAAATCCTTCGTTTGATACTATGTATCCCAAAAAAATTCCCGACGACACTCCGAAAACACATTTTTCCGGGTTTACTTTTATATTTAACTTTCGCATTTGTTCGAATATCTCCTTAAAGTTATCTACATGATCCTCTTCTTGTTTACTCTTTACTAGCATATCATCCACATAGACTTCCAATGTTGTATGTATCCACTTCGCAAACACTTTCTCTACCATTTTCTGATATGCCGCACCCGTATTTTTCAATCCAAATGGCATTTTCGTATAACAGTATAATCCTCTTGGTGCGAAAAAGGAAGTATGTTCTTGGTCTCCTTCAGCTAAAGGAATTTGATTATAACCTTTATATCCATCCAACAACGAGAGTCTGTCATTTCCTGATGCTGATTCCACCATCTGCGGGATGTCTGGCAAAGGAAAACTATCTTTCGGGCACGCTTTGTTTAAGTCACTGAAGTCTATACAAATCCTGATCCCCTTATTCTTATTTGGCACCACGACCATGTTTGCTATCCATTCTGGATATTTTGCTGGTCTTATAATCCCTGCCTCCAACATTTTTTGTAACTCTGCTTCTATTTAAGGATGATATGTTATTGCGATCTTCCTTATTCTTTGCTTAAATGGCTTTGCATTCTTTTTAATATCCAATTTGTGGCATGCGAAAGTCGGATATATTCCTGGCATCTCCTCCATACTCCATGCGAATATGTCATTATACTCTCGCAAAATATTTATTGTTCTTTCTTCTTCTTCATTATCCATTGTGGTTCCTATTTTCAATATTTTTGATTCTTCTTCAGTTCCAACATTTATTTCTTTTGTTGGTTCTGCAGCAGTGAAATTCGCTCTTGGTTCTCCCATTGGTGTTGATTCCTTAATCTCTTGAATTGGCTCACCTTCCTTCTATGGTATCTCGCTTGGTATTCCTTTTCCTTCCTTCGCTCTAATCATGTATATCCGAAATTCCTCTTCCTTCTTCAATTCCTTTGCTTTTCTCCAACGATCTTTTCGCTTATTTGCACGTCCTTCATAATTTCGTGCATCTACTTGATGACAGGTCTTCGCACTCATAACATCTCCTTTAATTTCTCCTATTCCACTTGGAATTGGGAATCTAATGCATTGATGTAGTGTTGACGCCACAGCCTTTATCGCGTACACCCATGGTCTCCCCAGTAACATGTTATATGGTGATTCTATATCAACCACACATAGCATCAACTTCGTTTCTATTTATCCCAACAATATTCGCATCGTTATCTCTCCTTTTGGTTTTGTCACTATTTTATTAAATCCATGTATATTGTAAGTTGGACATGTCATATCTGCATCTTTGTACCCCATGGCTTTGAACGCACGATAAAATAAGATATCAACAACACTTCCTGTATCCACCAACATTCTATTAATCACCCATTCTTCTGATTCCTTCGTCTTTTCATCATTATTTCTTCGCCCAGCCGTTACTGTAATTACTAACGGATCTGTTCGTTTTAAATTTTCTTCCGGAATTTCATCTGCTGAAAACGTTATCTACGCTTTCTCCTATTCTTTTAGAGGAGATTCTTTTTTTATTGTTGTCACCTTCTTTCCGTTGTGATCTCGTTTGTGTATTCTTCCTGTTTGAAATTCTACATCGGAGATTGACGTTTTAGTTATGGAATTACACTGTATCTCTATCTTCTCCAGTATTTCCATATCTAATTTTCCAAGATTCTATAAACTAACCAACAGGATTTATCACCACAAGCTGTTTGTAGCGCCAAAATGTAGTTACAGAAAATCTTACGAACACATCCATACAAGGATCTATGAATACACTAAGAAATCATGGTGAAAATTATTCATTTACTCATTAGAATTTTAAGTTGAATACAAGATAATCAAAGATTTTACTTGATCTCCAAATAAACTTTCTCTCTCCTAATTTCTTGTCTAACACACTCTCTATGATCTCTCCCATTACATGATAGCTCTTCCTTTTATATACGATTTTACATAGTGGATGACAGCTAATAGATCCCATATTTTCGGAATCATTGTGCGTTACAATCGCTTATATCACTATGTGAAAAATATACATCTACAACTGGAGATTTACAACACTTCGCTATACATCGTATAAAGTCCTATGTTTTACAACTGGTTTCAAAGAAAGAGTTGTCGTATATCATCACTACCAACCCTTAGGAATAAGGGGTTGCGCTAAGAAAACAAACGACAACTCCTTTAGCAAAACTGTTGTGACGACATTTAGGTATAACAACTTTGTTTCATAAGTGTAGTGACTTAGCCTATCACAATTCTCACAAGTGTTGTTGAAGAACACAAAAATATGATAATGAAAAATACGTTAGAGGGGAGATTCGAACATGAACCTAATGCATGGATGTATAACTCATCAACCATCCTTACAGTTCACAAGTTTAGATTTTTTCTTTTTTTTTTTAATAGAAACATATAACAACACTTATAAGTGTTGTTGAAGTTAATATATAGAATGTGGGAAAAAAAATAGGTTTGGGGGATTCGACCCTGAGCCTCCTATATGGAAGTCTACACCACTAACCATACCTACACTATCACAAGTTCTGTAAAGTTGGTGGTTCTTTAATATACTATTATGACAACCCTTCATAAGTGTTGTAAAAAAAAATATAATGCTCAAAGGCGACTGAGCCGCAAAGAGCGCGAAGCATTCTTTGTAACCATATACATTCTTCTCTGTAAATAATCACATACATTCTATAAGACCACCCACTTTAAGCAAAGCATGCAACTGGGGAATTATGGCAAAAGTATACCATCAAATTATAAGTTAGAAGGGAGGGAGCATATATATACGAATATAAGCAGATGTAGAGAAAATATGCACAAGTTGAGACCAAGGCAGAATTTAAGTGGGCAAATATAGCAACCATAACAACTCAAATGTCTCATTTTCTCTCCTCCTTCATCCGGCCTTGAGACCGGCAATGAAATGATATATCATTTACATTGGAGGAGTTAAAAATGGTGTTATAAAAGTAACAGATCTAGCATTTTATAACTAAGCACACAAATGGAGCTGTTAACTGTCTTTTTGCAAGAAAAATACTAGTATTAGTATAGAAAATACAACCAGAGTATGCAAGCTGCATTCTTACAACCTGCAAACCTGTACATATGAGAACAGTGGTCTGCACTCTGCACGTTTCTGAAAAACATTACCATCTCCAAATCGATATTCACACACAAATGATGATAACAAAAGCAGCCCTGAATTACCAACAATAGAACATAGAGTTTGATAAGTGATAAATACACAAGCCAATACGCGCAGTCACATAGCACACACTGCAATACTGATATCAGCGAAAAAACACCCCATGTGCGGAAATAGCATGGATACATCAAATATCCATAGAAGTGGCGAGTGATAGAAGCTACTGCTCCATACTCATTCTCAATAGAAGCATACTTCATAAAGAAAGATCTTGCACTATTAATTAACAACTCATACAGAACTACACACTCAGCTGTAGCAAGAAACTTGAGAATAGCAGCTGAAGTAGATTACTGAGAATGCAAATAACACCAAATATTTCTAAAGTAAGAATACAATACCGTAAAAACAATAAACTACTGATCTAACTTGTGAACTTATTTTCTTCTTCTTTTTGTTCTTCTTCTTTGTCGGAACCACTATGGTATATTCCCCATCTTCTCTTAAGTAACTCTCGCTCTCGTCATCCATTTGGAAACCAAGAGTTGAAGTATCCACTGGTTGGAAATTTGTGTCATGCTTTTCATTGTATTCCTCTAATTCATGGAAACCCCTAGGCGGTGATTTCACCATCACATACCAGTTAGATGTATTTGACTCTCGAGAATAGAAAACTTTGTCGCGCTTGCTTTGCTAAAATGAATGGATCGTTACAGTATTGGTTCTTATGCTGCTTTAAATTGACTAATGTAAAGCCATCTTCTACCTTCACACCAAAATTGGCGTGAGCCCAACCACATTTGAATATTGGAATTTGAAACATATGATTGTAGTCCAACAATAGAATTTCTTCTAAAACACCGTAGAACCCACTAGTTTCTGACAATCCTGCAACTAAGGTTATTGATTCAATTGAAACTCCACTGTTTTGTGTGACTCTCTTAACATCCTTCGTAATAAACCTAGTGTCATTGATAAGCAAGCCTTTATATGATATGCAATTTTCTAACGACCCATATGACAACCATTCTACCGTGTGTGATATTGGCATGCCTTGTTCAATTTACATCTTAACCTACAAATGTATAATCTCAGGACATAAGAATATAACTAAATTTATTATCTAAGCATAAGAAGTTAGATTTATGTGATGGTGTGCCTAACATGGATTGTTCTATGTGATAGAATGAAACAAAATCACACGCATTTGTGTTTTTTGTAGTAGTTTTCCGCAGCAGCAAAATGTCCAAGTGTTTAAACTATACTAAGATGCATAATCTGACTAAGAGTGGACTAAACATACCTTTTGTTGAAACCAATCTGCAAATGTGTCAGACTGTATGGAATTGAGTTGTTCTTCACTAGTAATTGCCCTCCCAGCAGGATATTTTAACTCGTCCATATGCATTCTAAGACAAAATTAAAATTAGAAAATGAAGTATTAATTGACAGACCATTTTTAATAAACGTGAACATCACAAAGGAACAAGAAGTTAGAACCAAGTGCTGTTGTTTCTTCTCTAACTAAATGTGCAACAACTCCAAAGCGTCGTCGACAACCTGAAAGTGCTAAAATGTCATCACCAACTACAAAGAGACAGGCTACTAGGAAGAAGAATGTGCAATCTGAAAGTGCTCAACATTCACAGACCACAACTACAAAGTCCCAATCAAAAAGCTCTGAAGGAGATACTGAAAAATCTGGAGTGGGGCGAAAGAATGTAAAGCGGAAACTTGATACAAGCAGCATATGCCCATGTCTGAATGTTCAACTTAGGGATCCACACGACACTCTCGCAGATTTTCAAGATCAAGAAGAAGAGGAAGAGGAGGAGGAGGAAGCTGTGGAAGAGGATAACTCTGATCATGTGGAGCCTGATGTGGAAGAAGAGAATGATAATGGTAATGGTGATGAGCCTGAATTGGAAGAAGAAAATGATAATGGTAATGATGATAATAAGGAATGTGAAGAAGGAAAAGAAGCGAAGAAAAGAAAATATGTTCCACGTGGTCCAACCCAGATGTATGCACTGAAGTTAGATTCTGCTGATCCGAAAAGAACAATTTCCTTCAACTCTAATGAAAAACCGATTGGTGATCCATCTGTGCAACTTTCCAGTGTGCTAGGGGTGCTTGTTCTGAAACTTCCATTAACGTACAAGGATTGGAGACTTGTCCTTATGAAGCCAAAGAAAACATATGGAAGATAGTCTCGGTTCGCAATTGATAACTCTTTAACTCTTTTCATTCGTCAATAATTATTTAAGTCATAGTCAACAATTATTTAATTCATAGCATATTCTTATTCAATTATTTAAATTTATTTGTAGAACCGATTCATTGTGCCTGAGTATTACAAAGACTATTATTTCAGCAAGATGGGAACTTATCTTAGAGAAGCAAGGTCAAGGAAAGCTGGTTTGGTACTCGACGCTTTGGATCGGCTACAAGGGGAAGAACAAAAGAAACGGCTGGAGAAGTTAATACCCAGGACCATGATAGTTAGGGAGTGGGAAGAGTTTGTGAAACATGTAGACTCTATTGAATTCAGAGTAAGTAATTTCTATTATATAGAATGCCTATATATTTGTATTAAAAACTTTAAAGTCTGTCAAATGATTTTTTTACTTTTCTATTCAGGTCAGAAGAATAAAAATGCAAGAAAATCGTTCAAAACACACCACCCCACATACCATAAGTCGAGAAGGTTACGCCCGATTGGAGGTGAAATTGGTATGTTCTACAGTCTTGATATTCACCATGTGAAAGCTATTGCATCGCTAAAAATATAATTGTTTGAAGTTCTCTACAAAGTTTTATCTTAGAAATATTCTGAGATAATACCATGTTGTTATGCTATTCTTGATGACTCATGTATTGATACATTTATTTGGCAGCAAAAAGAGCAAAACACAACCAAAGAGATTGATAGAGCTATAATCTGGAAAGTTGGTCATAAACAGCACAAAGGAAAGAAACCACATCCTGGTGTTGTAGAAGCTTTGGTAAGAAATATTCTCATGTTATTCATTCACTCAAATTCGCACACTTTACACTTCGGACATATCATCACACTCTACTCGTGACTGTGCTGACATCACCAAATACGTCATCTCAATTTTTCTATGTGCGATGATCTTCGCTTGTGTTAGATGATCTTTGTTTCACATACATAATGAATGTGTGATATTTCACTCCTACATATTCATTAGGATGTTTGTTTTTTTTTTACTCAAAAAGGTCTAAATTAATTAATATATTAAAGAGAAAAAACATAGCTACCACAAAGAAGTGGAAAATCTGAAGCTGTGTTACAAAAGAGGCTACAAAGTAACCCAGAACACCAAAAAAAGAAAGAAAGAAAGTAAAACTAGCCTTAATCTAAGATTAATAGGGCATTAACACAAATTTCCCCAACAGAAAACCAAGTAATACCCAACACTCCATTCCAGTTGAATAACAAAATATTCATAGAGATGTTCTCAAAATTTTTTGTACCTAAAGACCAATTGTAACGCAGGCACTTTACTTCATTCAAAAGATGATTGAACTGCTTGTATTTTCCTTGATGTAATATGCCATTCCTTTCATTCCAAATTACCCACCATATGGCAAAAGAAATCATGTTCTAAAGTTTGTGTCTCTAAGAATTACCTTTCTTTCTGTTCCATTACCAAATGGTTGCCTTGACATCTTCCCTGAAGACCCAAACAAGCTTAAAACTTGTGAGGAAGAAATTCCAGAGCTTTCTTGTTTCATGACCATGTAAACATAAGTGGTAATTAGACTTAGGTGCCTTCTTACACATAATACACCCATTAATAACAATAGAGTTATGCAGAGTATCAAATGTTGGTGCTGCATTGTAGCACAGATTCCAAGTGAAAAAGAAAACCTTTTGTGGAATTCTTGGATTCCATAAACTCTTATGTGGAAATCTGATGAACCATGCCACTTCAATTGCACCATAACAAGATTTTACAGTGAAACTGTTACCAAGATTCTAAGACAGGTAGTCATCCCCAGCATCAGTTAAAATTAGAGCATTTCCACCTCATCTTCTTTGAGATTTCTACATAAATTGAAATCCCAAGCATTGCCATTGTCAGTAGCCTTTACCACATATCTTATAGTAGCATGTTTATTTCTGGATAATCTGTAGAGATAAGGAAATATGCTATCTAGTGAATTTGCTCCAATCCATATATCATTCCAGAAGGAACATCTGTTACCACTTTGAAAATGCATTGTAGATAACTGCTTAACGGTTCTCTTGGATTTTAGAATACCAGACCATAAACTCTTGACCACTGAGCTTTTAGTATCATTTGGAAATATAGCATTAACAGAACCACAAAAATTTTGATGCACAATTAGTCTCCAGAATTCCCTTCTTTCTATGTTGTATCTCCAAATCCACCTAGCATGTAAAGCTCTATTAATGAGTCCCAGCTTTTTTACTCCAACACCACCTATTTGTTTTGATAAAGAGACTATTTTCCATCCCACCCATCCTCTATTTTTTTCATTAACCTAAAGAAAGCTTCTCATATGCTGTCCATTTATTTTTTTTATAGAAGCAGGTATCTGGAATAGTGAAAGATAGTAAATAGGAAGGCTACAAAGGACATGTTTAATAAGAATCAATCTTCCTCCTTTAGACAGGTATCTTCTTTGCCAGTTTCTCAATCTTTTTTGGAATTTCTGCAAAATCACCTCCCATACTGTTACTGACTTTGACTTGCTACCTATAGGAATTCCCAAATAGTTTAGAGAAAACTGCACTACTGGACATCCAAAACTTAATGCACACGAGTTGGCAAATTGAGCATTTCCTATAGCAACCAAAGAACTCTTCTTGAAATTCACTTTTAAGCCTGAAACCATTTCATAAGCAATCAATAGATTCTTAAGGGTTGTAACTTGTTCTTCACTGTCATCTAGAAACATTATTAAGTCATCAGCAAATTGCAGATGGTTTATGGTGTCACCATTTGCAAAAGACTTGAAACCTTGAATAAGATTTAACTCGACTGATTTTTGTATCATAAAGGAGTGAACTTCCACCACCAAGATAAATAAGAAAGGTGACAATGGATTACCTTGTATGACCCCTTTACTGCTTCTAAGAAACTCAGAACAAGAACCATTTAAAGAGATAGAGAATCTCACAGTAGAAATGCACCAATGGATCCATTTTCTCCAAAAATTCCCAAAGACAAATCTTGACATTTTATAATCTAAACAACTCCAATTTATGTTGTCAAATGCTTTTTGAAGATCTACTTTGACAATAAGGCCAGGATTATTTGATCTTTCTCTTGCATCTATCAACTCAGAAGCTACAAGAATTCCATCTGTAAGTTATCTTTCATCAACAAATTCCCCTTGAAATTTTGAAATAATGGAAGGCATTAAAATTTTCATTCTATTTGCAAGGCATTTAAAGATAATTTTGTAAATGCCTCCAATAAGACTAATTGGCCCGAAGTTATGCATAGAAACTGCACCCTCAATTTTTGGCAGAAGAATGATGTTTGTGCAGTTAAGTCTCCAATCAAGAGTGATGGACTGCCAGTAGAATGAAATTCATGAAAAACATTCATTAACTCAGGTTTGATTATATCTCAAGAATATTTAAAGAATTCCATTGTATAACCATCTGGACTCGGAGATTTGTTCAACCCAAAAAATTTAATAACATTGGTCACTTCTTCTTCAATGAAAGGTTTCTCCAGCATAATGCTGTGCTGCACTGACATAGAAGGGAGATGCATATCATCAAAAGTTGGTCTTAGAGCATGGTCTTCTTTGAAAAGATCAATGTAAAACCTCTTTGCTTCAGCATTGATAACATCTTTGTCATGACACGTATTGTCATTTATGACCAAAGAAGTAATGCCTTTTGATCTGTATCTGCAAGAAGCATTCTTGTGAAAGTATTTTGAGTTTTTTTCACCATCCATAAGCCACTGACCCTTGAATCTTGCATGCTATTTTATTGCAAGATTAAGTGAAGCAGACTTATGACGAATTCTAAAGTCCTCTCTTTCAGCAAATTCTTCTTGTGATAAACCATTTATTTCTTCTAAACTATCCATCACATCAATAAGATTCTCTAGTCTGTCCACCTCAGCCTGTAAAGAACCAAAATTTTCTCTACCCCATTTTTTGATGAAAAATTTCAATCCTTGAAGCTTTTTTGCAAGAATATAACTTGGGTTGCCAGAAAAAGTCAAGTTATTCCACCAAATTCTCAAACTATTTAAAAAATCTGGATGAGATAAGAAATAATTCTCAAATCTAAAAGGAGATTTGAAAGAAGTACCTCCATTCCAGCTCAAAAGGATAGGAGCATGATCAGAGACAGGTCTTATGAGTCTTGTTTGCACCAATCCTAAACATTTATCTTCCCATTCCATAGACATGAAAAATCTATCTAATCTCTGAAGAAGTGGAGAGTTTTGAGAGTTTTTCCATGTAAATCTTCCTCCTCCCATTGGGATATCTAACAAATTTTGGGAATCTAAGAAATTCCTAAAATTCTTTATGTTTCTTTTATTTCCACCAGCTCTATTTCTCTCAGCCTGACATAAAATAACATTCCAGTCTCCACCAACACACCAAGGTTCATATATTATGGTACGAATGTCTTCTAATTCTAGCCAGAATTGAGAATAATCAGCTGGATCAGAAGCACCATGGACTGAGGTAAAAATCCAGGTAAAACCATCTTTGATGTTTCTAAATTTGATAGTCATGGAAAAAGCACCCCAAAGAATCTCCTCCATATACACATCACCACCATTCCATAAAGTAATATTACCTCCAGAGTTACCTTAAGAAGGTAAATAAGCATATTCACAATTGTTACTGCCTCTCAAAGATCTTATTAAAGTCTCATTCACTTCTTCCATTTTTGATTTTTGAATGGTGCAAATAGGAACTCTATTTTTCCTTATGGCTTGTTTTACTGCCTGAATTTTTAGCTCATCATTCAAGCCCCTAATATTCCATGACATGATGTTAAGATCCATTTGACAAATTATACCTAGAAGCATCAAAAGTATCTTTTAAAAATTCTTCCTCATATGCATAATCATAATCATCCAATCCATCTAAATCTTCAAACACAGTTTGGATATTACTCTCCTCAGATTCCTTTAACTTCAGAAGGAGATTCTTACAGACATTGCGATAATATATATTGTCGCAATTAATACCCAATTTTTTATTAAAAGAGATATGAAAATCTACGATTTTTTGAATTTCAATCTCCTGAGATGTATTAATTGATCTTTTACATTCAACGACTACATTTTTAGGAATAAGCACTGTGTCAGCTGCATCGGTGCCTTTAATAGCATTTGAATTTTCAAAATTTGGGCGTAATTTTGATGGGAAGAATTAGCCTGATTAAAAGACAAGGAACCAAAATAAAAATGTGAACCATTGACTCCACCCCCGTCTGATTGACACGCATGCGAGACAGAACGGAGTGAGTTTTGCTCAACATTTTCTCTTGACTCGGAGATCAATGAATCCTGGACTGGTGATGACCCTGATTTACACGCAACCGAGACAGCCAAGTCACATTGACTCATAGATTCTAAGTGTTGTACGTCTTGGGAAGAAACACCCACCAAGTGCACCAAATTTTGACCTACAACTTTCCTTTTTTTCCTTCTTACTCACTACGGGAAAAATCATCATTGACGACACAAGATAAGCGTTGTAGTACACCTACGACAACTCCATTTCATGCATTGTGGAACGGTGGTATTGTAGAAAGTCCAAGTTTTTCTACAATGGTTGACAAGTGTTGTAAAGGGTGATGTGATTCATGGTTCGACAATAGTTTGTCAATGTTGTGATTCTCTTTCGATTTTTTTTGATAACCTAACACAACTCTTGCTTGTATTGTAGAACAATCATGGACAATATAAGTAGCATATCGTAGAAATTTTTAACACAACACTTATTTAGTATTGTGAATATTACAGTTAGTACACTTGTTAGCATTGTAGAAGTACCTTGATACAACTATACTATGTGTAGTAGGACTATCTTGGACAACACATAGTTATGATTGTAAATAAACTATTTTACAATACTTGTGAATAAGATCAAACCCATATTTCAGAATATATATTTCACTTTTGTCACTACTATATGTGAAATGTAAAGAAACAACTAGATTAAACTGAAATGTAAATAAACAATTGGATTAAACTGAAAGACTCAACAGAAGTTCCCTTCTTTACATCATCACCTATATTCAAAACGAATATTCAAAATCTTACTACAGAAGTTCAAGTATAAACAATAGAAAACAACATACCACTAAACAATATAAGCAACAACAATCTGCTTCTTTCTCAAACAAATTGATGTCGCCAACTGGAACAGTATTTTGAGGCATCCTAACTCTTAACTGGTTACCTCTGACATCTTCTCGATCTTCCATGCCCATTAAAGTATTTTGAGGAATCCTTGCAATGTTGATACACCTTGACCTTAACTTCCAGGAGCCATGCAGCTACGAGAGCATCAACATCTGATAGATAAGGTTCAATCACAAGAGGTCGTCCATAGATAACAACAACAACACACTTGATAGAGCCACAAACGTTCTTCATAGTGCTCAAACCAGGTTCAGGAATTGTTAAGTTAAGGTTGTCCCCCGTTGTCTCTGCATATGGTTGCTCGCCCATCATGAATTTTACCTACAAAATTCTCTTCACAGCATCGTCAATCCTGCTCATGGGGATTACGTTCTTCCCAACCAGGTAGGTTAGATCATGGATAAAATCAGTGTGGTTCATTGGAATCATGATCTGCAGAAATACCCAAAACATTTAATATGTCAAAGTAACTTACTGTAGTTCTAACATTGAACTTTTAGTTTATGTCAAAATGGCCATCATACCATGTCAATGCCGGCATTAATCCCAGAATGGACGGAGTATGGTAGGCTTTGGGATATGTATAAAATAAGAGCAAAAGACAGCCTACAGTGATACCTGCAAGTGCACAGGGTCAATTTTAGCTTGTGTGCAAGAACAGGGTCATTCCACAGGGACTTGGGTGTATTGAAGTTTCCTAGACTAAAGTTATCTAAACAAGTAACTAAGTGGCAGTGAGATAGTGACAGTGGAGGTTAAACTGTGTAAGAGTGAACAATGGTTGTAACTGAACTAGTGAAGGCAGTGAAGTAAATGTGATAGTGAAGCAAAGGTAACTGGAAACAAAACCAAATAAACCAAGGCTTTTAGCCAAGGGCAGGGAGGAGAAGAAGTAACAAAACAGTTAAAAAAAAAAGGAAAGAAAAGAAAAGCAAAGCAAAGCCAAGGCAATGGCTTTAGGCATTCATCTAGAGTGGGAAGAGAACCAGCTTGCTCACAGTCACTAGTGAGCACTAGTTTCTCCCCACTTCTCAATCAACTCAATGCTCTAAGGCTCTAACCTAGCATTGACACACAACAGTAAACTAACCCTAACATGAAATTAAACCATAAAAACAGGAAATTAAACATCACACATGGAATTAAAACATAACAATTGAAATTGAAATTGAAAATTAAAACAAACCTAAATTGAAACTGGAACTAAATTGAATTAAAATTAAAATATCAAAACTGAAATTTAACCCTAATTGGTTACTTGGTTAATCCAAGAACACCTTCTATTCGACACCCTTGTGTTCAATTTATAAAAAAAGGGACCTATGAACCCTAAATTAAAAACCCTAATTTTACAGACCTAGGGTTTGATTTTTTTACCTAATTTGATTGACAGGTCTTCACCACATCGTCGACCCATGCTTTATCTCTCTGCTCTGATTCTTCTCACGCTCCTGCTGCTGTGTCTAGCATGAATTACTTAATCAACTCCACACCCTAGGGTTCAGAGGCGTGAGTGTGGGTTTGATGAAACAATAAAGGCTAGGTGGATGGGTTTTTGCAGATATGGGGGGTAGTTGGTGGCAGTTGGTGTAGGTGGTGATTATGGTGGTGGTTGAGGATTTGGTGGCGGACATGGGTGTAGCAGGTAGAGGAGCAGGTGATGGAGGTTGCTGTGAAGAAAAAGGAGAAGAGAGGAAATCGAGTGAGAGAAAAGTGTGATCGGTTAGGGTAGATAGGGTTTGGTGTTCCGGTGTTTATCGGACTCATCAGATTTCGATGTTCGGCGAGTGATAGGCGTTGGATCGATCCATCTGAAATGCATCCAACGATAATATGGAACATAGCCTTCAGCAACCGTAGGATGATGAGATACAACGAAACTAACGGCGTGAGATGGAGTTAGGTGCTGTAGTGTTGGTCAGGAATTTCAGACTTTGATGTACTGGCGATGCTGCGACCGTAGGATGCTGAGATGATCCAATCTGACGGCTGAAAATGAAGGCGGGTATGGATATAGGAAATGGATTTGGGTAAGGGTTTTGGTCCTTGGGTATGCCAAGCCCATATCTTCTTTAAGAACAATTCTTCCTCCTTGAGCCCATTCCTAGCTTTTTGGACGTGCGCTCCATTCTTTGCGGCTTTTCACTACTTTTCTGCTCTTTTCCGCTCCGCTATTCATCCAAACTTTATTTATTACCTAAAAATGCCAAATTAATTAATAAAAATATATTATTCTTGAAAACAAAGAAAATACAGAATATGGGATAAAATGTAGAATTAATGCACAAAAGATGAGTTAAATGCCAACAAAAATATAAAATATGCACTTTTTAGCACTCATCAAATACCCCCAAACCTGAATTTTACTTGTCCTCAAGTAAAACAAAACTAAGGAAATCCTAACTATACCACTGTCGCTGGTCTCTCGAATGCATTTAGCGTATGCACTAAGCCTTTTAAACCACTAAGTGTCCCTAGTGGACGAGTGAAGTCTCGTGAAGGTTTACTAGAGTGCCTACAAACCTAGGACAAAATATAAGCTCAGATTCCATCAAATGTGACATGTGCAAGACAGTTTAAGCTCACAGCAAAATGGAGATGTCAATCTAGCTATGAAGGCACAATCCTAGCACTGATAACAAAAAAAGACATGTGATAAGAGTGTAAAGTGTATCTACACATGTGTAAAGAAAGATCTGAAGTTATGACTAATCACCAAGAGATAGTTTCTCAGGCTAAGAACCAAGGTCGAAATCTAGCTAGCTGTCCGGACTTTACGAGAATTGTGAATGAGTTGGAGGTATTTCACAATTACTCGCGTTGTACATCAATGGCATACACCCTCCTTGCTTATTACAAAAAACACAAAATGACTCTTTACATGACTCTTATTTACATTGACTATTCTCTTTTTATTTTTGGAACAAGAGATGATGGAATTGATAAATACTTGATTTTTTTGTATTTTTCTGATATTTTTTTTTCTCTTTTTTTTTTTTTTTTTTTTTTTTTTTTTTTTTTTTTTTTTTTTTTTTTTTTTTGAACAAGGAAACACTTTTGATACATATACAAAAGGAAACAAAAATTACATGACACTTTGCAAGAGGTAGCCCTTTTTGATGCACCCAGTTAAATTCGATGGTTGTCTTTCTTAATGTAACCTCCACCTTCTATCCCAACCAACCAAAGAACAAGCTAGTCAAGTTTCGTTCAGTATTCTAAAGTGATTGGCAATCGTAACTTCCTATCAAACACCTTGAAGATCGAGGCCATACATGTATTGGTAGATCGTGCGCGTGCAAATTTCTTATCACTATGTGAATTGTGCTAGAATCAGGGTGCCTAAATATCTAGACTAAGACTCCTAATAATACATATTTGCACAAGAGTCAACATTTCAAGGTAAATGAGCTCCATTTTTTTATTTTTTTTCAATTTTTAATTTTTTTTTGATTTTTTTTTCATTTTTTTTTTTTCAAAAAGAAGGAGTTCGTTTTCAATTATGGCATATTATCATGGTATCTACTCTATACCCCCAAACCTAAACTAAACATTGTCCTCAATGTTTCAAAATATGGAAAGAATTAAAATGCAACATATGGAAAGGGACATGCTGAGTAGAGTAAAAGGAGAGAGAATACCCGATTTCGGCGAAAGCAGAATTAAAACTCCGTTATTCAAGGCAAAAATCCAACATATTTCAGCCGAGATCATATTGGATTAGCAAAATATATACAAAAGGAACAAAAGGGTTTTTAAGAAATTTTATCTACTGGATTATATACAAAAATTCACCATACACTAACAATCTAAAGAGTTGAGGATCAACCCAAAAGACGAAGTGTAGACATTTCAACAGCTTCACACAATAATAATATGATAGAAACGCAAGTGAAACTGTGAAACAAAATGAGCTACCCCCAAACCTGGATTTTCAACGTATAAAATTTTGGAAACAAAATCTCGCAGTTTTGGGGGTTCATCATGCAAAAGGTCTAGCTCGAAATGAACTGTGCTAGGGACGGGCAAACATGCAATTTCCAACTGTGGTTCCTCAAAGATATTATACTTAGAAGCAAAATAGTCCAAAAGGACTTGGGAAGCATACAGTTCCAATCCTAGATTAGGATTTTCAGAAAAATTGGTTTTACAATATTGGTACAAACCAAATCTAGGTTGGGTGGAAGGCCAACAGATTGTGACTCATGTAGGAGAATAGGTGCGTCATTATTAATCAAATCAAAATCTCCTAAATCATCTACACATGTCACATCATGCTCACAATCATCAATCAGTTTAGCAAGTTCACACTCAGAATCATCAACATCATCAACAAATTTATTCTCATGCATCGGCAAATCAGGAGAAATATCACAATGTGACCTAGGTAAGAATCAGACACATCAAATATATTTTCATGCATATTAGTGTCTACAGAAGATTCAACTATTCCTATGTCATGCTCATCTTCACAGAATAATTGTACGAATCCCATGTCAATATCAAAATCATATGAATTACAATGAGTATTAGAAAAAACAACATTCATGAAGGTCGAGGGCGAGAAGCCATATGTTTTTGAACCAACAGGTTCCACAATATTTTCATGTTCTTCTAACATATCATCATAATCATCATAATCATCATCATGGTAGCATGCATATTGGTCCTCATTAACAGTGGTGGTGTCATTAGTCGATTCATGTTCCTCTAAATTAGGTTCATATTCAACATTATTTACATGAATGGGACTAGACACTTCATTAGGGACAACATACATTTCCTCATGAATTTCCTCCTTTTGTCGGTGAAGCAAAATCTGATCTAAATGTGCATGAATTCGTGATGTAGATCTATCATAGTCTTGCTTACAGAGTCTTAAAGCTTCTGTGGTGGAGTCTAAATTCATGGGAGTACAAAATTCTTCATGTTCAAATTGTGGTGAATGGTACATGTGTGCATGGTCATTAGGGTTTACAAAATATTGATCGCAACCCTCAAAGGATTGATTATGGTCCCAATGACTACCATTCTCACAATTTATGGGCATTTCATACCTTGGATTTTCTCTACATTGCCTAAAATTATGCAAAATATGACAATTCTCAACAGGGTGGTCTAAACTACCACATGCGGGACATGCATAGATTTCAGGTTGCCTAAGAAAATTAGATGTGACAGATTCCTCATGTGATTGCATTTCTAAAGCTGTGATTCGAGCTTCTATTTGATCCATAAGTGATGATTGTGTGAGTGAGGCACTAGCAAAATGTTCATTTTCACGTTGCGATGAATGACGCATGTATGAATAGTCATTAGGGTTCATGTATTGCGGCTCGGGACTTTGAAAATGTCCATAATAATTCCTATGACTATTGACATCATGGTCCGTGGAAGGTTCATAACGTGGCACATGCCCATAAGCAAGTTCTCTAAGAGTTTTATTTCCATCCCCAGGAGCAGACCAAAATCCAGACATGATTGGCTCAAAAGCTAAGTAACTATGTTACAAAGCCCAAAATTTGGTTTTTAATGGGTTTGGATTTTTGGGAAAAATTTGGTTTTGGTGGGAGACATTTGAAAATTTGGTTTTTTTTTTTTTTTTTTTTTTTTTTTTTTTTAAAACTTAGCCTAGCATAAATTATCACACCCCACAAAAGAAAATAAAAACAACAATAAATAATTACAAGCCCATAAAAGAAAGAAAAAGAAGAAAAAGAAAAATTATTACAAGCCCAAATAAAAAATAAAGAAAAACAAAAATTATTACAAGCCCACAAATTAAAAATGGAAGCCCACAGGTTGGGTTCTCTTAATGGGTTTAGGCCTACCTTTGAAGCACAGCCCAGCTGCTCAGTTTGGTTGCAAAATCCCAGTTGGGCTTTGGATCATCCTAAGCTTTGGCTTTTCTGAGGCCCAGTTGGGTCACGACTTCTACTCCAACAACACCAGCCCAGCCCAGATCAACAGATCAGCAGCTCATCAAGGCAGGTTCAGGCTTCAAGCAACAGTTCTGGCACCAGCAGTGTTTTGTTTAACTCAAGCCCACAGAACTGACTGTGTAGCAACTTCAACAGCTGCAGTCTTTGGTTCTCAGTGCTGCTAGCAACAGCTTCTCAAGTCCATTAACAGCTCCTCAGGTACCTGCACCAGATAGAGTTAATTAGTTCTTGCAACAACTCAAAATTGGCTCAACAGAGATAGCCAACATAGCACAGAAACAATGGTTCAGTGCACAACAATGGGAATGAACATAGAAATTGCAGAGATTGCAGTTCTTAGGAACCAATTTGAACTGGTGCAAAGTGACTATTGCATAGCCAAGAAGAACAAGATTCAGGTGCAGTGCAGCTACGTTACACTATGATACAATCAGATTTGTAACTGAGATGCTGCTGTAAGCAAGAAAAGAAATGGAGAACAGGACAAGATGCAGTGATGCAGTGATGAAAAGTATGCAAGTTATGATGCAGAACAGTATGCAAAGAAGATGCAAAATGCAAATGCTACTAGAGCAGAGAAGATGAAGATGTAGTGATGATGCAAATGAACAGCAAGAGAAAAAGCTAAAAGATAAATGCAAGTACAACTAAGAAAGTGCAAGAATAGCTAAGATACAAGCCAAGAAACTTCAACACACAACGCCAAGTCCCCGGCAGCGGCGCCAAAAACTTGGTAGGCTTTGGGATATGTATAAAATAAGAGCAAAAGACAGCCTACAGTGATACCTGCAAGTGCACAGGGTCAATTGTAGCTTGTGTGCAAGAACAGGGTCATTCCACAGGGACTTGGGTGTATTGAAGTTTCCTAGACTAAAGTTATCTAAACAAGTAACTAAGTGGCAGTGAGATAGTGACAGTGGAGGTTAAACTGTGTAAGAGTGAACAATGGTTGTAACTGAACTAGTGAAGGCAGTGAAGTAAATGTGATAGTGAAGCAAAGGTAACTGGAAACAAAACCAAATAAACCAAGGCTGTTAGCCAAGGGCAGGGAGGAGAAGAAGTAACAAAACAGTTAAAAAAAAAAGGAAAGAAAAGCAAAGCCAAGGCAATGGCTTTAGGCATTCATCTAGAGTGGGAAGAGAACCAGCTTGCTCACAGTCACTAGTGAGCACTAGTTTCTCCCCACTGCTCAATCAACTCAATGCTCTAAGGCTCTAACCTAGCATTGACACACAACAGTAAACTAACCCTAACATGAAATTAAACCATAAAAACAGGAAATTAAACATCACACATGGAATTAAAACATAACAATTGAAATTGAAATTGAAAATTAAAACAAACCTAAATTGAAACTGGAACTAAATTGAATTAAAATTAAAATATCAAAACTGAAATTTAACCCTAATTGGTTACTTGGTTAATCCAAGAACACCTTCTATTCGACACCCTTGTGTTCAATTTATACAAAAAGGGACCTATGAACCCTAAATTAAAAACCCTAATTTTACAGACCTAGGGTTTGATTTTTTTACCTAATTTGATTGACAGGTCTTCACCACATCGTCGACCCATGCTTTATCTCTCTGCTCTGATTCTTCTCACGCTCCTGCTGCTGTGTCTAGCATGAATTACTTCATCAACTCCACACCCTAGGGTTCATAGGCGTGAGTGTGGGTTTGATGAAACAATAAAGGCTAGGTGGATGGGTTTTTGCAGATATGGGGGGTAGTTGGTGGCAGTTGGTGTAGGTGGTGATTATGGTGGTGGTTGAGGATTTGGTGGCGGACATGGGTGTAGCAGGTAGAGGAGCAGGTGATGGAGGTTGCTGTGAAGAAGAAAGGAGAAGAGAGGAAATCGAGTGAGAGAAAAGTGTGATCGGTTAGGGTAGATAGGGTTTGGTGTTCCGGTGTTTATCGGACTCATCAGATTTCGATGTTCGGCGAGTGATAGGCGTTGGATCGATCCATCTGAAATGCATCCAACGATAATATGGAACATAGCCTTCAGCAACCGTAGGATGATGAGATACAACGAAACTAACGGCGTGAGATGGAGTTAGGTGCTGTAGTGTTGGTCAGGAATTTCAGACTTTGATGTACTGGCGATGCTGCGACCGTAGGATGCTGAGATGATCCAATCTGACGGCTGAAAATGAAGGCGGGTATGGATATAGGAAATGGATTTGGGTAAGGGTTTTGGTCCTTGGGTATGCCAATCCCATATCTTCTTTAAGAACAATTCTTCCTCCTTGAGCCCATTCCTAGCTTTTTGGACGTGCGCTCCATTCTTTGCGGCTTTTCACTACTTTTCTGCTCTTTTCCGCTCCGCTATTCATCCAAACTTTATTTATTACCTAAAAATGCCAAATTAATTAATAAAAATATTTATTCTTGAAAACAAAGAAAATACAGAATATGGGATAAAATGTAGAATTAATGCACAAAAGATGAGTTAAATGCCAAGAAAAATATATAGAAATATGCACTTTTTAGCACTCATCAGAGTAAGTATAGTTGGTACCTGCTGGTGAAGTAATCCTGTCAATACCTTGCCAATCGGAAATGACGAATCCTTAACACATAATTCAAGCAATAGAAACAACAGTCTGTCAGTCATGCCTTCATTTTTCTTGGTCCAAATTAGTTTAGCTAATGCTGGTCTAGTTCAAAGAGGGTTTTCTATCTACCCTGAAATTAAGAGTGTCTTTGAGGAAGTTAGTAACAAGATCACGGTTAGCATGCATCTCTTCGCTGTTCCAGCTTGAGTACGAAACCATGATGGTTGATACACCCTTGATGATTGAATTATAATAACCAGGCATATGAATACTGAGTAGTCCATGCCAGTCAGTCACTGTGTTGTTCTCGTTAATACCCTTTGTTGTGCCACCATCACCAACGAAATGCTTTGCACAAGCAGCAACCTTGTTGCTACAACACACCAAACAAAATAATAAGTCAATCCAAATAAAATTATATGATCTTCTTGCAATGAAATAGTAAAAATGATGTGAAATCTTACTTTCCACCAACATAATGAACTCCTTTCCGAGAATCCGCGGGAACATCTCCTTGTAAACCAAGAATAATCTCAGTCATTTCCTGAACATGCTCTCTCTTTAAAAAAACATTGCTTCAATTTCATCATGCTTAGTATGCAAACAAGAAACAAAATTGTCAAAAACCCATTGTAGATAGAATCAATTAAAGACCCACAAGTCACTGAACACGAATAAGAAGGAATAAACACGGTAGTTAATCATCACTGGGAACTCAACAATTTCAAATCCTGATAAGAACCCTAACCTCTAAAAGCATTGAATAACAAAAACCCTAAACAAATAATTCAATTAGACCTCTATATCATTTCCAAGATTCAATTAGATTATAAAAAACCCTTAAATCCCCACAAAAATACACAAATATATAAACCATGACTCCATAAACTTACCATAAGATCCCCTTTTCTTCCACCTGAATTCATCTCAGCATCTCTTCTCCACTGTGCTCGAGATCAATACTTATTCAAGCTTCATCGTCGATAGAAGCAATCAACAGCTATCTCCCATTGATTCAACACATAAGATCTCATTTCTTAATAACTATCTTTAAGATCCAGTGAATACAAACAAAATAAGTATGCGGGCAAGCAACAAACCTGCTTGTGCATCGGTGCTTCACCATATGCAACAGCGACTTTAACACCAGTCTGATAAGAGAACTTTTTCGCTTCATCATGTATCTACAGGACCACAAAACCAAAAATGAGTAATTAGAAGTTAGAAAAGTGTATCTACATCACTAATAACAATCATTAAACAGAAACTCAAACAAAGAACTTAGCAATTTTCACCTGGCAAGGCAACTCTCTAGATACCCTCCTCTCCTCCTTCAATTTCAGTAGCACTTAATTCAGCAAATTTTTCAGCAACATCAAATGGGTTTGGCTCATAAGTCCTTCTCCCACCACCACCACTACTACCACCACCACTAGCACTCCATCTACCTCCTCCTCCTCCACTAGCACCACCTCTAGGTCTAACTCAGGCGGTACCTGAAATTGCAAATCAAAACAATGACAAAGAAAAAAAAAGTAAAAACACAAAGTGAAAAATCCCAAACATTATACACAAATAATACGTACAATCCAAATATTGTCAACACCACCAAGTGCAGCAGCAGCAAGCTTTGATCTAAAAGGATTCCAGACTTTGTACCCAATCACTTTACTACCACGACCTCCTCCTTTGTTGCCTCCTCTGCCTCTACCACCACCACGGACTCTAATTTTTCAAATCAAACATTCCCATCTCTAATCCTTCCCTAAAACCTCAATTTCAATTTCAGTCACTTGATTCAATTACATCCAAGAACCCTAATATCTATTTTGGGAAAGAACAGAAACCCTAGCTTCTCTAATCTTCATTAAAACTCACACATCAATCACTAATTCTTCCTCATCATACTGTGTTCACAAAACCCATCTTTAATTTCTCCATTTCTAACTCAATTAACGATTCACTGAGAAAACCCTAGTTCTCGATTCATAACAGGACTCAATCTTCTTCTTCATAATTAGCAGAAACACCAACTCCTTCTTCTTTTATACATCCTCACGATTTAAATTTCCTCAATCCATACCTAAATTTCACCTCTAGATTTTCAACTGAAGAAGAGCAGAGAAGAAGAACGAAAAAAAAAAGAAAGAAGAAATCGCATTTTCGATGATATTTATCGATTTCCTCAAGAACGGAAATTGCAGATGAGAACTAATATGGGTCGATTCAATCAAGAAATGAAGATGAAGAAGAGGGATTGAGAGAAGAAGAGAGGTGTTCTTCGGGGGAGAGGAAGAGGAGAGGAAGAAAGAGAGAAAGAGATAGAGTTCGAGTGGTTGAGGGAGGGTTTGGTGGGTGAATGAAAATGTTGGACGGACCAGATTTTGTTTGATCCACTCATACGGATTGGGAAAATAATTTCACGGTTGAGATTGTATTTTGGGATGCTCATACGGATTAAGAAGCATGTGTGTTTTTCGTTGTTCTAATACGCACTCATGTATTCGGTTTTATTATCAACCTTCGACACGAAAAAAATCCAAATAAAATATGAATAAATTTAGCATATTGTTATCGACATTCTGATATAAAAAAATCCAAAAAACGTATAAGAATGAAGCTGAAAAATAAGAAATGAATTCGATAATTGGTGTGTTTCTTTGTGCTTTCTCTTTGTGCTTCCGGTTAGAATTTCGACTAGTTACATAGGTCATGAAGTAATTTCGACTAGTCATGCAGGTCATGAAGTAGCTTTAGTTCACATTAGTAGCACAATACATCATTGAAATCGATAAATATGAAGCTCAGTGTCGATTCAAACTTCAAATGTGGTATAACGACATACAAACTATGAACCAAGAAGCTCTGAGAGGGTTCTGACTTCAAACTTAGCATGATACATCATCAAAATCGATAAATATGAAGCTCAATGTCGATTCGAACTTCAAACTTTGTATAATGCATATAATCTATGATCCACGAAGCTCTGAGAGGGTTCTGACTTCAAAATTAGCATGATACATCATCGAAATTGATGAAAATGAAGCTCAGTGTCGATTGAAACTTCAAGTTCGGTATAACGACTTACAAACTATGAACCAAGAAGTTTCAAAGTGCACAAAAACGATGAATCCAACCATTTACTGGTAAGATTCCATGGAAATATTCTACGAAACCTTAAACACACACAAAACTTGGTAAGAACGATGAATCCATCCATTTACAGGTAAGATTCCTTCGGAATATTCTATGAAACCTTAAACAAAATATATTTTTGCATATTGTATGCATACCAGGCTCTGAGATCGAAACCTGGCCGGGAGTGGACTACTATAAGTCAGAAACTTGGTAAGAACGACAAATCCATCCATTTACAGGTAAGATTCCTTCTACGAAACATTAAACAAACTCTATTTCTGCATATTGTATGCATACCAGGCTCCGAGATCAAAACCTGGCCGCGAGTTGACTACTCTAAGTCAGAAACTTGGTAAGAACGACGAATCCATCCATTTACAGGTAAGATTCCTTCGGAATATTCTACGAAACCTTAAACAAACCCTATTTCTGCATATTGTATGCAAACCAGGATCCGAGATCGAAACCTGGCCGCGAGTTGACTACTTTAAGTCAAAAAATTGGTAAGAACGACGAATACATCCATTTACAGGTAAGATTCCTTCAGAATATTCTACGAAACCTTAAACAAACCCTATTTCTTCATATTATATGCATACCAGGTTCCGAGATCGAAACCTGGCCGGGAGTTGACTACTACAAGTCAAAAACTTGGTAAGAACGATGAATCCATCCATTTACAGGTAAAATTCCTTCGGAATATTCTAAGAAACCTTAAACAAACCCTACTTCTGCATATTGTATCCATACCAGGCTCCGAGATCGAAACCTGGCCGCGAGTTGACTACTCTAATTCAGAAACTTGGTAAGAACGATGAATCCATCCATTTACAGGTAAGATTCCTTTGTAATATTCTACGAAACCTTAAACAAACCCTATTTCTGCATATTGTATGCATACCAGGCTCCGAGAACGAAACATGGTCGTGAGTAGACTAGTATAAGTCAAAAACTTGGTAAGAACGACGAACCCATCCATTTACAGGTAAGATTCCTTCAGAATATTCTACGAAACCTTAAACAAACTCTATTTCTGCATATTGTATGCATAACAGGATCCCAGATCGATCCTGGCCATGAGTGGACTACTATAAGTCAAAAATTTGGTAAGAACGACGAATCCATCCATTTACAGATAAGATTCATTCAGAATATTCTACGAAACCTTAAAAATTTGTAAAGATGAACCCTTTACATGTAAGATTCCATCAGAATATTCTTTGAAACCTTAAACAAACCCTCTTTTGGATATTTCTACCCAATCTCAAAAATCCTAAATTTCTAGAATTTAGTGGGAGGTATTAGAGAAAATAGTTTTTAGCATAAGTGAGAAAAATTTAGTAGAACCGGAGACCAAAATAATTTTTAGCAGAAGTGAGAAAAATTTAGCAGAAATGAGAATCCCCCAAACCTCATTTTTTCCCACATTCTATATTTTAACTTCAACAACACTTATAAGTGTTGTTATACGTTTCTATTAAAAAAAAAACAAAACCTAAACTTGTGAACGGTAAGGATGGTTGATGAGCTAGACATCCATGCATTAGGTTCATGTTCGAATCTCCCCTCTAACGTATTTTTCATTATCATATTTTTGTGTTCTTCAACAACACTTGTGAGAATTGTGATAGGCTAAGTCACTACATTTATGAAACAAAGTTGTTATACCTAAATGTCGTCACAACAGTTTTGCTAAAGGAGTTGTCGTTTGTTTTCTTAGCGCAACCCCTTGTTCCTAAGGGTTGGTTGTGATGATATACGACAACTCTTCCTTTGAAACCAGTTGTAAAACATAGGACTTTCTACGATGTATAGCGAAGTGTTGTAAATCTCCAGTTGTAGATGTATATTTTTCCCGTAGTGACTGTTATCTAAAGATATGGATCAGTAGAGTTTATAAGCAACCCTGAGTCAGATGGATCAACTCGAGTTGTGTCAGGAGTAATTGAGCGGCCCCTTAACAACAACGTGGCTACTGGGGAAAAAACCTCAGTATTCAAACTTGGCGCCGAAGAATCCGCCCTATTTGAATTCAAAATATATTGAGGTATATTTTCCGTACTAGAATGAGAAATCCCCTCTATTGACTTTACGTTTTTGTGCGAGGCTGAATTTACGGATTGATTAGATGAAATGTGTTCGGGAGAAGAGGGGATTTGTTGGATAGTATCCGCCATCATAATCACATATCTTAACTTCTTCTTTAGATCATGATCAAGCAGGAAATCATCTTGAATCCATTCAATGTATTATTTTGACCTTTTATTGAGTTCAAGATAGTTTGGTAGTATAAGAAGGACTTGAAATGCATAGCCATATTTATAGTGGTTATTATATATTTCGGGAAGGATTAAGGGATACAAATATTTATAGAAGTATCTGATAGACTTCTGCTTCAAAAACCCAATGACTCTAAGTTGCAGACTGTGTATTCAGATATAGATTGAAACAGTCAGTCAGATGTTGCAAACCAGTCTAAGTGACTATTTAATTGAGAAGGGATAAACAAGTAGAGTAATATTCCCTTTGTATTTACAAAGAAAATAACTCTGTGATTTGGAATCATAGCTATTTATATGGACGATATGGACATGATGGAAACTCTTGCTGAATTAAGGGATATTACAAGATATATGAAATCTAAAATTCGAGAAGAAGAATCTTGGGTAAACTCCATATTGTCTAGGTCTTTTAGCCAAAATACCAAGCTTGTTGTATATTATTCCACCATTTTGTATATATTCAAAAAATTATCAGGCGATTTGATTAGGATATGCATACTGCTAGTTGATTTCTAAAGGATGTTGGGCATGGTTGTTTCCTAGCTTAATGAGGAACTTAGCTTAATCTTGGAATTTTTCTCATCTGACCGACACGGCAGTTGTATAAACTACCCTACTTTTGAACAACGATACAGTTTTAGGACTGATGGTGATTCGGGTTCAGATGCTAAAGCTTTGATTTTATCATGGGCTGTAGCTACAGGTAAAAAATTTCTTCTATACTCTCAAGTTCATTTCAAAATTGGGAGTCCATTTTTCATGTAATTTTGTATTTTTAGGTGCCTTTTCTTTTCTCCTTATAAATTCCTACATTAATATATTTCTCTTTTAATCATAAATATAATAAAAAAAATGTGATAGTTTAATTATCGAAACGATCGACAAGAGCTGGTTCTGGTTCCACAAGGATTAATAAGAAAGAGAAATTTGAATTATTGCGCGTTTGGATATATACAAATCTGTTTCGGACATCTGCTTTTTTAGAAATAGAAATCAGAAGTAAAACTATTTTGTTTCATTAAAAGTTGACTTTTCTGCTTCTAAAAGTCGTTCTGAAAAATTATTGTCAAACTAACTTCTAACTTTTCGACTTCCAAAAGTCGAAAACCAACTTCTGAGTGTGCATCCAAAAATTCAAAACATTGATTTTACTGTAAAAATATTTCAGTCCTGAGGAACAATAAACATTTCATATGTTAATATATAAATATTTTATTATATACAGACAAGTATTGGTTGATCGATTAATTTTTAGATGAGACCTTGGAGAAAAATAATGATATGGAGGCAAAGACGAGTGAAATAGCTTGGGTAAACGACTCAAACCCTTGCGAGATTATAAAAATTCAAGTATCAGTGAGACAATCTGCCAAGTTTGAACCAGTGATACAACCGACTACTGTTTACAGCTGCATTATAGTTCCCCAGTTGCTCACAGTCTGAGCAGAAGTAAATAAATTCGAAAGTCTCTAGCTCAAAACTCCAAAGAACGGGTCTGTTTCACTTTGCGCGTGAATTTGCAGCTCAAAAGTGGGTGTTCAGCTGTACGGTTCAGACTCAGAGTCGACTACGAAAGATGATTACCCAACAGATGAAATTCTAAAAAAATGAAATAACTATTATCTTACAAAGAAATTTACCTAGTAGAACCGTGGCTTTTATGAGCTTATACGTCTGTCGACAAGTTACATTAGGAAATCTAATTCGGACTGTTAAACTAGAATTAAGAGTAGTACATGGGTAATAAAAACCGGCACTATCATTTATCCACTGATTTTCTTAACCGAGTAAAAACTAGTCAGGTTCATTATAGTCCATCTTGTTTGTTCTACGGCAATTAAAAACAAGGTACTTGGGAAGCTGTAGAATTTATATTTTTTGACACCACTGTAGTTGCAGGATTACCACGGCTACACCCTGATGATTAACTATGAAGTATCTAAGAAACTATGCTGAAATAATCAAGATCTTTTATTGAAAACATATAGAAAATACAAAGGAGATATGATGAAACCCTTGATAAACATGAGCACAGAGATTCTAATGTAGTTGTGAGAATAATTCTCTGTGTATTCATTGATAGGCAATGGTCTGATTTATGCAACTTTACACAACTAGATAAGGCAAATAAAAGATACACCTAACAATATCCAGGATATATACAACAAGAATATATATGCAGTTACAACCAAATAACGATACAATAATGTCAAGATATATGATATCTTGACCATATCTTAACACCCCCCCTCAGACTCAAGGTGGTGGAGTACACATCTTGAGTCTAGAAATTAAGAATCGAAGATGAGCTGCAGAGTGAGTCTTGGTGAACAGATCAGCCACTTGAAATTCTGATTTGTCATGCGGAAGAGTGATTGTACCTTGCTTAAAATGATGACGAGTAAAATGACAATCTATCTCGATATGTTCTGTATGTTCATGGAAGACATCATTGTGAGTAATTTGAATAGCAGCCTTGTTATCACAATACAGTGGTGTACATGCAGAAATTTGAACTCCCATATCACAAAGAAGCCACTGTAACCAAATGAGTTCAGATGTGGTGTGAGCAAGAGCTCTATACTCTGCTTCAGCAGTTGAACGAGAAACCACACTTTTCTTCTTACTTCTCCATGAAATCAACGAGTCTCCCAAGAACACACAGTAGCCAGTAATAGATTTTTTGTCCGTAATATCCCCAACCCAATCGGAATCTGAGTAAGCTTGAAGAGTGAGATCAGAGTTGGATGAAAAACACAGACTTTGATGAAGATACCCCTTGATATATCTGAGAACAACTGCATAATGAGAATACCTTGGAGCAGACATAAACTGACTGACTATGTGAACTGCATGACTTATGTCTGGTCTCGTAATGGTGAAGTAATTTAGTCTCCCTACTAGTTGACGATACAATGTTGGATTAGACAATAGAGTCCCATCTGTAGGACTGTATTTTATATTCAATTCAAGAGGTGTGGCAGTTACCTTATTGTCAGACAGCCCTGCACGCTGTAGAATCTCAGATGCATATTTGACTTGTGATATGAAATAACCAGCGGGTGACATGCCAACTTCAATGCCAAGAAAGTAACTTAAAGATCCAAGATCTTTCATCTTAAAAAAATCACTGAGGTATGATTTGAGTTCAGTAATACCTTGTAGGTCACTTCCAGTAATAACCATGTCGTCAACATACAAGAGAAAAATGATAATTCATTTTTCTGATGACCTGACGAACATAGCTGAATCACAGAAGCTTTGTGTAAAGCCAAACTGTATAATTGCATTGCTAAACTTCTCAAACCAAGCACGAGGAGCTTGTTTGAGTCCATATAATGCCCGTCGAAGCCTGCATACTTGATTAGGTTCATGATGCAAACCAGGAGGAGGTTGCATGTAAACATCTTCTTGTAACTCACCATGAAGAAAAGCGTTTTTCACGTCCATTTGATGAATCCCCCATTGTCGTGATGCAACAACAACAAGTAATGTACGAACTGTAACCATTCTGGCTACTGGTGCAAATGTTTCTTCATAGTCAACACCATACTCTTGTGTATAACCTTTTGCAACAACTCGTGATTACATCGTTCAAACTCACCATATGACTTGGTCTTAACTTTATAGACCCATATGCTTCCAACAACTGATTATACAGGAGGAAGATCCACCATTTCCCATGTCCTTGCCTCTGCATGTCCTTCCAATTCATCATCAATTGAATCTTGCCATTCTGGAATGGCTGCAACTTCTCTGTATGTTTTTGGTTCATAAAATGACAAAATAGAAGACAAGGAACAATGATAGTCTGCATACTTAGCTGGTGGTCTTCGATTGCGAGGTGGCAAAGAATTTTTTTCAGAATCAGGATCTCGTTCCTGAGTTGCACTGTCAGGTTGAATCGTAGAGTGGTCTTGATCATTAGTGTTTGGTGGATGAACAGCTAGAGGAGATGGACTTTCAGGAGTAGATATATGAAAAGTGCTAGGATTGGATTCACTAGGAAATGGATCAGAATAAGTGAAAGACTCAAAAGATGATGATTTGCTGCTTGGAAGTGACCAGAATGGAAGTTTCTCCCATAATGTGACATGACGAGAGACACAAATCTTTCTATTAACTGGATCATAACAACGATACCCTTTTTGTTCAATACCAGAACCAAGAAAGACACACAAGACATTCTTTTGACCAAGTTTATGACGTTCACGTTCTGGAAGGAGCACAAAACAAGTTGAACCAAAGACTCGAAGCTCAGAATAGTTTGGTTTCTTACCATAGAGACGCTCATAAGGTGATATTCCTCCTATGACAGCTGTTGGGACTCTATTGATGGTGTAGACTGCAGTAAGGACTGATTCTCCCCAGAAATTGGAAGGAGCTGAACCAGAAATTAACTGGGTTCTAGCTGTCTCTATAATATGACGATGTTTACGTTCTAGAAATCCATTTTGTTCTGGAGTTTCAGTACAGGACAGTTGAAGAATGGTGCCTTGGGTTTTAAGAAATTCTTTGAATGGATTGGAAATATATTCCCCACCCTGATCAACACAAAGAACTTTGATCACTTAGTTGACCAACTGAAACAAGATTCATTGTAATATTTAGTACAAGAAGCACATCTGGTACATAAAATTTATTTGAATTGTTGACCAAGCCTATATGACTTGCAGTTACTGTTGATCTATCAACAATATGAATTTTAGGGGTGATGACAGGATGAAGACTTTCAAAAAACTTTTGATTAAAAGTCATATGGTTTGATGCTCCTGAGTCGAGAAACTATTCAGTTGAATAAATACCTTAGGAGATAGAGAAGGCAGATGCAACTGTAGGATTGTTACCAATTGAGAGTGCTTGTTTAATCATCTCTTGAATATCAGCAAGATTTGGTGCAGGACTACCACCAGGTACATCTAATGCAGATGAGATTGATGTTGCTGCTGGTGAGACTGGGGCTTCCATAAATCTGGTTGGTGCACTGGATTTGTTTCCTCCATTAGCATTGATTCTTCTCATATTTCTTGAAGTTGGTGAGGTGCAGAATCTGGATGAATGACCAAGTTCCTTACAGTACCCACTGTGTTGTGGGTGTGTCAGGTATTATTTGAGAAGGTGAGGAATTTGTTGATGGAATATTTCAATTCCTTGCAAAGTGCCCAAAAGTCTTGCAATTGTGACACTGCACTTGACACATGTGACGTTGCACTGAAGCACTTGAGTTTCTTGAAAAGTTATTTGAACTTGAACGTGTAGGCACAATAAACACTCCTCATATCTCTGGTGTGATTCTTTTTCTCGTTTCTTCTGCAATAAGTTCAGACAAAGCAGCTTCCACAGTTGGAAGAGGAGATCGATGAAGAGTAGATGCTCTAACAAACTCAAACTCATCACGTAAAGCCATTAGAAGTTGAACTAAACATGTTTCCTCTCTATATTTCTGCCACAGTTCCGTATCTACAGTCCATTTTGGTTCCATAAGTGCTAGTTGATTCCAGACTATAGACATCTCAGAATGAAAAACAGAAACAGTCTGATCATGTGGTTGCTTCATAGATCTAATATCTTGTTCAAGTTTATATCTCTGAGCAAAGTTGACTTGAGTGTACCTTTTTGAAAGAAAATCCCATGCATCTTTGGCTACCTCAAAACTGGTGAGTTGCATGCTTATAGAATGAATAACCGTATTTCCAATCCAAGTGAGGATGTTATTATTGTTGATCTCCCATTCTTCTTTTGGATACTTTGTTTGTACTTCTTTTCCTTTGTCAATTGAACTGCTCGTTGTAGGGGATTTTTCTGTACCATCAACATACTTCCACATAATCTTTCCTTTAAGAAAACTCCTCATGATGAACGACCTGTAATTGTAGTTGGTTCCATCAAAACGAACAGTGATCGGTTGAGAATCTTCTCTTGACATGATTACTATGTTTTCTCTGGGTTGTATTGCAGCGGAAAACTGGTTCTCAGATCTTTCCTAGATCTGATGCCATGATAAACATGAGCATAGAGATTCTAATGTAGTTGTGAGAATAATTCTCTGTGTATTCATTGATAAGCAATGACCTGATTTATACAACTTTACACAATTAGATAAGGCAAATAAAAGATACACCTAACAACATCTAGGATATATACAGCAAGAATATATATGCAATTACAACCAAATAACAACACAATAATGTCAAGTTATATGATATCTTGACCATATCTTAACAACCCTAATTTGGGAAACAAATAACTCTCCCTCTCTCTTAAAATTCTATCCTTAGCTCACTAAAAAGATCTCTCCCTTTTACAATGGTGTTTGATCCCTTTTATAGGAGTTTACCTAGTGGAGGACATCTAATAAAGCCCTTATTTTCGGATTTGATGTGCGTCAAAGTCGCTTGGATATTAATATTGCTGCACGGATTCTTCACTGATGCATAGATCTTCACACTTTCATGGTGACTTAGTGGCATCATCAAATTCGTCATCCTGGATATAAATGTGTGTTCGTCTTCGCGTAATACTAAATATATTAATTCGCGTAACTAATGATGTGCGGTATTTTGCACCCACATTTTGCCTCTTATCTTGTCGTTCTCTCAAAGGTGGAGCAACAAGAGGAACTTTATTAAGTTATTTTGCCGCACCAACTCACTTTTTCATATTCCTTTTGACTGACAATATTCCGAGATCTTGGCATGACTATCCCACGTGTTGGCTTTACCACTCATCATTAGTCACGTCCCTGTAGGATCTGACAACCGTCTCTTCGTATCTATCTTACCATTAATACGTCGGTAAAAAGAGATATCTCGGGAAAAGGAGATATGATCCTTTATATACTCCAGTACACTCTCTTCTTCATATTTTTATTCTTTCTCTCCTTTTTTCTGCTCTCTGCAACTTTTATTTTTCAGTTGTTCTTCAGTTTTTGATTGATCATCATATTATATTTCACGCTTTCTTTCTATCTTTAATTGTTTCTTATATATTCTTCTTACTTTTTCTCGCTTGTGAACTCTGTTTTTCGTTATCATCTTCCTTTTGACCATTTTGATCCTGATTATCTTGATCATCTTGATTACATCTCTCTTATCTCCCATTCTAAAAATACCACTTAAACCTGGCTGGAAGAATGTTAAAGAGTTCAAGAGATTAAAGGCTGAATTCGAGCATAGAGGTTTTATATTATCTATTTCTCCTAAATCAGAATCTACTTCTTCTATTGAACCTAAATGGCTTTCGCTTGATCAATGGAATGATCAGAAAATCATTATTTCGCTCGGGAAACTGCTTGTTGGTCTTCCCATTCCCCTTTACAATCCTCAAATTCCACTGTTTTGCGAGCTTCTATCTGATGCGAGGTTTTCGCGCGACATAATCCAACTAAGTGATGATTGCATTAGGTTAACGGTACAATACGCCCGTCATGCGGCTGGGTTAGAATCTATTTACCCAGAAGACGTAAGGAACCCAAAACACGCACAGAAAGAAATCAACCCAGCAGAGTACACTGTTGAGAATTTCTTCTACCACTATGAAGTTGTTATCATGAAGAATGAATCATTTCGTTGGGGCATTCGCTTGAAGAGAGCGGATGGTTTCGCAGAAGACCACATGATCATGAGAGATATTGACTTTTATGAAATCTCTAATAACATGCGCGTAAATCAAAGGATGTTCGTTGGGCAGAGTACCCTATCATTTGGAGGGTTCTTACGTCTCTGGTAAGGGAAATGATGGTTCAATTCTTCCTCTACCTGCGAAGTTCGCCGCTTAAAAACCTCGGGAGTTTAAATGGCCCGAGGAAGATGATGTGGCGCGTTATCTTTAACTTTATTTTTCTGCTTATCCTCAGTTCTTTCTCTTATTATCTTCCCCGTATTCAGATTGAGAAGCAGAATAAGAAGGCTAAGAAAAATGCGTCCCAGGCGTAAAATTCACACGACAATGAAGTAAGAAATACTCATTTAAATTTTAACAATATTGTTTCCTCTGTTTCTTATCTTTCATTGTATGCGTCAGTGGAGACTGAAGACGCCGAGGGTCTTAATGATGAAGTTCCTTCAAAGGCAAAGGGTAAGGACAAGAAGGTTGTCTCCAAATCTTCATCTAAGAATCCTACCAAGAAGAGAAAATTATCTTCTCCAACTCCTCTAAATACTTGCTCCTTAGATGGCGCGCTGCTTCCTTCTGATAATTCCGCCTCCATATCCGCCATGGAGCAATTATCAAGTATCTTCTCCAACTCATTTTCAGACATCAATGATGAAGAACTAACTCACACGTGTGAAACAGTTGCTAAGATTTGTGATGCTCCTTCTTTAAGTCTTTGTGAGGAGTTTCCTCTGCTTTAACTCCAAATTTCCAATTCGCGCTTGGATTTTTAGTGAGTTTTCCTATTGTGCGTCAGTTTTCGCTAAGGTTTCATATTTTACTCATTTTTTCTCTTACTCCGCGTTGATATAGAATGCTCGTATGTCCTATGAGGTCACCAATGATTTCCATAGGAAGGTTCGCCATCTTGAAACGGATAATCAAAAAGTCAAGGATGAGTATTCAAGTTATAAGGACAAGGTAGTTGATCTTTGTGAGAGAAACAATCAACTAGTAGGTACGTATTTTTCGCTCCTCCTCATTCCGATATCTTCGCATTGTCTTTGTTTTCTTTTAATTGCTTGTGTTCGCAGAAATTTACAATTTGACTGATGAAGCGTCTAATCTTCCGGATGATGAGGAGATTCTTCTTGAGCACCTTAACTTTTTTTTGAATAACTTCCCCAATGATGGTTTAGAGAGTCTCAGTATGGAGGAACTAAGGTCAAAATATGAGATCCTTAATTGGATGTGAACATAGATCCTTGTTATCTGTAAATAATGGTTTTCAACGCCGCCTTAATAGAGATAAGGACACAATTAAAATTTTGGAAGCGAAAAAGAACGCGCTTATTACTCAGAAGGATAAGGCTGTCCTTAAGGGTGCTGAGGATTTAAAGAAGTTTCATGAGACTCAACTCTAAATTCAGATGGAAAGAGATCAAGCTGTTCGTGAAAAGAATGCCTTGATCGATCGAGAGAATACAATTCGTTCTCGACTACTTATAAAAATGATGATGAGTTTGAGTGGGCTGCTAGGGTTATTGATAATGCTAGGACTGGTTTAGCTACAAATATTAGTTTAGAATCTGACCATGCGGCAGTGGTTTACATGCGGGTTTCGTTTAATCCTTTGTCAAAAAGAAGGTTACTTATAATCCTTATATACTGTCTTCAATTTTGTGTTGCTTTCTGAATTTCGTTTGCATGCGGATTTAATCTTTTTATTTCCTTTTGTAGATACTAAAAAGAATCATCTCGAGGATATTGAGAATTTGAAGGCAAAGCTTTCCGCCAGAAATGATAAATCCCGCAGACTTAAGATAAAGTTGGTGGTTATTGTTTCCAACTTGAATAAGAACGTGCTCCGTGTTTGCGATGCGGCTGTCAAGAAGAATGCATTGGAGATCTGTACTGATCATAATATTCCTGTACCAGATTATGACTTTGCTGAAGTTTTCGCTAATGAAGAAGATTTTGAAATCTCTGATAGTGAAGCTGATTATGAAGAATATGAAGTAACCGATGAACATAATAGTGACTCTGAGGTTGAGAAATATGGTGGAGATAATATGGGTGGGAAATAACCGCACTCTCTATAGATCCTCTTCCTTTTCACGCTTGTGAATCCTTTATCATCCCTTTGTATTATATTCTTTTTTTTTCCTCTTTTGTATACTGAATGTTCCCTAGTTTTTGGGGACTTTCCTTTAATGTGTACTCCTAAGCATTTGAGGCGTTTTTCTTCAATGTAAATTCTCCTTGTGTTATATCTGCACGTAATCAAGAATAAAAAGCAAAATTTTATTCTTTCTAACAATTAGAATTAATCCAATGATGATAACATGTTGCATGAGTGTATGAGTGTATCCGATATGTGCGTAACCATTCGCTTGCATATATATGGGTGCGGTATGATATAATTCCTATCCTTATTATGCGTGTGTTTTTATTCGCATTAATTACGTTACGAGTTTTATATGGTACCTGAATGTTTTCTCGTTTACCTTACCTTTTTATACATTTTTCGGCATTTTGGTTGGTTTCTGCCTCAGTTCTTATCTTCACGTTCTATTCTTCTCTTCTCTATTTCATGCATGTGTGCGTTTCCAATTATACATGCCTTTACTATATGAAGTTTTAAGTTCTATATCATACCTTGTCGTCTTCTCTTCTATCCTTACCTCTTCTGTATACTTTCCCTGCGTCTTGATTGGCTTTTTCTCTGCAATGTTGCCTCAATTATTTTGCTTCGTTATTATTTCCGCACCTTAACATTTTTATTTTCTCCCTGTTCCTGTTTAATATCATTGTGCATTAATTTCGCTTCTATTTTATTGTGCGTCTTTATAAGTGCTTGTTTTCCTGCATAATAATGTTATCTGCATATATAGGTCAATTTGTGTTTGTTATGAGGTCTTATTGAGCCTCTCTAATTAAGTAGAGGTCTTATAATGCCTTCCCTTGTTGATATGTCTTATTTTTTCCCCAAGGCATTGTTTTGGTCGGGCGGCAAAATCGCAGGATGTATTTACACTTTCATGCAATGACCCATTGATCTTGCCTTATCATCTTTCGTATTATTTCCTTCGCAGGATATATTGATGCGTCAATACGACAGGTCTATACTCTCTTTTGAGTCATAGCCCCATGATATTGACGTCTTTTGACACAATTCAGCTCCCTAATAAAGAGTGCCGCCCTTATATTCCCCTGACAGCCCCTTCAAGGAAGCTTATCTCTACCGGGTTAGGGTGGCTCTTCCCTTCCAGTTATGCCGACAATTAGCTGTTTTCGTGATCTCGTACGAGATCACACCCTAGTGGGGTTTCTTTTGGGCTGAGTGTATAATAGTCAGGAATGGACATGTACGCTCCAGAAGCCCCGAGCACTCTTGACTCAATCGTGTACCGCGACCCCCTGATCGAGTTTCTACATTCCTTAGGAGAGAGCTTAGTGCGTACCTTAGTCTTTCAACTAAGGATCCTCTGCTGGATAGGCTTTCGTTTCGCCCCAATTCTCCATGACTCGGGTTCCAGGGAGGGTATGGCTTTCGCCCGAGTCATGCATTACTAGGTTTTCCCCAATTATGATGTGCGTTAGGTCTTATTTTTCCTCTTGCAATTATGCGGACTAGGGTGCACGCTACAATTGGATGCCTAGCCTCCCTAGTTAGAAGTTTTAATTTTTATTGCCCCCTATTGAGGTCTTATTTATGAGGTCTTATTGTTGCCTCGTTCTTCTACTTGTATTTTTGTATGTAATATTCAATTTTTAAAGAAGTAAAATCTTTCATTTTCATCCATATCTTTGATTGGTACATTTTAGATTTCTTCTTTCTTCATTTATTCACCTACACGATAAATACTTAATATAAAGATTATTGTCGCCTCGCCTAAGGATAGTACTTTTTTAAGTATTTTTGGTTCCAGAGTTGATTCACTTCTTCTTCCTTTTCTTCCGTTAGTTCATACATTCCATTCCTACTGACTTTCTTGATCGCGTATGGTCCATCCCATACATTTTGTCCTTTCCCATCTCGTCTTTTCTTGTAGTGCGGTAGTATTCGCAATGCTAGTTCTCCTGGCAGGAACTCACTTTGTTTTACACGCTTGTTAAGGTTATGATCTGGTGGGTATGCTATCACCTTAGTGTACTTTTCTGCGTTCATACTTGCAACACCTTTCTGTTTCTCTGCGATCAAATTCTATTTGACTTTTTACATTGCCGCTTTAGTATAATTATTGTTTATTTCTTCTCCTTTGGTCACCATATAAACCATTAGCCTTTCTTTACGCTTATCCTACTTTGTTGCATCTTTCCAATTTCTTCTTTTATTTGCTCGTCCTCCACTCTTCTCAACATCTATTCCATTACAGATTTTAGCTTCTGCGGTATCTCCTCTGATTATTCTTACGCCCTGTGGTAGTGCAAATTTAATACACTGGTGATAGGTAGAGGCCACTCCCAGAATGTTGTGTATCCATGGTCCTATCAAGGCATTATATGGAGATTCTACTTCAACTACACAGAAAGTTATTTCAGTGGTAATGGTTTTAAGAGGGATCCGCATAGTGACTTGTCCTTTTGGCTTGTTAGCTGATCTGTTGAGCCCATAGATTTTGTAAGTGGAAGGGATTAGATCTTCATCTTTTCCACCCATGGTCTTATACGCATGGTAAAACAGAATATCTACTGAACTTCCCGAATCGATCTTAGATATTCAGTATCCTGTTTATTGCCCATGCATCTGTGTCACTGTCTTCTTCTCCTTCCATTTTTATCTTTGGTATGATTTCCAACTTGACCACCAATGGGCTTTCATGTAATTCTCCTCCTCCTGGTACCTCTTCCGTGCTGAATGTGATTGGTTGCTTTTGCCAATCCTTGAGTTTTGACACCTTTACCAAGTTAAATATCTCCTTTCCTTCATCATCTCTAGCATATATGCGGCTTAATACATTATCGTGAAAATCCTTTATGCTTTTGAATAAATGAATTATTGAGTTACAGTAAATATTTTTGGCATTCGCTCCTACTTGAATTAAATATGTTTTCTTCCCTGCTTCCAGTCCTGGTGCCTGTCCTTCTGGTGGTGGTGGTAGGTTTGGTTGTTGTGCGGCTAAGAAATGGTTTAATTTCCCTTGATCGATCATTCTCAGTGTAATATTTTGCACATTTCTGCAGTTATTTGTGTTATGACCATGAAAGCGATGATAAGCGCAAAACTCTCGGCTTCGTCTTCCTGATGGTGGCTCTTGTACAAGATTTGGTGGTGTCGGTATTTCTTCCATTAAAATTAGTGCCTCTCATATATTATCTATTACGGTATTTAGATGTGGCATTTTGATTTCTTCATATACTCTGTTGTTTCCACCTGATCCTTATCCTTCTTCTTGGTTGTCAAACCTGGGAATCCTGTTATTACTTGCTTGATTATTATATTGTCTTTCTCTGTATTCTCTTTCATACATTTCTTGATCTCTACTACTCATTGCTACCTTCTTTTGCTTATCCTCCATTACTGTCTTTTCTTGACTCCCTTGGGATGTGCTTGCGACCGCATTTGCTATCATAGGACCACATCGTTATCTTCCCATTGCAATAAAGATCTGTTGTACACCTTTATATGCTACAGTGCACATGTGGTTTCATCAAAAATATTAGTAAAGACAGGTAAAGTGCATTTATTTGGTACTCCTTCCATTTGTATCTGCCCTGCGAATGGTGTTTTTCCTACTTCTTCTATTGCTTCATCTAATTGCCGCCTTCCTCCATCTCTCCGTGCTGTCATCATCGCTTTTATTTATGCTAATTCTCTTAAGATTGTTTCATTCATGGTCTGATCTGCATCTTCTTGCATAGGTCTCTTCAACCTTGTTTGTCTTACTTTGTTATCTTGCCTACTTTGACGCAGCGCCTCTTGCAGTTCTCGTTCTTCCGCCTCTTCTCTTCGTCTCCTGCGTCTATCTCTTTCGTTCCTTTCATTTATTGTATTTCGCCGTTCTTACATATGTCTTTCATCTTCTTCTGCCTGGTTGCGTGATTTCGCAACATTTCTATGCCTTGTAATATTATCCTTCCTTGTTCTTCATCACTTTCATCTTCCTGACCATAGTATGTGCGATCATTTTCGCCCTGTTGTGCATGCCGATTGCCCCTATGATATACTTGCATGCGATGATATTCGCCTTGTTGTATGTATCGACTCTCAACTGGTTGGTGTTCTATCTGATTATGACCGCGCCCTTCCTTTATATTATCTTCTACCTGAAAATTCTCAATAATGTCGTTATGTAAAGGCTGTTCTTGTCTAATATCTCTGCGGCTAGTTGTGCTACGCCTTGGCGTTCTCCTGCTTGTCCTTGATGTAGTTTGTGTTCTCTGCTCATACAACCTGTTATTTTCTTCTCTTAGTTCATCGTTCTGACGCGTCAACTTCACACGTGCTTCTTATTCTCAAATTCTTTCTTCGACTAATCTTTGTCGAAGCTCCCCTATTTGTATCTGTAGTATGAACACTTACCTCATCATAATTCTTGCGGTTTTTTTCCTCTTCTACCTGCTGGATCTGAGATTTAACTTGTCTATTCTGGTTGTTTCTTTTGCCCATCCTTGACGATTCTGCGTATTCGCCCTCCTTCTTCCTGCAATTCTCATGCTCCTTCTAACTGGTGTTATGTTTTCTCTTGCGAATGCTTGTCTCACCATCTGTTATTTCTGTAACAATATCTTCTCTTGACAAAGGAAAAAGTACTCTTAAAAGAACCGAAAATGTTACTAGTGAAAATTATTTTTCTGAGATGAAAACTTTTGGTTACGTTTTTTAGATCTAAACATCTAAAACACTCAAAGATTGATGATAAATCAATGAAAAACTAGGAATATTTTTAAGCATTTTTTCGATGGAATTCACAAACAGGGTAGATCATCCAAGCTGTATTCTAGCATCAAAATGTAGTTGCAGGAAATCCCACAACTACACCCTAATGATCAACTATGAAGTAATCTAAGAAACCATGATGAAATACTCAAGATCTTTTATTAAAAACTTAGAACAAATACAAAGGAGATATGATGAAACCCCATCTCTCTCTTAAAATTCTATCCTTAGCTCACTAAAAAGATCTCTCCCTTTTACAATGGTGGTTAATCCTTATTATAAAAGTTTACCTAGTAGAGGAAAACTAATAAAGCACTTATTTTCGGATCTGATGTGCGTCAAAGTCGCTTGGAAATTTATATTGTCACATGGATTCTTCACTGATGCATAGATCTTCACACTTTCATCGTGACTTAGTGGCATCATCAAATTCGTCATCATGGATATAAATGTGCGTTCGTCTTCGCGTAATACTAAATATATTAATTCGCGTAACTAATGAGTGTGCGGTATTTTGCACCCACAAAAAACTACAAACTTAATCAATCAAATCGATGCACATACTCCCTTTAGCTTATAATCGTTGATGAGCAACCAGCAGGATCATTATACGTAAAACACTCACTTTTGAACAGTGGCCTTGCCTATATCAAGGTAAAGTCAAGGGATCTTGTCCATATTAGGTAAGTCAAGCCGACAGTACGCCAACATGAACGATACTGCAACGATATCTCTCAAAATAAGATTTGTAATTTGGAGCTACTTTCCTAGTAGAGACATTAATGGTGATATTTATCAACGTATTTGTCGAAAATTTGCTAATACAATTCAAGTCTACGATATTTTTGCTTTGATCCTTTTCAGAGATTCGACAAATATTTTCCAAATTATAAAGTTGGGTTTAGGTTGAAACTCTCTTTGTCGTTAGGGTTTTCATTTATAAACTATATGTGTTCGCCTTGATTTCATATTTTTTAGAAGTTTGAACATGGAAGGCGTCTCCAAATGCAGTGACTCTTTCGATTTTTGTCCACCTGAGGAAAATGTAGAGAGAAAATGACTCAAACCTATCATCGAATCCTCTCAGCGGAATATGGAGGTATTTATGGCAGAAAGGGACGATCTTTTTTAGCAGATTAATAGATTACTTTGGAATGGCATATACATCGCACATCCTGGATCAAGTAAAGACTCTTGGTTTCCATCAAGCCACTGCTACATCCATTTCATTAGGAATTGATGATCCTTTAACAATACGTATTAAGGGATGGCTAGTCCAAGATGCGTAACAACAAAGTTTGATTTTGGAAAAACACCACCATTATGGAATGTACACGCAGTAGAAAAATTACGTCAATCCATTGAGACATTGTAAGCTACAAGTGAATTTTTGTGACGAAAAATGAATCCTATTTTCAAGATGACTGACCCTTTGAATCCAGTCCATATATTATCTTTTTCCGGAGCTAGGGGAAATGCATCTCAAGGTATGAGAGGATTAATGTCGCAAATTCAGGTCACTGATATTTTCACAAATTGATCAATTTGGTGCTTTCGAGTTTGGTGCTACTTGCATTGCATAAAGAATTTGGTGCTAGCGAGAGTCTCGGATTCAGGTCACTGATGTTATCATCCAGCGACTTTATCACTGTACTAGAGTGACAATGGCAACACGGACTAGTTACCATGATCAATTTTCTAACATCTACTTGTTTGGATTATTCAAACAACTAAAACTGGGACTGTAGGAGTTGGACGTGTAGTACCTATTACGGGGCTGTGTTTTGATCAAAAATTACAAACTTTAGTTGTTGCACTTGCATATTGCATCCTATCTATCAGTAACAACTCTAATTTTCACTGTGTTTTTCTTTTTTTTACTCTCCATCCATCTAATATAAAAAAAATGAATAGACGGTGATTTCTGGTATTTAGCTATCGTATCTGAATGCTGATACATCATAAGAAAGAGTATCAAACACAAATGATAATGTAGACAATAGACACTTAACAATAAGCGGTAACATTCTTCGTCCATGCTTCAAAAAGAGAAAAAACAGAAGAAAAAAAACAATTTACATTCTTTGTAAACCGCCTGAAAAGTCCACAGGATTTTATCCAGTCCAAGCCCAGTATCATGGGCTTCAGTTATTTAAGTAGGAATTACCTATAGGTACTAGTTTAGTGATACTAGTTAGTGGGAGGTCCACCCACAAAATCCAGTAACATGAGGTCCAAAGTTTTAAAGAAAAAAGAAAATTGGACCTAAAATTTTATTCCTAGGTCCTATACATGTGCGAGATACATGAGACATATTTTTAAATTCCCAAAACACCCTCATGTATATAAAAACAGGGTAACTAAATTTCATTTCATTTTTTCTCTTTTCATTTCAATCTCTCAGATCCAAATCGGAGAGCAGCAAGAAGAAGGAAAAAATTCTTGGGTTTTAATCGTCGAACACGAGATTATTTATTTCAATCTTGTTTCATTAGCCGAGATTTAGTTAGTTTTAATGTTGTCTCATATTTTTTTGAAACTATTTGGATTTGATTTTCAGTCTAATGGCGAAATCAATTGAGATACTGTATATGAAGTTGTTGCTTCCTACAGATCAAGAAAATCAGCTAAGAATTAGTCAAGGTATTTGGTTTATATTTGATTCCTATGTTGATTTTTCAATTCATCTTAGTCTGTTGTTGGAGATCTCATATTTAGTTCGGATCTAGATAGATAATCATGTTTTATATACATTTCGTTAGTAGATCTGATATTTTACTTTCATTTTGTTGGGTTTTTAGTTTGTTTTTGTGTATTAACCATCAGTACATATATGATGTACTGATGGTTTTTGATGAAAATAGTTTAGATCTAGACGTAAATAATAAATTTGTTGTTGTTTGAGATTGTTTGATCCAGCAATAAATATATGATATTTTGTTCGAGGTATGTTTTCTAATCATCTTCTTTGATTATTTTGTTTGTTTTCTTCTTTTGATTTGTTTTTCGATTGTATTATGAAGATCAAATCGATTTTCATGACGCTTTTATGTTTTTAGCTTTGTTACAGTTTGGTTTTGTGTATGAATTGACAGTACGTATACGGCGTACTGATATAAAATTCTTTTGATTATGTTTTAATTAGATTTTTGCCACTGTTTTTGGGTTTGATCCATGAGTATGTAAGTGTAATACTGAAATATGTGCTTTGGTTCGGTTGTATTCATCGTTTCATCAATTATTCTTTACATGAAGTTGATTTTTAGTTCATGATTATGCAGTACGTATATGGCGTACTGATAGAAACTTTTTTTGATTCTGTTTTATTCAGAGTTTTGGGTTCCATCCATGAGTACGTATGTGTAATACCGAACTATGTTCTTTGATTTCTAGTTATAAATCATAGGTACATATATGGAATACTAAAAAGAACTGCTTTAATTTTGTTATGTTCGTAGATTCATCGGTCTTTTCTTATCTTGGAGTTGATTTAGATAATGAATCAGCAATTCATATATGGATTACCTAAAGGTAACATGATTTTTTGTTTTGTTTTTACAGGTTCGTTTTTGTTCGTCGTAGTGGATTGTAATTCGATTGATAATTTTTTCAGGTTAGTTTCATGTAAAATGAGCAGTATTATTTTGATGTGTTCAATGTTTTGTATGTACGAGAGCAGTATTACTTTGATGTGTTCAATGTTTCGTGTATATATGTACGGTTCGTAATTGCTTGTTAATACATTAGATTATCTAGAATTGTAATTAGCTGAATCAGTGCATATTGCATGTGCTACTCATTTTTATCCATTGTTCATCATGGTTGTGTCAATATTGTTACGTTTTGGTCGCATTTACAGGTTCAAGATGTCTATATCTAGTCCAAACACTAGGAACTTTTTTGAGTATACCATTTATTAACTGCAAATTAACTAGTTTTATTTTCAGTATATCATTTATGTACTGCAAATTCATAGTGTCTAACACACAGATTCATATATGTAAGCATAAGAATGGTTTTTTAATGAGTATGGAAGTTATGTACTGAAAATTCTGAGCCTTTTTTTCGGTTTCAATTTGTGTAGCTTTTTAGTTTCTGAGAGTATATCATATATGTACTCTTATATTTTGCAGGTTTTTTATCCACTAGCATATGCTTAGTTCCTGGAGAAGATGTTGCATTAGTTTCTGGAGAAGATGTTGCTGCTTGGTCCTCTTCAAATAAGGATTAGCTCATGATGCTGATTTCTTATTCAAGAACTTTCATCAGTTTTTGAATTATGTAATAGGGAATCTATCTCCTAAAACATTGTTGCGCTGCTGATTTGAACAGTAAAAGATAAAAAAAAACTATCGATGTATCATATTGGTTAAAATAAAACAGGGTTTTTTCAGTACATCATATATGTACTACTAATTCATACCATTTTATGCTACTTTTTCAGCAAACACATATGTAGACTTCTTCTCAAACTTCACAAATCAGAACGTCTAGGTCTTCTACCATGTTTTTTTATTATATATGTAGATAAATTAGGTTTCTTTATGGAAGAGAGAAGAATATCGAATTATATTAGATATTAAAGGTGTGCAGGCACACACGTTTGGCAACAAGGAGTTTCTGGCCATTTCCATGTTTTGGTTAAATATGGACCTATAGATAACTAATTAATCCGGTTGGACCCTACTATAAATAACCTTATGGGCTTAGAACCAAACAAGAAATTTTCCGTTATTTAATACAGTATACACAGGCTTGCGGAGATCCGGACAGTATACTGTACACATACCTGAACAATACTGCAACGATATCCCTCAAAATAGAGTAGTAATTTGGAGATAGTTTCCTAGTTTATTAACGTATTTTTTGAAAATTTGGGAATGCAGTACAACTCTATGATATATTTTTGCATTATCCTTTTCAGATATTTTAAGGTGGGAATCTTTTCAAAAGTGGAATTTTTTACACAATCCAAATATCGACTCTCTGTCTCTTCTAGAAACCCATATTTAAGATTAAAACCCAAAATAAAAGAATCTTCTGTATAGTTTAGAAATTATTTTGTTGTACTATTTGATTATGTGAATATGATTGCGTGTAAAATTTGGTTCTAACTAGCTATAAAGATTGTTAATAGGAAGAGATTAATCATTCTCACTAATATTTTAGAATCACGTTAAAACACTTACGTTCATAACTTTATATAAGGTGATGGTGGACGTTACAAGAAGAAAAATTATGTAGTATTATTGTGGCAGACGTTCAAGTAATATGCTCTTCGGTTGAAAACCAAGGTAATTTTCTGTGGTACATAATCTTAGTTTAGCCATCAAATGGAAACAAAAATGTTTGCCATTTACCTCAGGTTTGGAATGTAGGAAGCTGACATATAAGAGGCTACAACGAACTTTCGTCAAGGTTGTAACAATAATCATCACTCGAGGCTTTTATAGATCCAGCTACTATGATCGTTGAGACAAGGTATGGTACTCTTCTGAATAAAAATTAATTATCAAAATCTTTTTTTCATCTAAGTGTAATATTAGTTGGAATATTATGGGTTTTGCACATTATGCATTTTAGGGTTATGGCTATACTAACCAGAGTTTATTGCATCCCTTATTGCGCTCAATATTTTGTTGAACACCCAACCGTATAGTCCTTAACTGTATTTGAACTCAGAATGTATCCTTTAATGGTGATTATATCAAACTAAATCATTAGGAATCCTATATTGTCATGGTCCCTATGTACAGTTAGATGATTTGGCGACTCGAAAAAAAGAAGAAAAAAAAGATAAGCTAGGTGATCTTTCAACACCATGCACTTTTCTCTTGGCTGTTTATACTTGCATGTTTTTGTACGAATCTTTGTTGGTTATTACACTTATTATTTGGATGATATTATGGAGCTTTCGTTCCAAAGATTTTGCAGGTTTATACTGTAGGTGGTCAGAGCTTAACCTTTCTAGACTGAAATGCGTGTGTCAATTGTTCTTTAAACAATCGATTTTCATTCATGTTCTTTATGACCTTTCTATACGCTTGACAAGATACATCCTATTTTAAGTCTATCAAAGTGAAAAATTGTATTTGCTTGGTTTGAATTGAGTTATTCAGTAGGAAATCCTCATCAACATCTTTGTAACATGAAAACGTTGTGATTTATATAATCCAAGTCAATCGTGTATCCTTAATCTAAAAATAATTATTAAAATAACAACAAAAGGAAGAAAAACATCATTGCCTAACAGGGGTTGGAATGTCATACTTCTTCAAAATGGAAAATAAGTGTGAAAACAACTATGGTTTTCCGACGTGCAAAGCACGTGCACTCTACTTGTTTTAGTTAAAAATATTAAGTTTTTAGTTGTTATTTATCATGGATAAAATACCCTTTAATTTTTACTAACAAAATAATTAGAAAAATCTTTCAATAATTACGGTCAAATTTTTTGTTACTTGTTACCATGATTTAAGATAACTCTTCTTCGTTTATGTTACCCTTTATTCTTTCGAACCATCAGGACTTCTATCCTTTTCTCGTACTTTATTTTTTTTGACATAGTAAACTCTATTATTGGAGTTAGTGGAATTTCGTTATGTCCATGTATGACGATTAGAATTAGCACGAGGATTCAACTAAAATTTATATGATTTCCTAAATGATTTTTAGTAAACAATAAGTTCCTTATTGCCATTGAAACCACAAGACTAATGACAATGAATCGCTTATAATAAAAAACAACGACCTAAAAGTAGGTAGAAGTTGTCCATCTTCTCTTGATATTACTAAATCAATTAATATGGTTCCTCCGGTCGATGTTGCAAACCTTCATTTCCAAGGTGGAAAATCGAATTTTCACCTTATTTGTGGTTAATGGTGAAAGATCCAACTTTCACATCGTAATATACACAATAATAAAATGTAGATACAAACATATATAAAACGAAAAGGAAAACATAAATCTTGATGGAACAAAAAGTTCATGGCTTAGAAAGATGGGGCATATAAGAGTTAAACCTAAAGAAAATTGAAAAGCAAATTAAATGGTTGGAATTAAATTTTGAGAAAAATCATCTTTTCTCCGATTTAATCGGATCTTATTCACACTTGTATTTGTCTTACTTCATTAATCCTTCTCTTTCTGTTGTCGGGTTTCTCGGAATTGTACTTTTACGATATGTTCTTATTACTTTGTGTTCTCTTATTTTCGATCTTAAACTCATTGTAACCTCGAATTTCCATTAATGAAATCGTTCCTTGTTTATCGAAAGAAAAAGAGATAATTGAAAAACTTCTGAAAGTAATGAGGCCAACACATTAACTGATTAACACGAGATATTCAAACAAAAGAGGAGTTCAGTCCAATAGGATTTGAACACCCCTAGACTACGTGTTTTAATAAGAAAATGCAAAGATCTTTATAGAAAATTTCATGCATGAAATGGAACAAAAGAAGTCCGACTATATTTTCTTCGTGGCTTATATTTCATAAAATGCATCGTGACACGAAAAAGATCAATTATTATCTATATTTAAGGTGAAAGATCAAATTATCATCTCCCTTAATAAGATGAAAAATATAATTATATATTATCCATGGATAAAGTAAAAGATCAAAGTATCATCTTCTATACTGTGAAAGATCAAATTATCATCCATCTATAAGATGAAAGATCAAATTATCATCAAAATTATAAGATGAAAGATCAAAATATCACTTATATATATATATATATAAGGTGAAAGGTGATACTTTTGATCACTGTAATCGTTAAACTTATTATCATCCCATTGAAACTTAGTGAAACAATAAATAAACGTTATGAAACTCTTTTGAACTTTGGAACAATCAATAATCACTAGGAAGCTTGCCGTAGATTGTTGCTTTAAAATAATTAACAATATTAATTAGTAATCGAGTACCAGTGTAATGATTAACTAAGGTTTTCTTAATGATAAGCGATTTTGATGAAAGGTTTATGGCAAAGAAAAACAATACGAAATAAATATTTAAGGAGATCTTTTTGGGATAAACTGATAAAGATAGACTTCAAATATTTTACAACATTTTTTTTAACATTTGAAAAAAAAAGTAAAAAAAAAAAATGTTTAGGTGAAAGGTTAGTATTGTAATCAAGTTTTATTATAAGTAAATATGGGTTCTTTCTATATAGCTTCTTAACAACGGGTTTGTGATATAAGAAAAAAAAAAGAGAATGAGCTACAAATAATTTCTCCTGGTTGCGGTATGCTAATCTTCTCTGTGTTTTTTTTTTGGCATATAATGCTATACATTATTCACTCAAATCTTTAGCTCACACATATGCAATTCTAAACTAAACTAGTCGTTTTCTCATTGATTTATCTTTTTTCTGGAGATTTTAATGCATTTCCTCCTTTGATTTTTGTCCACATGAGGAAAAAGTAAGGAGAAAATAAAAACATTATTAAGATTGCATATCTGAAATTAGAAATACGTTATGGATCATATATATAGTCAATATTTTCAAGTTATGTCAACTTGGTGAGTAAGACATGTATTAATACACGCATCAGCGTCTTGCTGAACTCTGCTCCAACACAATTCCTCATCTCAGGCCTAAATGGGATGAAAGTTTTTGGATAACATATTCAAACTAGTATCATGTGTGTAAAGAGAAAAAAATAATCAGTATTGGTGATTTGACAGGGTATCTGTAACATAATTCCATTATATACATTGATAAATACATTATACATATGGTGATCGATTTACTTACGTTCCATATTGTTGGATTCAAGGAAGATGGATGCTTATAGTTGTAAGCATTCATATGAATAACTGAAGTAACAACCATAATCTTCCAAACCTTCAGAATTACATATCCCGCATGTAATAAGAAACCAGGTGCAAGCATACTGATTCGACTCCGATGGTGACAAACACAGTTCTTTACACATTAGAACCTACAAGTTTAGTTTCCTCCATTGTGTTAAATCACCTCATGAACATAGAGACCTAATATATATTAGTGCACACCAATTAATTTGGTGATAACATGCATAGATGATTATGGATACAAATTAAGATGTCAAGCCAAAGCAAAGATTCATATATAAAGACAGAAATACCTGAAATAGTTGTATCTGTTTGTATCGTGTATAAAATACACGGAAGCCCCATTAATCAAGCCCTTAAAGAAGATTCTAGAAGTTTCCAGAAGTCTTGTTTCCCAAGTTGCTTGCATATCAAGTTTACATCAAAATTAGGGTTACATAACACTATAAATATATGTATTCTAAACCCTAAGAGATATGGAATTCTAGGTTAGCTAACCAAATTATTGTAATCACATATCAATACAATATTACTCCCTACGGGGATTCATCTGTGGACGTAGGCATCAATCGCCGAACCACGTTAAATTTGTTGTCTCCTTTTACTTTTCTACAAATTGTTTTCTAACCCTAATTTCGCAACATCATCATCAATCATCGTGTTTTGTGCCTAGAATTTATTTTGGGTACAAACATTGGCGCCGACTAAGGGGATTCGAGTGAAAGAATCGTGTTTTATCATTGAGAGAGGTGCGGAAGAAATCTGCACGAAATTCCATGCAAAAATCAGCAGCACAAAAAACAAAAAAAAAATATATTAGGGTTCACAGCGAAACCGTTGCAAACTTGAAGAAAGCGTTGCGAAACAGTTACATAAACTGTTGCGAAAACAGTTGCAGAAGAGTTGCGAATCAGAGATACTGTAACAGATATAGGTGTGGCAGAAAGCGTTACAAAGGATTTTATCCTGTACAGCCACACAGATCCAGCCTCAGGTACGCCTCTTCATCCAGAGGATTCAATCCGTCAGATCTATCGAATCTGGACCATAAGATCTGTCCAGTCACGGTCCAGCTTCAGTTCACCACATTTCGGTTCAAACTAAACCAGTTCAGTAACGGTTCAACAAGAACCAGACCAATTTGGTCCAACCAGTTGACTGGACTTACCACATCAGCATCACATTCAACTCGCCACGTCAGCGGAAAGTGCCACATCATCTGTCCACGTCAGAATTGTTCACAACTTGTTTTCCATGCCAGCAACTTAGGACGGTCAGCATTCTACGTCCAATCATCAATGCCACGTCAGTTCTTATCTTCCATGTCAGCAAACTGTGCACGGTCAGCACTACCATGTATGCAAGAGCACGCGCGCTTCATTCAAATCTTGTTTCGTCAATAACTTCTTCGTTTTAAGTCCGAATTGAGTGATTTTTGTCTTGTTGGAATAGCTTTTCAATTCACTACAACTTGAAATCAAAACATCCAGTATTCAAGAAACTGTTATGTGCACTTGGAGCAACAACATGATCGAGTTCGAGGTTCGTGGATAGCGACATGATCGAGTTTGAGGTTCAAGATGAGTACGAGATGAGGATTGCTTAGACCCTTTAATATTTATCCTTGCATCACATCGCAAGAACCTAAAACCTCACCTTGCACGTGAGCACATAAGTCTTGCTTTTATCGCAAGCATAAAATCTCTCATTGCACGCGAGTACAAAAGACTTGCACCTTGGCAAGCACAAAGTATCGTCTCGAACACGAGACCAATGCCCAATGTTGGTCCAAAGTCTCGTCGAACCACGATCCCAGTGCCCGATATTGGTACAAATACTCGTACTCAACACAAGCAACGACCAGCCTGCCCGAGCAGCGAGCGCTTCAGCCTTGTTACGTTGCGAGCAAAAAGCTTTTCCCCATAAATCCCAACGAGGAAAAATATGGACTTGGCAAGATGTGTATTTACGAAGGAAAATTTCAGATATGTATCGCGTTTTTTAAGAATGGTAAAATAACATGAGCATGCAGGGAAAACCATGCCGGATATGTACAACAGTGTGCCATGATTCATTTGAGCAGTTATGTACATGCCTCCGTCGCATGTATCCTTAATCTTATTAACTTAAGACTCAAGCACGCACATTGCATTTTACTCAAGACTCGACTAGCTCTCTAGCATCACAAGTCCACCACGTGGAAAAAAGTCTCGCCTAGCACATGAGCAAATTTTTTACAGGTGATTACAGTTGGGGCGTCTTTGTAATATCTCTACTCACGCTTGGGGGAGAGTTACGTCATCAACGGTCGACGCAGAAGGATAAAGGAATTTCTTAACCCCCAACAAGTTGGAGGTTAAGAGGGGGCGATGTTTGTACCGTGTATAAAATACATGGAAGCCCCATTAATCAAGCCCGTAAAGAAGATTCTAGAAGTTTCCAGAAGTCTTGTTTACCAAGTTGCTTTCATATCAAGTTTACATCAAAATTAGGGTTACATAACACTATAAATATATGTATTCTAAACCCTAAGAGATATGTAATTCTAGGTTAGCTAACCAAATTATTGTAATCACATATCAATACAATATTACTCTCTACGGGGATTCATCCGTGGACGTAGGCATCAATCGCCGAACCACGTTAAATTTTTTGTCTCCTTTTACTTTTCTGCAACTTGTTTTCTAACCCTAATTTCGCAACATCATCATCAATCATCGTGTTTTGTGCCTAGAATTTATTTTGGGTACAAACAGTATCCTTGATCATCATGTTGTCTCGCTAAAGGAAGAGTATCAACCAAGAAATTTCTTCACATATATATCGACCATCATCTAAGTTTTATGAATTGTTAAGCTCTCCTACTGCACTAAATTCATCGTAAAAGTTTCTGGAACTAAGCTTTGCATATGGAAAAAGTGCATGCTCAACTTAACAAGAAAGTTAGGTTAAACATAAACCATGCGTGCCATTGAGCTGTTGGGTCATCAAAACATGTCTTATTTCATTCTCTTAAATCATTTTTTTATCGTTTACATAAAGTATTTTTGATGTTTTGTTTATTTCCATTGTTCACGGCAAGATCCTTGTGATAATTCCATGAAATGATATTATTTATCAATGTACATCATATATGTATTATCTTAACTAAGTCTCACTCTCTATCAACAATATATTATCATCCATAACATCAATTTGGTGCAGTGTGGGTGAATAAATAATAACTATTTTACAAGTTTCAACTCGTTTTTGGAATCTGATTAACAAGGAGTACATTTCTCTTAAGAAAAAGTGTTTGTTGACCTTATATAAAAAAAAAAAAACTGATCCCAAGAAAAATAGATTTATTAGTTAAGAATGTGCAATTATGGGCTCACATTTTTTACCAGTTCAGTTAGAAATTAGAATTTCAGGGATAACCTTATGGTTTGAAAGAAACTTTTATACCACTTAAAAAAATAATTTTATGGATGTACATATGATAGTGAACACAGGGAAAACGAAAAGATCAACCAAAATAAAATTAGAATTAGTTCCAGCATAAAGCTAAGAATCACCATATGAATGGTGAAGAAACAACCACTAAGAGAACTTCACAGAGATAATCAAATATGAAGAAATAATATCTTCGATCTAACACTTTTCATCATTATCCCTCCATACATTAAAAACTGGATGGAAAAGAACTACCATGTAACTTACATTTCTTACATAATAAATCTTTTTTCTTTGGATCAAAATAAATGATATCTGTCTAACAAAAAATGCACACATACAACTTTCTAAGCAAAAAAATCACAATACGCAAAGAATAATCATCAGCTCACAGCCATAAGAGTCATAGAACATAAAATACTCTCACAATCTTCAAGAAAATAAGTTGTAAAAACTCTTCGGCAGAAGACATTAGTAAAACCTTTGCATGTAAATTCCGTATCCATTAACAACATATATGTAAGAATCTATACAAGACCATCAAGTAATCTTGCACAAAGGAAGGAAGACATTTTTAATAGTAATTTGGTGTGGAACATCTCTAGTATTCTTTCGCTTCTTAATCTTCAAACTGTTAATGACTTGTATAACAAGTCTGGTTATTTCCTTTTTCTAGTATTTCTCTTTTTAGAGTTTGTTTAGTTTAGGAATCCTAATTTTATTCTTAGTATTCGTTTATCTATTTATATGCTAGCTTGTTAGTTCTTTGGAACACACATTATTATTATTAGTCAAGAGTTTATTAAACATCGTCTTTTCTCTATAATTTTCTCTTCTTGTTCTACTTTTACTCTTCTAATTCATATGTTTTTCTTCCCTTCGTAACCCATGCAATATCTATATTGCAGTCATCCATATAAGTTCTACATTAGTTGGTTTCACAGCCACAAATCTAGATTCTCATCTAGAATTGATCCTTGGTTATTCGCTTCCGCAACCCTAATTTTTCTTCTTTAAGTTATATTAGTTTTTCATTTCAATGGGAGACTATGTGTTAGAGCACTTCTCGTTCGAAATCACAAGCGTTGATATCTCAAACTTGTTTGTCAATGTTAGTGATCAAAACTATAAGTCTTGATTTCTAGTCTACTTATAGATGTCTCAGACTAGGATAGATTGTGTAGTTGACCATTATACTTCATGGCGTTCATCATTTGAAGACGAAGAACTACTAAGGAGAGATTGTGGAACTTCATCAACAAAAGGTATGTGGACACTGAAACTCATCTATCACTTGGAAAGTCTATTTCTACTCTATCTCCTATATTGAGACATAAGTCGTATTACGACATAGTTTTCTATTATACACATTTGAGATTTCGAGCTGAGATTAACTCGCTTACATATTTCTCGAAATATGTGTTGGTAAGCTTTCGCTTCAACCAAGTTCATCTTATATTCTTGACGAAAGTCAAAAGATGATCATGTAAAAATCGCCGAGTAACATCTTACATGGTTTGTGTGATACAATCATTAGACTTAGAATATTTCATTATGATTATTTCAATAAATTGAAAATTGCTTTGGTGCTAATAGTGTGTGAAAACGGCTATTGTCATCCTCTAAGAAAGTTTCAATGATTGAAATAGAGTTTAGAATACTTAAGCATCATTGGATAATAAACATAGTGCGCATTCTTGCATGTACGTGATCCATGACCGGAACTAAAATATGCATACTCGTATGCGTACTTGTAGTTGTGAAATTCCGTATACCAAGTACACATACCGAAACGCGTACTTGCGTAAGGTATACATCCGGGAATTTCTGTTGGGTTTTGGAATTGTACTTAGGTATGCGTATCCGTTCACATACTGGCGAACCCAAACTCAGTACGGATACTTAAGTATGCGTACCTGTTTGCATACTTGAGTGGTTAAAGTTCTATAATCTGTTGTGAAATGAACTTATACATTTATATATTAAGGAATGCATTCTTTGCAAACCGTGACTATAATGATCAAGAATTGATTCGATTGAATCAAACCAATTTTGCTTCAATTGTGTTCTTGTATACTTCTATGAGAATATAACAATTGAACAACTCTTTAACTGGTTTCATTTGTGTCATTTGAACTAGTTATGGTTAAGATGAATAAGGTTGATATGAGAATGTTAATATAGCTAACCTCAGTTAACTACGGTTTAGCCAACATGGTGTACACATTTACGTACAATTACTTAAACCTAAATGAAGGTACATTTCATTTTTTTATAATAACCTAAGTTCGATCTAACGGTTGAAAGATATTAGCTTGAATCTAATCATGTTTTCATCTAAAGGTGAATATTGAATGCTTTGTTACCAAGGTAACTTAGATTGCAAGCCCTAAATTGAAAACTATATAAAGGAGAACTCTAGCAACTGGGAAACCTAATCCCGGACCCACACCTTCTGTGTGATACTAGTTGCATAAGCTAGAGTCGATTCTTCTTTAACCTTAGGTTTTTCACGAAACCCTGTTGGTTAACAACTTGAAGACTTCGTTGGGATTGTGAAGCCAGACCCAACATTTTCTCTGTAGTTGCGTGTTCTGATCTTACTTCTTCTATCGTGATTGAGTATTATCTTTGCTAAGATTTGCTTGAGATTTATCTCCGATAGGTAAGATTAAAAAGTAGTCACAAACATCTTCGTCTCATCGTTTGTGATTCCACAATATCTTGTTTCGCTACCATACGATTAAGATTATTGTGAGGTGATTGATAATACTAGGCCGTTCTTCGGGAATAAAAGTCCGATTTATCAATTGGTTCCTGTTCACCTTGATTTATCAAAAGATGGAACAAAAACTCGTAAGTATTTTTATGGGATACAGATTTATCTATTCCAATAGACTTTTCTGTGTGAGAGAGATTTTTTTATCAAGTCTTCGACTTTGGGTCGTAGGAACTCTTAGTTGTGGGTGAGATCAGCTAAGGGAATCAAGTTCGTAGTATCCTGCTGGGATCAGAGACGTAAGGAGCGCAAATGTACCTTGAATCAGTGTGAGATTGATTATGGTTCAACTAAAGTCCACTCCGAAGTTCATTGGTAGTAGGCTAGTGTCTGTAGCGGCTTAATACAGTACGTTGTTCAAAGTTGGACTAGGTCCCGGGGTTTTTCTGCATTTTCGGTTTTCCTCGTTAACAAAATTCTAGTGTCTGTGTTATTTCTTTTCCGCATTATACTTTGTTATATAATTGAAATATCACAAGTTGTGCGTTGAATCGATCAATTGGTAAATCAAACCTTTGGTTGTTGATTGAAATTGATTGATCCTTGAACATTGGTCTTTGGTACCTTTCAAGTTGCTTCTCTTATATTCAGTCGGGGTCACAAATTCCTATTTTTTTATTGCAGATTTAATTGAGAGATAGAGATATAAAACTCTTTGATATACTTTTCTCTAGATTGAGTATGACTGTCTAGTTGATTCTCTTGAAAGTATATTGGAGTTTGTCTATTCAGATTGCCAAACGAAATATTGGGTGTGGTTGTTAGACCCTCGCTTTTTCACTATGTTACTAGGGAAGAGTTTATAAAGCAAGCAGAACTATGTGATAAGAGACATACAGATATGACTAAGAGGTTTGATAAATATGATAAGAATTTGGAAGACCATACCAAATTGATAAAGGAAAATATGAAGCTTGGAGACGAAGAAAACTCTGAAGACGAAGATAATTCTGGTGGTGAAGGTAAATCATCACTGTCCAAATATGCTTAAGTAAAAAAAAAACAACAAAATACATTCCTTCTTTCATGAGACTCATATCCCTGATGAGATATTGAAACATATAAGAAAGAAAAACAACAATATGAAAATTTCCTCAATAGTCTTAATAGCAAAATTTCAAATCTTAAGTTTGATAGCAACTATGATGATACTCTTGAAGATGATCTAGAGAAGAGATGGACAGAGGATAAACGTCTCAAACCTGGACAAAACCTTATGGATCCCTTCCATAGTAAAAACTAAAGGATGATGTTCCAAAGTTCAATGGAAGTTTCAAAATTGAAGATTTGTTAGACTTGTTCAATGAAGGTGAATCTTTCTTTGAATTTATGGAGGTACCTGGCAATTCCAAGGTGAAACTTGTAGCTTACAAATTCAAAGGAATAAGCCACATGTGCATACTTGGGAAAGAATGAGAAAACTTCTAAGGAATAAGTTTCTTCCCAGAGACTACAAACAATAGTTGTTTGTCAAGTTACAGGCTTTCCAACAAGGTGCAAGACTGTAGAAGATCATGTATCTGAGTTCTGTAATTTGGTTGCACGCAATCAACTCCATGAATCAGAGAAACAACTCGTGGCTAGATTTATTGAAGGGTTGAATAGAGTGACTCGACATGGCGTGACTCAATACGTTTACACTATGGTGGAAGTTATTCAACAATCTCTCAAGGTTGGCGTCGTCTTTTTCATTTTCCAAAAACTCAACAACCTAGACAGAGCAACCGTTTCTAAGGTGATTACAAATATTCACTACCGTCTAATAAGTTTTACAATGATAATCCTTATTACTCTGAATATACAACTTACTCTTCCCGTCCACAACAACAAACGCCCAACTTTTTTACACTCAGTCACCTACTCCCCCATTTATAGCACATACTACAAACCCAACAGAATCTTCAACTAGTCATCAACCAAATCTCTAGCTAATCGTCCAAACAATCCATCCAATGCTCTATTTTCTGCTAGGAGACAACCATAATTTCCAACCCATAAAAAACATCCAAACCCATATTCAAAATACCATGGAGATAAGTGTAACAAATGCCAACAACCAGCACATACATCATCAAAGTGCCACAAATTTCATAGCTTAATTAGTACTAACAAACAATCAAAATATTGTTCATCAAGAAAATAGTCAAAATTCAATGGTCTTGTCAATGATCCTAATAATGGTCTTGACAATGTTGTACATGAAGCTTATCCTGAGCATTACTTGGGAATGATTCGTACGTTTTTATTTATTGAATCAACAATCCTATTCGGAAAGGTATAGTATTTTCAAATTAAAGTGCATTATAGGAGAGAAGTTGGTTGGGTTAATAGCTCTTTATCTCAAATATATTACACATCAATGTCTTGTATATTTTTCTTTTCAGGCTATGGAGATTCAGTTCTTTGTGATGTGATTAATATGACAGCTACACATCTTCTTTTGGGAAGACCTTAGCAATATGATACACGCGTTGTCTGATGGGTGCTCAATTTATACATTTTTACCACCTAATTTATATTTGTTAGTATACCCGTGGGTGCACATTCCTCCCTTTTGTATTTGTTGGATTTAACAGTGTTACTATTTTTTAATTTTAATTACACAAGTTTCCTTCTTCTCTGTTCATCTTCTCCTTTCATCTTTCATACTTGTTTGTTTCTCCGTATTAATCTATTTCCATTAAATATTATAATTAAATAAAACAATTATCTAATCCTTTTATAATCTCTGATCCATTTCTTCCTCTGATATTTTTTGTATCTTTGTCTCTGATCTTATTGGATTTACATCACATTTTTTTTGTTTCAAATAAAAAAATAGATCAAAGTATTTAACACCATTACCACAAATTCAAATAAATTAACAAGTGGTTTTTTGGATATTAAAGAAACAAATTACAACTCTTTAACAGTCGTTTGAGCAATCAAAACCTTGTATTTAATGTTATGAGAAAATCATTCTCATTCATGACCCCTCGCTCAAAATAACTTCATGTCTCTAAAAACCCTTGAATCTTCAACATTCAATATCACCGAGAACTGGGTTGATCAAAAATCAATGATATTTATACTGTGTATATTCGACGGGAAAGACATGGTCGATCGAATATCTTTGATTAGATTGATGATGCGGAAATCGCCTCCATTAATTGGAATCTTTTTGATCATATAAAACTCATGAATATTTATGCTCTCGCATGTGCTTGAATTAACTAGGAAAAAAGAAGGATGTCAAAGAGATTGAAACCAAACACACACAGAGAAAATATGATTATGAGAGAGAAGACAATTGATTTTGATATTAATATCAAAATATAACAAAAATAAAATAAATAAACAATATATAATCCTTTAGTAAAATCTCCAATAGAAAAGGGAGGAATGTGCACCATGGTAAAGCCTGGGTGTAAAAAGTCGGATTTATTTATATTGATATCATTGTTTTCATGTTTTCATAGGTGGTACACTTTGAATCCATGCTTACAAGTAAAATGCAGCTAAACAAAAAAGGTAATTTACTAACGTCACGACGGCGTGGAGAAAGAGAACAAAATAAAGTGCACATTGACTATTACTCCTGATGGTCACTACACAAGAATTAGTATCTTTACTGAATTGACCAACACTAGCGATTGCTGGAAATGCATAAGAAAATTTTATTGCTCTGGACATGTGGCGCGGAAGGGAGCAGAAGATACTAACTAAGATAAAGAGTAAAACAATTAATATGGAGACTACATCACTGATAACAATGAAAAATTTCATGTCTGCATTGCTGACCGTTTGTAAGAGCAAGTCTTATGGTGAAATCCATCCATCTTTCATCTTCCACGCCACCTCAGTACTTGGAACTAGAACTGTGGATAGAAGCGCAAGTGTAATGGTGGAATAGTAGAAACGCTATTCTTAATGGAACTAAAAAAACGCAATTAAAAATAGAGCTAAAAAAATGCAATTAAGAATGTAGCTTTTTTTCAGCTGTTAGATTTCAACAACTCATTTTATATCTACGGATAAAAAAAAAATGCAATTCTTAATGGAGCTAAAAAAACGCAATTAAGAATGGAGCTTTTTTTCAGCCGTTAGATTTCAACAACTCATTTTAAATCTACGGATAAAAAAAAACGCATTCTTAATTGCGTTTTTTTAGCTCCATTCTTAATTGCGTTTAACGCTATTCTTATTGGCGTTCAGATGAATTCCACGAAACCGTGGAACCTTGCTTGGATTTTCTGTGGAAGACCCCAACTTGGAAGCCACTAGACTTGACATTCCATGGTTTTTCCACACTTGGAATAGTTTCCACCATAAGACTTGCTCTACTCGATTGATTAAAATAAGATGGATTCAATTAACACATGTGTTGATTACAAGACTCACTGAGAATATATACCCGGACTCACTCTATCATTCTCTCTTACATTACTCACATGTGTTGCTCATACTGACTAACACTCTCACTGCACACGACTCTCACATGACTTGCACACAAGCCAAACACACAGTTACAGTACAGTATGTTAATACCCTCCCTTAATATCTAGTGGGTTGTAACAAGACCAGTTAAGATTGCACTCTCACACACAAACACGAACCAAACATACTCACAAGACTCTTGGCAGACATTAAACTGCAATAACTATAACAAGAGATTAGCATAGTACCTAAGGGAGAAAAACTGGAGGTGCAGTTTTCATAGCAGAATAACATTGGATGTTGCAGCAGAGTTTAAATATAAGAAGTAAACACGATGTGGTAGTTGGTGCAGTAGCAGTACATGATGCTAATAGAAGTAATAGTCCCAGTGGAACCAAAATGGTGATAGAGGAAAATGAGGCAGCTGTAGTAGTAGTAGTTGTGGTGGAAATACTATAGAAAACAATTCATACCTGAGATAATGCAAGAGAAATAGTAAACCAAAAGGATGCAGACAGAAGCAAAATAAAGTTGTTGGCCTCGCAGTCAGTATTGCAGCGCATTTAGCAGCAGTAGATACAATAAGTACGAGAACCATCAAGTAGTCTGATGGTTCTCATGCTCCCTCCCTTGGAAGATGTAAGGATTCGAATCCCAGACCTTGTAATTGCTAATAGTATTTAAGGGACACAACTAACCACTGTACTAACCATGAAAATGTTAAGTAAGAGATTACATGTGCGGATCCCAGTAGATGGAGGACTCCGCATATCGGGCCACATACTCTATACTCCCTAACTATGGCAATACAGCTGTAAAACTGAACACCAACTTACTAAACTAACTGTACTACCATTTGCGAAAAATAAGAATAATCTGACTTTGAAAACCAACACCATACCAAACCATTCTGAACAAGGAGGAAGAATTGTTGTTTATACAAACTCAACAAACAGAACTCCAACTTGTACTTATATAACTCACCACTCGAATTCGAAGTCCAAATACCGAAACATCATTAAAAACCGCAAGATACTTCAACACCGCAGTGAGGACTGCCTTGAAATAAGAATTGAGGTCGGAAGTATGAAGAATGCGCTGTTAAGCACCTTGTGAAGCATCATTTTCACCAACAAACTCTCAACTTTCTACTGAATCCAATCGAGTGGAACGACTTCAATTTTTCGCCCTAACTAGACCTTGGTGTAACGGACTAGAACACGCTCAGACCTTGCGGCATCAGTGAACAAGAACAACAGATCTTGATTATAAAATTAGATGTAAAAACGAGCTAATTATGATGTATAAGGAAGTTGAAGATGAAACAGGATGACATTGAGATAGTGATGTTGAATTTGAACATATGAATTTAAATCTGAAGTAATCTAAACATATAATTAGAGATTACCAGCAGAGGTTTGAATTGAACCAGTTGAGGTAAATGAATCCGGCTCCAAATGAAAACGGTGACCAAAAGCATCAAGAGTTTAAGTAATTCAACCAAATTTCAAATATAAAAATCATACTTAATCTTGTCTGTTGACGTAGCTTAGGTATCAAACCAGGTGAAAACTCTAATTCTTACCAAAAAACACAATTAATGAAGATGGAAGAAAGAATTTACAAATTGTTACTGTAGATGTTGATGGAAACACATAGAGGAGCCGAATTAGACTCAAATCTTAGATGAATTTACCCGGAAGATGACGATGCATCAATGGTGGTGGTGATTGTTGAAGATGAATAATGGAGTTTTTGGTGAATAAATTAACAGGCTAGGATCGGTTACCTTCAGAAATTGATGATTTCTGAGTCTGATACAATAGTAACAATGAGAAATTTCATGTCTACATTGCCGACGGTTTGTAATCGATTGATTAAAAGAAGATGAATTCAATTACAGGGCTCACTGAGAATATATACCCAGACTCACTCTCTCATTCTCTCTTACATTACTTACGCGTCTTACAAACACTGACCAACACTATCACTGCACACGACTCTCACATAACTCGCACATAAGCCAAACACACACTTACAGTACACTATGTTATTAATTAATCAGGTGGGAGCCTATGAACAAGATCTATGGTAGGCGAGTACCTAGGCATTGTGTTGTCTACAGTACAATCACGAAGACTCAAAGTGAAATGAAAGAGTCATTTATACTCCACGTGGGAGTTAGTATGGTTTGCATTAGAACTTGTTAGCTTTAAGTGAACAAAATGCACTATACTGAGACTCGTGGATTGGCATTAGGGTTGGATCTATCAACAAAAGAATTAGAGTTGTGCATGTTCGTTTTCACGCCCAATAATCAAGGAACTAGCTGGGCTTGGAGCCAAAATGTTAGTTTTGGAGTGAGACATCATTTTTAGCCCATGTCAATGGAGTTTTAAAAAGAACGATCTTTTAGGGACCATGATTTTTTTTGGGAGACCATGATCTAATTAGGCCAATCTCCTTATATTTATAAGAGGTGTCCTAAAGTTAGGTAAATACACATTTATCCTTTACTTTAATTTAAAACCTAATAACTATATAAATCTAATCATATACATCTAATCTAAATGAATCTATTAACCAAAATCAAAATAAAAAACAAAACAAAAATTGGAGGGGAATCGAAATTTTTTAGATTTGAAAAAAAAAATATTATCTTCTTCTTTTCTCTTTCCTTGACGTTCCTCGTTCGATTGAAAAACCCATCAATCATTTTTAATTCGTTTTTTGATAGGGTAAATTGAGTAGAAATCATCAAATGATTGGGTAAGTTGAGTAGAAATCATTAAAATATGGTTTAAATGAAAGTTAAAGTGGCATGTTCGGTTAGGAATAGTTTAAAAAAAAAACTAGTTTTGTAACCGAACATTCTGAAACCAAGAACACGAAGAACACTTCGGTTATCATGAATTTATCTTTTCGTAACCGAACTCCGAGTTCGGTTGGTCCGCAAAAAATAGTTTTAACCGAACTCCTCATTGAAAACCAATATATTGTGTTCGGTTGGTTCGCAAAAAATAATTTTAACCGAACTCCTCATTTAAAACCAATATATTGTGTTTGGTTGGTTCACAAAAAATTCTAAAACTAGTTAGTAACCGAACTCTACCCATAATACAAAAAAAAAACAACAATGTAACCGACCTGTGTTATTTTTCCCACTATGTTGAGTTATGATTTAACCGAACTTTGCCTACTCTGTTCGGTTTGTTCACAAAAAATCTTGACAAACCGAACTCTTCACTAATTCCATACATGTGGAGTTCGGTTAGATATGCTATTGGGTTAAAGTTTGCGAACCAACCGAACATTACTATGTAAATCCTACAAACAAAGTTCTGTAACATGTTCGTTTACCGAACGACTAAAATCTCCATTACAGAGCGAGTTCGGTAACCTGCGTGTTTGGAAGAAGTAACCGAACTACACTTTCAGATGAGTTCGGTAACCTGTTCTTCACATAAGGTAACCGAACAAGCCCAAATCTACTCTAGAAATTTACAGTTTTTTGAAAATTTGGAGCAATTCAACCAACATTATCTAAGTTTGAAGCATACCTGGGTACCCAAATACCCTTCCTCCGATTGTGGTTGGTAAAATCCATCGTTTTTCATGTTTTCCTTCTTCATCTTCTCTAACTTTACTCTCTCAATAATTCTACTTCTTTTAAAAAAAACCCATCTGATTTTTTAATCTCACTAATTATCTTTAACTTAATCATCTCACTAATCATTACACTAACTATTATTAACACTAACTAATCATTACCCAAAATTAATTAGGAGGGTAATTTAGGTATTAATATAAATATCTAGATAAGGGGTGACCTAGATTTACTTCTAATGTTTTTACCCAAAATAAAACCATGGTCCCCAAAAAAACCATGGTCCCCAAAAAATCGTTCTTTAAAAAGGAGGTGCTCGAAGTCTCGAAAAGAAAAGGGCACCCACTTTTTTGACGGCGGTACTGGATGGTGGAAGGCACTTCCGTGGAGGCTGTAGGAGAGACAAAAATAGAGGAGAATAAGACAATATGTTACTGGGTGACGATGCTGATAATGGTTCAATTTTTCATTCTTTTATAATTTGTTTTATTGGGTTCCGGAGAAATTCATAGCTATGTTTCCTTGAATTTGTAGCTAGGATTTCGCGGTGGAAACCATTTTTAGCATAGACCGTAATTGAATTGAAGACATTTGGTTCCAGGCCTTTATAAATCAAATCTATATTTTTTGAATCTTTTCCATCGAGTTTACGTAGAATATATGCTGCTGCTCACCGTTTTTGTATAAAACAAAAACCCAATTTTAATTGGTTTAATTAGCTTTACTTAATTACTTGTTTCTTATTTGATAAATCATGCTTGGGACCTCTTTGATGATCTATGCTTCCGGGTACAGGTAATATTTGAGAAGGTATACCTTCTGATAGGTGTTATCTTATAGAACTTGGAACGGGCATGATTAGGATGTATGATTTCATTTATGCTCTTTAACTGATATAATGGTGGTACATAGTTGTTTAATTTTATCTTATTTTAGTTTTTTCGTTTTTGATATTCCAAAATCCCAAAATATCATTTCTGGTTAGACGATTAGGATTATTGGTTACGGTACTTTCCACCTTTCCTTGTGGGTTCGAACCATAATTCCCGCTTCTACATTGTGGACGCTGTGCGATTGCGGTTATTATAATATATATAGGTTTTCTAAATCCTATCATTATCCACGGTTGCAATGAGAATGCATATACTTTTTAAAAAGATGGTAAACAAAAGGTGTTGATTCCTTCTAAATCATCTCCTGTTTATAAAGAGCATAGTGATGGGAAACCATGTGTTTTAGTAGCTATCTTCGTGAAAAAACTACAAACACATTTCTTAGTTCACTTGAAGACTCTAAACCAATGATAGAGATTACAGAGAAGATGCAACCTTTACTTAAATAATTTCATTCTTTATTTTCTGATGAGATGCCTAGATCATTACCTCCTTTACGATATTTGCAACATCAGATTGATTTCATTCTAGGTACATCCCTTCCAAATCATGCTCACTATCGGTTAAGTCCTAAGGAACCTGAAATTTTACAAGGACAAGTAGATGATTTGTTAGGGAAGGGTTTAATCAGACTAAGTAAAAGTCCTTGTAGTACTCCAGCATTTATAGTTGATAAGAAATATGTAGGATTGAGAATACGTATTGACTGTCGATCTTTAAACAGAATCGTAATTGCATACGGATTTCCAATTCCAAGATCGGATGATATAATTGACATGCTCGTTGGTTCAATGGTGTTTTCTGAACTTGATATGCGCAGTAGTTATCACTAGGTTCGTGTTAGAGAGGATGATGAATGAAAAATAGCTTTTAAGACACGTGAAGGCTTATATGAATGGATTGTGATGCCATTTGGGTTGTCTAATCCACCTAGTACTTTCATGCGGTTAATGAATCAGGTTCTGCAACCTTTTCTTGGTAAAATTCATCATTATTTAATTCGATGATATTTTGATTTACATTCGCAGTGAAGAAGAACACCCCTTTCATCTCTCACAAGCATTTCAAGTTCTTGCTGAAAATGTGCTCTATGTGAATCTTAAAAATTGTACTTTTATCTCCAACACAGTCACTTTTTTACATAATTTCGGATCAAGGAATTACAGTTGACATCTCAAAATTAAAGCCATATCTGAATAGGCTACTCCAACTTGTTGTAACGGTGTTAGGATTTTTCATGGTTTGGCATCTTTTACAGATATTTTGTTCGTAATTTTAGTTTTATAGCTGCTGGCGTGACTGATTGTTTAAAGCAAGAAAATTTTTCGTGGCTGAAGAAGAAGATGAGAGTTTTAATCTTCTTAAAAAGAAGTTGTATAGTGCACCAGTGCTTGCAATGCCGAAATTTATTAAACCATTTGAAGTTGATTGTGGTGCATCTATTGTAGGAATTGGTACTCTGTTATCTCAAGGTGGTCTCCAGTTACCTTGCATATTCAAAAGAATTCAGAGGCTAAAAATATGTATCTATGAAGCTTGAATTGTATGCTCTTGTTCAAGCTTTAAAACACTGACATCCATATTTGGTTCACAATGAGTTTGTTGTTAACATATGACAATCAAGATTTGAAGTTCTTACGAACTTCGAATAAGATCAATCGAATGCATGATATATTGTCTACTATAAATCAAGACATACCTTCTCTATCAGACACAAGAGTGGTAAATTGAATCAAGTTGCTGATATATTGAGTAGACGTGCTCACTTTCTCGCCACTCTTCGCAATGAGAACATAGATTTTGACTACATCAAAGATTTGTATGCTAATGATGAAGATTTTAAGACAATATGGGATCAGTGTATAAGTATGACTACCAGAGTCAATGACTTTCTGATTCAAGATGGATTTATAGTTAAGAGTAACCGTCTTTGCATTTCACAAGGTTCTTTATGACTTTATTTAATTCATGACTACATGGTAGTGGTCTTGGTGGATATTTTGGTCGTGAAATAACTATTGCTTTAGTTGAAGAACATTATTAGCCTTCTTTGAAGATATATGTGCATAAATTTTTCTGAAAATGCATGGTTTGCAACGTTCCAAGAGTACTATTCAAAACACAGGTCTTTACACTCATTTTCCAGTTCCTGAAGCCCCTTGGGTTGATGAGTATGGATTTTATTTTTTATCCTTGGATGGCCGCGTACTACTAAAGGCAATGACTCTATAATGGTTGTTGTTGATAGATATTCTAAAATGGCACACTTTCTTTCATGTAAGAAGACTACAGATGCTTCACATATGGCTTAATTATTTTCAAAGAATTAGTTCGTCTACACGGAGTACCTAAATCTATCACATCTGATCGTGATACTAAATTTCTCAATTATTTCTGGAAATCTCTATGGATGCGGCTAAGTTGCAATATATTACTACTGCACATCCTCAAATTGGTGGAAAAATTGAAGTTGTCAACAAATTTTTAAGGTTTTGATACGTGCTAAGATTGCTGATATGAAAGAGAAGAAGTGAGATATTTTTCTTCCTCATATGGAGTTTTCATTCAACAAATATATGAATCGTTCTCCTGGTAAGTCACCATTTGCAATTGTTTATTCTAAGGTACCAAACCATATATTGGATTTGGTAGTTCTACCTAAACCTTCAAAATCTCATGCAAAGCTGATCAACTGGTGGACGACGCTTTGGAGCTTCATTAAGAGGTGAAAACTAAGCTTTAAGATTCTGATACTAAATATAAAACAATTGCTGATCAACACAGAAGACTAAAAAATTTTGAATGATACATCTTAGAAAAGAACGTTTTCCAATTGGCACGTACACCAGAACAAAAATAAAGAAGTATATGAAACTTTCAAAATCTTAAAGAAGATAAGTGATAATGCTTATGTTGTAGAGCTTCCTTCAAATTGGAACATCTCTAATATATTCAATGTGCATGAAATCCTTACTTTCCGTAGGAATAATGGTTAACTGATTTACTTTGTCAACTTGAGGACATGTTATTTTCAAGAAGTATTCTTTAGTATCAATGTTTTCCATGGGGGATTGATGTAGAACATCTCTAATATTCTTTCATTCTTCGTATTTTTTAATCTTTAGACTGTTAATGACTTGTATAAAAGGTCGCGTTATTTACTTTTTCTAGCATTATCTTTTTTAGAGTTTGTTTAGTTTAGGGATCCTAATTATATTCTTAGTATTCGTTTAATTAATCAAATTGATGTACACAATCCCTTTAGCTCAGGATCATTATACGTAATAACACTCACTTTTGAACAGTGGCCTTGCCAACATCAAGGTAAGTCAAGCGATCTTGTCTATATATAAAGGTAAGTCAAGCGACAGTACACCTCCCTAAGCAATACTGTAACGACATCTTTCAAAATAAAGATATTTACGAGATATTAACGTATTTAGACATTAACCATGATATTTATTGAATTATTTGTTGAAAACTTACGAATACAATTCAAGTTTACGATGCACTTTTGCTTTGATCCTTTTCAGATATTTTTAACGTGGAAACCTTTTCCAAATGATCATAAAGCTGGTTTGGGTTGACCCTCTCATTGTTAATTTTCTTTTGGCATATAAATCCATACAATATTCATCCAAATTTAGCTCACGCAGTTTCCCATTATTATTACTTAGGGACTGACATCCACTTCTTAGTTCAAAAATAGTTGTGTTTATCTTGATTTCATTTTATTCTGGAGATTTTAACACAAAATCCATCTCCAAATGCATTTCCTCCTTTGAGTTTTGTCCAGCCGAGGAAAAAGTAGTGATAAAATAAAAACATCATTAAGATGGTCTATTTGAAAACTTTGACAACACGTTACGGGTTGTACATATGTTAATTATGTAAACTTAGTGCGCAGGACATGTAGATATACGCCCATCAGCATCTTGTTGAACTCTGCTCTAACACAATTTCTCATCCCAGTCCCGATGTAGAACATCTCTAGTATTCTTTCATTTCATCTTCTTCTTCTTTCTTAATCTTTAGACTGTTAATGACTTGTATAAAAAGTTTGGTTATTTACTTTTTCTAGTATTTGTCTTTTTAGAGTTTATTTAGTTTAGGAATCCTAATTATGTTCTCAATGTTCGTTTAATTAATCAAATCATTGTACATAATCCCTTTAACTTATAATCTTTGATGAGTAACTAGAAGGATCATTATATGTAACAACACTCACTTTTGAATAGTAGCCTTGCCAATATCAAGGTAAGTCAAGCGATCTTGTCTATATATAAAGGTAAGTCAATCCGACAATACACTTGCCTGAATAATACTGTAACGACATCTCTCAAAATAAAGATATTTACGAGATATTGACGTATTTAGACATTAACAGTGATATTTATTGAATTATTTGTTGAAAACTTACGAATACAATTAAAGTTTCCAATATACTTTTGCTTTGATCCTTTTCAGATATTTTTAGCGTGGAAACCTTTTCCAAATGATCATAAAGCTGGTTTTGGGTTAACTCTCTCTTTGTTAATTTTTTTTTTTGGCATATAATGCCATACAATATTCATCCGAATGTAGCTCACGTAGTTTCCCATTATGATTACCCAGAGGCTGGTATCCATTTCTAAGTTCTAAACTAGCTGTGTTCAACTTTATTTCATTTTTTTCTGGAGATTTTAACACAAAAGCCGTCTCCAAATGCATTTCCTCCTTTGAGTTTTGTCCACCTGAGGAAAAAGTATCGAGAAAATAAAAACATCATTAAGATGTCCTATTTGAAAACTTTAGCAACACGTTAAGGGTTGTATATATGGTAATTACGTAAACTTAGTGAGCAAGACATGTAGAAATACACCCATCAGTGTCTTGCTGAACTCTGCTCCAACACAATTCCTCATCCCAGACCCGAATGGAATGAAGTTTTTGGATGAAATATTCGAACTAGAATCCTGTGTGTCAACAAAAATAAAATCAGTATTGGTGATTTTCCATAGTATATACATCATAATTCAATTATTTCCGTATACAAAAACATTATACATATGGTGATAGATAGACTTACGTTCCATCTTGTTGGATTGAAGGTAAATGGATCTTTATAGTTGTCAGGATTCATATGAATAGATGAAGGAACAACCATAATTGTCCAACCTTTCGGAATTACATATCCTACAAATAGAAACCATTTATAATGATGCATGTGTACCATTTATATAGATATCTTTGATTGCCTTTCTTAATATCCCGGGTCTAATACTTGACATCCCTAATGTTTCGGTAATAACCTGGCATGGATCCATACATGTATTTTTATTATCAATACAAAACAAATAAGGAAAATCAAACATGTGATGTGAATAGAGCTGGAAAACAAGCTCAAAACCCACGGGTTGACCTGTACTGTCCCGAAAAAACCCGCGCCCGGCTTGGCTGGTTGTCTAAAAAAGACGGGTTATGGTTGGAAAAATATTGGCTTGTTGGAAAAAGGGTTAGTCCGGACCGGCCCGTAAAACCAGCGGTTTCAACCCGTTAACCCGTCTAGTTGCCCACCATGATAGGGTTGGCAGCACGTATACAAGGAGTTGGGTGCCTAAATCTCCCTCACATGTAAATCTAGGTAGAGACTAGAAGAACTTCATTCTTCTCAATTTCAGTTCAGCTTAGACGTTAAACCAACAATCTTCCAAGTTGTTTCCTTCGACAATCATGCGTTCGAAGAGGATTTTGCAATTTTAAAGAATTTCAGAGTCAAGAAAACAGAGAAAAAGAATATGTTGTTTTTGTTAATCGATAAATGAACAAGAAGTTAGGGTTAGTTCTTTTCTGAGCTGAGATGAATTGGTGTTTATTGATGGTGATTTAAAGTTAGGGTTTGCTGATGAAGGGTAAATTGAAGAATCTGATGATGATAATGATCGATTCGGCGGTTGATTAAGCTTGGGTATATGTTTAATTTAAAGAATTTTTGCTATGTTGGTTTCAAACCATAGAACTCAATAATTTCAGTGGTGAAGTGGTGTTGCTATGAAGAAGATGGAGAAGATAATGCTGTTAATATTCCGTCTCGTGGGTATGCTTGAAGGGTTTTGAAAGATTAAGAGTTATGAAGCGAAAAATGGAGAAAATGATGTTGTCGAAATCGGTTTTTGGTGAGTTGATTTACCAATGTGAAAACTACAAGGAGACCCATTCTCCCTGATGTTTCTACTGTGAAACCCACGCTCCCAAAACTACAGGCGCGCACCCAAATTCTGGAAGAAAATTATTCTCAAACCCAAAATATATAAAATTCTGTTTCTGTCTTTTTTTTTTCTTCTTCTTCGTCTTTTTTTCTTCTTCTTCTCCACTATACCTAGATATCAGAAAAAGGGAGAGATTCGACTGATTTCGAGAACAAATTCATGCCTAAATTCGATTGATCTCAACAGCAGCACCAAATCGTCTTCTTCTTCGAATTAACGACGAACACTCTTACTACCGATTCTCTTCATTACAATTTAAATTCACTACTGTTATTAATAGTAGCAGCAAAAATCCCTAAATGGGTTTGTAGAACACGGTTTGGTCATCATAGATTTATGATCAAAACTTGTTTTCAATGAAGATTTTGAAATGAATTTCAGATTTTTATGAAACTCTCAGCCGTGAATTGAGTTGGAGTAAGCAATACTGGATGAGTTGTGAAGAAGGTTTAATTGCAGATGATGGTGTAAATACATGAAAGAAGATGATGGTGTAAATACATGATTTTGACCAAGAGCCCCCGAATAACTGAAAGATAATGGTTTGCGTGGGAGTTAATAAAACATGAAAGAAGATGATGATGTGGTTATGACTGCATAACATGTCATTCAGTCAAGAAACTGTCTGCATAACATGTTATGCATTCGTGAAAATGGATGCATAACCTATTATGCATCTACAAAATTTGTTGCATAACTTGTTATGCAGTCCAGAAAACCTGCATAACCTGTTATGCGTCCGAAAATATGGCTACATAATGCATTATGCATCGAGAAAATAGATGCATAACCTGATATGCATCCGTAAATATGGATGCATACTGCATTATGCATCAATTTTTTATATGTACGGCTAAAATCAACCAAAACAATGGTTACATAACTTGTTATAGATGCATAACTTTGTTATGCAGATACATAACTTGTTATGCAGTCGAAAAAATGGTTGCATAATTCGTTATGCGTCCGCAGAATGTGTTATGCATCGTTTTTGGTGACTGCATAATGGTTAAGTATCAAGTTTTCAAAAAATTTCCCTAAAATGAGGATCACCTCCGATTTTTTCGTTAAAAACAAAAATCTGATATTCTTGTTTGTACTCGTTGCGTAGCTCTTTTAATAAGATTTCCAACGATATAAAATTTGCAAAATTTTAAGGCGCGGATTTTTAGATATGTTATGTCCAAGTTGCGCTGCCAATTATACCCCTGAAAAAGATAGTATGCATAACGAGTTATGCCTGAAAAGATAGTATGCATAACCAGTTATGTATTGATTCATATAATAATTTCATATAATTATGGGTGTCACGGTATACAAAATTAATTGTGGGCCTGGGAACGAGAATATTATTATTTTTGGATCTCCCCCATATTTCCCCCTATCCCGCAAGTTTTACCTGCTATAAATTTGGGTTGAGAAAACGACAACCCACGAAGAATAGCGGCCCCATAAACTTGGGCCCGTGTTAACCTGTAATAAGCCAGTCTCGGCCCGCCCTTTTACCAGCTCCAGATGTGAACGTGAATTAAGTACTAATTACGAGGAGTACCTGCGACATATAAGTCGTCGATTTCACCTCTTTCCGTGTAAGTGGAGAATTAGAGCCTGTTTGGTATAGTTTTTAAAAACAGTTTTCAAAAATAGATTTTTACTGTTTTAAAAACATACCCTTTTTTCCTTGTTTTCATTTTCTAAAAATTGTTTGGTAGGATAAAAACTGTTTTTAAAAATCAAGAAAAATCAACTAAATCAGATCAAATGTAAAGACTCGTCTAAGATATAGTGATACTGGTCATGACTCACTTGCAGTCATTCCCCTGATCTCTTACTTTATTCTGAAAAGAAGAAGAAGGAAAAAAAAAAAAAAGAGAAAACATAGAAAACAATAAGGGCCTGTTTGGTACAGTTTTGAAAAACAGTTTTCAAAAATAGTTTTCCACTGTTTTAAAAACATACCCTTTTTTCCTTGTTTTCATTTTCTAAAAATTGTTTGGTAAATTGTTTTTGAAAACAAGGAAAACCAACTAAATCGGATCAAATGTAAAGATTCGTGTAAGAGATAGTGATATTAGCCATGACTCACTTGCAGTCATTCCCCATCTCTTACTTTGTTCTGAAAAGAAGAAAAGAATAAAGAAAAGAAAAAAAGAGAAAACACATAAAACAATAATTTGTTGTTTTCATTTTTTTGTTTTTAAAAACAGAAAACAGATAGAAAACATTTTCTGAAAATGTCCTTACCAAACGCGTTTTCTCCTGTTTTCTCTGTTTTTAAAAACAGAAAACTGTTTTTGAAAACTATACCAAACAGGACCTAATTTGTTGTTTTCATTTTTTTCCCTTTCTTTGTTTTCAAAAACAGAAAACAAATGGAAAACATTTTTCTGAAAATGTCCCTACCAAACGCGTTTTCTCTTATTTTCTGTTTTCTCTATTTTCAAAAACAGAAAACTGTTTTTAAAATCTATACCAAACAGGCTCTTAGCATTTTCCTTGTTTTTGAGAATTGTCTCCTGTTCTTCCTATTCACATCCAAAACAGAAATATAAGAGCAATAAATTAAGTAGCTAAAAAATAGATTTTAGCTATAAATTGGATTTAGTTCAAGTAGTTCATAAGTACAAAAGTCTTGCTTTGCTAACATCATTGTAAATACCCAATTGTAGTGCTTAGTACTTACCAATAGTTCTTTCGCTTGTATAGGGTAATCTGTTACAAATGTCATTCCCAAAGTGACAACGGCAGAAATTGATGCGAAACTAGCAAGAAGAAGTCCAAATATCAGGTAAATAACAATATCATCTGTTAGGAAATCTTCTTTTTTCATATCTTCTAGGACTTGATCAAGAAAATCCCCATGTTGGGGCACCTGGGGCGAATTACGTCTTTTGTGTAGGATATCTTTCATCAGTTTCATCGCTTTTTTTTGGTTCTAATTAATAATTAATATTAAAGAAAATGAAAATTTATAAGGATAAGCCTGTAACTTAAATTTTTTTGAACACTACTAGCTATTATATAATTTTCCGTCCAAAACGAAAATTAATTCATACCAGCATGCATCTGTGGAAAGCAGTACCGGGGATGTTAACTGGAAAAGTCATAAGACCTGTAAAGAAGCACGCGAACATCACACTGAGATTTTCTGTAGATTTCGTTGAGTCATAATTGAAGAGATGCTTCGAAGTTAAATCAAAGATCATCTACAGCGCCAAATCAATTTAGTGAATCAGTGAACGACCGGAGAAAAGATGTTTCATACACAATAAAAAAACATTTGGGAAAATATGCCCCAGACAAAAAGTCGCATTTTTCATACATACAAAAGATGTATGCATGCCCCAGACATCCATACATGCATTCGGCATCGTACACTCGTTAGACCTTTGAATATATTTATACTTACATTAGTAATGGAAGATTTAAGTTCAATAGAAGGTTGATTGGACCATGATTCCAAAGCTTGGTAAGTCATGCTTTCAATTTTAGGGAGAAGTTTTTCTTTCAAAGCTTCAGTACCAAAATGATTCAAGACGGCATTTCTGAAATACTTGTGAATTTGAGCATCAGTTGCACATTCAAGACCTCCACCAAAAATTGCAGAGAAAGAATCCATGTACCATATCTCCACTGATTTACGTTCTTGTTGGAATATAAAGTAGTTAAAATCTGGATCCGACGATACCACCACAGGGTGACCTGCCAAACTAATCCGGAACATTGTCCCGTACCTACAAAATCCAATTAATTCTTGTCAGTACCATCTTTCCATCTCCGTAATCAAATCAACAACAGGTTTGACAATATTACCTGGCGAATCTCTTCTTGAAGAAGTATGGTACGTCTAACGAAGTGTTGGAAGCAAAAAATTGAAACGTTTCACCGATGAGAGGGAAACCCAAGGAACCAGGTGGGAGTTTTCCGTTGCATTTTGGATTTCTCCATCTATACACATGATGAGTAAAAGCAACTATGACCAAAGATATGAAACACAATACAACAGAACCCCACATTTTTGGGATGCAACTTAAATTCCAACCAAGAGAATGAAGTTATTGGGGATTTTTATGGACTGTGTTATGAATTACCTAGTTAGCTAAAACTATATATTGTTGTTTAGCTAGACTATACCTTCGGTTCAATGCTTAGTGATCATGATGTCATGATAGGTATCACCCACCTGTTATATGCTTGCTACAAATTGTCAGCCGACCTTCTTCGATACCATCATTTCGGATGTGCTTTTATCTTTTCAATTTGGTTATTTGTGGAGGGACAGAAACAGGATCATTCTTTTTTTTTTTTTTTTTCTTGTATCATTTTGAAGAGGTGTCTATTTTGCGCAAATACTATTCTTGATTCTTTTGTTGCTGCCGCATATTACATTCTTCAAAAGAATCCTGATTTTGGGCATACTGAAATCTTACTAGGCATACTGTATAAAGACAAAAAAAAAGGTTGTGAAATAGAAAAATCAGATTACCCCTTAACCCAAATTTTTTTTAATGGCAAATCTGCTCTTTACGTATTAGTGTTAATAATATTGATTAGTGATTAAATATTTTGTTTAGTGATTAAGATAATTTTCAGAATTATAAAGGTTGTTTAGATGATTTTTTGGATCATGGTTCGGCGAAACAAGTTGAGGTTCGGCTCACATCTATGAGCCGAATCTACCAATTGATGAACGGTTCGGCTCACTGAATCTGTTTACTGCATACGCCGAACCTATAATTTTCAATTCCAACCCTTTTGCTAGACACTAGTTCAGCTTATATGAAAGTTTCATAGTAAGCCGAACAACATCCTGAATAGCGCGGAAAAAAAAATTACTGGTTCGGCTTATATTTCGAAAATCGTATGAGACGAACATCAATTTGTTATTTTTTGGGTTAAAATATTATTATTGGTTCGGCACGTATTGAGAATATCGTAATAGCCGAACCTCGTAAATGTGCTAGGTTCGGCACATATTATGATTATCGAATACGCCGAACCCCTATGCATCTCTATCTGTGACTAGGTTCGGCTTGAAATTTCATAAAATTTCATGCCGAACTGTTCATATACACTTACAGGAAGCTTTTGTGAAGAACAGTTCGGCTAAAAACGCAACTCAATTTTGAGTCGAACCCAACACTATAACCGTCATTTAATCGATGAAAAACAGCAAATAGGAGATTGGGTTTGTAAAAATTACTTTCTTATCCTCATTTCCGGAGTTGGAGATGCAGTTGGTTCAATTTCTGGTTCAATTGGTGGTTGACTTTCAGTTTCTACACCTTCATCTTCAATTGGTTCTTCTTCTTCAATTGATGGATTAGAAGACGATTTGGTTTGCCTAGTCCATGTTTTTCTTTGTACGAGTCATTATGTGGTTGAGTTTAATCTACGATCAAATTTTTACGAATCGACAATTAATCACGATGATGAATATTTTTTTCGCAGGAGGGGGAAGAGTTCGGCTAGAGGAGGAGGAAGAAAAAGAAGAGATGTTAAGGGAAACTGATTTTGATTTTTTAGAAAACTGATTTTAGGTTTTTGTATTAAGGGTATATAGGTAATTGAACTACTCATAGGGTACTCCTTGTAAGATCACCCAAGATGGGACTATTGTTTTGTATGCCTAGAAAGATTTAGGTATGCCCAAAATGAGTGTTCCTTCAGAAACCGCCTGAAAGTCTAAAACGTCCGCATGACTACGTGAGTTTATCTAGTCCAAGCCCAGTATTATGGGCTTCAGATTTCTTTTACTACTGCAATTGCAGAAATTTGGAGATTCCGACATTACACTTGCCAGAAAAATACTGCAATGGTATTTCTCAAAATAATACTTTTAATTTGAAGCTAGTTTCCTAGTTTTAGCTAGATATGGAAAACAAACTTTATTACATATCAAACTTCTAATCCTTGGACACCTCCTTTTATGGGCTTATAAATACCAAAGGTGATCATTCATTCTCTAGAAATCAAAATTTTGTTATTATATTCGTGCATTGTTTGCGTCGTTTTTCTACCAGTTTTTTTTTGTGTTCAATAACAATGGAGATGGTTGGGAACCCATCTCTAGATCCAGAGGTAAGCCGTCTCGTAAGAGTTACACGAAGAACATGCATAGGCGACACCCCAAGGTACGTAAATTTGTTTAATTTCCTAGCTATCTATATGGTAAATCAAGCATGTACAATTCCTTTGGTTCTGCACTTTTGGTGGTTCAATGCTTTTTATATGCTTATATCACATAATTCTCAAATATATATATACTACTTTCTTGCATCCTCTTTAGCAGGCGGCACTCGGCTTTTGTTAACGGATGGGAAGATGTTGCAATGGTATCAAATTCTTCAAGGGTATCAAATTCTATTTCGGACTCTACAATTCATGGGTCGTTGGCATCCGTAGTGAAACATCAAACAACAACAACCAATACTAATTTGGCGCAGCGGCTTACTGCCTCGATTGGAGATAAGGTTGGTTCGTCATTGGCATCCCTAGAGGAAGATCAAGCAACTACCGATACTACAACGCTGCAGCCTACTACCCCAGTCAAATATAACTTATATAAGGTTGGTTCGATCTTGGAGAGTAATCGCCAAGGGTTGATTAAAGATGATCAAGACCAACCTGATCCATTTTATAATTTTCGGGAGGCAATGCGCAAATATGCACAATCTATGCTCGTGCGGGAAGATTTGTTTAGGGTTTAGTTGAAGTGTAATTCTCAAATATGCACATTATTTTCAGTAGCTAGTCTAATTCAATTTCATTCCTTCCTACTTTACATAACATAATTTACTTTTACAAGAAATTTTTCATGCACCCGAGCTAGAATTTCTTTCTTTGATCGATAAGGAAAGGATTAAATCAAAAAAGAGGGGGTATAAAAGGATTATACCACCCTAAACATAGTAAAAATAAACAAAAGGAAAAACAAGAACGAGACTGGTAACAGGCTACCAAGTCTAGTGTGGATCAAAGTAGATTTTAAACCAATTCTTCATGACATCAAGAGAACTGACAGAATTATACTCTGAAATTGCTAGAGCCCAAGAGAAGATCTTGATAGTATATGGCTTTGTCGACCACAGCCATCTCATTACTGCTTGTACCAGAAAAAACTCTAGCATTTCTTTCTTTCCAAATGCTCTCTAAAACAGCTGCAGGGATAATATCCCACACTGCATGTAATAAGCACCCTACTAGAGCATCAATCCTTCTTGCAATCAACAAGTCTCTTGTAGGCAATCTGTTATGAGCTATGAGCCAAAGAAAAAAGCCAATTTTTGGAGGACATTAAGACTTCAGATGTGAGTGAAGACTGGATCTGGAGCCAAGGGATTAGCTTCTACAGTAACCTTGTCATATAAAGAAAAAAAGTGAGCAGAAAAGTGTCACTGCAAAAAAATGATACTAGCTAACAAAAAAAAAAAGTGGTTTAATATAGTCGCACAAGTTCTTCAGAGGATCAGAAAATTATGGGAACCCTGTCCACATTGTACTTGTTATATCACTGCCCGATAGTTAATCAATCACAACGTGTACTTAATCAGATACCTTTCTCCATGAATGAAAAGTGTGGGACTATGTATCTTGGAGATGCCTTCCGTTTCCAAAAACGAAAAAAGAAGAAAAGAAATGCCATCGATCGCAGGCCCATATACCGCAAACAGGCTTCAGTTATATTACTACATCAAGCGAATGAAGAATCTAACACATTGGTGGTCTTGCAAAGCTTTTTTCGATTGATTTTGGTGACTCATATTTATTGATAACATGATATTGCGAAGCTTTTGTACTACGCAAATCCAGTTAACCACCATGCATGAACTTACTATCCTCTTCCTCAAAAACCATGATAATGTCCACTTTAGTGCAAACATAATTAACAAGACATTTAATGTTTTTTTTATTTTTTTTTGAAATGTTTGTACAGTAAAGTCAGAGAGAGGGACAGATATTTGTACATTGTTGTACCGATGAAAATCACGAAAAAGAAGGTACAGTTAAACCATGGATTTTGTGTGATGCATGGGTAGGTGGCCAGTGGCGATGGCCAGTAATATGTTACACAAACTGTTTATCAATTCTAGATACGTGATTTTTCTTACTCTTTAGCTTTCTCTAGTACATACAAACTGTTGCGTTAAAACCCTGCGGAAGCGATTTGCACAGTTACACAATGGTACTCCAAATATTGCAAAGAAAACAAACTAAAGAAGATAAAAGAGACAAGAATTTAACGAGGTTGAATCCTCGGGAAAAACAAGAGATTTATATATTATCGTTTGGGAGAAAACATATAAACCCTAAAAGAGAAAGAAGAATTTTTTGGTGTGTCTTTCTCGGTTCTCTACTAGGCTATTTATATACACATAGGTAGGGATTAGGGTTCCATAACTTAGCTAATAAGTTCCTAATCTTTACGATCAAGAAAGCTAATTAAGAGTTATCTTAACTCTTAATCCTAATCTAACTTGGTGACCGAATAAAATTTGATTTATCCCAAATTAGTCTCACCGACTTGGAGAGTTTTAGTTTCTCCAAACTCTTATACACCGACCTATTCAACAATTCTCCACCTCGGATCATGCATTCATGCATGAGACGATCAATAACAAAATCACCTTCGTCTTCCAACGTCGATTGCGCCATAGGCTTCCTACTTATCCTCTGCAAGGAATCAAACCGACCGTAGTTCACTCAATGGCCTTGCTAGAAGGCCTCCACCAGGTTCCTAAGAACCTCTACCCCAAAGGGTATCACCAAACCAGAAGAATGTGGATCAATTTCGAGCAATGACGAAACTTGACCCCAGATACTACTTTCGTTAACATATCAGCTGGATTGTCTTTGGTATCGATCTTCACAAGTAGAATGTCTTCTTCTTCCAGAATTTCTCTAACAAAGTGAAATCGAACATCTATATGTTTGATTCTGGCATGATGCACTTGATTCTTAGCCAAGTAAATTGCACTAAGACTATCACAATGCACAGGCAGTTGTTCCTGCACAACACCCAAGTCATCTAGCAAACCCTGTAACCATATAGCCTCCTTAAATGCTTCAGTCACTGCCATATACTCCGCTTCAGTAGTTGAGAGAGCCACAGTAGACTGCAAAATCGATCTCCAACTAACCGGTGCTCCAGCCAAGGTAAATACATACCCTGTAGTTGAATGCCTCTTGTCCAAATCACCAGCATAGTCAGATTCCACATAACCAACACACAGCTGATTGTTCCCATCTTCCTTCACAAACTCCAAGCCAACATCAATAGTACCATAAAGATACCTCAAAATTCATTTCACAGCTTGCCAATGTCCTTTACCAGGATTATGCATATAACGGCTGATCATACTTACTCCATGTGAAATATCCGTCCTTGTACATACCATCGCATACATCATGCTACCAACAACACTAGCATATGGGACTTGGGCCATATACTCACGCTCTTCTTCAGTAGTGGGAGACATATCAGAACTCAACTTAAAATGAGGACCAAGGGGAGTACTTGCAGATTTAGTTCCTTCGCAGATACCAAATTTCTGTAACATTTTCTTCAAGTATGCCTTTTAAGACAAACAAACTTTACCCTTCTTTCTGTCACGTTGAATCTCCATGCCAAGAATCTTCTTAGCTTCTCCTAGATCTTTCATCTCGAACTCAGTTGACAATTTTTGCTTCAAGTTATCAATCTCTTTCTTGTTATTCGATGCTATCAGCATATCATCGACATACAAGAGCAAATATATGAAAGACCCATCACGTAGCTTCTTGAAGTATACACAATGGTCATAGTGACTTCTTGTGTGTGTCTGGCCAATCATAAACTGATCAAATCGCTTATACCACTGTCTTGGAGACTGTTTCATCCCATACAACGATTTCTTCAGCTTGCATACACAATCTTCTCTTCCAGCAACTTTGAACCCACTCGGCTGAGTCATATAAATCTCCTCTTCTAGATCATCATGTAAGAACGCCGTCTTCACATCTAGCTGAACTAGGTCTAAATCATACTGTGCTACCAAGGACAACAAAATTCGGATTGATGAGTGTTTCACAACTGGAGAGAACACCTCATTGTAGTAAATCCCTTCCTTGCGTACTTTATTCATCTGAGATCCTTCTTTCTTAGCATATACCCATTTGAACCCAATGGCCTTCTTACCGTTCAGAAGCTTCGTAAGAATCCATGTGTCATTCTTGTAAAGAGACTCCATCTCATTCTGCATAGCAGCTTCCCATTCTTGATGCTCTACACTGTGTATAGCTTCAAAATAGGTATTAGGAATACCTTCTTCAACAACTGGTAATGCATAAGCTATAAAATCATTCATCCAACCAGGTTTCCTGATTGATCTTCTCGGTTTGCTGGTTGCTATGGTCCCAGTGACCGTAGCTTCTGTATCTTCCACTGCTTCATGTTCCTCTTCATAAACATCGTCACTATCATTTGGAACTTCGGTAGTTACCTCCCTTGTAGACGTCACGCCTTCCGAAGTAGTCATAACAGATACATACTTAGCTGGAATTAGTGGAGTTGCATCAATCTCCACCTGCTGCAAAGGCTCACCAGTATTGGTGCTTCTGTTCTCCACCTGCTGAGAACCCCAAGACTTTACCATAGACGCTTCATCAAATGTAACATCTCTACTCATGACTATCTTCTTCTCTACTGGATTCCAAATTTTGAACCCTTTCACTCTTTTATTCACACCCATAAAGATCCCTTTAACAGCACGGCTATCAAGCTTGTTTTCACTAACATGATACGAAAAAGGGCAACCAAAGATATGAATTGAGTCATAGTCATAAGTCGGTTTACCATACCACTTCTCCATCGGAGTTTTACCTTCTAATGCAGCTGATGGCAACCTATTAATGAAGAAGCACGCATATGTAACTGCCTCAGTCCAAAACGCTTTACCTAATCCAGCATTAGATAACATACATCGTACCTTCTCCAGCAAAGTACGATTCATGCGTTCAGCTACCCCATTTTGTTGCGGTGTCTTTTTAACTGTGAAATGCCTCGGTATTCCCTCATCCTGACATACTTGCAAGAATGGATCACTTTTGTACTCTCCACCATTGTCCGAACGTAGTACCTTGATCTTTCTACCAGTTTGAGTCTCAGTTGCCTTTTTCCACCTCACAAAGACTTCTAGGACTTCATCCTTATGACTCATGGTGTACACCCATACTCACCTAGAATAGTCATCAATGAAAGACACGAACCAATGTTTCCCTCCCAATGATGCATTCTTGGAGGGACCCCAAACATATGAGTGAACATAATCAAGAACTCCACTACTGTTGTGGATTGTTGTGCCAAAGCTTGTTCTTGTTTTCTTGCCTTTCACACAATGTTCACAAAACTCTAATTTGCAGGCAATAGCACCTTTCAATAAATCTTGACGAATTAAAGAGTGTAACGACTTATCACCTGGATGTGCAAGTCGCATATGCCATAACTTCGTGGTCTCCATCGCTGCAGTCTCGATGTGTTCATAAATTGACACATCTCCTGTTACTGTACTCCCAGTTAAGTAGTACAAGTTATGATGCCTTGTGCCCTTCATGATTACCGACGATCCAGAGATTATCTATAGAATGCCATTTTCAGCGACTAACTTGTAGCCCTTAGCTTCCAAAGTTCTGAGCGAAATCAGATTCTTCTTCACAGCAGGTACGAACCTTACTTCCTTCAGTTCCCGAACCATACCATCATGCATCTTGATTCGAACACTACCAATCCCGATCACCCTGCAGGTATGATTATTCCCCATACGTACTTCTCCATCAAACTTCTCGAATCTTGAGAACCAGTCCCGATGAGGACATATGTGATAAGTAGCACCAGAATCTAGTACCCATGTACCCTCAGTTACGATACAAGCTGATGGTGTCACAGTCAGTGAGAAATCCGAAGCTACATCTGAATAATCACTTTCCTTAGCAATGTTCACCTCGGTCTTGTTGTTATCTCCTTCTCTATTACGCTTGGTACAATCCTTAGTCCAATGGCCAAAGTCATGACACCATGCACATTCATCCTTCTGCAGACGCGCTCTTGACTTTGAACGCCCTTTCACTTTGCCACGATCACCATTCTTTTTTCTCCTGTCTGTTGAACGACCTCTTGCAAGAAGCAAGTCACTGTTAGCTTCACTTGACAGGTCTTCACGTTCCATCTTCCTGAACTCCTCACTACGCAATGCTGTAGTGACCTCAGCGTATGTCATCTTATCCTTGCCATGCATTAAAGCCTTAATCACGGGTTCATACCTTTCAGGAAGAGAGTTTATCAGACACAAAGCTTGTTCCTCGTCGTTGATCTTCTCATCATAGTTAACTAACTCAGCAAAAAGTTTATTATATGAATCCAGGTGCTCTGTTAGAGTTGCACCTTTCTTCATGTTATAGCGATACAAATTTCTCTTAAGATGTATCCTATTAGCCACGTTCTTCACAAGGTACTCCTTCTCTAGCTTTTCCCAGAGATCCTTAGCTGAAGTCTCGTGTTGATAATTAACTCTTACTGATGTTGCTAAACATCCACGAATCGAACCCAGACATAATTTATTCATCTTGTTCCACTGCTTGTCAGACATCTCCGCTGGCCGACCTTCTAGAGCTTCTTCTAGGTCAAGATGAACAAGAGCATCCATTACGTCTGTTCTCCATAAACCAAAGTTATTGGTTCCGGTGAAATTTTCAACCTTCAGTTGTGATCTATGAGAATGCAGTATTTCTTCTTTTGTTTCTTTATCTTTACTTGTGGACTCCGAATGTTCTCCTAAAGGATCTTTCGGATCAACTGGATCTTTCCCGTCAACCATTGTTCACAAACAACCAAATATAGATAAAAAACTAAACTTTGAGAACAAAATTACCTCAAACAACTTCAGAAAAAAAATACTCCCGCTGCAATATTATGAATACCGAAAATTCCAAGAACCTAACCCAAGCTCTTGATGCCAATTGTTGCGCTAAAACCCTGCGGAAGCGATTTGCACAGCTACACAATGGTACTCCAAAATTGCAAAGAACACAAACTAAAGAAGATAAAAGAGACAAGAATTTAACGAGGTTGAATCCTCGGGAAAGACAAGAGATTTATATATTATCGTTTGGGAGAAAACATATAAACCCTAAGAAAGAAGGAAGAATTTTTTGGTGTGTCTTTCTAGGTTCTCTACTAGAATATTTATATACACGTAGGTAGGGATTAGGGTTCCATAACTTAGCTAATAAGTTCCTAGTCTTTAGGATCAAGAAAGATAATTAAGAGTTATCTTAACTCTTAATCCTAATCTAACTTGGTGACCGACTGAAATTTGATTTATCCCAAATTAGTCTCACCGACTTGGAGAGTTTTAGTTTCTCCAAACTCTTATACACCGACCTATTCAACACAAACTCTAAATACGTAATTGTAGAGAAGTTGCACAGATATTTTGCGAACGGAATGGCTTGCAAGGACACCGCAATGCTATAAACTTTGCAATATTGTCTCCGGGCATTATTACAGGCATACTTTCATTTGTGTTTTGGTTCCCATGCTGTCGAGATCATCAAAAATTAGGACGAAAATAAAAAGTATTAATACGATTTAAATCGGGCGATTAAGAGCAAGAAAATTTCATTAGGGTCAAATTGAGGTGTCAAAATACTTGGGGGATAGATTTGGGGAGGTTTTGACGATGGTGATCGGATGACTCGGTTATTATTGTTGGTACCATAAGCCTCAAGATTCGTGTCTTCTTCTTGATGGTGATCATCATTAGGTGAAAATGATCTATGGGGAGATCTAAGTTTATTCCTGTGGTAATAACAAGACAAGAAACCACCTACACTGAAAACGAGAATCAGCAAGAGAGCTGTACAAAGTGGGAAACATAAGGACGGTCTGTTAGATCCATCCACCTGACTATTTTCCATCTTGATGTTTGACGATTATGATGATGATGGTGATGGCAATAACTTCTTGCTCTATTAAGGCTTCTGCTCACTTTTACTTTGCTCATCAGAGAGTACTTTTCTGGTGAGTAAGAGTGAGAGAGGGGAGGGGGAATGCGCGGAGGAGGTGTTTAAAAAGTTGAAAGTGAGAGATGGGCCGGGGATTCGTGTCCGGCCGGGAAAAGGAAAGAAAAAGGCAGCAATGATGTCTGCAAGCGTGGACATGTGCTGTTAAATTGTATTGTTGTTCTCATAAATATGAGCATCTGAGACGGAATCAAATACCGACGATGTAGAATCCAAGAATGTTGAATATAGACGTGAAAACCTCCTCATACTATGTACACTAATAACGTCTGCTTATTGATACGAATCATAATTTCTGCTTATTGATACAAAATCATAATTTTAATTGGTGAGATCTTACATTTATTAACCTCTCTATATATAAGTAATTTTGTGTGATTCCATAAGTGTTAGTATGCAGAGGTTTTGTTAATAATTATATGTTGTAGACGAATTTCGTTTTGGAAAGGAATCATGAATCAAATAAAAACAAATAGATATGGCTAGCTTCACTTGCCAACTTGGCCCGACAAATGGTGTACATCTCCCTCTACCAGGACAAATGGTGTATATCCGTACGTAGAGGTGTAAAAATGTTCCATGCTTTAACGCTACACACATAAAAAAGTGTGCCCAGCGTACTCCATATCGTGTTGCGTTTTTTTAGTCAAAAAGAAAGGCACATCATGACACACGAATACAACACAAAAATAACTAGAATGTGCCTTGTAAACACACTTAATGCATGTTTTCCAAATAAAATCCATGAGGGTTGAGGAGGATCCATGGACACTCTTAGATGGACAAGGTCAGACATGATTTGTGCCATTTTTTCTGCAAAACCCAAACGACAATGAATTTAGGTCAAATATTTTTGTGATATGTTCCTCTTATAAGAATCTATATTCCTACAAAAAATGCTTACTATTCGAGATATGTAAAACCACCATCTAACCCTTTGATTATAATTCGTTCAAAGTTAAGGACTGAAAATAAGATCGGTAGATTGTGAGGTTTGCTATCTCTAATTGCGCTCATTTTTGTAGGAATATAGAGTCTTATAGGAGGAATATATCATCAAAATATTATACTTAAATTCATTGTGTTTTGAGTTTTGCGAAGAAAATGGTACACATCGTATCTGACCTTGTCCATCTAAGAGTGTCCATGGATCCTCCCTCTTCGGAAATTTATATAATGAGTAATTTAATGAATTTACGAGGTAATCAAAATAATTTAGCAAAACTAATAATCAAAATTTTATTCTTAAAAAATAAGTGTATATATGTCTGATTTTACATGATAACAGTTATATAAAATTTTATTCTTATTAGAGCTTCTTCAATGGATTGTGTGTGGAGATAAATGTCAAAATCCACCTAGGATGCACATCCATTTTCTCTAAAATCTTTCTCCAACCCGGATGTCATAAATCAATGTATGCATGACTTTAGGTAGAAAATGTCAAAGGGAATGTCTAGTCTTCCACATTCCCCTTGACATTGTCTACCATCCTAGTCAGCTTTTTTAATTAAAAATATATTTTATTTACTAAAATTAATTCTAATACAATAAATAATCATTTTTAGATCTAATAAAATCTTAAAATTACTAAACATAAAATTTACATTTAATAAGAAAATGATCACAAACAACACCATTGGAGATGAAAAAAATTTGGAATAAAGATGTCTTGTTTGTGTTGCCACATAGGAAATACATACAACAACCATTGGAGATGCTCTTATCATCAAATGAATGCTGGAAACGATAAATGTATTTATATTTTAGAAAGTTATCACTTCATAAATTTAGATATTGTATCTATCTTCACCCACCAACGCAAAAGGTCATTACATAAAATCTTACAAATTCTTGTGTAAACCTACATGCATGGGAGGACCGGGTTTTAAAGATGCTGACAAAATGAATATGGCAATGATTGCAAAAATTTCTTAGAGAATTGTTTCTCAAACCAACCGTTGGTGGGTGAAGATATTAAAAGGAAAATATTTCAAGAATAAGTCTATTTTTGCTTTGAAAAAATGTGCTAATTTTTCTTGGATGTAGAAGTGTGTGTTGTAGGGTATAAAGCTGATCCATAAGCATCTGTGCTGGGAGGTTGGAGATGGGAAGTCCAATGGATACCAGACCTATATATTACTCTAGATCTAACTTATTTCGAAAGGAGTAATTCGTTAACACTCTTATCAGATATGATTAATCTTGATACAAATTGTTGGAGAAAATGAGTCTTTTTAATATGTTTAAATTTTTTTGGTCTTGATTAGAATTGATCTAATGACCTAAAGGTCTAAGGATGCTTACTCATTTTCTATGAGTGAATGAAATACAAATATGGGTGGGCCTGAAACACTTGGCATGCCTAATGCATGTATGGACATGCATAAGTGAACCAAGATTAAAATTAAAACAAGTTTTAATTCCTAAACGGATGAACTAAAATAAGATTTTAATTCCTACTGTTTTATTAAAATTAAAAGGTTTTAAATCCTTAAATGCTTTTATGTTTATGAAGGAAGTTACCAAAAGTAATTTATGTCAAATCAATTTTCACTGCCTATAAAAGAAAAGGATTTCTTCATTTGAAGATGTACCAGATCAGGATACTATCCCTAGCTATTTTTTCCTCCTGTCGCTTTGTTGTGCGCTTGTGTGTTTATTTCTCCTCCCAATCCTTGTTGTTGAGTTCGTAAGTGGGCAAGTGTTGTAGTGCTTATAGTACTTGTAACGGGCAGTTTTATCTTGGATATGACTTCACCACAGGATATAAGCATCACTCATTTTTGAGGCGTACCGATGAACTATAGTGTTAAGGACAACTTGATGATCAAGTGACTTTGTCCTCAACGCGCGGTTAAATATTTGAGTGTTTTATTTCATTTTCAGAAATTTAATTTTAACATCATTTTTCAGTATTTCATTGTTGCAGTTTCAACAATCTTAACACGATAGACTTCTCTGTAATAATAGAAAAAGATGTTGAAAGACCAGAAAAATTTAGTGGGAAGGACTTTAAGATATGTTTCTGGGTTATAGATTAATTTGTACTCAAACAATATTTGATGAGGTTTCAAATGTTACTGGACGTGAAATTATTTTGGATGATTGGGTTAAGCAAAATTATATGTCTATAAATCAGATATTAAATTGTTCGGAGGATGCATTGTATAACTATAATGCAAGAAGAACTTTGATACTTATGATTTGTAGGTTGCTGGTCAGAGTTTCAAGCGTTTAGGTGGTTGATAAATTACCATCTTCAAAGTCAGAGTACAAACGAAGATTGTAACGTTAAATGGGTGAGGTCACAAGTGGAAGAATTATTTTGCACCAAGGATAAAGATATGTTATTTGCAAGGGGCGTGGCTAACAAGGCGCATGCGGTTGAATCCAAATCTTCGAAAGCTGAAAAATTAAGGTGAGAATATCAAACTCAACTCTAAATGAGGTCCTCAAAAGAAAGGTACATTTCATAAACCTAAATCTGCATTACTTTAATTAACGGTGATTGTTATGTTTGTAAAATTCCTGGCCATTTGGCAGTAAATTGGAAAGAACATAAAAAACCTTAAAGTCGATACTAATTAGTTGAAACAAACTAGGACGGGATTTCTGCAAAAGTGTCGGAATCTATTTTGATAACTAATGTGAGAGACCATCGGGTGGACTCTAGAGTGAAAAAGTGGGGGTACAACAACCACACCCAATATTTCGCTTAGCAATCTGTATGGACAAACTCCAATATACTTTCTAGAGAAACAACTAGACAGTCAGACTCAATCTAGATAAAAAATATATCAAAGAGTTTATATCTCAATCTCTAAATTTGATATATACTCAATCAAGTAGAAATCTACGAGTCTTTATCAAATACTAGAGAGATAACTTGGATGGTACCAAAGACCAATATCCAAGTATCAATCAATTTAAATCAACAACCAAAAGGTCGGCTATTCTAATTGATTGAACAACGCACAACCTGTGATATTTCAATTATATAACAAAATATAATGCGGAATAGAAATAACACAGACACCATAATTTTGTTAACGAGGAAATCGCAAATGCAGAAAAACCCCAGGACCTAGTCCAGTTGAACACACACTATATTAAGCCGCTACAGACACTAGCCTACTCCAAACTAACTTCGGTCTGGACTGTAATTGAACCCCAACCAATCTCACACTGATCCAAGGTACATTTATGCTCCTACGTCTCTGATCCCAGCAGGATACTACGTACTTGATTCCCTTAGCTGATCCCACCTACAACTAAGAGTTTCTACGACCCAAAGTCGAAGACTTTAATAAACAAATCTGTATCACACAGAAAAGTCTATGATAATAGATAAATCCGTCTCCCACGAATATATACCTATGAGTTTTGTTCCATCTTTTGATATATCAAGGTGAACAGGAACCAATTGATAATCCGGACTTATATTCCCGAAGAACAACCTAGTATTATCAATCACCTCACAATAGTCTTAATCGACGCAGCGAAAAAAGATATTGTGGAATCACAAACGATGAGACGAAGATGTTTGTGATTACTTTTTATCTTGCCTATCGGAGATAGAAATCTCAAGCCAATTATTACAATTGTACTCGTACGATAGAAACAACAAGATCAGATCACACAACTACAAGAAAAATAGTATCAGTCTGGCTTCACAATCCCAATGAAGTCTTTAATTCGTTAACCCTGTTTGAGAAAAGAAAACCATAGGTTAAAGAAGAATCGACTCTAGCTTAGCACAACTAGTATCACACAGAATGTGTGGGGATTAGGTTTCCCAGTTGCTAGAGTTCTCCCTTATATAGTCTTTCAAATCAGGGTTTGCAATCAATGTTATCTTTGTAACAAAACATTCAATATTCATTGTAAGATGAAAACCTGATTAGATTCAAGCTAATATTTATCAACCGTTAGATCGAAAACATAGCTTGTTATACACAAATGAAATGCACGTTCCGGGGCTTGTGTAATCGTACCCAAACTTGTACACTAGTTGGTTCAACAATAGTTAACCAAATGGTTAGCCATATGATCACTTTCATATCTACGATATTCTTCTTCACCATAACTAGTTCAAATGACTCAAATGAACTAGTTAGAGAGTTGTTCAATTGCAAGGAAATCTTATGTACTACACAAGACACAATTGAAGAAAAAACTATTTGATTCACATGAATGGGTTCATGAACTCTATAGACACGGTTTCCACTTGCATTCCTTAGTTTATAAAGATAAGTTCACTAAACATCGTTTTTACACATAACCTACTCAAGTTCGCGGACTGGGTTCGCGGACTTAAGTTCCCGGATGGAGTTCACAAACTCCAGCAGAAATTCTCGGGTTTGAGAACTTCTCCAGTTCGTGGACTGGGTTCGCGGAATGAGTTCGCGGACTTAGCTCACGCTTCTCCGGTTCACTTGATCAACAAAGTTCGCAAACTTCGGTTCAAGCAATAAGGACTTGTAGATATATGTGTTTCCACAACAATGCTTATATCCTCCAAATAGTTATATAGTCTAAACTCTCATTTCAATCATTGAAACATTCTCAGAGGACGTTATATATTTGTTATTCACAAACCATTTTTCGTCAAAGCAATTTTCAAAGTGATTGAAACATATCATGACTTTCATCACTAGGTAAAGATAAACTTGGCTAAAGCGAAAGCTTTACCAACACATATTTCGAGAAATAGATAGGTGAGGTAAACTCGGCTCGAAATACCAAATGTGTATAATCTAAGTCTATATAACAAAACGACTTTTGTCTCAAGATAGGATATAAATAGACTTTCGAGTGATAGATAAGTTCAAGTCTCCACATACCTTTTAGTCGATGAAGATCCACCAGTTCCTTGAGTAGTCCTTTGTCTTGTATGATGATTGCCATGGATTTCTTGTGCTCAAATACACTTTCTATCCTAGTCCAATACCTTAGATATAATAGACTAGAAATCACGACTTATAGTTTTGATCACTAACATTGAAAAACATGCTTGAGATAGCAAAGCATGCGAGTTCGACCGAGCAATGCTCTAACATAGAGACACCTAGCATGTCTGTAGAAACAGAGACATGTTCACCTCCTATCATGGGATAAGGGATGTCGAGAAACTCTTTATGAGTAATTCATCTGTGATAGAGGTTGCATAAAAGGAAAAGGTCGAGCAGAAGCTCATATGTGTAATATTCTCACATTGAATGAAGTTTTCATGTTCCTAACATATGCAAGAATCTTGTATCTTGTTCTGTTGTGGATGGTAAAATTTTTTTTTAAAAAAAATTGAATCTGGAAAACTTGTTGTAACTAGGCAGTGATTTTTTTTCTTTTAGGAAAGAGTTATAGGACTTTGGGTCTATATATGCTTAACGAGAAAACTGATGAAGTGAACATAGTTGATTCTTGTGCTTTCTTTGTGTGATTGAATGTTTTGCGTGGTAAAATTTGAACCGTAAACTTATAAGTTAATGCTTAAACTGGCCAGCATAGGTTGCGTACCCAAAATTTAGTTTAGATTTTGAACACAAAAGCGAAATTTGTGTAGAATCAAAATATGCTATAAAACCTTTTAGCACAAATGTTCAGAGTAATTCTACGATCTTGGAATTAATTCATTTATGCCTAGTTGACATGAGTTCAACCCTAAATCACTGTGGTAAAAGATGGTTTATGACTTTCGTAGATGATTGTACGAGGTACTATCTTTTATACTCGCTTAGGGATAAGGATGATGCCTTAGAATCCTTAAGATGTATAAACTTGAAGTTGAAAACCAATTATAAGCCTTGAACATAACAATTGTATCCTTATGGAGATGATAATTGCTACGTTGATTAGTTCAGGATTACCTGCGGCCTTGTGGGGGGAGGCAGTCCTCTTAAATAGCATATCCTGAATAGAGTACCCTTTTAAGGATCAGATGAAACTTTATATAATTTATGGAAAGGTAGATGACCTTCTTATGAATGTGTCAAAGTGTGGGGGTGTTTGACTAAGATTGTTATTCCTTTTCCTAAAAGAACTAGATAGAAACCAAAAATGTTGATTGCGTCTTCATATAGGGTATGCTGAGTATACTTTTACATATAGATTTTTGGTTGTGTGTTTTGATTTTTCATAATTTGGTGTAACTTTTCTGACTTTGGTGTGAATATTATTACGGAATCCAGGGATGCTGAGTTCTTTGAACATGTTTATTCTTAAACATGTACCTCATTAGAGATGTGTTGTTGCTCCCCTAGATTTATTTTGAAATAGTCAAAAATTATCTTAAAGGAAGATGAAGTTACAGTTGAGCCTAAGAGAAGTAAAACAATTATACTTGAGAATTCTTATGAATCCGACTTCATAATATGCCTATCTTAGTCTGAGCCCCATACTTGTAAAGAATCCTTGACATCTACTGAAACCCTATTTTAGTAAGAAGTTTCATTTAGTGAAATGGACTCAGCCCGTCGGAACCAGACTTGGGAGCTTGCTAGTTTACCTCCAGGGAGTAAGACCATGGGTTGTAAATGAGTCTTTAAGAGGAAACGTTGGGTAGATGGAACTGTGGACATGGAAGTACTTGTTAAGGATGCATGTGTGATTGTATGCTTGTATGTTGATGATATGATTATACTTGATACAAACATGGATGTTGTTAATTCCACTAAAAAGATGCGCTGAATGAGAACGTTTACTTGAAAGACTTAGGCCCTTTTGATGTAATCTTAGTGATGAGGATTAGAAGATAATCAACATTTATAGTCTTAGTCATTCTCATTATGTTGGATTTGTGCTTAAGAGATACAATCAGTCTGATTGTAATCCTGCCTGTACTCCATACGATTCTTCTTGTAGACTCAATAAAATAAGAATAATGGAGTATCTTAACTTGAATACTCAAGAGTTATAAGATGTCTGATGAATTTAATGAACTGTAAGAGTCCGATATATCCTATATTGTGAGCAAGTTAAGTAGATATAATTGTAGTCCAGTGAAAGAGCATTCAGATGCACTGAGTAGAGTATTATGGTACCTAAAATACTCTATGACCTTTTGTTTTATTTATGAAAGGTATCTTGTTGTCCTTGAGGGACTTTATGATGCGAACTGGATAGTTGACTCAGATATGTCTAAGTCTACGAGTGAATATGTTCAAACTCTAGCAGGAGGGTTTGTTTTTTGGAGGATTTCGAAACATACATTTATTACTCATTCACTATGGAATCAGAGAGTATTGCGTTAGATAAAGTACGAGACGGGGCCGAGTGCCTAAGATGTTTTTTAGAAGACATTTCTCTCTGGCATAGGCCTGTGCCAGCTATATATATACATTGTGTTAGCCAAGATATAATAGCTAAAGTTAAAAATAACTAATATCAATAGGAGTTATTTCCATTGATTGGATAAATTCCAAGGAGAATATCGCGCAACCTTTGACGAAAGGTTTATCCAAATAGATAGTTAGAAATGCATCACGGGGGATGGGGCTGAAGCTCATCAATTAAACTTTCCATGAAGGATACTCAACCTTGCTGACTGGAGATCCCAAGATCAAGGTTTTGAATGAGACAGCTAATTTGTGGTGGGTAAATGTAAACACTATCATAGAATTTCATTTTTCTGTCCCTTCCCTATGATGTAGATGTGATAATGTGACTGCATGTGGAGAATGACTTCTAACTAAATCTTAATGAGTTATATAGTTTCAATTTGAGATTGAAGTGGGGTGTAGCAGTAAACACTCTTGATGGAACTCACCTATATAAATGAAGAAGTATGCCGCTTCTTATGAGAATGGAGCTGATTCTCTAAAGCATTCTGAGAAACGGGATATGTCCAGGACCAAAATGGACACAGCGGCACGAACTTAACAACACCTAGAGAGATATCATGCATGGATATTATCGCGAATTACACCAAATGATGGCAGTTCAAGACATCGCGTTCAATGTCCATCAAGTAGTTCCAGAAATTTCTCACTAAGAAAAGGTTCAAGACCTTATGGACACCTCTTGCCTATTGTGGTATTTCTCGCTTTTCGATTTCTGATTTTTATCAGTATTTCATTCATGTGGGGTATTGTTGGAGAAAATGAGTCTTTTTAATATGTTTTAATTTTTTTGGTCTTGGTTAGAATTGATCTAATGACCTAAAGGTATAAGGATGCTTACTCATTTTCTATGAGTGAATGAAATACAAATATGGGTGGGCATGAAACACTTGTCATGCCTAATGCATATATGCACATGCATAAGTGAACCAAGATTAAAACTAAAACAAGTTTTAATTCCTAAACGGATGAACTAAAATAAGATTTTGATTCCTATTGTTTTTATTAAAATTAAAAGGTTTTAAATCCTTAAATGTTTTTATCTTTATGAAGGAAGTTACCAAAAGTAATTTATGCCAAATCTATTTTCACTGCCTATAAAAGAAAAGAATTTCTTCATTTGAAGATGTACTAGAACAGGATACTATCCCTATCTATTTTCTCCTCTTGTCGCTTTGTTGTGATCTTGTGTTTTTATTTCTCCTCACAATCCTTGATGTTGAGTTCGTAAGTGGGCAAGTGCTGTAGTGCTTATATTACATGCAACAGGAAGTTTTATACTGGAAACGACTTCACCATAGGGTATAAGCATCACTCATTCTTGAAGCGTACCGGTGAACTATCGTGTTAAGGACAAATTTATGATCAAGTGACTTTGTCCTCAACGTGCGGTTAAATATTTGAGTTTTTATTTCCTTTTCAGATTTAACATCATTTTTCAGTATTTCATTGTTGCAGTTCCAACACAAATGAGTGGAATCAAACCTTAATCATTAATTATTTTCCTAATATCATTGCTCATATATTGAATATAATTTTGTTTACTGATTTGAATGATACCTTAGATCAGGATAAACCTATATGGAAACTCACTAGGAATGGAATATTCACAATAAAATCTCTATATGATAGATTAAGCCGAAAACATACTTGCGAGGAAGAAATTCAGAAATTTTTGGAGAAATTATGGAAATATGATTTACCACAAAGAGTTAAATTATTTTTATGGAAATTCATCAACAATGCCTTGCCTGTGATACAAATTCTTAGTCCATATATGCCTGACATAGACAGCCAATGCATTTTCTGTAACAATAGCATTAAATCAATGTATCATCTATTTTTTGAATGTTGGTTTGCAAAATCAATATGGACTTTACCTCCCTTTACTAGTGGAGTAATTTTTAATACAAAAAATACTACTTTCAAGGAACATTACAACTTGTGGTTTGCAGGAAATGAAAGTATGGCGGAGATATGTGTTGTAAAATGTTGGCTTATATGGAAAGAAGATGCGATAGAAATTTTGAGAAAAAATCATCCTCATCTATGCAAACTTTTATTTCTATTCAGAGATTTCTGCAATTTTGGTGCAAACAGTTGAATAATGATATACATTGTAATGTTGATTTAAGTAATGATAGGGATTTGATATCACCTGGCTACTTGGAAAGCACCTGATTTGAACTTCCATAAACTAAATTTTGATGCTGCTTGGATATCGCCCTCTTTAAATGCTGGATTTGGTCTAATTGTCAGAAATGATGCAGGGGAAGGAACATGAGCTAACTATGGAATATTCAAAGCTTCAACTCCAGAAAAAGTGAAAGTTGTAGCTCTTCTTAAGAGTGCTAAATGGATTAGAGAAGAAGGAACTGCTGGATTGAAGGTGAGTGTGAGAGGATAATAAGGTTCATTGAAGGGAAGGATACCATGATGTGTTGGAAAAATCAAGGAATTCTGAAGGAGGAAGTGAAGATACTAAAGAATTGTAACAACTTTTTGGGTTTTAAATTTGTCGAGAGGTCGAGAAATCAAGTTGCAGACACTTTGGCCATGAATGCTAGGAAATCTTCGCTTTTAAATTCTTAGAAAGAAGAGATGCCAAAATTTTTAAGACAGGTTATATTATTAGATAAACTTAGTAGCATTAAGAGAAATGAAAGTAGCATAGCTATTGCAGTAGATATCACAGAGTCAGGTCTGCTATCTGATAATCATTATGGGAAAACTATTCCTCCATGATAGTATGACAACACCCCTATGCTTTTGTTGTTGTTTTTTTTTTCTCTCTTTTTCTTTGGGTTCAGTTTGTACTTTATTGGCCTGTCAATATATTTCAGCTTTAGTCGCAAAAGAACTGGATAAAGGAAGAAATTACATTTTATCAAATATATGTACACGTAAATATTGTGTATTACGTTATGATTTATGCATGATTTTTCCTGTCTACCTGTGATGCCCGTAGCATGTGATGTGGTGTGCCTCATGTTATGTTGTGCTTCGTTTTCCAACTAGGATATGACCCGTGCTGTAATAGCACGGGGCTATAAGTTGTTTTTTTGTTGGTTAGATATTTTTTTCTTGTGAGACTACCAAGAGATGAGCGTGGGAACCCTAGGGGAACTGTAATCTTTCTCAAATTGAATTCGAAGTTTTGATCAATACTATTAAGATCAACCAGATCGTTTCTTGTTAAATGGCGATTAGGATGTCCACATGGATGTACACTAACATATATACAGTAGAAAATATATTTTTGGTGATTAAGATATCCAATGTAAGTGTGTACACTGGAATCTACACCCGTTTTCATTTATGGTAATTGAGATAACCATACATTGATAGTTGTTGCAAATAATACCAAAAAACTTGAAAACCTAATGTCCCAAGAGGGAACACATAGAAATTCCAGGTTTGAATAAAAGCAACTTGTCGATTTCATTCCAAATTACAAATGCAGTTCAATCATCATTTAAATAGATTGTCATTTTGTGTTAAAAAATTTAGTAATTTTTTTTTGAAATTCAAAAAGTTGAATCTGAGTTGGGAATCCTTCTTTCATATCCTTAAAAAGTGTTATATCTATATTTTGGAATCACTAGCAGTTTTATAATACGAATATTGACCTTGTGCTTGTATCAATATATAATTGGCATGGTTACACATTAGTAATACTTGAACTCATGGTAAAAAAAATTAATCGGTTGGGGTTATATAATTTACGGCCATTAAACGTCATTATTCCCTACAATATTATAGGTTTGAGAGACGTTATACTGTAATATGAAACCTCTTGATAAAGAATGATAGATATAAATTTATGGTTTAAACTAACATATGAAAAACGCCCAGCTTACAGCGTCACAAAAAAATAAAATAAATAAAATGCAAAAAATTAAATCCTACAACATTCCCTTGGATATCAGTGATACGAAGCGTCCTTGAATCTTTCTTAGCGGTGAAAAATGACGCACGTGATAATATTGCATATATCATATGCCAAATATGCTTTTTCTTGCAAATTAATAATACAATCTGATTGTCTTAACTAAACAGTGAAAGACTTGCGTTAAATAAAATTGCATGTCCAAATAAAAAAAAAATCCCCCTCTAATATGATACATGTATAAGAGAGTTCCTATTTATCAGCATATGCGTTTGAGACTTAGAAGTAAATAAGAGACCCAATCTAAATATGAATGGTATGAAAACTTGCAAATGGAACTGATGTTACACCTTAACCTAAGAGTACATAAGAGAGCTAAAACATCCATAATTTTATAATTTGCTAGCATAAAATGAACATGACAATACAATTTAATATTAAAATATTTTTTAAATCAACTTCTATAAAGTGTAGGATATTTGTACCGGCTTTGGTTACTTGGTATCTTGAATGAAATAAATAAGCTCAAGTATTATATGATATCCACGTAGTAAAAGATAGGTAATGGATCAATTATTAGTCATGGTATCTTTAGATGAAAAATGTAGATGAGTTCCTATGCACTAAGCTCTCTTATACCAAGATAATCTTTAAAAAACTCGAAAATTTAGTCATCGCAATCACATATGTGCATATGAGCCACATCTTCTAGCAAAATTTGTACTTGTACCTTACTGGAATACCAAAACTTCTTCATTTGCATGAACGATAAAATGCATGCAATGAAAATTTGTATTGTCCCGACACATATAGATATAGTGACGCATCCCACGGAAAAAAAATTGTATTATTGTATTGCTCCCTAAACTGCTTTCTTTATTGCTTAAAAATAAGCTCTTGAAATCAGAAAATGGAAGATTATATGTGAATTTTAATAAGCCAGTTCCGCGTTGCTTGTTTTGAGGATTCTTAAATTTCAGTATTAGCAAGATGGTTGACTATGTATAAAGAATTTAGGATGATCTTTTAAGACAATACCTATTTTTAGATGTCAACTGCATATAACCATTATTTGACTATGCATGAAGAATTTAAGACAAAAAAAATACTCACTTTGTAAACCATCAAAAGGATGTAAATATGAAGCGATGTAATTTCAAGTTTCACATGATACAAAAAATTTGAAGTATAACATACACACATAATCAAGAAACTTTAATCCATTTTATACGAACATATACACGACTCTAGTCCAACAAAGAGTATGAACTATCTAACATCAATAGTAATACAGTTAAAAAATGCTATTTACCGACCCGGGTTAAGTGCATAACAATGGAAACATAGTTTTCTTCGTCATTTATTTTCTCTCCATGTAAATCCTTTGATTTTGGCCCGAAGAAGTCAGAGTCAAATTAGAAAATTTCATGTCCAGAGAAAAATAAAAAATTTAGTGTAAAAAAATAGAAATTAAATGATATGGTATTAAAAAGAACCTAACATAAGAATTAAAATGAATAGATAGCAATATCAAATCTGATCAGTATCTTTTGACTGCAAATGAAAAAAAATCGAGATAACAAAATACAATATTAATGAAAAGTAGCAAAGAGAAATTAAATCTCATAGGTGACACAAATATTAGGCGCGAGACACCCTTAATCCATTGATGTTAAACAAAAAATTAAAGAATAAAACTAACAAAAATTATCTCAATCAAGCAAAACAACAGAGAATCATACCTTGAGAATAGAGGTGTGCAAAGGATGAAAAGCGAACAAAAATTAAAGATAAAAGCTAAAAAAAATTATCTAGAGAAATTAAACTGCATAAATGACACAAATATTAGGCGCGACGCTGCATGAATCCATTGATGTTAAACAAAAAATTAAAGAGAAAAGCTAACAAAAATTGTCTCAATCAAGCAAAATAACAGAGAATCATACCTTGGAAATAGAGTTGTGCAAAGGATGAAAAGCTAACAAAAATTAAAGAGAAAAGCTAACAAAAATTATCTCAATCAACCAAAAAAAAAGAGAATCATACCTTGAGAATAGAGTTGTGCAAAGGATGAAAACCGAACAAAAATTAACAAATATTAAAGAGAAAAGCTAACAAAAATTATGTACAGAAATTAAACTGCATAAATGACAAAAATATTAGGCACGAGGCACCATGAATCCATTGATGTTAAACATAAAATTAAAGAGAAAAGCTAACAAAAATTGTCTCAATCAAGCAAAATAACAGAGAATCATACCTTGGAAATAGATTTGTGCAACGGATGAAAAGATAACAAAAATTAACAAAAATTAAAGAGAAAAGATTACAAAATTTATCTCAATCAACCAAAAAAAAAGACAATAATACCTTGATATTAGAGTTGTGCAAAGGATGAATAGAGTTATTGATTTAGAATAAAAGAAACGGTTTGGTATTAAATGAGAGGAATAACTCCCAAATAAATGACATTAAAACTCTAAATTTATTCTCTTAAATAAAATTAATATGTGAATTAATATGGACCCTTCTTTATATGCCTAAAATGTGGATTGAAAATCTTAAATATTTAGCTCAATCTTGACCATTCTTTATATGCCAGAAGTGTAATTGAATAACTTAAATATGTATCTCAATCTGGGCCATCCTTTATGTGTCCAAACTGTAGATCTCCGTCCATAAGAAAAAACACCATTGTCCCTTATAATATAGATATCATCTATTATGTGTCGTGTCGTGAGTTGATTGGTGATGTAGTGCAAGATATGGCAGAATCCTACTTGGAAGAAAGAGAGCGACGAAAAAATATTCGTTAGCCATGCAGGAATATTTTCCTGTTTGTTATTTTTGTTAGGAAATAAGAGATATCTTGCAGCATTGGCATGATATCATATTTGGTTAGGATTTCCTCTTTATTTGCATTAATCTTAAGAGATATTTGCATTAATATTAATTATGTCATAAGGCCTATATATGGCCTCGTCTGTAAGGAAGAAAGGCAGACTTTGAATAATCATACTCTTCCATTGAGAAGTTTTATCTATGTGTGATTTCTTTCGTTTCCAGTACTAACATCCTACACCATTTGGTATTCAGAATCTGGGTGTCGATCCTTCCAACATGGTTCGTGTTAGAGGTCAGGGTGGTCCTCGCGAAGCTCTGGTTGATGAGGTGATGGAGAGAACTAGGTACGATGAACTATCACGCACGGTTGAGCAGCTCGCCGGTCAAGTAGCAACATTGTTACAACGACGTGAGCGCCGTCTTCCTCCTACGGATGAATCCAATTCGGATGTAACAGATGACGATAATGATACTGAAAACCCCTTTGCTGGGCGTGAGCGCGACTCTAGGAGTTGGGAATCGTCATTCCGCATAGAGATTCCTGAGTTTCATGGTAGCGGTTTATCACCGGAAGATTGTATCGACTGGTTCTCTACTGTGGAGGAAGTTCTGGAATTTAAGAGGGTTCCTGATGATCGAGTGGTTCCTCTTGTGGCTACGTGTTTTCGAGGAAGGGCTGCTGTTTGGTGGCGTCAGTTGAAAGCTTCACGAATTCAGAAAGGTAAAACTCCTATTTCTTCCTGGGTTAGGCTTGAAAAGTGCATGCGTTCGGCCTTTTTGTCGTTTAACTATACGAGGGAACTCTATATTCGTTTACAAAATCTTCGTCAGGGTTTTCGGTCAATTGATGAATATACGAAAGAAATCTATGATTTGGTCACACGATCAGGTATTACAGACACTGAAGAACAACTTGTCTATCGATACTTAGGGGGTTTGCATGAGACTTTTCAAGATACCCTTAATCTGTTTGACTATTATTCTGTGTCTGAGGTTCATCAGCGTGCTTTGCGATTGGAGAAACAACTATCTCGTAAGTCGATTCGAGCAGCAATCGGCCGTCCTCTGGCTTCTTCTTCTCATACTGCTTCCGCACAACAGGTTGTTAGTACGCCTACGAAGTCTGGTCCTAAATGCTATCGTTGTGGAGATCCGAATCACTTGGCAAACGAGTGTCGCAAGGCTGGAAGACCTGGTAAGGCTTTGCTTGCAGAAGTGGATACTGCTGCTGATGTATTTGCTGATGCGGAGGAGACAACAGCTGAGTTCGATGAGGTGTTCCTGCCAGGTGACCAAGGTGAATGTTTGATGATCTACCGTCGATCGTTTCTTACTCCTAAAGCTAATGCTGACGAGTCATGGCTAAGAAAACTTCCAGAAAACGTGTACCATTGAAGACAAGGTGTGCCGATTGATTGTTGATTCTTGCAGCTGTGAAAACGTGGTATCTGACGAGGCTGTTCGGAAACTCAAGCTTCCCACGGAAAAACATACTATCCCATATTCTCTTCACTGGCTTAGTAAGGGATCCGAGGTAACTATTTCCATACGTTGTCTTGTGAAGTTTTCCATTGGTTCTGTCTATGAAGATGCTGTGTGGTGTGATGTCGTGGTGATGGATGCCTGTCATCTGCTGTTGGGTCGACCATGGCAATACGATAGGGCAATGACTCATGATGGTAAGATGAATACATACTCATTCATATTTAAGAATACTCGTGTTACGCTGGTTCCTGCCAATGTGACAGTGCAACACCTGTTTCTCCCGTGGCTTCCAATTTTCTTTCTTGGCGTCCGTTTGAGAACGAGATGCTCACTGAGGGGATGGTGTTCATATTGTGTGGTCTCTCTCGTGAGGCTACAGCTGCTGTGGAGGTTCCGGCATGTGTCCAGGGGCTGTTATCGGACTTTGAGGATAACTTCCCAGTTAATTTTCCAGAGGGTTTGCCTCCTTCTCGAGCTATTCAGCACCGGATAGACTTGGTGCCTGGTTCAGTGCTTCCTAATCGAGCTCATTATCGCATGAGTCCAAAAGAACATATGGAACTACAACGTCAAGTGGGGGAGTTATTAGCCAAAGGACTTATCAGGGAGAGTCTCAGCCCTTGCGCAGTTCCGGCGTTGCTCATTCCTAAGAAGGATGGTACATGGCGCATGTGCGTGGATAGTCGTTCTATTAATAAGATAACGGTAAAGTATCGTTTTCCTATTCCTCGGTTAGACGATATACTTGACCAGCTTCATGGTGCTACGGTTTTTAGCAAATTGGATTTGCGTAGTGGCTACCATCAGATTCGTATACGGCCAGGAAATGAATGGAAGACCGCTTTTAAAACGAGGGAAGGACTTTATGAATGGTTGGTGATGCCGTTTGGTCTCTCCAATGCTCCTAGTACATTTATGCGCGTAATGAACGAAGTATTAAAACCATTTTTGGGTAAGTTTGTTGTCGTTTATTTCGATGACATCTTGGTTTATAGTACTAACTTGGATTATCACTTGTGTCATCTTCGTGAGGTCTTAGTAGTTTTACGCCAGCAACATTTCTTTGCTGCTACAAAGAAGTGTGTTTTTTGTACGGATCGTATTCTGTTTCTTGGATACGTCATATCCAAGGATGGCATCTCGGTGGATGAGTCTAAGGTCGATGTTGTACATACTTGGCCTTGCCCCCAATCAATCCACGAGGCTCGGAGTTTTCACGGGTTTGCGTCTTTTTATAGGATATTTATTCCCCATTTTAGCACGATAGCAGCGGCAATCACGGACTGCATGAAGAATGGTAAATTTGCATGGACCGAAGAGGCGACATCAAGCTTCATCTTGCTTAAAGAGAAGCTTTGTTCGACTCCTATATTAGCTTTACCCAATTTTTCTTTGCCGTTCGAAGTTCACACAGACGCCTCTAAGGTTGGTATTGGTGCCGTCTTAATCCAAACAGGTAAGTCGGTCGCCTTTTTCAGTGAAAAGTTGAATGGATCCAAACGTAATTATAGCACGTACGAACTGGAATTTTATTCCATCATACAGACTCTTAAGCACTGGCGTCATTATTTGATTCATTCCGACTTTGTTTTGTTTACTGACCACGACGCTCTCAAGCACATAGGTAATCAAGACAAGATGAGTGCACGCCAGGTTAAATGGGCTAGTTATCTGCAGGATTTTACATTCGTCCTCAAACACAAAGCGGGTACTCAAAACCGTGTGGATGATGGTCTTAGTCGTCGACGAAGCCTTTTAACATCACTGCGGACTGAAGTATTGGGGTTTGACTCGTTTGCGACATTATACCAATCAGACCCATATTTTTCTGTCGTATTGGAAGATATACGTGCAGGCAACAGTGCACAATTCTCCTTGCTGGACGGATTTCTCTTCAAAGGCACTCGGCTGTGCATCCCGGCCTGTAGCTGGCGATTGAAGATCATCCAGGAGATGCATAACGAAGGTCACTTTGGTCGTGACAAAACATTCCAGCTGATCTCTTCATCCTATTTTTGGCCGCGTCTGTTTAAGGAGGTGCAACGATTTGTCTCCCGTTGTCACGTCTGTCAGGTCTCTAAAGGATCATCTACGAATGCGGGTCTTTATATGCCGTTACCAATTCCTTCGAAGCCATGGACTGATATTAGTATGGACTTTGTGGTCGGTTTGCCGCGAACACATCATGGGATGGATTCTATTTTTGTTATCGTTGACAGATTTTCCAAGATGTCACATTTTGTAGCTTGCAAGAAGACTACGGACGCGGTTAATGTGGCGCTATTATTTTCAGAAATGTGTACCGTCTGCATGGTCTTCCGGAATCCATCGTATCAGACCGTGATTCTAAATTCCTTAGTCATTTTTGGAGATGTCTTTGGAAATTGTTACGTACGGAGCTGAAATTTAGCAGCGCTTATCACCCACAAACGGATGGGTAGACAGAGGTAGTGAACCGTTCTCTTGGGAATTTACTTTGTAGTTTGATTGGGTCTCAGACTAAGCAATGGGATCAACATCTGTTTCAAGCTGAATTCGCTTTCAATAGAGCAATTCATAGGAGCACAGGGTTTAGTCCTTTTCAGGTGGTCTGTGGGTTTAACCCTCGTTCTTCACTCGACCTTGCACCGGTTCCAGACCTACAACGTGTGCATACCACTGCGGATGCTTTAGTGAAGAATCTTCAATAAATACATGACATTGCTGCTCAAAATTTGGTCGTTTCTTCTGCCAAATATAAAACGGCCGCTGATAAGCATCGTCGTCATGTTGAATTTGAGGTAGGTGATTTCGTTTGGGCTGTGCTTATTAAGGAACGTTTTTCGGCGGATACATACAACAAGTTAGGTCCTCGCAAGATTGGTCCATTTGAAATTATTGAAAAACTCAACCCCAATGCCTACCGTCTGAAGCTCCCGATTCATATTCATACAGCTGATGTGTTCAATGTTCGTCATCTAATTCCCTACCATGGCGACTTGTCCGATGATGATCTTCCTAACATGCCAAATTCGAGGGCGAATTTCCTCTTTCCCGGGGAGAATGATGTAGTGCAAGATATGGCAGAATCCTACTTGGAAGAAAGAGAGCGACGAAAGAATATCCGTTAGCCATGCAGGAATATTTTCCTGTTTGTTATTTTTGTTAGGAAATAAGAGATATCTTGCAGCATTGGCATGATATCATATTTGGTTAGGATTTCCTCTTTATTTGCATTAATCTTAAGAGATATTTTCATTAATATTAATTATGTCATAAGGCCTATATATGGCCTCGTCTGTAAGGAAGAAAGGCAGACTTTGAATAATCATACTCTTCCATTGAGAAGTTTTATCTATGTGTGATTTCTTTCGTTTCCAGTACTAACATCCTACACCAATTGGTCAGGCACAACACAACACTTTAAACTATTATGTTGTGACTTAACGGAGGAAGTCGTGCGTTATGTCGTGTTGTGCCATAATGGCGGTGACATGACACCCTTTACACCTCTATGCATACATACCCCTTTACATACATACCCCTTTAAATTAGTTATTTTAACTTATTTATATAAGAAACCTACTATAGGGGTTCTAAGAAAATAGTTTTGAGGGTTCTTATGGACACAAATATTCTAAATGAAGATAAGGGGATCTAACTTATAAGAAAAATACCAAAACACCCTTCACCCATTCACCCAACAGTAATCATATCAAAAGAACTTTTTTTCTTTCCTTACTCTCTTCCATCGCCCTTCTTCTCCCCCGTCGCCTTTTTTCTTATTTCTTCAGTTTTTTCTTCGATTAATCATCGATCCTCAAAATTATTCATTGTCGATTAAACCTCTATAAAAGAATCAAAAACCCATCTTATTCCTTTTGTTCTTATTCCATGAGTAAGTAGGTTCGATCAAATTAGGTATTTGAAAAATAGTTTCAGAACTATCTACGGTTTGGAATTCTTAATTTCCGAACCGTAGACACTATATACGGTTTTAATAACTCATAATTCCAAACCGTAGATTTTATTGAATTTTCATACGGTTTGGAAAATTCATATTTCCAAACCGTATGTTTAACTGACTTTTTGTTAATTCTTAAGTGAAAAAAATTGAAACTTGAATTCCCCGCCGTAGGTTCATATTTCCAAGTGCCTACGGTTCGAAAAACTCAAAATTCCAAACCGTAGATTTAACTGAATTTGCATACGGTTTGGAAGTGGTTTGGAAAATTCATATTTCGAAACCGTAGGTTTAACTGATTTTGCATATGGTGTTGTTTCTGAACCGTAAGTCATCTACGGTTTGGAACTCCAAACCGTAAACTCTGGGTTCAAAAATCTTACGGTTTGAAACATTCATATTTCCATACCGTGATTTCTACCTACGGTTGGGTCGATAAATAATCCCAACCGTAGATTGGGCTTACGGTTCGAATTTGAGGGTTTTCAAAAGAAAAAATAAGTGATGAGTTTTTTTAGTTTTTTCTCTTTATAATCGCCATCTTCATCGCGATGGAGAAGAAGAAGAGAGCAAGAAGAATAATAGGTTTTTATTTTTTCAGCATGATGAAATTATGATCATCATTTTCTTCATGATTTATGAATGAAAATAGAAGGAGAAGATAATAGATTTAGTTTTTTTGTATATGATCATCATCTTCATCGTGATGAAATTATAATTTCATCTTCATCATCATACTAATTGATTGAGGGTATTTTAGCCATTAATAAAACTAGTAGGATAAGAGGTTTTAAAGATTACTATTCAATGACGCGTTTTGTTACTTTGTGAGCCCTCAAGAACAAGCGACATGCATGCTAGAGGTGTGAATTTTTATTAACAATTAATTTCGTAATTATATGAATTTCTATTCACAGTTTTTGATATTTTTAGGCGGGAAGAATGCAAATGATGCAAGGCCAATTTGCATCACCATCAGCAAGATTGGCTGCTCTGCAAGGTGATCCTGTAAGCTGGTGGTTGTCATACGGTTCTCAGTTTCCATCACTCCAGAGGATCGCGGTAAAGATACTAAGCCAGACAAACACATCGTCTGGATCCGAGAGGAATTGGAGTGTGTTTGAAAGAATTCACACCAAACTACGCAACCGTTTAGTTTCGTCAAGAATAAACGATTTGGTATATGTTCAGTATAATTTAAGATTGGAGCAGCAAAGAGTTCAAGGTAAAGCAAAGCGACATAACATCGATGTCCACGATGTTCATAGCCTGCTGACAGATGAAAATATGCTTGATTGGATAGCAGGGGATGATGAAACACCAGTTTTACCTCAGAAAGAACATTGGTTAAATGAATTGGAAGAGGAAGCAGCTAATAATCCAGAGCCTCTCCCTCCACCATACGAATGGCATGATCCAGAAGTTGAAATCTCATATCAAAGGTTTCCAGTGAGTAACTTTGTTTATGACTTTGGTAACCTAACATTTGGAGACAATACACAAGGTCATGAAAATGAAAATCCCATATACAATTCTCATTACACTGAAGATCGTCCAGAAGAAGATACCCGAGGAATTAATGAAGAGTATAATTCCAATATTAATATCAATAATGAAGTAGATAATCGTAATGATAATGAGGAAGAAGACAATGGTTATGAAGATGACGATACTGTTAACTACGACAGCAAAATGCATTACGCGAACCAATATGAGGCGGAGGAAGAGGAGGAGGAATCAACTGAGAATCGTCGAGAAAACAGAAAATACTTGAATAAGTCGAAAAAAAATGTCGGTACAAGTTGGTTTGTCTAAGTTTAAAATTTCAAGCACTACTGTCACTAGGTTACTTATTGTAAGTTTATAAAATTTGAAGTGTTTAATGATTATTTATGAAATTTTAGTTGTAAGTTTGAAATTAAAAATTGTATAAGAATTTCTCCAACTCAATTTTTTTTTCCTTAAAAACGGGTTTAACCGGTATGAAAACGGAAAATACGGTGTAAAAAACGTGTGTTAAAATGTTATTTAGAAGAAAAAAACTGAAATATTAATTTTAGAAAAACGGTAATCACAGGTGTGAAAACGGTTATAACGGGTCTAAATAACGCCATTTTTTTCCTATTTATCGGTGTTATTTAGGTAAGCGTGTAGGTGAGCCTCACGGGCACGGTATATGGGCGTGAGCGTTATAACGGACGTTTTTTAGGAAAAAACGGCCGTTTTTCAAACCTTGCTGGAAACTAAAAATTTGGAACCCTATATAGGATTCTTATATAATATTTTCCTCCAAATATGGGGGCTTTTGTGGTCACGGTTTGATAGCGGCATATTTTATTGCAGCTCTTACACTATGGCGTTGGCTGTTGGTGTCCCATGTTCCATCATATCTAGACGTTCGTGCTTGCATGGATACCATAACTGGGTAAAGACCGGAGACGAGTACTGTCAGCGCACTGGACCGACACTCAAAAGGATAGGATCAGGGATAATTGTCAAGCTACAGTTTGAAACTTCTAACATTGCAATAAATCGGGAGGTAATAGAATTAGGTATAAAAAAAGGTGAGGAGAGAGATTGTCTGGGCAAGATGATTACGATTTAGGGGAGTCATGGTCTTTGGTCACCGGAAAAAAGAAACGAGGGTCGGTGGGAGGAGGAAGGGGAACGGTGATTTATCCTAACACCAAAACCCTTTCTTTCTCGGTTGATTCTAAGTTGATAGAAGTTTGGGGCAATGGATTAATTCTGTTAGTAAGGATGGTGCAATCTGGATCTCAAAAGCGATTCAACAAGATATTATTCCATCTAACTTCAGTCATGAATTTTGGTCTTACTGTGAGAAGAATGAATGGTTTTCTCTCTCAAGGGGCAAAAATTACGGTGGAGAATACCTTAAACTTTCTGTTCCAGATTCTAGAGGGTTTTTACATCATTGTTTTTTCCCTAAAGGAAGAAACTACAATGGGTGGAGGAACCTTTGTAAAGCTTTGGACACATGCTGCAACTTCTTCGTCGTTGCTTCTGTTCCAAATAAATCCATCGTTAATCCTATCTTCACCCAAGGAATGTCTAATTTTCAAAGTTGGCTTCACCTACATTTATTATCCCTAACATTAATTATGTAGGAAATTGGGATCTAGCCTTTAAGATTCAAGCAGATTCGAACATTAATGATTGGCGGATAGTGGGGAATCAAGTTCAGTTGGAGTTGGGCATTAATGACGTTTTGAAACTTTGGCCATTAAGTTTATCATCTGCGTTAATTTTTGCTGCATCTTCGGAAGAAAAATCTTCTTTTAGTGAGAAATCCTCGCTTGTTTTTGAAGATGTTACTCTTCATCTATCTCCATGGTCTACTCTTCTTGAACAGTCCAGCGAACACAAATTTGCAGGTTGGATTTCCATTAAAGGTATTAATCCTAAAATGTGGAATCAAGATCTTTTGATGACTATTGGTGAATCTTGTGGATCTCTTTTAGAAATTCATCAAGATATCCTATCAGCTGACTCTCTCTCTGAGATCATTCTTAAGGTAGAAGGTTTTGTCCCACAAAATTCTTGGTCGATTTCTGTTCAAAGCAGGGGTGTTTGGATCCATGCTATGGCGGAAAGAATGAGTTCAAGCGATCCGATTTCTTCTTTCCGGCGATTGAACATCAGCTCCGTAAATCGTGGAAAAAAATCGGTCTCTCTGCCCAACTGTAGCCCTTCATTGAATGCTGCTTCGATTCAAATTTCAAATCAAGGCAATGCAATGAATGCTCGAGTACAACAGAAGTTGCAGAAGCCTCAGACTGTCATTAATGCAAATAGTACTCGCGGGGTTCAACGGACAAATTCAAATTTCGAGGTGGGTCCATCTCTAGAGGGAGTTCCCAAGATTAATTCCAAGTTGGGCCTTTTTCCTAAGGGCTTTATTTCTGTTAAGAAAAAATCGTTGGAACCGCCTAATGGGGAGGAATACGAGTTGTTAGAAAGCCCACCAAATATCACTTCTGATCAGATTGGTATTTCGTCCAATTTTATTTCCCATCCATCTCCAAACTCGACAGACGAGCTGGAAGAAGGAGAAATAAGGGAGATGAGCATCTCAAATTCAGTTTCTCACTCAGGGGATTCAGCAGCGAACGTACTGCCGATGAATTTTTATAATTCCTTATTGAATTTGTCTTTGGGTAATGTTTCTTCTTCGACCTTGGATGATAATAGAGTGATAGCAGCTCCCTCTTCTCACTCTAGGGTTCCTGATTCTCCATCTCAAGCTTCCACAGCCACTCCAAATTCTTCGTGCTTTAAAGGTACGCAATCGGATCCTGCAAAAATTGCTTTAGCTCAAGCTTACTTGTTAAAACAATTCGGGGTGGTGTATGATAGGGCTAAGCATTATGGTGGTCCAATTGGAATGCTATTTCCGGATAATAAATCTGAGTATATGGAAATGATAAACCATGGAATAAACTCGCACTTGGAGGCCTTTAAGGATCAAATTGGTGCAGGGGAGGATGAAGTCACTAGTTGATTTTGTTTGGTTTGGTTTTTGGGTAAAATTATCTCTATGTTTAATTGTATTTCATGGAATGTTAATAGTTTGAGAAAACGTAAGAGAAGGCTGCGGGTCAGACAGTGTCTTTCTATTTGGAAATCTAGTATTGTGATTTTACAGGAAACTAGGCTGGAATCTTGCAATGATATCATAGTTAAGCAAATTTGGGGTAATAAGTTATGTGGTTGGGAAGCAATTGATTCAGTTGGTTTCTCGGGGGGTCTCTTAATTATATATGGTATTTGAACTCAGTAGTTGTGGAAAGTGTTATGAAAGGCAGGCACTCCATCAGTATCAAATGCAAGATGGTGTCTGATAGCTTCTCTTGGGTTCTCAGTGGAGTTTACGCTCCTTGCGACGAAAGACTTGGAGTTTCTCTCTGGGAAGAATTGGGGGTTGTTAGAGAAACTTGGAAGCTTCCTTGGTGCATAGGAGGTGACTTCAATGAAGTTCTTCGTATGCACGAAAGGTCAGGAACTCAAAGAATGACATCAGGTATGCGATAATTTACTGAATTTGTTGATAAACATGAGCTAGTTGACTTACCAATGCAAGGGGCCAGGTTCACTTGGCAGCATGGAGAAAACAGTGATAGATTCAGCAAGATAGATAGATTCCTAATCTCTTTGGACTTTGATCTCCATTTCCCATCCATTTCTTCATCTGTCTTGGGAAAACCTTTGTCAGATCATGCTCCCATCAAATTTGTTTGTGATCTATCTTATTGGGGGCCTTCTCCATTTCGGTTTGAATTCATGTTTCTTGAAGATCCTAATATTCTTGTTCTTATGGAGAAATGGTAGAATTCCTTTTCTTTTCAAGGTTCAGCTGGTTTCGTTGTAGCTAAAAAGTTGCAGGCTTTGAAACTGAAAATAAAGGAGTGGAATAGACTTGTTTTTGGAAGAATTGATAGGCAACTTGAAGAAAATTTGAGTGCTATCCAAGCAATGGACATTATTGCTGCGAATCAGAATCTTTCGACGCCGCAAAGGGCAGCTAGAGTTAATTTAAAATCTGATTTTGAACTTCTTTCAGGTAAGATGGACATTTTTTGGGGTCAAAAATCTAGGACTCAATGGGACAGAGACGGGGATAGAAATACAAAGTTTTTCCATAGAATCACTAAAGTGAGGAGAAGGAAAAATATCATTTCTAGTTTGACAATCAATGGCAATTTCACTGAAGACAAATCTGAGATTAAGGAGGGCATCACTTCTTTCTTCAAAAGTTTGTTCAAACAAGACGTCAGACAAAGACCTAGCATCGCTAACATGGAGTTTAAATTTATCTCTGATCTTGAAGCTCATACGTTGGAAGCTCCTATTACTGAAGAAGAGTGCATTGCAGCTTTGAAGGCTCTTGGTCAGGACCGAGCTCCAGGTCCTGACGGATTTCAAGTTATGATTATAGGAAAATGTTGGTCTTTTATGCGTCAGGACATCATGGGTGTTGTTAGGGATTTCAACAAATGGGGCACCATGAATTGGAGACTCAAAACTACTTTTCTTTCTTTACTCCCATAGAAGAATGTGGTCGAAGAAATAAAGGATTTCAGACCAATAAGTCTTATGGGAAGTATTTACAAGATGATCTCGAAAGTTCTAGCGGGGAGGTTAAAGCTGGTACTTCCCAAGATTATTTCCTGTCACCAATCTGCCTTCATCAAAGGTCGTCAGATTCTGGATTGTGCCTTATTAGCAAATGAATGCATGGATTCAACAATTAAAAGTGGAATTCCAGGAATCATCGTCAAAATAGATTTCGAGAAGGCATTCGATCATGTATCTTGGGGTTTTCTCGATGAGGTTTTATCTAAGATGGGTTTCGGCCGGAAATGGAGAACTTGGATTCAAGGGTGTATCTCCAACATTCCTATTTCAGTTCTTATCAATGGCTCGCCGCACCAACAATTCACTACAGGTAAGGGTCTTCGTCAGGGAGATCCCATCTCCCCCTTTCTCTTCTTGATTGTTTCGGAAGCTCTTCATCTTATGTTTCAATCCAGCATGAATTTGGGAAGGTTGGGAAGTTTTCAACTTGGTTCTAATGGTTTGAAAATAGGTCATTTGCAATTCGCAGATGATACTCTAGTGTTCCTTGATGAATCCAGAGAGCAGGTGGATTGTCTAAGGTATTTGCTTGTTCTCTTTGAACTAGTATCCGGTCTTCGCATCAACTTTGCCGAAACAAGTATGTATGGAGTGGCTGGAGATACTAATTTAGATTCACTTGCTAGTATCTTGGGTTGTAGGCATGACTACCTTCCGGCTAATTATCTGGGGCTTCCTCTGGGAGATAATGCTTTGGGTTCGATAAAGTGGGACGCTTTATTAGAGAAAGTCAAGGGAAGGCTACCTTCGTGGATAAGATCGGTCCTCAACAAGTCAGGTAAACTCACTTTGGTGAAAAGTGTATTATCAAGTATTCCTGTGTATTATGTTCTCGTTATTTACCGCTCCGGTGAGAGTTATAAATAAGCTCGAAAAAGTAATGAGGGACTTCCTTTGGGATAAGAGCGATACTGTAAAGTGTTATCACCCAGTGAAATGGAAAAAGTTTCGCACCCAGCTTTCTAAAGGGGGTTTGGGCATCAAATCTTTGAGAAGTATGAATAAAGCTTTGATTTGTAAATGGTGGTGGCGTTTCAATTCTGAAAAACAAGCTCTTTGGAGAAGAGGAATGGTCTCCAAGTACGGTTCCGCGGGTTTTGATAGGGAAACTAAAGCTCCAAAACAGGCGCAAGGGTGTGGAGTATGGAAAAACATTTACAAGCATCTTCAGGTCTTCAAATCAAGTTCCTCCATCAAGGTAGGAGAAGGAACGTCGGTTCTGTTTTGGGAAGATCGTTGGGTGGGTGACCATCCTTTAGCTACCAAGTTCCCCCATCTATATGCCATTGCTTCTACAAAAAATTGGACGGTTAACAAATGTGCTGCAACTGTCAACAGTGGTGGGTCTTGGAACTTAGGCTTAGATAGAAGACTTTCTTCGATCCAAATTGAAGAAGTTTGCGCTCTGATCTCTCTACTTCAGAACTGTTACAATGGTACGGGAGATGATGTTTTAAGATGCGATATCGACAAATCTGGTAAGTTCACTGTCAAAACTTGTTACGTTGAGCTAGAGAAACAAAACCATGGTGCAACTCTAAACTTAAGTGTATGGTCTAGGCTATGGCCACACAAAGTTGGTTTTTTTCTTTGGTTGGTGTTTCACAAAAGGCTAGTCACTATGGATTTTCTGTACAAGAGACGTAAGATTCTTGTTAACGGCTGTCTCTTGTGTTGTTCCGCGGGAGAATCGGTTTCGCATCTTCTCTTTCACTGTGAGATTTCTAGACAAGTTTGGAATCATTTTCTGGCAGGAGTTGGTCTTCTTTGGGTTTTACCGGACTGCATAGACTCGATAATTAAAAGTTGGAGATATAGAATAATCCATCCCATCGGAAAGAAGCTTTTGCCTCTTTTACCTGCTGCCATTTGCTGGACCATTTGGAAGTCCAGGAATGCTTTAGTTTTCGAGAACATTAACTTTAATGTGACTGAGGTCATTAAGCAGGTGAAGATTCAAGCTTACTGCTGGGTTCGCAATGATGAAGTTATGAAGGGTATTAATCTTGATTCAATCATTACCAATTGGAGTACTTACTTTAGTTCTTAATGTACCTATTGTGCCTGTCTTTTTGGGGGGTTTTGGGTTTTGTTGAGAGCTTGTTCCTCTTGCCTTTGTTGGGTTCTCAGTTTGTAGCTCTTGAGCTTGTTTTCCTACTCCTTGTAGGTCTTTAATCTATTCTTTTCCTTTGCCGATCAAAGAAAAAAAAACAAAAAAAAAAAAAAAAAAAAAAAAAAAAAAAAAAAACATTGCAATAAAAAGGATAAAGACTAGCTTTTAGCAAGAACTAATATGGTCAACAAGTTCCCACCAATGCCTGCTGGCCCTCCTTGGCCTTGATAGCATTTCTTTTTATTTATTTTTTGGTATGCTGGTCTTGATAGCCTTAGTCATATAGAATTTGCTTTCATGCCATTACATAAGCTATACTTAAACAGATAACTTTCTCTACAAATGGGCTCACGAGGCTGTAAGTGTCGGAGAAGCTTCAAGTTTTGACAAGTGTAAGTTCTTTGATTAGACGAATACATGGTCCAGTAAATCCTTTTAGGAAAACAAAACCTAAACCTAGATTTCTGACTCAATCCAAAGACAAGACAACAAACAATCATTGTCACGTTACTGCATTAGAGGACTTAACAACAGCTCCAAAAGAGTCATAGGTTTAAAAAGAGACTAGGATTATAATTGTCGACATCGGTAAAAACAAATAAAAGTTGGGTTCCAAATCGGATTCCCTCCTCCCTATAAAATAGAGGAAGCGAAAGAGACCCCAAGTTCCACGTACATATATCTTGAAAGGTCTGCTCTTTTTTCTTTAGGTTTAAAGTGATCGTGTCGTCTTCTAGTGTTGTTGTATCGAAAGAGGAATCTTCGAATTCAAGAAGCACTCATGAGAATGAAAGCGAGGATGGTGCAAAATACATAAATCAGAAGAAAACTTCAACAAAAGAGACGACTCCTAAGAGGGAAGGGAGCAGATTCTCTTGTATTCACAATTGTTTCTGGTTTATAGGATGTGTGTATTCGATATGGTGTTTGTTATTTTTTTTATATAATGCTAAGCTAACAGGTCCATCACCTGATCTATCACCTGGTGTTAGATTACGTAAAGAAGGGTTAGTTGCTAAACATCCCGTTGTATTGGTACCTGGTATAATTACTGGTGGTCTTGAATTATTGGAAGGGCATAGTTGTGCTGACGGGTTGTTTAGGGAAAGACTTTGGGGTGGTACATTTGGTGAAGTCTACAAAAGGTGGTATAATTTTCTTTTTTGCCTTCCTGTCTCTGTTGAGGTAAATGTATTATTGAAACTTGTTTGGTTGGATTCTCTGCAGACCTCTATGCTGGGTTCAACATATGTCACTGAACAATGAAACTGGTCTGGATCCTGATGGTATACGAGTTAGGCCGGTCCCTGGACTTGTTGCAGCAGATTATTTTGCACCAGGATATTTTGTATGGGCAGTCCTGATTGAAAATTTGGCGCGCATTGGTTATGAAGACAAAAACATGTACATGGCTTCATATGATTGGAGAATATCATTTCAGAATACTGAGGTAATCACTTGTTACCAACCACTAAGTTTTTTTGCGTCTGTGACTTTCTTGCAGCAATAACCAAGGATTCCATATATATATACTACGCGTTTTTTTCACTATTTTGGTGTATGTTAGGTGCGGGATCAAACACTTAGCCGAATTAAAAGTAATATAGAGCTCATGGTGGCGACAAATGGTGGTAAAAAGGCCGTCGTCATTCCACACTCGATGGGTGCTCTGTATTTTTTACACTTCATGAAATGGGTTGAAGCACCAGCTCCCATGGGTGGTGATGGTGGATCGGATTGCTGTGCGAAGCATATTAAGGCAGTGATGAACATAGGTGGACCATTTTTAGGGGTTCCAAAGGAAGTCTCGGGACTTGTCTCTTCTGAAGCTAAAGATGTTGCCGTTGCGAGGTACTATTTGAGTTTATATATCTTGTATATCTTGTGATGTTGATCTCATGCTTTCATCTTGTGATGTTGATCTCATGGTTTCAATTTTACTATACCCTTTACTGATTACCTTATGTAGGGCCATTGCACCAGGTGTCTTGGCTAAAGACTTGCTTCGTCTTCCTCTGCAACATTTAATGAGGATGACCCGCACTTGGGATTCAACGATGTCCATAATACCAAAGGGTGGGGACACTATATGGGGTGGTCTTGACTGGTCGCCAGATGAAGGCTACGACTGCAATCCAAAAAAAACAAAGAGAAATAATTCCGGGGTTGTAGATCAAAATGGGACAGTCGCCGAAGTGTGTATAACTAAAACGGCACATTACGGGAGGATGGTATCATTTGGGAAAGATGTAGCAGAAGCTGATCCGTCTGAGATCGAACGTACAGATTTTAGGGTAAGCTTTCTCTTTTCATGTCTTTTTATATGTTTTACTGGTAAAAAGTTGAACATGCTGTTGAGTTGAACTTGTGTAGAGATTAATAACCTTTAAAAATCTTCTATAGTTATGTATCTCCGACATAGTAGTTTCTATATTGTACAGGACGCTTTAAAAGGTTACAACCTTGCAAATTCGACTTGTGATGATTTATGGAAGGAGTACCATGATATGCAACTGTGGAGATGAAACTGTTCCTGTTGTGAGTGCTGGTTATATGTGTGCAAAAGGTTGGCGTGGGAGAACTCGGTTCAATCCTTCCGGAATTCGAACTTACAATAGATAATATGATCATACTCCTCCCTCTAACCTCCTAGAAGGCAGAGGACCAAAGAGTGGTGCACACGTTGATATAATGGGAAACTTTGCACTCATTGAGGATGTAATAAGAGTAGCTGCAGGAGCTACGGGAGAAGAATTAGGAGGTGATCAAGTTCACTCTGACATCTTCAAGTGGTCCGAAAAAATCAATTTGAAATTATAAATTAATCATCTGAAGGATTCATTCATTAATCATTTGATACTTGTATATTATATCTTGTATTGTTGCTCTTGTATTTTTACTTAAGCATATGAAATTTTATCTTGTATTTGTGGGCCACCCTTTCATCCACCAGCTTATGAAATTTATTAGCAGCACGTATTCATTTCCAGATGGGGTTTCAAAAAGATTCAAAGGTAGTGGTCTTATACCTCTTAATAAAGATCTATTGACCGTTGAGGAAGATACTGCAGATCCGTCAAAGAAAGAGACAAATTGATCCTAGTAATTCAAGAGAGAAATATTATTCTTTTCTATTCAATCCTAAAATTTCTTCATGATATAGCAGAGCTATATTGCTCAAACGAGTTAAGACGATCCTGTGTTAAAAAAAAATTACAGCAAAGATATGGCGCATCAAAGCAAAGAGTCTTTTCCTTTTTCCGATGTAACTCTTCCACACACCTAATCAATATTGTGTCTTTGAAACTCAATTCCAAAAACTATTTACTATGGAAGATGCAGATCCAATCGTTGATCCAGGGTTTTAAACTCATGGATTACAGAAAATGGTGTAGAAAAACCAAATCAAGCCTTTGAAGAATGGCAAGAAACTGATGTGCTAATAAAAAGCTGGATTGCGGGTACACTCTCGGAAGATGCATCAAGTCATGTCATTGGTCGTACTACCTCAAGAGAGGTATGGGTAGCTCATGAAGATGCATACCTACAGGCCAACAAAGATCGCGAACTTCAACTTAAACAACAACTGCATGCTCTTAAGAAAGGTAACAGCAATATGACAGATTTTCTAAAGAATTTTAAGACTATTTGTGATGACCTTGCAGCAAACCAAAAACCTGTCCCCGATGATGATAAGGTTCTGCAACTCTCACAAGCTCTTGGAGATAGATATGACACTTTTGTGACAGCAAAGTTACCAAAGCCTCCATTTCCAACTTTTAGTCAGTTTGTCACAGCCTTAAATGGCTACGAATTGAGGCACCCAAATGCTACTGAAAAGAATGAACAAGACGTTGATCATAATCTAGCATTTTCTGCTCAACGATCTGGACGTGGTAAACCTTATCAGAACGGGCGTGGTCATAATAATCATCATCATTTTAGTGGACGCGGAAGAGGGTACCCACCATCTAATGGTTCGAAATCAGCTCCAAACTATCAAGGAAATTCTTCCGACGGTACTAACTTTTGCTCACAATATAATCCCTCTCGTAATTCTAACAACCGTGGGTTTCATGATTCAGAAAGATGTCAATTTTGTCGTCGTTTTGGACATGATGCAAAACGTTGTTGGTACCGTTTCGATTACTCTTTTGAAAATGATGATGATATTGTTAAAAATATTGGCTAATTTGTGATGGTTAAATCTAAAATTATCTAGATCAGTTAAGGGTAAGGAAAATTTGCTGTTTGGTCCTAAGCCCATATATTTAGTTATAGTAGAGTCCAAACGGGTTTTAGACTTATCACTAGGTCCATAATATTTTGAAAAGAGCAAAATGACGAGCTTACCCTAATATTTACCACGTGTGAAGAATGCACCCACTATCTATTCCCGTATAAAAACGCTGAAACGGTCAGAAAAATCATTAATGTTTATAACGTTACACAGAGAAACTGAAATCTTAACAGAGAAAATTCAAAGAGAATCTCAATCATTTTGAGATATCCATATTCTAACAAAACAGATCTCAAAGTTCATTCGCAATCATACGATTTCCCTTTGAAAACAACGTCTGATTCAGAGAAAAATCTAAAAACCTAATAATGGTTACAAGAAAAATCAAAAGAACAATCAGAGAAGAAGAAATAATAAGAGATGATAGTACTGCTCTTAGGTCATCAGAAGAAGAATCAGGAATTTCAAGACGAAAATCAAAGAGGAAACAGAGTAACAAGGTTGAAACACCGAAATCGAAGAAAAAAACTTCAAAAAGTTCATCGGACGATGAATATACAGATGTACTAAAAAAGAAAACGAAGAAAACCGAGTAACAACGCACCAATTCAGAAAAAAGGTACTATTTCTAACACTTTCAGTATATTTTTTGTTTCGGGGACATAGATCCACCAGTACATATTAGAAGTACTGATTAAAATTTATGAAAACCTATCAGAGTTTACATGCAACTTCTACTTTGTGTTTCTAGCACTTAGAATTGGCAGTACATAACTATAAAACTGTAGAATAAGAATCAAAAGTGATATGCAATGTGTTTCATTTTATTTCTGATACATAGAGCCAGCAGTACATATATCAAATACTGAGGTTTTTTCTTAATTAGGTTGTTTTTTGGCAGTACATAAGTCCAGTAGTGAATGGGTAACATTGTTTATGTGTCTATTTACCACTGTTTGTGTTTCTGGCACATAATTGGCAGTACATAACTAAAAAACTGAGACATTGTAGTGTTTATGTACTCTAAATTCATCCGTTTCTTTGTTTATGTGATAATGATCTTTGGATATTAAGTACATAATGCCAATAGTGATTGATTGTGTTTCTGAGATGATGAATGTGTAGTCCATAAATGTTGTACTAAAATAAAACCAATTAAATTTTGCAGGTAACGTTGTGCCAAAATCTGTTAGGAAGTTGTATAGGTCTGGTTTCACAGCATTACATAGTCTGGTTGCCAGAATGAAGGCGAGTAAATATACTTTGAGTGAAGCCACATTGGAAAAGATAGCCGAATCTTCTTATGGACAGATGTTTTTGATGTTCTGGCACACTAAGTACTCAGAAAGTCATTGGGAGAAGTTGGAAGGTGCAGTGAAAAAGTACTTGAAGTGTTACAAAAGGGGTCGAGTCAAGAATGAGCTCACATTTGAGTTTGTTAGAAGAGGTGAAACACACATTATCACGTCGACACCAGAAAAAATGGGTGTAGTGTTTGGAATGCCAAGAATGGCAGGAAGAAGAACTGATGACACCTTTTTGATGGTAGGTGGTGGATGGAGGCAGAAACCATTCTACATTAGACACTTTGGTGATAGAAACACGGTTACAAGACCAATGCTACAAGATGCCATCTTGAAACTGCTCAAGCGTACTGGTATCAAGAATTGTAAATCTGAAGGTGGCGAAGACAGTGATGATGACAATGATGAACAAGTAACCGATAGTGAAGATGATGAAGATATGGAGTACAGGATACCAAGAGTAGAAACTGAACAAACAATTGAAGATATGGTTAAGCTATTATGCCTGTTTATGTGTATTACTTTGTTTTTTACAACAAAAGATGCTCATAAACTCAAAGAAAAGTACTTTGGTTTAGTTGATGATCTTGAGAAGTCAAAGAATGTATCTTGGCCTGACCTGATACATAGTTTCTTAGAGAAGAAAATCAATCAGAACTACAACACTCCCGAGGACATCACTGGTTGTGTCGTCTATTTGTTGGTATCGATCATCTAGTACAAGCTTTTTTTTTCCAAGTACATATTTAGTCTACTGTCATTTAAGTTTCTGTATTTGATTCTATTGATGTTATTTTTGTCATAGTTTTTGTATGCGGAGCATACTCACTTGGTGAAACCAGTGACGTTACCAGATGATCGATACCTTCCAAGAGCGGCAAGGTGGAACATCAAAGAAATATCTGTTGAGTTTCTAAAGGATATGGAGGCTTCGCAATACACAGTAAGTCCCTAAGAAAAACAATACATATTACTAGGATAAGTTTTATTTCATTATGCTTCTTGTAGTTTTGGTTTAGGAAACAATGATGCACCAGTACATATCTAAAAAACTGATTAAAGTTGATGAATTTAAGTATAATTATTTGTGTTTTCATATATAATTATACTTAAATGATTTGTTTTAGGTAGGACACTATCAGAAAAGCAGTTTTCTGATTGACCAAAATGATTGTGTGTGTGTCATATGCACTATTTATTTGAGTACATATATGTTATACTGATACAAAAACTGGTTATATGTGTGCGTTATATGTAATTTTCCCGTTCTCTAAAGAATTTAAGGATGAATATACTATGTATGAAAAAGAAATGTTGAATGAAATTGCTCAAAGGCTTCCAGCTGAAGAAGTGCCATTGACAGTAGATTGGCAAGAAAAATTCGAGGATTTGGAAGTAAAGAATGAAGATTTGAGGCTGACAATTGCAGAAAAATGGTGTGAGTTACAGAGAAGGAAAGAGGACGGCCTCCCCATTGATGTGAGTATCCAAGAAGAGCTTTTGAATGATATATATCACAGAGCTTACCCACCTCCACAACCAAACTCGGGAGAAGAAGAATCTAGCAGTAGCTCTGAAGAAGGGCATGATGATTTGGATGACACCGTTCCATCAGCAACTATTCCCTTGGTAACAGAGGATGAACAGGAAATTCCAGATGATACCCAAGAAAAGTCGAATGAACAGGGAAATGCTACTCCAACAATGCCTGTTATGGGGGACTCTGAAGAAAATCTCACACAGTTCGATATTGAAGTTTCACAGTTTAAAATTTGGGCTAGATCTGATTTGGAGCGAAAGGTGAAAGAGCTGCAAGAGGAAAAGAGCATGCCAGAACCATCACAGGTAAGTTATATTCTTTCTAGTATTAGTTTAGTTTGTAAAAAACTAAAACTTGTCAGTACATATCTACTATACTGAAAAAACATACAAGTACATATCTGCAATACTGATTAAAAACATATCACCTTATGTTGAATAACAGACTGAAAAGGCTGAACTCCAACAAACAGCAGCGACACAAGTTTTGGGTAATATTGAAGTGGAAATTGGTTCTCTTAGAGATAGACAGGTGAGCGAATTGAACGTTACACTAGTTACGAATTTTATACTTTGTCATCCTATAAAATAATACGGTTTGGCATTGCATTTATGTAGAGTGCATCGCTTGAAGAAATGTTTCCGAATATGCAGTTTATGCCTTTGGTTTGTGAGCTGCCGAGTCTCAAAGAACTGCATACCGTGCCGATGGAGAAACTGATTGACCTGGCCATCCATGGGAAGGGTATTTATACCGATGAGTACTTAAAATATCTACAAGATGAAATTATGGGAGATCCTTATCCATCCTTAGGAATTCTTAGTCTGGAGTACCCGTCGACTGGTAGTTTACCAAGCTTGGAAAAAATGGAATCTTCTCAAATCTTCGACAAATTTTATGCTAAAGATCTGGATCCTCCATCACAAGTTTCAAGACCAACTTTTGACTTGGGTTTAGGACCAAGTGATCAAAATGGAGAAGAGGTGCAGCAGCCTGCAATTGATCTGGGTGCACCTGATCCACCTCAAATCCATCTTGCAGCTGCGCCTGCGCATAATGAAGCTTCAGCTGCTAGAGGAGCATCAGATCAAGCTCAAACGGATCCCTCGGATGAGCAAGCTCAAATCGATACTGCACCTACACTTAATGAAGCCTCTGCAATTGTTTTAGATGTAGCTGAAAAAGCTCATTTGAAAGTTGATCTTCAGCAACCTGAACAAGAAGTATGAACATGTTCTAAACCTAGTACATATATCCTTCTGATACATATAACCAGCAGTACGTATATCAATTTTTGGTCAAATAGTTCGTAGTCTGATTTGTTTCAAATGCAGGGAATAAGGAAACCTTGGGATCCCATTCCATTCAATGAAGTATAAAGGAAGAAGAAAATGAAGAATGACAGAAAGCAACAGCCTACTAAACAGTTAAAGAGTCTTGTAAGTACCTAAGTCTACTTCTGTTTAATGAATTTATGTTTTGTTTTTAATGATGCTTTTAGCATATGTACTAATATGAGCGCCGATTCTCAAACAGAAGTATCCAGTTTTAGATGCTGAAAAGGCAGAGGAAGCTCGACTGAAGAAGAATATGAGCGCCGAAAAAGCTAAAGCATATGCTGAGACTCTCCAACTTCTTTCTGAGCTACAAAAGGTAATTATAATTATTAAAAAAGTGAAAAGTAACAAATTTATCAATACTTAATGGACCAGTTATGTTACATATGTTCAATAACATGGGAAAAACCAACAGTACATATGTTATGTACTCAGTGAAACTAAAAGTACATAACTTCTGTACTGAAAAGAATCCAAGAATACATATGTTCTATTCTGTTCATTTTTTTTTTTGCTTTTTTAGTCTCTCATTTTTTTTTACGTTTATGGTATATTGAAGGATAACGAACCTGGAGTTAGTCAAACATCAGAGGAAGATGACGTAACACTTGCCAAGAGACTCGAAGATAGGCTGGCTACAAAGAGTAATGAAGTCAAACCAATAGCGAAGTCGACTACGTCAGTCATGGACAAGGAGAAGAAAAAGCCGACTATCTCAGCCAAGGAGAAGAAACTTACTCCAAAAATCACATACACCCCTCAGAAGCCAGTAACTCGGAGCCACCCGCAGAAAAGAGTTGATCCTGAGTTTGCTAGTGGCAAAGGACTGTCGGGACATAAAAGGCGAAAAACAAAGTCCAGAACTGAAAACCCAGTTGGAAAAGATTGCCCAACAGAGAAAGTTCAGAAAAAGGATAGCGAGAATGTGAGAAAGAGAAAAGCTAAAGGTGATCCAAATCTGCAAGAACTTACTAAAAAAGTGAAGAATGCACGCAAGTTGTTGAGCCTAAGGAAATCTCCGTTCTATAAGGATTTGAGTTCACAACAAAGAGCGCTTCTCTCTCCTTTTTTTGACAAAGCTACCTCAATGTGAGTCTCTCTTGGATAGTCCCTTTCATTTTAACAAAACTTTATGTACTTCGTTTAGAATCAAACTTATAATTGATTTGGATTATTTGAATTTGCAGCAACAGTGCTTGGAAAGCTCCTGCTGTGATTGGTCATCACATATTATCTGCAGAGACATTTGAAGATCTGCTACATAACAGGGCTTTAGAGGGAGATCTTATAAATTACTGGCAATACCAACTGAAAAAAGCATATCATAATGAGCAACCAGTGAATGGACAGAGAAAGTACATTCCAGTACTCCACATTGATCCAACAGGCTGGGTATGTTTTCCAATTTATCTTGATAAACAACATGCATCATGTCTTTGTAAAGGGCATAGCATATCTGCGAAACTAAAACGAAACAATTTTTTTTTGATGTTGTAACAAATATTATGCTTTCATATATGTGTTTTACACTATAATTTTCAGTACATATTTACTACACTGATAAATTTAATTCTTTTTCAGTTTTATTTAAGTGACCCAGTACATCAAGTAGCAGCAAAACTGCTGTATTCTTACCCATCAGGAATATGGAGGAAGGACCAGGAAGATTATTATTCCAATGTCACACCAAAACGTGCATTGGACGCTTCTTGTGTATGAATGCGAGAAAGGCGAATTCTTCCACTACAACACTTGGGAAGCTGTATCCAAAAATGAGTGTCTCGATAATGCTAATCTTATGGCAGAATACTGCTTGTTAGCAATTAATGAACGCTTGTCGAGCCTGCGCCTTCCACTTGTAAGCAGAGTAAAGATGATTAGTTACCCAACACCTCAACAGGGAGACTATCCAGATTGTGCAATATATATCATGCACATCATGAAGAAAGTTGCAAAGGAGGAAGTAATTGATGGAGTGCGAATGAGCTTGGGAGACCCAGAAGAACTAAAGGACAAAATACATAAGAAGAGGATCTCTTTAGCATGCAAAATACTCTCAGCAACATCTCCTCCTGAGGAGAGCTGGAATATTCATGCTCCAAAAGGTTTTTAAGACAGTGCTTATATGAATTAGGAATGCATAGTAGAAGTTATCATAGAGAACATATTCAGAGTTTGCTAGTTTGTTTTAGACAATATCAAAGTTTAGTAATTATTCTTATTTATTTTGATAACAATTGTTCTCGAAACTATGGTGTTTGTGTTTAATCTATGTACAGTTGTTTGGCTTTATAAAAATGTTGACATGTTGGATGGTAAAAGTCCATAGTATGAAGTGTTTTGGTGTGTATTATGTAACATAGACCAGCTATTAGAGTCAATTGAAGAATATGACTCTCTAAATTTGTTAATCATGATGGGAGAGAACATGAATCTCAGAGCTGGTCTCTTTGTTTGGTGTGTCTTAATTGAACAGAAAGTACATAATAGTTGTGCTCAGAAAGTCTTGAACAAACTTGGAAATCAACCTGAAAACCAATAATATTGAAAGTGGATAATGCAGTACAAAGTACCATTAAAAGAGTCTTAAATGAGCACAAAGTACCTTGTCCCAGAAAGATATCAAACAGTACATAATTTCAGCACTCTAAAAAAAGCGAACAAAAGTGTTTAAAATGATGCGCAAAACAGAATCTGCATTGTGACCAATAGAACTAATAAGGGAGAACTGAAAATCTAAAACTCATGGGTATGAAGGAATGACAGTGCACGTTGCCTTGTTGTGGTGAGTTTTCTTCTTACAGTTGGAACAACGGACGGACTTCCTAGCTTTCTCCCATGCATTCTTGATACGATTTCCCTTTGGCCTACCTGGTGGAACTCGTGGATGGGGTGGAAAAATAGTATCCTCTGGCAGATACTGCTCTGGCCTGTTGTAGTTGGGGATTGGTCTGATAGCAATTGAATACAGCTGCTGAAAATTTGTAACTTTGAAGTAGTCTTCGATATAATCTACGTATCGATCACCCTTGGCAGATATAGCTGCTGTAGCATGAGAGCATGGAAAACCATAAACACGCCATCTTTGGCAGGTGCAAGTCTTGTTCAGCAGATCAACAGTGTGAGACCTGCAGATGCGTAAAAAGCTTTTCAGCACAAATAACTTAAAAGCAGTACATATATGCAGCACTGCAAACAAATACAAAAAAACAAAACATATGATTCACTCCTACATGTATGCTATAGTACAGTAAAAGTTGTTTTATGGGATAAAGCTAACCTAGGCGAATGAATCTCATACTCATACGCAGATGACTGAGTAACATTCCAAACTCGACCAATTTGAATATGTTCTTTAAGTAACGCCTCGTAGGTAGGAGTGAGCTTCTCTGGGTCCATCAAAAGACTCATTTCGCGACGTTCATTCATCAACTCCATAACGCGTAACCTATGAATGGAACAAAAAGAACACCTGTAATAAATTTTGAACAAAAAAAAATGAACCAAAAACAAAGAAAACACCAACAAAAAACACACACACAAACCTGATCATGTCAACGAGGGCGCAGGCAGGCAACCTCTTGTCTTTCCGAATCCAATTATTGAAGGACTCAGCAACGCTTGATGTAGTCTGACCAAATCTACAGCCAGTGAAGAACGCGCTGGACCAATGTTCCCTAGGCATATTGCGGCAATACTCAGCAACCCCAGGCCTTCCCATTAACTCCATTTCCATTAGTGCTTCTTCATATCTTGCTGGTGTGAGAGCATAAGTTGCTTTTTTGAAACAAGCCATAACTTCTTTGTACTTCTCGTCCGATTTCCTGATTGGTAAGTTTCCTTGCAAGTGGTAGTAACAATAGCCATGATGGGAAGTAGGAAAGTGTTTAGGAATAGCCCTCAACAATCCTTCATGACGATCAGACATAAAGGTGATAGGACGGTCATCAACAATGTTGCTAAGATTGCACATAAACCAATCCCAATTGTCAACATCCTCTCCTGGGACCAATGCAAAGGCTAGCGGATAAAAACCTGCAAAAAACAAACAGTACATATATTATATACTGTCACTAAATATGTTGCTATATTCATAGACGTAACATATATTATGTACTGGAAAATAGACTAAGAATTTCCAGTACATAATAGACATATTGTACTCAAAAAAAGGTCTTATGCTTACATATATGAATTAGTGTGTGTTAGACACAATAACTTTTCAGTACATAAATGGTATACTCAAAAAGTTCCAACGATTAAAAGCAGTGAATAACTTGTAAACAATAACAATTAAAACGTAACAAAGAGCACTTGCCTTGATTCCCATTCAGACAAGTAGCAGCCATAAGGGTACCTCTAAATCTCCCGGTCAGAAAAGTTGCATCAACAAAAATCATTGGTCGACAAAGTCTATAACCTTCAATACAAGCGCCTATTGCGATGAATAACCTTTCAAATGTCTGAGTTGCATCGTTAAACTGAAAATCCGCATAAGAGCCAGGATTTGTTTCTTTCAATGAATTCACCCACCAAACCAGATCAGAGTAAGACTTTACATCATTCCCAAAAATTTCATGGTGTGACCGTTCCAAACCATGATATGCATGGTGATATTTGATATTAACACCAGCACCAACTTTTATATAATCTTCAATTTCGCGAGGCTTGATAAGTGGGTTGTGCATCACACGATCATGAATAAGGTTGTGTACCAGCTTCTTCGATACTTTAGGACTTCTCAACTTCACACCAGCTCCACAAGTGTGCCTCCCAACATACTTTTTTATCCTAAAAACATCGCAAGTAGAATCAATAGCAACTGCATGGATCATCCAAGTGCATGGGACTTTACTGCATTTCATTGTGAACCTTTCACGATCATTCTTCACCTTTGTTACGCGATACCCAGTTCAAACAATACTTTTGACAGGCCAACCGAACAGCATCAACACCACCACGAAAAAGCTTGTTAGGATCATCAAAAACATTCTCCCACCCATCGGACAGAATAGGTTTAACAATTTCTTTTCCATCAGTTTCATAACTATCTCTATCTGCCCTAATCAGTTCTGAATTGTTGTCGACGTCGCTGAATGTAGAGGAACTACATCCACCAGCAGAAAGAAAATCCACATGCAGCTCAAAGAACGCCGATTTCTTTGAAAAATGCAAGGCAGCGAGACCATGAAGTTGAAAGTCAGCATCACAGGCACTTTGACACCATTCTCAAACATAAGTGATGATAATCTCAGAAGGGTTCAAGGTTCTCCAGTTTTCACAAATAAGAAATTTCAGGTCATCAATACTAGACTTAAAAGTAACCAGGTGAGCAAATGATGATGCTTATAGTAAATGTATGCATAGCAGTAGGTATTTTGATTGGAACACTCTGCATCAGACATGTTTTGAACCTGAAAATGTGACAAAGATGTAACAGTATTAAAATACAGTATTTCACATACGTACTGATGGGTCAAACTAAAAAAAGTGAGAGATCTATGCAAGAAACAGAATCTAAGAGCATAACAATGAGTATGTCATATATGTACTGCTGGATAATACGATCTGAAAGTGAGAACATACTGATTTTGAAAAGAAAACAGAAGATAATCAAATCGAAAGCTAAAATAAGCTAAAAACTTAACAATCTAACCAAATAACTGAATGAATACGAACAAGATTCATAAAAAACAAACAGAACACAACCAATCTCCATGATCCAAAATTCAAATCTTAAACATGATTCAAAACTGTAGCAGAAACAAGAGTATGTCATATATGTAGTGCTGGATAATACGATCTGAAAGTGAAAACAAACCTGATTTTGAAAAGAAAACAGAAAGATAATCAAATCGAAAGCTAAAATAAGCTAAAAACTTAACAATCTAACCAAATAACTTAATAAATACGAACAAGATTCATAAAAAACAAACAAAACACAATCAATCTCCATGATCCAAAATTCAAATCTTAAACATGATTCAAAAACTGTAGCAGAAACAATGAGTATGTCATATATGTACTGCTGGATATACGATCTGAAAGTGAGAACAAAACTGATTTTGAAAAGAAAACAGAAAGATAATCAAATCGAAAGCTAAAATAAGCTAAAACTTAACAATCTAACCAAATAACTGAATAAATACGAACAAGATTCATAAAAAACAAACAGAACACAACAATCTCCATGATCCAAAATTCAAATATTAAACATGACTCAAAAACTGTAGCAGAAACAATGAGTATGTCATATATGTACTGCTGGATAATACGATCTGAAAGTGAAAACAAACCTGATTTTGAAAAGAAAACAGAAAGATAATCAAATCGAAAGCTAAAATAAGCTAAAAACTTAACAATCTAACCAAATAACTTAATAAATACGAACAAGATTCATAAAAAACAAAACAGAACACAACCAATCTCCATGAAACTGTAGCAGAAAGAAGAAAATAGAAAAGATTAAGCAACATACCTGTTAAAATCACTAAAGAAATCTTCAAAAACCCTAGTCCAAAAGCGAGAAGAAGAAATAGAGCAGAAACCGGATGTGAATTCGCTGTTTTTTTTTTAGAAACTTTGAAATAGGCTGCTTAAATATATGTAGGATTGGAAGGGTAGTTTAGGTATTTGAAAATTTCACATGATTTGTCCCGCACGTGTACAGGACTTGGGATTAAAAAATTGGGTCCATTTTTATATTTTCTTTTTATTATGGACCACTAGTTACTGGGCTTTAGTGGGTGGACCTGCCACTAACTAGTATCACTATAATAGTACCTATTGGTAATTCCTAGTAAGGATAAATGATAAATACCCATGGGCTTACCGTAGATCGGCCCAGTCTAGAGATATCTAGACTCTTCTCATTTTCCTAGTTACAAAGTCAGTTGTAGACTCTAGAGTGTTCTGTGTCTCTATGTCCCTCGGTCATGGTCTAGAAAATTTTATCTCTAGGCTACTCTTAGATTGTCGGTCAAATGTTCTCTAGAATGTTTCATTTCTAGAGGTTTCTGTCAGTCGGTCATCAAGCCTATAAATAGGCAACGGATGGTTCATTTGCAATCCATCCAAAACTCAAGTGAGTGAAGTAGAAGTTAGAATGAGAACTAGTCAGTAAGCAACTCAAGTGACTGCTATATTGTAAACATAGTGAGTCAAAGAGCTACGCTAAATTCCCGTGTATACATTTTCATTTCCAAAATTAATCAAAGCCTCACTTTCAATTAACCAACCTCTCTTCCAAAATCATTTCCATAAACCATCACATTTTCTCATTGTGCCAACAGATATGAATGCATTGCCTGCTGCAACTAATCCACCTTCGTCCGGTCCACGCTGGTACGCTGATTCGGGTGCGACATCTCATATGACATCCGATACTGGTAATCTTCAATCTTCAATTCCATATACTGGTAATGATAAAGTATTTGTTGAAAACGGATCTGGACTAGTTATCTCTCATATTGGATCCAAAAATATATATAGTATCTTCTCTAGGACATAACATTAGAATGAATAATGTTTTAGTAGTGTCTAAACTAACAAAAAATTTACTGTCTATTAGGCAATTTACTGGTGATCATTTATGCTCTTTTGATATTTCTGATTCTCATTTCAAGATAAAGGACCAACGAACGGGGACAAAATTAGCAACCGGAAGTAGATTTGGCGGTCTATATGCTTTAGATACAGGGGGAGGAAGTGCCGCACCTCTCTCTGCAATAAAAACTGGAACCACAAATTGTGATTTATGGCACCAGCGATTAGGTCACCCACATTCCAAATGTTTAAAAAAATTATACTCTAATAATTTAATCTCAGTTTCATGGAAGAAACATTTTACTCTTTGTTCTAGTTGCCAAATGGGCAAACGTTGCCGTCTTTCTTTTCCCCATTTAAACAATAGATTTGAGATTCCGCTGCATAAAATTCATTGTGATTTATGGGGTCCGGCTCCTGTTGATTCTTCTCAAGATTTTAGATATTCTGTTGTTTTTGTCGATGACTTTTCTCGCTATACTTGGTTTTTTCCTCTGAAAAAGAAATCAGATGCTTATTCTACTTTTGTTACGTTTCATAAAATGGTTGAAAAACAATTTGATAGTTGTGTAAAAAATTTCAATGTGATGGAGGGGAAGAATTCAATCATACTCCTTTCCTTACCTATTTACAAGATCATGGCATCATTCGTTTTGTTTCGTGTCCTCACACCCCTGAACAAAATGGCGTGGAGGAACGAAAACACCGACACATTGTTGAGACTGGTCTCACACTAAAATGTTCCTCTCCAATGCTGGTCGGATGCCTTTCTGACGGCTATGTACCTTATTAATCGTCTTCCAAATTCAGCTTTTAAAATGGAGACTCCATTTTTTACATTATATAACACTAACCCCAATTATGAGATGCTTAAAGTTTTTGGATGCAGGTTTTATCCTTATCTCCGAGACTATGTTAAAAACAAGTTTGGCCCTCGATCATATCCATGTGTGTTTCTAGGTTATAGTCTCATCCACAAGGGCTACCGGTGTTTACGACCATCAACTAAACGCGTCTTTATTTCTGAAATTTCCCCATCTAGTAACCTGAAAATAACCTTCTATGACGAGTGGACAGCACCCTTAGAACCTTCAAAATCACCTGAAACTAGCTTAGAATTAGACACCTCACCCATTCCCACTCTTATGCCTACTGTTATTACACCATCACTGACATGCCCAACAGCCACTATATCCCCAACACTCACCACACCCATAAATCCAGTCATACAAAATACTACGGTACTAAACCAAAATGAAACTAATAGTAGTCCATTAGTTCCAATTTCCGAAACTCTTCCTTCAACTGAACCCACGTCCTGTCAAAGTCCAAATAAATCACCATTACCTACTGATGCAGGGGCATATTGTCCTTCTTTAGGGATATTGTCTAATTAGGAATGTCTTGTGATTTTAGGGATAGTTTTAGTTGTTTCCGTATTTAGTTTAGGTTTCTTTTCGAAGGGGTTATCTTTATAGTATAAATAGGCTATTAGGTTTTCTCTAGGAGACAGACTTTATTATGATTTTTTAATTAAATTTTAATATGCGGATTATAGAAGAGTAATAGTTTTTAACCTAGACTCAATTATCTAGCGTTCTATTGTTATCAATCCTATGTTCTATTCAATTATCTTTGTTCTATTTGCCCTAGCTTTCTGTTTTAGTTTCTAGAACTGCATTAATTGGCGCTAGAACAAAACACACCAACAAACCCTAGTTTCTATAATGGTAGGTAGGAATAGAGGTGGTGGTAGAGGTGATGGAAACACTGATGTTCTTGAGTTACGAACCTTGGTTGAGGACATCTTGCAACAGTAACAGGGACGTGCAGAAGCCCTTATGGAGACACCAGAAGGCCGACGCAATCCTTTAGATTCCCCGGAAGGAGTTTCTGAAGAAGATGAACAGATAAAGTTCAATGAGAACCGTCGTTATGTTGCTCATGAGAATCCAGTATTCTCACAATGCACCCCTTTGTATTCACCTGAAGGAGGATCAGAGGATGATGAAAACGTGTTTAATGAAAATATTTTTCATAACCGTGTTGTTCATGAATCATATCGTGGAAAGTTGCAAAACAGGTTACTCAGAGCCTTTGACTTGAACACCAGATGGGCAAAAGTTGAAGTGGGTGATATGGCGGGAAGAATACATGCTGAAGACTTCCTAGATTGGGAGGCCAGCATAGAGAATTACTTTGAATGGAAGCTTATGGCTGAAGCTCGTAGAGTGCTGTTTATGAAGTCAAAATTGAAGGGGTCAGCTCTACAATGGTGGAAACGGCTACAAGAACGACGTACGAGGCAAGGAAAGAAGAAAATTAACACTTGGGATCACATGAAACAGAAGTTGCGCAAACAATTTTTGTCACCAGATTACACAGTGATGATGTATAAGAAGATTCACTTGAGCCAACGTGACCTTAGTAAGAGCATAAAGAAAACTAGCACATCAACAACAGCTGCTCGGATTACAAACAGAGTGCACAAGAAAGAAGCTCGCCTCATTGAGGCTAATAGTGATGAAGACACGTCAGAGGAGCCGATATATGATGAACTCGTGAGTCAAAAGCTGAAATATGATGAATTTGTCGTTAAAGAGCTGAAATATGATGAATTGGTCCCTGAAGAGTTAAAATTTGATGACTTTATCATTATAGAGCTACATTATGATGAACTTGTCAATGAATAGACGAAATACGTTGAACCTGAGAGTGAAGACGAAGTCGTTATTGATTGGAACTTACCACCAGTGTACGACTGCTTTCCAGAAGTTAAAGACACATTTTTTTTACTTCTGTTAGTATTGATACTTCTATCAAGGAAGACAGTTCCCTGGAAGCAGAATCTGAAGTTTTCTTTCAATCAGGTTATATCGATCATGTTACGCAGGAACATACGAAAATTTTAAGTATTCCTGTTAACCCAACTCACTCAGTTTATGAAAATCAAGCTACACATCAAATACATGATTTTAGTTTGGGTTCAGAAGCTTACATACAGTACAAACTATATGTACTGTTGATGATCCTAACTTGAGATCAAACTATCACAAGGGAGAGGTTAGCCGCGAAGAAGATTGTAGAGAAAATTATCTCAGTAAAATTCGTGGGCGAATTCTCTCAAACAAGGGGAGGAGTGTTATGATGGAATATTTAATAGGAAAGCTTGGAACAGACGTGTGCTACTCAAGAATAATGTATGACAAAAGTGGTGCTCAAGCTGAAATAGTTGAGGACAGAGAAGCTTGCGCTGATGACATAACATGTATCCATCACAAGGTCCGTGCGATCACCAACAAGAAGAAAACATTGGAGTTGACACGTGTTTCTCTGTCAAGCATGAAAACACATGTGGCCAGTTCGTACTACAAGGTGAGACTTTCTGTACTATAAAGAAGTGCTTACTCTGTGACGGAGGAAGCGTTTTCAATTGTTGGCAGAAATCTGAACATTGGGGTACTAGAATCATTGGAGAATGACTCTCTTTCAGATGAATCTGTTTATAATCGGAACTGCTGTAAGATGTTTGCTAGTTGGGATATGTTGACAATTCTGTCAGTGGAGAAAGAGACAACAATGAAGACTATTGTCCTTACTGCAAGACTTTCTCCTGGTCCAACTTGTTCATTGCGAACAGTTTGTGTATACGACCATCAGGAACAACTAAAGTTAGAAAGTATCTCGACTGACTTGATCTACTGTCAGCAGGGATTATGGGTAGTCTATATCTTTTTGGTGATTATGCTTGATGTTTGGCTAAAATATTTGGTTGCATCCTTAAGGAATTCATTGGTCGATATTATTCTTAGGATAGCAGATGCGAACGAATGTTTACTGAGTAGCGGGACTTACAAGCTGCATCATTTATCTGTTCTAATTGAAACAGTCAACGAGAATGGGCAGTACATAGATACATCTAATGTTAATCAAAGGTATACAAAATGGCTACGTGGAGATAAAGTTATGGTTCTTTTCTTTGAAAAAGGAAAGTACACAGAGGAAGCAAATACTAATCTCTTGTCAATTCAAAATAAAGATGGTCCAGACACTCTACAGAAGTTCAAGAACGATGCTCCAAAAAAATTGCTTTTCCATGAGACTGTTGTGCTACAGTTTTCAACTACATCAACGACAATTGATATCCTATGAAAGGTGCTCGCTATCTATAAGACGCTTTCTTGTAGACTTCTGTTGTACAACAACGCAACTAATGACCATGTACAGAACATGTCCGCAGGACGAAAGATGGAGATTATTCGTATGACATTAATAAGGGAGGACCAGACAAGCTTGGAAACGTATGATATTGAGACAAATTTGTGGACCAGTATCGAAGGAAGCTACAGCCTTGTGCACAATGCAAGAGCGTATCTCGACAACCTCGTTTTATGGGAAACAGCGGTCCAAGTTACGTACTGTTTAGTATTCTAGATAGTATGGTGACCTTTTGGATTATGGTTCTGACATTATCCCTAACTATGGATGTTGTTAAGAAAGAGCTTAAGTTAATGAATGCTACTCATGAAGAGAATGTACCAACAAAACAAGAGATAATGCTTAACCACATAATGGATGTTAGGTATTTAAGTTTGAAGAAAGCTGCTCAAACTGGTAGAGCACCTAAGGTAAGAAAATGATATTGTCTTCTTAAAAAGGTCTAAGAGGTGGAGTACCAGGACAAAGGTCTGGTTACTTTAATAACAGTTATCAACTTCAAGTAGCTTCTCTTTTATTTTCTTGCTTATTTTTAACTGTAATAGTTTAGATTTGTTGATTAATGCTGGACTGCATGAGTAACAACTAATAAGTATGATATTAATAATATTAAGATACTATTTGGTTATCAAAATTAATCTCGTTTGTGGAGTATCGTCGTGGATATCACAATCGTTTCTAGGTAATGACTTTTGTTTTATCATTTGGTAGTGAAGTTTGATAAAAAAAATTAGGGAGCAATTACGATTAGAAAGGATGAAGAACAGAGCTTGGAAAACTCGTATTTGTGCTCTTGAGGATATGAGATCTCCAACAACTCAGAACTCTCGCAGTAGGAACTGTCCATTCTATGAATGATAATCGTCAGGTAGTATTCAATTCTTATGGTTTACTGCTTGCTGCAAAAATTAGTGCATTTTCTTCCTCACTTAGTTGTAACACACCATGGAGATTATGTCTTTCACTTTGTATGTAAGGGAAAACTCCATGGAAGTCCATCAAGTCTGTTTTGATTCAACCTGTTTTGTATGGCTTGTATTCCATTTCCCCTTCGAGTGTCTAATAGAAGCTACAATTCAATATGAAGAAGATCTCCAACCTGGTTATAGGCATATTAGATCACTAAAACTGTTATGTGAGGGATAATTTAGAATATGACAAACAATGCGAAGACTATGATAATTCTTTTTATATTTATATCATTATTGAAGAGGTCTTATTTGTGGATTCTTAAAGCTCTATGCATCACTAATGAAGTTTATATTCTTATGGCCTGCAATGAAAGTGGTGCCAAGGGCTGCAAGGTTGTTTCCTTAACTGCAGAGTAAGCTTTCATGTGCTTCTTTGAGAGTAAGTTCATCATTGCAACTTGTATTACTCATGACTGTTTCCTATCCTTAAAATATTTCATTATACAGAATGTTTGATTTATCTTTTTCAGGTTTTTGGATTCTTAGAGTTCAAGAAGCTAGCCGATCGGAAATGACTTGCTAGTTTTTAGTTTCCACCTAAATACTTTCTCAGTATTTCATCTTTTTTGTGTAGCTTTACACACAATGGATAAAATGAATGAATGTTAAAATTCTCAGTTTTCAGTTAAATTTGAAGTTGCACTTGAATATCAGTTAAATTTGAGGTTGCATTTGAATTTCAGTTAAATTTGAGGTTGCATTTGAATTTCAGTTAAATTTGAGGTTGCATTTGAATTTCAGTTTGACTTGACTGTAGTTTGACTTAACTAGACTAGACTTTACTGTTTGACTTAAATACCAGTAAGATTAATTCAGATTCAGACATTTCAGCTGATCTGAATCTGATCTTTTTTTTTATATTATAATTCAAATCTACGACCAGTATCGCGTGTCAGCGTCTAGTTACTGTAAGAAACGGTCTCTGTTCAGAGACCCACCCAATAAGGATCGTGCAATTAAAAAGCGCTTTATAAACGACCCATTCAGAGAATCCTAGAACACGTCGTTTAACTTGTATATATGACGTGTCCTGACGGTCGCGGAATGTCTGGTTTCCACTAGTGTTTGAACGTTTCAGTAACTATCTTATTTTTATTGGTTTTAATTCTTCACGCGCAGATTCTTCACTTTTTACTTGGCATTCTGATGCAGGTATCATCTATTTGCTTCTTTACGTAGATGACATTATTGTCACGGGCTCTTCCGATCAACTTCTCCAACGTCTTATCACCAATCTCAGTTCCGAACTTACAATGAAGGATCTAGGTCCTTTACATTATTTCTTAGGTATCTAGGTGACGAAATTCTATGGAGGATTATTTTTGTCGCAACATAAGTATATGAAGGATATTCTCTGTAGAACATCAATGACAGAGTGTAAACCCGTTTCCACACCATTCGCTCTCAAACATGGCCTTCACCAAGACAGTAATACACTTGTTGATGCTACTCAGTACCGTCAGATTGTTGGCTCACTACAATATCCTACTCTTACGAGACCAGATATTTCTCATGTAGTTAATTTTGTTAGTCAGTTCATGCATCGACCCACAATTATACATCTCACCGCTGTGAAACGTATCTTACGGTACCTAAATGGTACTTTGGACTATGGGATTCGCCTACTCTCTAATTCCACTCTTAACCTTTATGCCTTCTCTGAAGCGGATTGGGATGGCTGTTTAAAAATCCGACGTTCAACTACTGGATACAATATCTACCTTGGTTCCAATTGCATCTTTTGGTCGTCGAGGAAACAACCAACCGTGTCTCGCTCCAGTACAGAAGATGAGTACAGATCCATGGCCGCTAGTACTGCTGATCTCACTTGGGTCACCTATCTATTACGTGAACTTGGTATTGGTCTTGACAAACCTCCTGTGCTATTTTGCGACAATATTAGTGCTCATTATCTAGCTAAAAATCCCAAATTTCATGCACTACAAAGCACATCGAGTTGGATTATCATTTTATACAAGAAAAGGTTGTTAATGGTTCGCTTATTACTTAGTATGTATCCACGAACTTCCAACTAGCTGATTTGCTAACTAAGGCTTAATTTGGTATTGCTGCAGATTTTGTAAAAGCGCTTTTCTGCTGTGCATTGTTGTGCTGTGGTGTGAGAAAAAAACAGTTAAACGTTTGGTAAAAAAATTAATTAAAACTAAAGCTGATTAAAAAATCTATCAAAGTGTGTTTGGTAAAATATTCAATTCAACCATAGGTGTTATAGCAAATGACAAAAACAGACCTACATCTGAAAATAGTTTTACTTAATTTTATTAGGCTTAAAAATAATTAACTTTTTTACTATTAAATATAAATATATATAATATTATATTTTGTAATGGTCACTATTATTATGATTGTTAAAAAAATTACTTTACTTAACCACTTTTTGATATATATATATATATATTATTTTCAAACAAAAAATCAAATCAAATTAAAATTAATTAATTATTTAATTATTTAATTTTTATTTTTATTTTTATTTTTATTATGACAAATTAAAAGAAATGGTATATAAATAGTTTGAAAATAAAAAATAATACTCCCTCCGTTTTTGGAAAATTGATACTTTCATTTTTTTCATTTTAGCCTAAAAATAGGACAAATTAAAAAAGTGAAAGTATCTCTTTTCCAGAAACGGAGGGAGTAATATTTAGAGAATAAAATATAAGAAATAAAAAAAATGATTGTATATAAATTTAAAGCTAATTTTTGTTATTTATAAAATAATAAAGTAAGAATAAAAATGATAAATCAAACATTAAATTTAGGTGGGACCACAACTTATGTTTTTGTAGCTTTTAAAAGCTCCTGATCCCCAACTTTTAAAAGTTGGGGAATTTTGGAAGTGCTTTTATAAAAAGCGCTTTAATTTTTTTTTTTAACAAACACTAATTTCAAAAATTATTGACATATACTCCCTCCATACCTATTATATAGGCGGATTTTGAATTTTCTTTGTGCCAATAGATAGGCGGAGTCCTATTTCAAGATGAATTTTTTTCAAAAATACCCTTATTTATTATACATAGAAAATTGTGTTAATAATAATACAAAGGATAAAACAAGAAAAAACATAAAAAATGATGAATTCAAAGTAATTTTCTTAATTTTCACCTGAGAGCGTCCACAGTGGTGCGAGCATAACTAAAGACCAAAGACTAAAAAAAAGATCAAATTTGGGTTTAGTCCGTCCTGTGGCGTAGCGGGTGACGAGTAAATTTGGTCGCGCGTTGATATAAAGTTCGCTTCATCGTCCAGCGTAGATAAAGATTATGCCTGGCATGGGGCGTTGATAAAGATAACGCCTGGTATGGGGTGTTGATAAAGATAACGCCTGTATGGGGCGTGAACTATAGCAACGCCTGGTGTGTGGGACGGAGATTATACGTTCGCCCGGATTCAAAAAAAAAAAAAATAATAAAAAAAATAATGGGGCGTTGATAAAGACAACGCCCCAAGCAAAGTTTTCAAAACTTTGTGAAAGTGGGATCATGACTATATCAACGCCTGGGTGTCCGGCGTTAACTTTACGTACGCCCCATCCAGGCGGACATTATACCAACGCCCCATCCAGGCGGACATTATACCAACGCCCTGCATCAGGCGTTAACTTTACGAACGCGCGGCTACAGGCGGACATTATACCAACGCCCGTCGGGTAGACGGACATTATATAAACGCCCGACTATATTTGGATTTGGTCTTAATCGCCGACCAAATTTGGTCCGAGTTTTACTCTTTGATCAAATTTTGATCGATGATCCGTCCCACTACGCCAGCCCACTCGACACCAAATTTGGGTTTAGTCGTCCAATGCAGTTGCTCTGAGGGGAGTAATAAAGATCCATTGATGGTTGAGGAAGATACCGCAGATCCGTCAAAGAAGGAGACAAATTGATCCTAGAATATCTCTATAGCTTTATGTATAGAAAGATACTTATACCCATTCCATATACTGTGCATACTTATCTTTAGAAAGATAAAATTCATTTCTCTATAAAATGTTCCGTAATATGCTCGTTGTAATTCAAGAGAGAAATATTATTCTTTTCTATTCAATCCTAAAATTTCTTCACCTCTGAGCACATAAATCATGATAGGCCGACTGCTTAGAGGTGAACTTTCCATTTTTGAAAAAGCTGCAAGTTTTCCTATCGTGACTTCATAAACGACTCAAAGGAATCGAAGCAATCTCCTTAACAAAATTTCAAGCAGGAGTAAATATCTTGGTCAATTAAGTCAAAAACTTTCAAAGAGGAGATAAAATTGGATTTAGATGATGCTCATATATATCATGTTGCTATTTTTAAATGTTGATTAGATAAAAATCCACCTTATTATACTGATTCTAATCCTAAAAATTTGAAAATAAAGAGTAAAGTTTAGTTTTTATAATGGTTTGGATGAAATTTCACCTCACCAATGCTAAAACTAGAATTAATTTGCTTAAGTAGGTCCTACCCAATCTCCTATTAATATTTAAAATTTCAAAGGTTTAAAAGCAACGCTGTATTGGGGGCCCTAGAAAATAATTAGGGGCCTCAACCATTTTATTCTCACCCCAAAAAATCTATTTCCACCGTAAAATATAGTGATAATACTGTTTTACCTTTCGCTAAACCTAAAACTCAAAATTCTATCAACCTTTAACTCTAAATCCCAACTCATTTTCATTTTTAAACCCAAAATTTTGTTAATCTCACTTAATTTGATTTTCACTTTTTTTTTTCAAATTTCTGATTTGCAATTTTTTTTTCTGAAACTCGCATTAAAGAGCCATTAATGACGCAAATACATTAAAAAAATTAACGACTCTTTTATAAACATTAACGACAGTTTAGAATCGTCGAGAAAAAAGTTTTAAAAAGTAACGACTCTTGGAGTCGATTTTGAAAGTTTAACGACTGTTAAGAGTCGTTATTAAAAAACGTCACTAACTTAATGACATTTCATGCGAGTCTCAGAAAAAACAAAAAAAATTTTGCAAGGAAAAAAATATTAAAATCAAATTAAGTGAGATTAATATTAATTAAGTAAAATTATCACTAATTAAATAAAGGTAGATTAGCCATTACTTAAAATATTTGGATAAAGGGTATTAAAATTAGGTTTGGGCGACCTTTTTTGTCTTATGGTGTGAGACGGCTGATTAGTTTTCGGGGCCCAATTAAGCTTTCTTTAAAAGCAGCTTAAAACATTTTTCTGCAAACCAAAGCGAATTCCTTCATCTGTTTACCGCTTGTCCAAATCATTCTAAAATGATGGAACACTAAGAAAGAAAAGGAAAAACCACCAAATTAAGCATCATTATTCCTTTGAGAGCTCAAGCAAAAACCAATATAGTATAGTAATGGAAAAACCATTAACAATGTGGTGGAGCTTGTTGTTACTGGGTTTTCTTCTATCACGTATTACGAAAGCTTCTGTATCTTATGATAGTAAAGCTATTATCATCGATGGACAAAGAAGGATTCTTCTTTCTGGTTCTATCCATTATCCTAGAAGCACACCTGAGGTATATAACTAATGATGTACTTAATGGGGTTTGTCTAAAATCTATAAGAAAACTTTTTCTCGTAACTTTTTCTTCATTATCTGTGGTTCTCATTAATGTCTATCTCTGGTTATTCACTGATTTTTCTCCAATTAATAAAATTCTTTGTTTTCTCCTAAATAACATTTGGTTAAGTTTGAAGCTTTTCAAAATAAATAATCCAAATCCTTGTTGCTGGGGTTTCAGATGTGGCCTGATCTTATTCAAAAAGCTAAAGAGGCAGGGTTAGATGTGATCCAAACATATGTCTTTTGGAATGGACATGAACCTTCTCCTAATAGGTATTACTTTGAGGGAAGATATGATTTGGTTAAGTTTCTCAAGTTGGTACATCAAGCTGGTCTCTATGTTCATCTTAGAATCGGTCCTTATGTTTGCGCTGAATGGAACTTTGGGTAAGAAATTTCCAACTTTCTTTTCTTCATTTTCATTTGTTTCGAGTCCGCGCGTCTAAGGTTGTGTTTTTGAATTCAGGGGTTTTCATGTGTTGGCTCAAATATGTCCCTGGAATGCATTTCAGAACTGACAATGGACTTCAAGGTTTTGTTAATTTCGTACTTATTTATGGATTTTGTTTTTACATATTTTCAGTTTGGGATACGTAGGTTATATTGTAGTGTTGTTGATGAAGTTATGGATTTTTTATTTTTTTTGAATGGTTATAATGAACAGAAAATGGATTATATAGCCAAAAAGGCGCGTTTTATGGGCCAAATGGAAGGGTAGAGATTTCGTCTGGGTCAAATGGACAGTGAAACTTTTTATATGAAACTGACCTAATTACCTTTACCTTTCTTCTTCCTCTCTAGATAATATCGATCTCTTCCACCGTTTCCATTACTTTCTTCTTATACTATCTGCTCTCGATCTTCTCTTTCTCTACCACCACCATCATCAGCTATAAGCATATCTATCAGCACCACCATCGACAATAACTATCGTCACCATGATTCTACACCGTCTGCACCATCATCATCCTTCTATACCGCCTCCGCCATATCAAACTTTTCTCACCATTAAACACATCAACATCCACAAAACACCAATATCAACTCCACCATCGTTAAAGAGATCTGCAGATGCCTAATTTGGGTTTGAATCAACCAATTTAGAAAATCACTCATGATTATACCAAAACACGCAGGTCTGGAAACCTTAATTTTGTTTTTTATTTTATTTTCAAAAATTAATGGATTGATTGTCTTTATTTTATCACAAATGGGTGTATGGTGATTGGTTGGCCCGGAAAAGCGTATAAAATTGAAGCGTAATAAAAACGCGGGCCTACAATAATACCGCAAGTGCACGGTTGTCAGTTATAGCTCGTGCAAGTACGGGTCGATCCACAGAGACTGGGTGTGTTTGGAGTTTCTAGCTATTTTGGGCTCTAAAATTGCTATTGTTGGGCTTTGGGTACCAATGGATTTTGGTAACCAATGAGTTATGATTGTGCTTTGGGCCTTTGAATACTCTTGGAATGAATTGGGGTGTTGTCTTAATGAAATGAACTGAGCTTGGGCTCAGTTGGTTTTGTAGTGCACTAGGCTTTGGTTTTGAATTTGGGCTTGGGCTTAGTGTAATGAACTGAGCCTTTGGTGGACTGAATTAGACTGGGCTTGTGATGTGATTTGAGCCTTGGGTTGAGCTGAGCTTTCACAGTGAACTGTGGCTGGGCCTTAACCTGAACTGTGGTCTTAGCTGAGCCAAGCTCAGTTGCAGCAGCAGCAGTGGCTTCAGCAGGGAAAGGGAGAGCAGCAGCAACAGCAACAGCAAGTAGTAGCAGCAGGGGGAGAACAAGGCAGCAGAAGCAAAGGCAGACAGGAAACAAAATCACACAGGGCCAAGGATGGCATTTACAATGACAATGAGGATGGTAGTGAAACAAACTAACAATGATCATGGGAAAGAAGCAAAAATCAGTGGCAATGAGGCACAAAGGCAGTTAGCCTAAGGCAAGGGAGCAGCAATGAAACAAATGGTAACAGTGGCAGTTAACAGGAAACAAAACCAAATAAACCAAGGCTGTTAGCCAAGGGCAGTGGGAGAACAAGGCACAAAACAGTTATAAAAAAAAACAAATTGAGAGCCTAGGCATACAACTAGAGTGGGAAGAGAACCAGTTTGCTCACAGTCACTAGTGAGCACTAGTTTCTCCCCACTGCTCAATCAATCCAATGCTTCAAAGGCTTTAGCCTAACATTCACACAAAACAGTAAACATCACAACTAGGTTATGAATCCACCTTGTGACCTAGCCAGATGGTGTAATTCTATGTTAAATCCCTGTCCCTAATGGAGCTAGGTGAAGGTTCAAGCCTGTCTATGTTCCAGGGCATACATAAATGGAATGGAAGGAGAAGAAGCTTGCTAATGAGCACTAAATTCCTCCATTTCTCAATTAGCTCAATTTACAAGAATTATAACCTAACATTCCACCTCTAACAGTGACTTAAGGCATCATCTCAGCCTAGCTATACAAATACACATGAGATCTCACATAACAGCAACAACAACAAAACAATTACTAAACAGAGCATTGAACTGAACATAAACAAACACAGAAGACATAAAACAAAAACATGAACTGAATTGAAACACAAAAACAGCAACTGAATTGAAACTGAATAAGAGTAATGGAATAAACATAAAAATAGTTGAAAATTAAACACTAACCCTTGAGACACTGGCTATTCCAGTGCTTTAGGGTGACACACTGGCTAATCCAGGCATACCCTTCTCTCTACACATCAGTTGCCTTTTAGAGTTTTACAAAATATCCCCAAATTTCGAAACCCTAACTTGCAAACCCTAATTTTTGAATTGAAAAGTCCACTCACCTAATCCCTGAATTGATGTCGACCCATGCCTATTCTCTCTTCTCTGCTCCTCTCCATGTCTTCAGTTGCGTCTTATAGCCTCACCTAATTTATTGATTTATCACCTAGGGTTTCAGTGGTGAAAAATCAATGAGTTAGATGGCTATAGAGGTAGGGGAGGTAGCTACGGCGTGTAGGTGGTGTTTGGTGACAGTGGAGGAAGTGGCGATGGCAGGGTGGTGGTGCGGCAGGGTATGGTGGTGGTGGCAGTGAGAGCAGGCGGAGAGGGAGTTGCAGACAGAGAGGTTGAGAGGGAGGAGAAGACTCGAGTGTTTTGGGATGTAGGAAGTGTTTGGTTGGGTAAAGGTGCTTCGTGCTAGGGTGTGAGGCAAGTGTAGCGAGTTTGATGCACAGCGAGAGGGAAATCATCGGATGACCATATTTGGATTTAAATGAACGACGCGATGGGATGAAGCTTGGAGAGACCGTTGGATTGCGAGATACAACTAAGCTGACGGCTCCAGATGGAGTTAGGTGCTGTAGTGTTTAGCAGGAGCTTCAGACTTCGATGCACGATGATGAAGCGACCATTGGATGATGAGATGGATCCAATCTGACGGCTACAAAAGAATGGGTTTGGGTTTTGGAGTTCTGGGCTTGGAAAATGGGTTTAGTTTTGGGAAATAAGTTTGGGCTTGGGATATGTTGAGCCCACTTCTTCTTTAAGAACAAATCTCTTCCTTATTAAGCCCACTTTCTAGCCTTTGGTCTTGCACACAATATTCTTCGTGGTTTCCTTGCGTAATTCTTCCCGGCTTTTCACCACTTTTCTGCTCAAGTCATCCAAACTTTATTTATTACCTAAAAATACAAAATTAATTAATAAAAATATTTATTCTTGAAAACAATGAAAATGCAGAATATGGGATAAAATGTAGAATTAATGCACAAAAGATGAGTTAAATGCCAAGAAAAATATATAGAAATATGCACTTTTTAGCACTCATCAGTGATTTTAATTTAACCTTACCTGCTGAACCTAAGTTGAAATTAATTGATTTTATGAATTTAATTTTCATCTTCATTGCAATTTCTTCAGAGTACTTTTTTGATAAGAAATGGATGAAGACTATGCTCAAATTGGTAAGTTTCTTGACCTTAATTGTGTTTTGATTTCAAATTTGTTCATCTTAATTAGATGAAACTGGTTTTATCTTGTGCTAGATTGAGTTGAACATACATGGCGAAAATGGGTTTCATCCTATACTAAATTGGGTCGAATTTGCTTTCACCCATTTTAAACTAGGATGAAACCGGTTTCATCTATAGGTAGGATGAATCTATTGGTGTAACTGGATTTTAGTTGGTTATTGTAATGACTTTAAAGTTTATGTTGTGGATGAAAATGGTTTGCATCTGGTTATGTGTATTGTATGGTTTGCATCTGGTTATCGAAGTCATGCCGCAACAAGTGATTGTAAGAAATGCCCAAGTGCGTTTTTATGGCTAAATGTTGTAGGATGTAACTGGTTTTCATCTAGCACTAAGATAGGATGTAACTGGTTTTCATATGATACATGCATATTTGAAGTTTAATAAAGATGATAATAAGGAGGATGTAACTGGTTTTCATCTAGCATAAAAATAGGATGTAACTGGTTTTCATGTTATTTGATTCTGTTATTTGTCCGCGTCCTAGTTTTCATGTTATTTGATGTAATTAAGTAAGTAATTTTCACTAATTTCTTATGATTGATGAATTTAAGTCTAATTAGTGATTGTAAATCTAATTGACTTCATATGAACTTTTCTTGGTTACATGAGAATGTGGCTAATATCCATAGCATGATACATATATACATTGTACTACTTCCTACAAGACTAATTTGGTTAAGTGAGAATGTTTCCTATAGTATTAAACAAGTTTCATCTAGGTTTAATTTGTGGTGTATATCTTTTCAGCATGTTTATACTATGATGAAAACCAGTTTCATCCAGGTTTAATATAATATAAACTAGGATGAAACCAGTTTCATTTAGATTTAATTTGTGTTGTATATAATTTCAGCATGTTTAAACTAAGATGAAAATGGTTTTCATCCAGGTTTAGTATAGTACAAACTAGGGTGATATCAGTTCTATTTAGGTTTAATTTTTGGTGTATATTGTTTCAACACGTTTAAACTAGGATGAAACTGGTTTCATCCAGGTTTAATGTGTGAGTACCTGTTTAAGTAGTAGTAGTAGTGTGTTTACTAACCAGCAATCTCATTTCTCAAACTGTAGAATAAAGCAGTAGTAGTAGTGTGCTTACTACTAGTACACCTAATTTTAATGGAGGGTAGGTTTGTGATATTAGTAACATGACATTTATGTATCATTGCAGTATGGGTGAATATCTAAGGGAAGGGATAGAATGTAATCAAAGTTGCTAGGGTATATAGGACCATAGGTAGTTGCCAATATAGGAGGAAAGGATTAGTGCATGCTATTAACATAAGAGAGAATGGTAAAAATGGTAATGATTCTAATGATCACAGAATGTAGATTCTAATGATCTGATTAAAAAAATGAAGATGGTGTCCGGCACATACATGAGGGCTCCTCCGAGCTACTAAATGTTTAAAATTATATAGCAGGGATTAATATGAGTTTAAGTAGAAGTTTAGAGAGATTAGTACTGGTGAGGATGAGGTTGGGATTATAAAACCAAAAACAGACAGCTAAAACATGTATTTTGTCTTACAGAGAGTTTTTATGCGAGTGGCTCCACTCAAAGCTGTGGAATATCATCATCATCACCAAATACATTTCACTCTGTCGACTGTCTTGAGTATCTGAGACCGCTGGATATCTCTCAGCTTCAAGTCCCTCATGGATGATGTTTATGCAGGGAATGACCCACCAGCCGCTTTTGCAACAAGTGTCCAAGCAGAAAAGGTCCATGGTGCTATTAGCCATAGGGTCACAAGACTACTGTAACAACCTGTAAAGTACACATCACACTAGTAAAAATTATCAGTAGTATGGTCTTAGCTCTAGTTTCAAAAACAATTTGGGTAGTTAGCAGCTTGTGTCCCATTATTTGCATTTTGTGCTAATGGATTTATACTCTTCAAAGAAGGAAAATCCTAATATATCTGGCGTAATTATTTTCAGACGTGGTTTGATATATGTTGTAAATGTTACGGATAGGTTTCTTTCTTCATTTTTTTGAACGGAAAATTGGTCATTTTTTTGAATGGATAAGTTGCAGGGGTGATGCTAAAATGAGATTGCTGTGATGTCGAGAATATGAAACTGATGCTGTTACGGTTAAATGTAATGGCTTGGAGGTGCTTGTACTGGAGTTTGGTTGCATCTGCAATTGTTGGATCTAATGGCAGTAATGGAGCTAATGGGTACTGGTGGTGTTGTTTTGATGATGGAGAAACTGTAACTAGTGAAGTGTCAGGTGGACTGGTTGGTATTGCAATGGAATGAATGCAGGAGATGACATTACAGATGTGCAGGTGATGGCAGTTGTGGTTGGCATGAGGCAGAGATGAAGGATCTGCGATGGATTGAAGTTATTAAACTATGGAAGTGGAGTTGTTGCTAGCACTTGGCCTGGCAGAGAAGGTAGTGAACTGCAGGTGGTCTTGTAACTGCTTACAGGGAAGCTGGAAGGATTTTGCAGTTACAATGGTTGAATGCTCAAGTTGCAGGTTCATGTTACAGGGAGAGAGTAAAACACTGCGCTGCAGAAATGGAATTGCAGTTGAATTGGAGCTACAGACGCGGGACAAAGAAGTGTTGCTGCTGTTGCGCAATGGTTGTGAACTGAGATTGAATAGTTGCAGCTGAGTTTGGCAAAAAATTCTGTTTTTTTTTTTTGCTCTGTTTTACGTACTCTGTTTTGTACTCTGTTTTTGCTCTGTTTTACGTACTCTGTTTTGCTTGCAATTAATTCGTAAAACAGAGCAATTAATTCTGTTTTTTTTGTTGTACTCTGTTTTTTTTTGTTGTACTCTGTTTTTTTTTTTTTTGCAGATTACTCTTTGTTCTCCAACCCAGTAAACAGTTGAAGAAGATAGGGTCATATTGGTTTGTTCCAATTAATTCATAAAAAATATTCTGGGTGAAATAACCAAATTGGTTATTTAAACAGTATATTTCTGATTTTTGGCTATATAAACAGTATCTAAACCTAGAAATCTATTTCACCCAGGAATTCTTGCTTTTGGTCTTTTTGACCAATTTTGTGTATAATGAAGGATGCAATGCAAAAGTTTACGACCAAAATCGTCGACATGATGAAATATGAAAAAATGTTTCAAACTCAAGGAGGTCCTATTATTATGTCCCAGGTAAATAAACAAATTTATCAGGGTCTCGAATTAAGTTATTAAATTTTGAGATTATTGTACACGAGAGTTTTGTTTTTGTAATTTGAATTGTAGATAGATAATGAATATGGACCAGAGGAATGGCAACTTGGTGCTCCCGGTAAAGCGTATACAAAATGGGCAGCTGCAATGGCTCTAGGACTTGGCACCGGTGTCCCATGGGTTTCCCGGTTTCTGACGAGAAAAAGACTAATCAATCAGTCACATTCAGCTAATAAAGGGGTCAAGGTACTTTCCAGACTCTAGAATAGGTTCCCACAATTCATGCATCAGTCAAACAAACTAGCCTAGCTGAGTCCTCCAGTAAGTCTCGAACCTAATGCATCGGACCAGCGACCTCAAACCGCCAATCAATCGACGGAGTCATCATACTATTCCAGTGATTGACGGAAGCGGAAGACATAAAATGAAAAAAAGTATTATCAAACAAAAGAAGCTGTATTGGGATCATTTGTCCTATATGTGCAAATAGAGGTCGGGTAAATCTTTCCCCGGAGTAGAGCATAAACCTAAACGAATTGAAGAGGCCCATTCCGGAACTGGCTTCACACAATCCGACAGCCCTGCAGCTCCCGTGTTATGCAGACCACTACGCTACATCCTTGATTCACGATCCCGTCCTGGGTCCTGGAAAGGTTTGTTTATCCAATCAATGCAGATTACATGAAGGTGACTGTTGGCATGACTATGATATTGCCGTTCACAGGAGAATTACAAATGACGTGGGTTCACTACTGGTTCGACTTAAGAAGCCGACGATTCCATCTCTAAAGTGCATATACTCAAGTGTTATGTGCAAACAAGATGATGCTCCTGATCCAACCGTAAGTAACTTTTAACTTCATAAACACTTCCGTAGATGAAAAAAAAAGTATGCTTGTAATTCGCCTTAATGATAACCTTTTTTAGTTCAAAGGTTTCTCGTGATCTTCAGTTAGTTTTAGCCTTAATGATAACCTTTTTTTTTTTTGGTGTTATACTTCAGTTTCATGGAGGAACAAATTTCGGGAGAACAGCGGGTGGTCCGTTCATAGCAACTAGTTATGATAATCAGACGCTTTGCTTATTCATATAATTGTTTACCTGAACAGCCATTCAAAACTGATCATATAGCATTAGATATTAGTAGATTCATGTACGTAGTCAGACTAGATAACCCGAGGTTTACATATCTTGCATGCTAACAGTTTTTTTTGGTTCATTCTTAGCGAATCCTGCTTCTTTCGCTGATTAGAATTAATAATAGCAGTACTGTATTTTTTAACTGTCGTCTATTATCTCTTATGTAGGACTATTAAGGGAACCGAAGTATGGTCATTTGAGAGATCTTCATAAAGCAATCAAGCTTTGTGAACCAGCTTTACTTTATTCTGAGCCCATCAAAACAGTTCTTGGGAAGCACCAAGAGGTTTGTTTCGTCGTGCTGCTATAAACCTAGATCCATATCACAGAGAACCAGTATCTTTACTTACATTTTTGCAAATATACGTGTGTCGTTCAGGCTCATGTCTTCAATTACAAGGCAGGAGGTTGTGCTGCATTCCTTGCGAACAATGTCGCAAACTCCCATGCAACTGTTACCTTTAGAGGCCTAAAATACTACCTTCCTCCTTGGTCTATCAGCATTCTTCCAGATTGCAAAAATACCGTTTTCAACACTGCAAGGGTAAGAATCAACCATAAATAGCTCAGTTCTTTGAACGTCTCTGAAAGAATATGTGATAGAGATCGATATGTATAGTCGTGGAATGAATTGTGGTAACGTAATCTCGATGTATGCACGCAACATTCTTTTATTCTTTTCTTTTTTCTGACAAACATTCTTTTATTCCTAAACAGGTTGGGGCAAAGTTCAGTTGCAAAGATGACACGAGAGAGCAGCGGGTTTTCTTGGCAATCATATAATGAAGAGATCGCATCCTACGAGTATAATGATAACTCGGCAACAATAACACGTGAATTAATGGAGCAGATTAATGTGACGAGAGATAATTCGGATTATTTGTGGTACTCAACAGAGTAAGTAGTAAAAGAATAAACCAAGTATCGAGTATTCTGTTGTCTTTTCTTTCGTATTCTGGTCGACTCAATCTTTTCAAACACCTCTTTGTACTTTAGCGTCAAGATAGAGCCAAATGAAGCATTCCTGAAGAATGGGCACGATCCTGTGCTAACAGTGATGTCAGCTGGTCATGCTTTGCATGTTTTCATCAACGGTCAATTATCTGGTAAGCAAGTTTTGTTAGACAAAAGTGTATAACAAACGATTCACTGATGATCTTTGCCCGAGTAATATAATTCTCTTTGTTTTGGCAGGAACTGCTTATGGGAATTTGGATAACCCAAAACTGACATTCAGTAACAACGTAAAATTGAGAGTTGGTATCAACAAGATTACCCTATTAAGCGTAGCGGTTGGCCTCCCGGTTAGTTTCAGTTGTGTTTCCCCTCTCTTTCATGGCGTACTTTTTCGTATACTCCTTGTTTGGTCGCAGGAAAATCTTACCATTCTAACACTCTGCTTGTTGGTTGAGTTGACACAGAATGTTGGCAAACAATTTGAGACATGGAATACTGGGGTTCTTGGTCCCGTCACATTGAAGGGCCTTAATGACAAACAAAGAGATTTAACATGGCAAAAATGGTCTTACAAGGTTTGTATTCTGCCCGTTCCCTGGTTTCTATATCTTGCCATTGCCACCACAAAGCAAACTGCAAACATATTTAGATTTCCAAATTAATGTATAACCTTGCAGATTGGTGTGACGGGTGAAGCTTTAAATCTTGGTTCGCTCCGTGGAAGTTTTTCTGTCAAGTGGATGCAAGGATCTTTGTTAGCTCGAAATAAACCCCTAGCATGGTACAAGGTGAGGATCCGGGCTTAGCTTCAATATTTGTTAGATATCACGAAATTTTGTTCCGGCTCCGATTATGAGGGCTAATTATATATGTCTCCTTTTGTAGACTATTTTCGATGCACCAGGTGGACATGATCCTTTGGCTTTAGATTTGGTTAGCATGGGAAAAGGTCAAGTATGGATGAACGGGGAGAGCATTGGACGTCATTGGCCTGCGTATAAAGCATATGGAAAATGTGATGTTTGTAATTATGGTGGGTATTATAATGAAACGAAATGCGCTAGTGATTGCGGACAATCCTCGCAGAGATGGTTAGATAATTAACTTCTTCATATTTTAGTTAGCAAAGACTATATTTTGGAAAACCGATTGAGTTTTCTTTTGACTAATTTGCTGTTGTATATCTCTAGGTATCATGTACCTCGTTCATGGTTGAAACCCACTGGAAACTTAATGGTTATTTTTGAAGAATTGAGTGGTAATCCAAGTGGAGTTACTTTGGATAAAAGAACTGTACAGAGTGTATGTGCTGATATTTATGAAGCGCAACCATCACTAGAGAGTTATTTGGCCCTAGCCGATGGAAAATCTGCAGTACCATTGAATGCGAAAGCCTATCTCTGGTGTATGCCAGGAAAGAAAATTTCTTCGATAAAGTCTGCTAGCTTTGGAACTCCCCGTGGAGTTTGTGGGAGCTTTAGGGAAGGAAGCTGTCATGCGCACAAGTCGTATGACGCCTTTCAAAAGGTATTTGATGAAATATTAGTTTTCTAACATTCCGTAGTTTGCATCACTGAAGAGAGATATTTTGCGCAATTATATGCGCAAGTAGCTCGAGAAAAGCTGGTTTGCGTAATCTTTTTAGCACAATCTTAGTCTAACACATGAAATGTTACTGCAGAACTGCATTGGGCAACAATCTTGTGCCGTAACTATTAGTCCTGAGATTTTTGGAGGAGATCCTTGTCCAAGTACCAGGAAGAAGCTCTCAGTTGAAGCCATTTGCACATAAGGAAGGTTATACATCTGAAGTCATCAAATACTATTAGTTTCGGTTATTGGCTTCAGCCAAAGGATAGTTGTAAAGCTGCAACATGTACAGCATTAGGCAAATACAGTGTCGTGTCAAAAGACAAGAAGGCAAAAATGTAAATAAAGTAGCTTTTAGTTTATCAAAGAAAACGTTTATATGAAAATTTTGAATGCACTGCTCATAGCAATATTTTTCAATAATAATTTAGGTAATCCCGTATTAGGCATATATTTTATTCTTCGATATTATCCCCATGTTCTGAACATAAGGTCATTATTATCTATATATTATAAGGGACAATGGTGTTTTTACTAATGAACAATGAACGGTCATCTACAATTCGAACACATAAAGAACTGTTTAGATTGATTATTTACCCCTGGATGGATATCTACAGTATAGACATATAAAGGATGGCCAAGATCAATCCACGTCTTAGGCTCTTCCCTTCTTCACCGCATAACGCATCCACTCGACTGAGTTATTCCTAGCATTCAATGTGAAGGCGTTCCTTTTCGACTTAATGAAATGCTTTTGTGAAACCTAAATGTTTTATTAGGATCTAACAAATTCTCCCCACCTTTCTCATCCTATCGCCTTCTCCACTATCTTTGAGATTTAGAAATTTTGAAGAAAATAACTCAAGTTTGTATTAGAAATTAAGAAAGTTATTTCTTTTCCAAACGCTGTTTAGGATAATTTCGTATTGATATAACATGTAATGATTTTGTATTCAGGACGCTATTCAATAATCCACGAAATATTGAACCATTTCTAGATGTATGTTTGTTAGGTAGATTTGGTTTTCAATTTTCATAAGTTTCTGTATCTTCTTTTTTGTCTTTGATTTGGTAATAGTCTCATGCTGAACTATAGTTTCACATTACATGATCTATTTTTCCCTGTGTATCGAATACCAGTTTGGTGTGGTAGTCAATGAGAAGGAATACAGTTCAGTCATTAACATTATGCCTAATGCCAATTGCAGCGCAAACTATCTTGCTCCTTTTGCCGAGGCTATGAATGACAGATTCAAAATTATAGACTACCGTCCATCCCATCACTGGAGAGGTGAAGGAGCTTCTCTATTCAACATCATTACCTTCCCTGCAGCAGCAGAGCTGCCAAGATAACCTAAAATCCATGATTATATTTTGTGTAATGCGGTTAATGATTTAATTAGCTATGGCCTAATTATTATTTTTTTTATTTTTATTTTTTTTACATAAAAAAAATAAGGGAAACTTGAATTTGTTTCTACTATAATAGAATTTTGGCCTTTTAATTTTATTTTATTTTGTTTTGACACAATTTCTCCAGTGCAATGATAAAGCTTTCGAACAGCGTAGTACTGGCAGGACCAGTGCTTGGGGAGATTCGAGTCAATTGTTCCTCCACATTGTGACCACAGATGATTCTTAGAGGGGTAACCTTCTTAAAGTTGGTGATAACTGTTTACTGCAGCTTAGCAGAAGCATCTAACTTATCATAATAGTGGAAGTAGTTTAATTTAGGTGGAATTTATCACTCTAATGATCATTATTTTCAAAGTAATGGAAGTAGTACGATTTCTGACATCGTGTTCATGGTCTGTTTGATGCACATATGTATAAACAATTGGGTAATCGAATGCTCAACACTGCGGTCGTTTGGAGTCTGGAGTATAAGTTCAGGGTGTCCTTATATGTTGTTCAAGAGTATAAAAATAAAATTAATTAGGATAACTCCAGACTACCCACGAATCTAACTAAGTTTTAATCTACTGGATTACCTATGTCTTGCTTGGAAGTTTGTTCATCATGGGTTCGTTATTAATCTTTAGGTATAAACCCTAAGAAAAGTTGTTTCAGTAGCTAAAGAGGAAGAGGTTCAAGAGAGATAGGAAAAATTATCTGTAATATCATATACTTGACAGAGAAATTTTCTCATGTAGTTTGAACTAATTTGCTTTTGTTTTTTTTTCATCTCTTATAGTACATATTTTTGTTTGTTAATGTTGGTTTTGGTATTTGTACTATGCAGAACCGGTAAAGGTCTATCCTAACTAAGGTTCCGAATATTGATCTTTTATCATAGAAGTTTATTATAGTGGGATAGATGATAGACATAAGGAAAGGAGAAAGCAGTGCTACTTTGTATCCATGGTAAGTCAGTTATAAACGACGTTTTGAAGGTTTTTTGTCTGATTTTATCAATTTGAGATTTGAATTTGAAGTAAATATGTATAATATTCTAAACCAAGAAATTGTTAGACAAATTCATATCCAGATCCCGAGTCATGGTAATCGAATATTTTTTGAACCTTTGAAGTACGGCTAGACATAAACTCCCGAAGTGGTTTAATCACATAGACATAAACTCCCGAAGTGGTTTAATATGAGATTCACATATTTATGTGATGCAAGAAATAATGTACCTTAGGTTCTTAGTTGAATACAGTATGGTGGTGAATAAGGATGACACAAAAAGACCGGTTTCAAAAACCTTAGATTTGATTCCGCCTTGAGCAGTGCGACTTTCTGTAAAAGCTTTATGACCCCGTTCTACAAGTGTTCTGCATTTTCTACTGTGTACAATCAGAATTTCCTTTTGCTTCTTTCAGCTAGAAGCAGGTAGCTTCTTGCGATAGATGAAGTGCGAGAGTTGGGCTCAAAGGTTCATTCATTTTATGTAGCTAAATAAAATTGTCACTGATAGAATCCTTGGCTTTCAGGCTTTTATCCTACAGGAAATGGGCTATATAGCCAAAAACACAAGTTTTTTGGGCCATATGGACTGGTAGAAGTTTCGTCTGGGTCAAATGGACAGTTCAACTTTTTAATTGAAACTGACCCAATTACCCTTTTGTAACTGCACGTTCTCCGTCTCCTCAACAAAACCACGTTCTCCTTCTCTCTTCAGATGAAAACCTCCAACATCCTTCTTCTTCATCTTCTCACAAACTAGAAGAGGAACAAATTCGTCCACTGTTTCACTACACCAAAAACCATCAGAAATCGATTTCCTCCACCGTCTCCTAACCATCAACAGTAGCAGATTCATCAGAAACCATCTGAAAATCAGTTTCCTCCACCTTCTGCTAGTTTCATCAACCTTCAACACCTTCGTGAAATTGGGTTTCATTCACCGTCAACACTTTCGTGAAATTGGTTTTCATTAACCGTTTTCAAACACCATCAACACTACTCTACAACATCAGAGGTTTCTAGGGTTTCAATCAATCTATCAGTTCAGTGAAGAATCAGGGTTTTAAATCAATTTGAAGAATCAGGGTTTCAAAATATATAGGATGTAACTAGGTTTCATCTGATTCCTGCAGAAACTGGTTTTCATCTAACTTTGAAGATAGGATATAATTGAGTTTCATCCATATTTAAAAATATGATTTAACTGGTTTTGTGCCAAATTGTTGCAGGAAGCAGTAGCATAACTACTTATGCAGATAACCTAAACAATGCATAACAGGTCATGCTGTCAATATTGGATCTGCATAAGATGTTATGCAGTTAAACAATAAGTGACGCATTGAAGGCGTAAAAAACCTTTTATATGCATAACTACTTATGCAGATAACCTAAATAATGCATAACAGGTCATGCTGTCAATGTTGGATCTGCATAAGATGTTATGCATTAAAACAATAAGTGACGCAGGGAAGGCGTAAAAACCCTTTTATATGCATAACTACTTATGCAGATAACCTAAACAATGCATAACTTGTCATGCTGTCAATGTTGGATCTGCATAAGATGTTATGCATTAAAACAATAAGTGACGCAGGGAAGGCGTAAAAAACCTTTTATATGCATAACTACTTATGCAGATAACCTAAACAATGCATAACTTGTCATGCTGTCAATGTTGGATCTGCATAAGATGTTATGCATTAAAACAATAAGTGACGCAGGGAAGGCGTAAAAACCCTTTTATATGCATAACTACTTATGCAGATAACCTAAACAATGCATAACTTGTCATGTTGTCAATGTTGGATCTGCATAAGATGTTATGCATTAAAACAATAAGTGACGCAGGGAATGCTTAACAAAAACAATAACACTTCTTATATGCATAACAAGTTATGCAGATACTCTAAACAATGCATAACAGGTCATGCAGTTATTTTTGGATCTGCATAAGATGTTATGCATTAAAACAGTAAGTGATGCAGGGAAGGCGTAAAAACCCTTTTATATGCATAACTACTTATGCAGATAACCTAAACAATGCATAAATTTTCATGCTGTCAATGTTGGATCTGCATAAGATGTTATGCATTAAAACAATAAGTGACGCGGGGAAGGCGTAAAAACCCTTTTATATGCATAACTACTTATGCAGATAACCTAAACAATGCATAACTTGTCATGCTGTCAATGTTGGATCTGCATAAGATGTTATGCATTAAAACAATAAGTGACGCAGGGAAGGCGTAAAAACCCTTTTATATGCATAACTACTTATGCAGATAACCTAAACAATGCATAACAGGTCATGCTGTCAATGTTGGATCTGCATAAGATGTTATGCAGTTAAACAATAAGTGACGCATTGAAGACGTAAAAAACCTTTTATATGCATAACTACTTATGCAGATAACCTAAAAAATGCATAACAGGTCATGCTGTCAATGTTGGATCTGCATAAGATGTTATGCAGTTAAACAATAAGTGACGCAGGGAAGGCGTAAAAATCCTTTTATATGCATAACTACTTATGCAGATAACCTAAACAATGCATAACTTGTCATGCTGTCAATGTTGGATCTGCATAAGATGTTATGCATTAAAACAATAAGTGACGCAGAGAAGGCGTAAAAACCCTTTTATATGCATAACTACTTATGCAGATAACCTAAACAATGCATAACTTGTCATGCTGTCAATGTTGGATCTGCATAAGATGTTATGCATTAAAACAATAAGTGACGCAGGGAATGCTTAACAAAAACAATAACACTTCTTATATGCATAACAAGTTATGCAGATACTCCAAACAATGCATAACAGGTCATGCAGTTATTTTTGGATCTGCATAAGATGTTATGCAGTTAAACAATGTTCGTATTTTATGCAGTTAAACAAGTTATGCATAATAAGTTATGCAGTTCTGCATGTTTGCTTTCATATGCTTGAAATATACATTCATTCTTAAGGTTCATAAACAAGTACCTCTAAGCTTGAAATATGCTTCTTGAGCGTTGCTTTCTTCATTGCTGCAAAGTCCCACCTTGCAGCTCTTGGTGTAGCATTGGGATTGACCTTGACAATGTCTGATGATGATATCTCAGCTATGTTAGAGTGCTCAGCCAACCAAAGCTGAAAAAAAAAGATATTATGTACATTTATTTTATTTTAAATGCATATTTTGTTATGCACATTTTGTACTGCATAACTTGTTTTTGTACTGCATAACATGTTATGCACATTTTATTTGTACTGCATAGCTAGTTATGCAGTATAAAAATTATACTGCATAACTAGTTATGCAGATTTTTATGGTACTGCATATCTAGTTATGCAGACTTTTTATGCAGATAATTTACCGTTCGACGCTATTAGATGAAACTTCGATTCAACAGTTGAAACTCCAATTGAAACTTCGATTCAACAAACTATTCAACAGTCATTAATCACCATGATTGATCAACCAGATCTGAAAAAGACACGAGCTCTGAAACTTTGATCGAATTCTGCAGGTGAGGAATAAACGAGCTCTGCCGGGACGGGGAGGTTTTGAAAAGAGAAATAAATTCTCTTTGAAAAGAAGAGTTTAGAAGGTTAGGGGTATTTTAGGTAAGATATATTTTTTTATTTTAATTTTCCTGGGCCAAATATCCAAATTGGCTATATAAACAGTATATCTCTGATGTTTGGCTATATAAACAGTATCAAAAGCTAAGAATCTATTTCACTCAGGAATTTTGTGTTTTGGTCTTTTTGACCAATTTTGTGTTTATCCTAAGTCTGAAGTCAAACTGATGACCTTGCACATAATCAAGTGTGTTATGCAACTACCCAAAAAAATTATGAGATGATGTGACATTTCCAATCAGGAGACACAAACAACCCACACCAAAAAATTTTTGCCCATTGTATGCAGAAATGCTTTTGATTAAACATGAAAATGAGCGGATGAAGTTGTGTCCAGGACGAAAGTGTGCAAAAAAAAATCCAGTGGATGGAATGTTGTCGACGGAAACAATGCAGAATGAAATGCTGGGGTGCTACTGGCCGTCAAAGAAGATCGCTTCTATACTAATATCTTTATTTCGTGGAAACAATCAAAATCTTAGTTATTTTTAACTGATACTAGAAGTTGAGAGGAAAATATAAGTTTGTATTAACAATTACCCGGGTATGGGAATTTCATTTTTTTTTGCTTGCAGAAAATTAAGACTATTTGAATTGTGAAAACTACAGGGAGACCCATTCTCCCTGATGTTACTACTGTGAAACCCACGCTCCCAAAACTACAGGCGCGCACCCAAATTCTGGAAGAAAATTATTCTCAAACCCAAAATATATAAAAATCATGTTTTCCCGAGATTTCTTTTTTTTCCATGGATGTCGCTATATTGAGAAGAAGAGGAAAAAGATTATTATCTGCTTCATTGATATCTGCTTCTAGATCTGTTGATGTTGTTTCTGGACCTTCTTCTTCCCAGTAAAAATATTATTTGAAGTGGTTTTACTGTTGAAAATCGATGTGGGATTTGGAAGTTGAATCGCTGATGTTGTTGACAATTGAGGAGTGTGTTCTGATGGGTTTAGTTAGGTCATTATATAGAAGGTTAGGGTTTACTGAAGGTATAAAAATTGAATTATAGGAAGGGGGGTTTGAATTCGTAGATGGAAAAATGGATTTACGGTGGTTGTGTTAGAGTTTACAATGAAGACATGAAGTTGAGCTGCAACAGAGAACGAAGAAGGAGAAATTGAAGTTATGTGATGAAATAACAAATGGGTTTGGTTGATTATAGGGTCTGAGAAGGTTAATGGAGCTGTTACTGCCATGGGTTGTTGCTATTGAAGAATATAGTGGTTGATGGAGGTTTCAAGCAACAAACTGTTGTGATGAACAGAAAGAGAATCTGGTAGTGAACCGGACAATTTCAAGCAAGATTAAGACATTATAATTAATTGGAGATTTTCTAGGCTTATAGTAAATATTTATGCATTTACTATTTTCGGATGGCAATTTCAATTCAGATTGTGTATCTATTAATCTTCTTCCATGGATTTTACGAGTACCAGGTGTCTCAGCCGAAGGTTTCCTTCTCAAGTACACTCGAAGAACACAACCTACGCCACGGGATGCACACAACCTTCTCAAGTACTAGATGGTTCCACGTATGCTTAATAGGAGATGCAGATGGTGGAATATAATGGATCTGTGGAGTTTTAGCCGTGAGTTTACTGTGGAGAAGATGAGAAACAACAAGGAGAGGGTAAGTTGTTACTGGCAGGGAGAAACGGAATTGAGCAGTAGCCGAGAAGCGGAACTGGCAGCGAGCAAAATTGGCTCTGCATAAAGTGTAGAGTTGAGGAAATTGAGATCGCTTCCATGGACGTGAACAAGAAGCTGATGCACAGATTGAAAATGGGATTCGTGGAAAGATTGAGCTCATTGTATGTTCGCTGGATTGGGTAGATGGTTAGAGTTGTTACTACTGGGCAGGAAAGAAATGCACATCACTGAAGAAGAGAAATGTCAAGTGGTCCAATGGAGTTGTTCGCAAAGGAGATGAATGGTATGTTGGATGTTTGATCGAATGGAGGATGGGTGTTGTGTTCGAGCTGTTGTCGCTGCCATCGGTTTAGTGTCTGCACGAAAGGGTTCGATCTATGAAGGCATGGATGCTTTTTCTCTACAATCTACAGTAGATTATGACTAAAAATGGTGTTGTTTGGAAAAGATAAACAAGGGTTAAAACTGTCGAGAGTTGGAGGTTAGGAAGTCGAAGGTGGGTGAACAACTGTTGCCGGTGATGACTTGGAGTTAGCTGTGTTGGCTTTGTGTCCTCTAATGACTGAGATAAGTTTAGTTGGAGAAACTGGAATCGAAATAGGACTGTGGTTCATACTGCGAATTAAAGATAGAGAATGTGGAGATAAAACTGCGGCTGCAATGGGAACTCGGAGATGGACTGTTTGTTGGCTGATTTGAATTCGAAGTGGAGATGTTTGTTGGCTGCACTAGTCGAGAATAGATGAGATATTTTTGTTGTTTAGCTGGTCAGAGAATAAGCAAGGAAGTGGAGGGAAGAGGATGTCTGCTGTATGAGTAGTCGATTGAATCAGAGGTGTTGTTGCTGCCATGACCTGAACAAGGAAGCTAAGACTTGATTGATGCATTACTCGTTATGCAGATTTGAAAATGGTTGCATAACCTGTTATGCATATACAAAAGTTGTTGCATAACTTGTTATGCAATTTAGAAAATGGTTGCATAACACGTTATGTAGTAACTTTTTTGTGACTATTGAAACCAATAAAAATAAAGAGAGCATAACTTGTTATGCACCTATAATAATATCTGCATAACAAAAACAAAGACCGCATAACTTGTCATGCACCTATAATAATATCTGCATAACATGTTATGCAGTCGCGAAAATGGATGCATAACATGTTATGCATCCGAAAATATGTCTGCATAATGCATTATGCATCGAGAAAATTGTTGCACAATCTTTTATGCATCGAGATAATAGATGTATAATGCATTATGCATCAATTTTTTATGTAGTTACGCACTAATACAATGACTACATAACTTGTTATAGATGCATAACTTTGTTATGCAAATTATCAAGTGGCATAATTTGTTATGCAGTGGAGAAAATGGTTGCATAATTCGTTATGCGTCTGCAGAAGGTGTTATGCATCTTTTTTGGTGACTGCGTAATGGTTATGTATCAAGTTTTCGAAAATTTAGCCTAAAATGATGATCACCTCCGATTTTTTCGTGAAAAACAAAAATTTGATATTGTTGTTTGTACTCGTTGTGTAGCTCTCTTAAAAAAATTTCCAACAATATAAAATTTGTAAAATTCCAAGGCGCGGATTTTTAGATATGTTATATCCAAGTTGCGTTGTCAATTATACCCCTGAAAAATTAGGCTGCATAACGAGTTATGCCTGAAAAAATAGTATGCATAACGAGTTATGTATTAATTCTTAATAATTTTGGATAATTTTGGGTGTCAGAGAAATAATTATGGGTGTCACGGTATACAAAATTAATTGTGGGCCTGAGAATGAGAATATTATTTTTTTTGGGTCTCCCCCTAATTTCCCCATTTGAATTTTGTTCATGGAAAATTAATATTCGAATGTCAACAAGGTGACAAAGGAGCTTTATTGTCTGTTGTATACAATGATATCAGGAATACAAGAACGGTAGTACTAATGAATTCATGATAACTGGAATTCAAATAAATATACATACTTTTGGGTGGTAAGATTGTTTACGTAGAAAATAAGCAGTGGCCAAACAGGGGTTATTGTTTGCCTACTGATCATTGATTTGGGTTTTTATTTTTGCAGATATTTTTAATGAAATTGATTCAAGTTTTCCAATGAATTCGGTGTCGACCTACGCTGGAGCTATATAGAAAAAAATAATTGGATTTCACATCTAAATTTTTTATTTTTTAAATGCTTTACCTTTTGCAAAGGCAACAATTCATTTTAAGATGTTCGAATTATTTCATAGGGTGCATCATATATTGAATTTTAATTTATTAAGAAATTTAAATATGATATCCAAAATGACATTTATGTATAAAGGTGTGTATCATTAATAGCAGATTGATTTGACGGGCAAGATCTGTTACCATTTCATATATGTAATATGTAATAGTATTACCCTCGCTAATATAGGTATCCTTTTCATAAATTATGTAAAATGGACAAAGGTTGAAGCTGAGTTGTTTTTAGACAACGGGTATCAAAAAATTATGACAATAAATCATAACATCAGCTACAGGGGGTTACCGTGTTCTTCGGGAAATTAAATTTTATATTAGGTTTCGCAATATGGGAAATTAAATTTTATATTAGGCTCTGCAAGGGTCTGAAAATGCAAGCACACTCGGCCAAAGTTCCAAATCACTGTCATCTAAAATGAGAAGCAATTGTTTTGCTTTTAAAGTATGAAAAAGAAGTAATATTACTTATCCACAAATTGTAAGGAAACTATGCATGGAGAAATTTGTAATCGAGTTCTTTTCATAGTTACCTAATAAATGGATTTTAACCTAATAAATGGATTCTAAAAACATGGAAGTAAAATCAAATTCAGCAAAGATAATTAGGTTCAGGGTGGAAAAATGGGATTAAGGATGTTAATGTATGTCTGGAAATTCGTTTCAATTCGCATTCAAAAAATCAAATATTATTCAAAAACAATATTCAGATACGGGTATTTGAATTTTTTATCTGATATGCATTTAAACCTACAAAAATATATATCATATATTTTTTTATTTTTCTTTGTGTTTGCAAATAAAAAAATTTACAAATCCTAATTAATTTTTATTATGCAATATTATTTTTCCACAAAGGAATTAGGCAATTTATTGCTTTCTTTTGATTTTGTATAGGAAAAAGTTCGGATATTAATTCGAAATGAAAAAACCACATATATTCGAATTTCAAATCGAATTCAAATTCTGTATGAGATTTTCAAATTTGGAAATGGATAGTTCGAAAGCATATGCATACCATTACACCCTTTAGTAGGACACACATATTGACAGCCAGCAAAGTATGTTAAGTTATCTGAGAAAAAACTATTAAATGAATATCATATAGTAGTTATCTGAGATTTTCATATAGCCATATCAAGTGATGGCTGCATAATATGGATGATGAAATTATTTTTTTGTTGATAGTTGATTAAGAAATTGATCGTGCAGAGAATAATTTACTTCACTTTATTGGGATTTTTCTTTCAAAAAGAAGTATAAACCGATAAGGCGAGCATAAAACTAGATGAGAAGCTAACAAGAACAAACCAAAGCCCGTGCCGTTACGGCACGGGTAATACCCTAGTCTAGAATACATGGCACAGTTTGGATAACTTTGCCTAAGTAAAGAGTGGTCAGAATTTGTTTAGGGAAAAGATAAATCTACGGTCGCGGTTTGTTCAACTTTAGTGTTAGTTTAAATATTTTATTAATTGGTGTTGTCTCATTAATTTCTCATAATAAATGGTTTATTAAATTTTATTTCTCCTAATTAAACTAATAAATGTATATTCCATTAATTGTTTAAATGATATTATTAGTGTTTTATTAAATTGGGATCTTATTAATTGTTTATGATGAATTATTAAACTTTTATTTTTGTTGATTAATTTAATAAATACATAATTTCATTAATAAATAAAGATGCATCTAACGGGCTCAGATCACATGTCTCGAATTTTTCCGTCTCTTCTTGTCCTAGCCAACGACAGTACGCCACATGTTTTTCGCTATATTGTTTTATTTGTAAATTCATGATGAGTTTATATTCACCTAACGTCATTGTCGATCACTAAAACTACTTTTTCTTTGGTTCTTTGTCTTTTCAAAGATGATTTTATATCTACTCCTCTCTGGTAAACTTAAATAACATGTTAAAGATCGTAAAAACAAGGACTTTTATATAATGAGTGCATTTTTTCTTTCTTTTTTTGAGAAAAACAAAAAATTAAAAAAAAAAAAAAAAAAAAAAAAAAAAAAAAAAGGGGAAATGTCATTGAGATCCACAACTACAAATCCAGTTTGATGTGTTCAAATCAAAAAAAAAATGTTAAGTTCACGGAAGATTTGTTTTAAGTTGAGAGAACGACAATCCAAAAGAGGGTGAAACATGAGTGGAAGAAAATTGGTGGAAATATGATTAAGAAAGAAAAAGGGCTTATAATTGAGAAAACCTCTAAAGAAAAACAGAAAGGTTTACGTTTCGAACCCAACACTAAAATCGCCATCCACATATTACTACTCATAAAATTAGGTCTCTAAAATCTACCATTACAATCGTGTATAACTCTATTGTAGATTTATAAAATGAAGAGAAAAGTACAATTGATAGCTCATTGAATGTTGCTTTCGATTTAGGATTAGGATCCAAAGTATAATTCAAAGTATAATTGTTTGGCTTGTGATTTTATGTTAATTGATTGGGGAATTTATCATATATTTACTGGACTGTAATGACTATATAAACAAAAAATTCCGTGAACATCATCATGAACAATGAGAACCATGAAGACAACCGTGTCATATTAGACGTCGTTATCTATTACTTAAATATTTTTAGAGAAAACAGGTGGTGCATCATTGGTTGGGTGGTGCAATGTTATGTTAAAAATAATATTAAATAAATTACTCTATTAATGGTTATTTAAATACATTTTTGTTAACTAATACTTAGATTTGCTAATAATTATATAAATGGCCAAAATGGTGGCTGTGGTGGGGTTCATGAGCAGTGGAGATGACAAAAACATTATGGTGTTATGGACGGTGGTCGCGGAAGCTATTTCGGTAGCAAGAGTGGTGATCGATGGTGCTTTGGGGTTGGCAACTATTATTGAACAACCTTGGCCGGTTAAAAATAAAATGCACTCATGTCCTTCAATTATACTAGCAGGTATTTGATTAATTTTTTTTTTCTGTTTTTCCAAATCGAGATAGTTGCATAGTCTTATATTACTGTCATTTTTTTTTTACTTTTCTTATTTTATATGACTTTGAACCTCAATCAAAAAAAACGACAAAAAATGACAATTATGATTATCTCATCGAACATGGTATGGTTTTATTTTGGACGTTCTACCAAGCTTTCGACAAGCACAATTGGGTGGCGATGGGCTTAATCTCAGTTTTTTAATGGATTATGTTATTTTCATGAAGTTCATTTGCCCGAACATGTATTTTCCATGGTCGCTTTATTCTTTATATTCTCAAACATTGATCATATCTTTTTGTTGGTTTTTTCTATTAGTTTGGTGTTGCTAAATATTTTATCTCAACTTTGTTGTTATGGATTTTTAAAATGTTAGTCTTTTGTGTACATAATACCGTGGTTTTAAAACAGTACTATTATAAATGATGGAACAATTATTTCTTTTGCGTACATGTTTACTACTATAACTCCATAAGATAATGCAAAGAAGATATTGATAACGCACACATGTTTACAACTATTATTTTGTCATCGAGACTCTTTTCCTACCTTATTAAGAGGATTTCTCGGGCGAGCTCACATGATTTTAATTTTTCAGGAAACAAGAACGAAAATTATGCCAATTAATTGTAAGAATTATTACGAATCCAAGAGATTTATAAGGCGTTTCACATAAAAATATCCCTTACTAAATGTTTTGACGTTATTTTTATTCAATGATGGATAACAGAGTCTACTGGTATTTAATTTTTCGAAGTTATTTAGCTAACCATGATTTAATCATTTTTTATGCAGGGAATAACCGCACATTTGGAAGGTCAAGATCGTAGAATGTATATGGGTTTTGAGGAAAATGAGATCTTATTGAATTCGTAAGAACATAAAATGTGATATTTATTGTTGAGTCCATACTAGGTTTTAATATTTTTGGACTATTTTTTAGGGGGGGAAAGTCAACAAGGATCTGGACATTTTTAAGGCCTAACCAACTATTTAGGACGGATGAACTCAGGCGACGTAAATCTATGTTTTGGTTTTGCAAAGTCATTAAAATAAGATAAATTTGGAAGTGCAATATCATTTCAAATGACTCATAAATACATTTGTAAACTTTAAAACACATAACAGTTTCTTTTCTTTTTTCGGAAAAAGAATGTAAAATTAATTATGATTAATTCGTGACTTGAGGATACAACTCTAACATATTTTGGAAGATGTAAAAGTGTCAAACATACTAGAAATAAATCATATATGAGTATATGAAAAAGGATTTATAGATTAAAGACCAGAAATATCAATCGATTTTTTTTCTTTATTTTTGATAAAGAGGACAAAACGACAAATAATAAGTATTAATTCTAATATCGGAACATCGGAAACTGATATCAAATAGGATTGTGCCCATGCCGTTAGTAATACAAATGAGAATCAAATAGAATTGTGCCCTAGTATTAATACAAATGAGAATTATTTGGGGGAGTCAACTTTTAAAATGTTCCGAATATATTCGATTGATCCACACGGTTCTTACTCGCATTTGTCAGGTACTAATAAGTCATTTTTTTAATCCACACGGTTCTTACTCGTATTGGCTTGGTAGTTGGCACAGAGTATGTAGTGCTTACTGCTTAGAGTTGGTTATATAAGATATCTTATTTTATTTGTTGGAAGTTTGTAAAAGATAAAGATCGAATCTGAAAATACGTTAAATCTGATCACCAAAAACATTTACATGTGCCCAAGGCCAACCATATGCTGTGTGTCGTGGATACATGCATATTGTAAATTGTGTGTCGTGGATACATGCATATATATTTTTATAATAAGAAGTATCAAGAACAGCATGCAAACGCTTACTTTGACAGATACTACCGGCTCCTAATCCTATTGATAAAATCTGGCACTGTTTGATTTTCTTATATGGTATTAACACGGGATAACCCCCGATAAGTGCAGAACTATCGTATTCGTAAACTCACCGCCGAAAGGTTCCTAAGAGATAGTGTATAAAAGAAATGACGGTATTTGATTAATTTCATACGTACGGAGAGTTAAAAATTTTACACCTTCAGTCTAAAAGGCCCTGAATTACTGAATTCTTCCCAAACACGCTCATGTTTGAAGCGGATATTCTATTAGAGTAAGGTCTATAAGATAGAGTGTTTAAAGAAGACTAAAAATGAAGAACAATTTACTATGAGATAGACTAAGTGAAGGAAGGTCTCAATGTAAAAGATAAAAGAAAAAATATTAAAAACTAAAGAAGGGTGGAGATTGGAGAGGTAAATGATTTGCCGTTTGGTTCAGCTTTTTATTACCAAACAACAAGTTTTTTGCCTCCCCACGCCACTTCTTTAGATTTTTAATATATCTTTTTTGTCTTTATCCCCAAACAACAAATGCCGTACTGTTTTGGGTTGACTTTAGGCAAACTGCAAATGACAATACCGTGTAGTGTTCCCTTTTATATTGCATTCCTTCGCATAAACGGGTGTTTGGTTGATTTTTGGGTGAAAGCCCGTTGATTTTGAACGAGGAAGCCTATACCATGGTCCTTGTTCATAGTGTTTTAGATGGGTACAAGATATGTTGCAGTGAATAGGATAGTTTTTTGTTTTCTGATATATGGTATGTGAAAGCTATCGAAGTCATTTTTTATTTCTTGATATCAGTATAATGTGATCTAGTGGGGTGAATTGGGAATTAGTATAGTGCCGAATAGCCTGAATACACTTGACAAATGAGGGCAAGATTCACCATTAGAAATGATTTTCTACTACACCTAATACTAAGGATATTCTAGCTAGTGTTTTGTAGGAGCTAAATTCTTCTATAAAGTCTTATATAACATACCACATGGGAAGCCGATCACTTCGCCAATGCAGAAGTTCTTTGCCACTACTCTCAATGCCTAATCTCAACCAGTGAATCGTCCGATTTCCAATCTTTCCCTTCCAAATTTAGCCCATAGATTTTCATGTAGTGGTACTTTTTTTCTTGAAGAAGAAGGTTAAAAATATACTTATAGTAAAAGAGAATTTTCAAAAGATATTACAAAGAGACACATTGGAATGAACAACTTCTCATTAAAAGGAACAAGGCCAGTTGGAAGATCATTAAAAAGTCCTAATCCATAACACGATGGTGGAATTAATAACAAAACTAATTTAATACCTCCCTAGTCTTGGTTCTCTCCTCTGAACGTAAACATGTTTCAAATCACTCAACAAATAACAAAAGGAAACAAGTTCTGAATCTCTTTATTCTTTACCCTTAAATTTTTTTGCGCAAACCATAAAACTCTGCTGAATAAAGTTCAAGAAAAGCCATTTCACTTTAAAAACTCTCGAGAAATAATTCCAAATCCACCAAGAGAAAGAACAGTGGAAAAACAGATGATGTGCCGTTTCCTCTTCGTTCTCACAAAGTGTTGGAAAAAATTGGGTTTCACAAAGGATGAATGAATCAGAGAAGAAAGTGTTGCACTCCAAAACTTTCAAGGCTTGTATAAATTTCTTTTAGACAAATATTTCTACCCTCCCAATAACAATTGGCGATTACAACAGGTATGCGAAATTTTGCCTTCAGGATACAATGAAAGCCGTGCAACGAAAACTGAATTCAAGGTTTGTACCCCTTGATTCAATCAAGAACACACAAAGAGATTTCTGATTTCTGATGATGCTTTTTGAAACAGAGAAAACAGATTGATTTTTCTTATATGTTAAACGAAACTGGGAGAAGCTATTTATAAAGGGTTTTGCACCTGTTGGGAATAGGTTTTTATTCGCCAACAGGTTTCTATTCACGAAACGTCAGGTTCCTTCATCAACAGACATCAATGGTGTCTTTTGGATTCGAAATTTTCGAACAGGCTTTTATCGGCCAAATAAAACCGTCAGTTCAAAAAATTCTTCCGGGGGCGTTGCCCCCTTGAAACCCCCACCAGGGGCGGTCTCCCCTGGACCCCCACGACCTGACCTGTCAGGTCGACCACAGCCTGGGGGGCGATGCCCCCAGGACCCCCCTTTGGTTAGCGGCGTTGAAAATATTCCAACACAAAGTTCACATCTCGTAAATATGTTTCACCATAATAATTGTCTGAAGATCTAGCAGCAACATAGTAACTTCTTCTCGCTTTAATCGGCCAGTACATCATATAGTTTCGAACTGTATTGTTAACAGTTTGAAACGCCATCCGTTGGTCCTCCACTAACTTGTCATGACAAACTTCAGCTGTGTATTCAGTCGGGTTAGATTATGTTACCTCATCTGGTAGAGCAGTCAAAGTATTAATTTGTCCCAAAGAGATCATCATACCCATGAATATAATTCAGTGATATTCAATCGGCGTTCTATAGATGATATTGATAGATGTCCACTTTAATGCAAAGATAACAAGACAATGCTTAATAGAATAAAAGTCAGAAAGGGACACACATTTCGTACATTTTCTTTTTGTACTGATAATATCACAGAATAGAGAGTACAATTTAAACCACTGTATTTAGGATTTAGTGCGGTAGGTAGTGGCAATGACAAGAGTTTATCAGCTCTAGATACGTAATATTTCTTCTTCTTTCGTTTCACAACAATTATAGTACCCACCAACTCTAGATACATGCATGATTGTACACAGGTCTCCGCGGAGGAGGAGGAGGCGGCAGTGGTGTTTGTTGCATACTTTTTATTGTAACGACGACATTATCCGGTCGAAATGGCTCACAAGGACACGGCAATGCTATAAACTTTGCAATATTATCTCCTGGCATTATTACCGGCATACTTACGTTTGTGTTTTGGTTCCCATGCTGTCAAGATTATCAAAAATTAGTCACAACTAAAACTATCAATTTAGTTTAATCGAACAGTTAAGAGCGAGAAAATTAACTTCAGCGGGTTGCAATGAAATTAAACGAGGTGAGAGGGTGTAAAGATACTTACGGGATAGATTTCGAAAGGTTTTGACGACGATGATTGGTTGACTGAGTTGTGATTGTTAGTACTATTAGCCTCCAGATCAATATCTTCTTCTGCTTGATGGTGATGGTCAGCAGCACGCCGTGAAAAAGATCTACGAAGGGATCTAAATTTATCCCAGTGATAACAACAAGAGAATAAACCACTCATACTGAAAATGAGAATCAGCAACGAAGCCGTACCAAGTGGGAAACCTAACGACGGTCTATATGCACCCTCCTCTCTATTTTCCATCTTACTAATTGATGATTATGATGATGATAATGACAGTAGCTCTTAATAAGTTTTCTGCTGATCACTTCTACTTTGCTCATCAGAGAGAGTACTTTCCTAGTGTAGCAGAGAAAAACAAATTGGAGAATGAAGAAGAAGGTGATTCTAGAGAGAAAGAGAGAGAATGAGATGGTGCTGGTGGTTCCGGTAGTAGTATTTAAAGAGGGGTTTAGGGGAGGTGTTTAGGTGTTTAAAAGGTTGAAAGTGAGAGATGGGAAGAATCATGCCCGGTCCGGAAAAAGAAAAGGTGTCTCAAGGGGTCCATGTACGGATAAATTGTTGTGTCGTTCAAATAATTTGCACGATATACTTAATAATATTTATTATACGAGTTGGTTTGCGTTACAATTCACAATCTCTGTTCTTGAAAAGAGAAACTATTACATTTTACCATTTTACCCTATAAATGACAAAACAGTAGAATCTTTATATGGAAAGACAACTGGATTCCAAATGGACACAACCCTTCATCTTCCTAATTCTACTCTTCTGGTATGCCTACTGTTAGTCAATTAATAGATCAGGATAGAAAGGCCTCGAAAGTAGATACTTTAGAGCCTTTGTTTCATGATAATACTGTCAAAGATATAGCCAGAATCAGGAATCCCCTTGTAGGCAAGAATAAAATTAGATGGGAACCAACCAGTAATGGTCACTTTATTGCAAAGTCTGCTTATAATGTCATTCTTAGTGAGAAGTTAGTTGTTAAACTAGCTAACTAAAAATAATCTTCTAATCTACTGGAAATATTTCTGGAAGCATAAGCTTCCTCCCGGAATTCACCATTTTGCCTGGAAATTTTTACATAAGTGCCTTCCTACTAAATCTAGTATGTCTAGATTTACTGGTCATCATGATGACTCTTGTCCCTTGTGTGGGGTTTCTCCTGAAACACCACAACACTTGTTCTTTTAACTGCACCAATATTAGATCCATATGGACCTTGATAAATCCTAGTCTCACTCTTCATCTGCAGAACCAAGATATCCATCAATGGGTTTGTAATTTCTTTATAACAGTAGCAATGGTGGTTCCAAAGATTGGGAGTAGTATGATATGGTTTGTTTCACAATCTGGCTCATTTGGAAATCAGCAAATCAAACATGGTTTATATACAGGTTTTAAAATACAGCAAATCTTACTTGAATGATGGCCAACAAACAAAAGTTTAAGTTGCTAGAAATGGGAGGAGAGAGGAATTTGCATTTGGATTCTGGAATAACAATTCCCTTCATGTATAGTGTTTGGAGTCTTTTAACTTGATAAAAGAGCAATAGGTTCGATCATGGCCTGATAATAAGTACATCTGCTGTAGTTAATTGTCGAACTAGGAGTACCCCAAAAAAATTGGTACCGCTATAGCTATATAGGGAGCCTGCTTCTCTGAACAAAAATGTATAGTAATCGTTCAAAGAAATTTTTGAAGCTCATTTCTTACTGATCTTTCTTAGATGTTCCTTGAATCATTAATTCGTATATTGCAGAAGGTGCTTACACTTTAATTTAGGGAAGTCGTATATTGCAGAAGTTGAATACACTATAATTTAGGGAAGGATTATGTATTTAGGAAAAGATTAGGTATTATTGCCTTCATTAGATTTAAATTAAATTAAAACAGAATAAAAATAAATATAAATAAATTGGATAACTATCGGTTAAGGAGAACCAATGAAATCAATTTGTTATGGAGTGTGCGCAAAATTGTACTCGATAAACACATCGTGCAGCAGGAATAAACATCACATGTGGCATGACAGTAGCATGAGAAGGGCCTTGATTTTGTTATTGCAACGGTCAAGCCTGGGGGCAGATCCAATGTACCAGAAAATTTCCTGTCCCTCTGTCCCTACCTATCAACTGTTGCCACGTGTCTACCACTTCAACACCGTTTAGTTTTCCGACCATCTCCTAGATCTTTCTCTGTGGTAAATATCTTCGCTGAAAATATGAATAATCATAACAAGTTTTGTTTAGGAAAAAAAAACATTTAGTGATGATCGAAGTTTATGCTACATATTTGTACGAAACCCCCATGAAATTACGGAAAGGATTCAATATAACATGGAAGAACCATGGTTCTATCAACTCAAACTACAGGGAAAAACTATTACGAGTTTTTTAATTTTTAAGTTTATCTAGTCAAAGTATTTCTGTTTTATTCGATCATTCTAAAAGATAGTTTGGATTTGTTGTACATATGTTCATCTCTCTCAAATTGATTTTATAAATTTCGTAAATACATAAGGTCTTATAAAAATCTAGGGTTGTAAATGAGAAATGGGCTACACTTGTGTTGTGTTGTATCTTATGAACAGAGTTTGTGAAGTTAGATTATAAATTTTAAGATTGGGAAAAAAGAGAAGACGGAAGTGTACCTTGAATTCGTGTTCCACGTTAACAATCAGTTAAAAGGTATAATTAATAAAAAAAACACGTGGCATCACTGGATAGGCAAGGACAGAGGGACAGAAAATTTTCGGGTACAGAGGATCTGCTGCCGTCAAGTGCCTATAACTTTTGAGGGGACTAGATCCTGGAGCAGTGACGAAGGAGATATTTATTACCCCTTCGGTCAAAGTAAACAGACCTAAAAAAAAATTAATTTTTTCTTACCAAGTTTGACCCCATCAAAGAATAAATTTACCAAAAAACCACTTATATTTACACTGAAACCTAAAAACTTTAAAAATAAGAGGGATCCATAAATCCCACTTGTATCAACATGGCTCCCTCGCTGGCCTGGAACCAGGTTCTAGTTCCTGTCACTAGGGGTGTAAATTCGGGCATGCCAGGCCGCCCGACCCAAAAACTAAGACAGACCGGGCAGGCCAGGTTTAATATTTGTGAGCCCGTAAACAAATTCAGGCCGGACAGGCCGGGCACAAGTAGATAATTTGCTACCCAAAGACCCCCCAAAGCCCGCTTTTTATACGGGCAGGCCAGATCGGGCCGGACAGGCCATTATTTTGATTTTTTTTTTTAAGTTTAAATTTTCAAATGAACGGTATTAAATACAATATCCTTTCCTTTCCAACATCGCATATCATAAGTGATAGTATTATTTTATATTTAAATTACACTGACAAATATTTAATTTTAGCCTATAATAAATAATTAATTAGAGTACAATAAACTTTCTAATAAGAAAATATATTACCATTAATGTTTTGAAAAGGTTAATTATAAGTAAAAAAGCAATTATATATTTTATTTTTCTTGACACAAAATTGACAATTATAAAATTGTAACTTTTAAGTCTTTTAAGAGGATATTAAATGATTAATGGCACATAAAAGGCTTTCAGGCCGGGTATCAGACCGGGCATCATAATTAATCGCAAAGCCCGAGACCGCCCAATAAATTAATCCAGGCCAGGCCGGGTGGTCCATGACGGGCCATAACAGACTTTGGGCTACTTCGGGTACAGGCGGGCTCGGGCGGATACAGGCAAGCCGAGTATTTTCGGGTATTATTTACACCCCTACCTGTCACTGGGCAAGCATACCACAATACGCCACATGAATAAAGCGCACATAATACACCATACTACAATCTACATGTATATGTTTCATAAGAAGTCTTTATTCCAGATTTAGATAATATGGTTCACGAAAAGTCTTTATTCCAAATAACTTCGGACGTTTTTGTTATGTTAATTGATCTTTATGACAACGATGAATTCGTTAGTGGTGCGTATTTATGATTCATTTGTATTCTTATTTTAGATTTTTTTTTAGGCATACTCAATGCTTACCCCAACTAGTGTAGGTTGATAAGGGGTGTCTAAAGCTAGTTAAATTAGTTTGATAATCTTGATTAATTAATTAATTTACTTATTTATTTAATGTATCCCTTTTTATTTTTATTAAATCTTTTATTTGAATTTTTTTTTAATGTCTAATTTTTGATAAGATTTTATTATTATTATTATTATTTCATTTTCATTTTAATTTTAATTTTTTTTTTCTTAACTATGTTTCTTCTCTTCTCTCTTTTTTACTCTAACTAACGCTAAGTGGACTATAATTTTCATCATCTTCGACTAATTACATAGTGAAATTCGGCTTATAATTGAAACGAATTATCAGCCGAACTACTCATTGTTCTTCATTTGGAAAGTGTTGGTGAACGGTTCAGCTAATAATCAAACACGAAAACTTTAGCCGAACTTCACTTTATGACTATCCTGTTTTTTGCTCGGGTCAGTAGAATTTAGGTTCGACAGTTAAAGAGTGAAGTTTGGCTGATAATTTATCATTCGAACCTAGATCTAGGTCTTATAAGAAAAATAATAAAAAAAAAATTAAAACGGGCACTTAGCTCAGCTGGTCATCCTCGTTTCCCAAAGTTTCATGCGTTCCAGGAGGTTCCAGGTTCGAGCCCCCAATGGCATAACATTGCAGGAATTAACATGGAAGGTAGAGTTAGCTTGCCCCCTGGTGACACAATCTCAGCCCCCATTCGCTTCGGCTCCCTTGGCTAGGTTACCCATGAGGCTCGCTGGTAAGCTAGCACTGCAACCTGTTCAATTAATGTAGTAGTCCGTTGTTGGAGTTTAGCTTGTTAGGCTTCCAACTAGTTAATGTATAATCTTTATCTAATAATTATTTAAAAAATATTAAAAAACAAATTAAATTTTAAAAAATTAAAAAATATGATGATAAGGACATTACCGTCATTATCAAATATTACTAATATGGGGTTATTGGTTTTACTACCTACCTAGTGATTCTATTTTTTCCTTATGCCTCAAAAAAAAATTGGTGTGCCTCAAAACACGTTTCTTATTTTATGGACATGTTAAGATGACAACACGAATCAATGACGACTTAATCAGAAGCCAAGATCTACATCTGTGTACCCGGGTTGCGTTAAAGGATGATCGATTTTTTACTAGGGCTGCACAACGGGTAGAGTGGGTAGGATATGGCCTATACCCGTCACCCTACCCGTTTACCGGCGGTTAAGAAAATCTTTACCCGCCACCCTACCCGCCAAATAATGGATAGGGTAGGATACGGTTAAAAAACTGGCGGGTAGGGTAGGGTTGGCGGGTAGGAGTAGGGTATGTGCACTTCTAGGTAGGGTGGGTAGGATATGGCCTATACCCGCCACCCTACCCGTTTACTGGCGGTTTAAGAAAATCTTTATCCGCCACCCTACCCGCCAAATAGTGGATAGGATAGAATACGGTTAAAAAACTGGCGGATAAGGTAGGATTGGCGGGTATGGGTAGGGTATGTGCACCCCTAATTTTTACTAAAGCAAAAGTTACTATCAAAAGGGCAAATACTAAATAGTACAATAATGTAGTTGGAAATCGGTTAGTATGACCTAATTTTATTTGTACTTTCGCATCCATACCTGAGCATGCTTTTTCTTTTTTGATCGGTAAATTAAACGTTTATTGAAAGGTGAATTTGTAGTACATGATATGAAAAGAAACCGACCAAACAAAACAGCGAAGAGTAAAACCAACCACCCAAAGCCAAAGGAAGAGAAATACCAGTAAAATTCCCGAAACCCTTTCAATCCCAACTCAACCAGACTCAAGGTGGTTGGAATAACACTTCTTTCCAACTAATAACAAATTAATCCAAGGAAATACCCTTAAAAACTCCCCTGTTATGCAACCAATAAGCCACCGTGAACTTCACTGAGTTAATAATGCCGTCAAAATCCTTGCTAGTATTTTGTAAGGCTCTTGTTGAGATTATTAGTTGGGTTATCTAAGATCCTGTGGCTTATAATTCTATAGGACCTCTCCACTCATTGCCAATTGGTTTTGAGTTGGATGCCCGTATTCTAACATGGTATCAGAGTAGGCTATATTTACGACGAGTCATTGACCGCGTCTTTACTCCGCGTCACCCGATTTATTGTCCACGTGTTAGACCCAACGAGGCTACACGTGAGGGGGCGTGTTGAGATTATTAGTTGGGTTATCTAAGATCATGTAGCTTATAATCCTTTAGGGCCTCTCCACTTATTGCCAATTGATTTTGAACTAGATACTCGTATTCTAACAGCACTATCGTTTCTCTCTTTCCAAAGACACCAACAAATTGTAGCCGGAAGAACACGAAATACCGAACCTTTTCTTGACATTTTACACCTACTAGGCCAAGAACAAACGAGTGGTATATATATCTCCTCGGCGTCACTGTGATGCTGAGATAAACGGAGTTAACTACAATTTGGTTTAAGAAAGATGGGACAAATGTTGTCCCATACAATTTCCTACTCTTTTCTTGTTCTTGTGATTTTGATAATTGGCATGTCATAGTCTTTCTAGCACAGTAATAATTAGAAAGACTATTCTAATTTATTCGGAAAATGGGTCATTTGTCCAAATATTTTTAAACCACAGATAATTGAACGAGTAAAAATTAGTATGGGTGAAGTGGACACTAAAAAAATAGCAATCCTGACTTAAACTTAAAAAATAGTAAGGATGAAACTGAATGCATCCTGATATAAATTAAAAATAAGAAAAAGTATTTGAAAACGGGTATGATGAAACTGTTTACATCCCGGCTATTTTTACATTTTTGTCCATTTAAACAGATCAAAATCTAAAATAATGTCCTTTTCACCTAAGAATTGTTTTTAACCAATTTTATATAATTTATTCCTGACCTGCGGGTCTTTGTTTTGTTTGTGACACTCCACCAAATCCGATTAATGAAGATATATCCTAGCTTTTAATGTAGCTAGTAGCTAATGGGAATATGCCGCATATCCATCTCTGACGAAACGTTCAGACCTCAAACCAGGATAATTGCACCCTTTACGCAACAGATCGGCATCTTGCCTCTTGGTGACTCCTAGAGCCGAATACAACTCAGAGTTATAGTCTGTTCTAAAAAGATAATGTCAGAAATGCACCAGCTAAACTTCCACTTCTTTTTTTGAACCAAAAAGCCGGTGGTAACTAGCTAGGCACGTTAATTATCATCCGTTTGTTTATCTAGTTTGCATGCTTCAAAAAAAGAAAAAAGAAAAAAGCAAAAAAGATAATGGCCGGCCCATACTAAACACCTTATAGCGCCCCCGTTCAAAGGTGTGCATCCATACCAACGGAAACATGATTAAAAATCTAGGTATGCTGAAACAATGGACTACATGTAAAAATAGAAAAGAAAAAATATATATTCTAGAGGGGCTTTCACATATATTCTCCAAAGAATATTGTTTATACCATGTAATTGTTACATGAGAAATGGGCCTAAAAACTTTTCATCCCTAAATACCAGGGGAGTTATGAACTCTTTTATTAGAATTTTAGGTGCATGGCCGAATGCCATGGAATCCGGTTTGAAAATAATATGTATGAGTTGCACTATTTTTTATTAGATGGTACATTCAAAAAATTTGTTTTCTCAGGGAAGTTCCAGTGGGTTGGGAAAATTAGTAGATTTTTCCGTTGCCACCGCATGGTGGGATTGCCAAACAAAGAAAATGGATGAACAAACACTCAAATTTGGGAGTTTGCTCATCGAGTCTCAGTTTGAACCGAGAATCTCAACAAGAGACAAACCGTTCAATATGGGACGATTGTCCAAACTTAGGCCGAGCGCGATCCCATGTTGATTTGATGCGGATCCTATATAGACTAAACATTTCGGTCTCAACCAAGTTGATAACGGATAAGTTAATCTAACGGCTATCATCTGATTTCTTACAAATTCATGTCAATTTTAACTCTCTAAGCACACATTTTTCACCCATATTTTGTATAATTTCTCTCTCATTTCAAGTTAATCTCACTCTAATCAATGCCCCCAAAATTCGTGCTTCTAAGTATACTCAAGAAGATGATTTATCTCCTTGTACAACTTATGTATTTAGAACAAAATAAAGTGTCTATGATCATCAAATTAAATATGTTGGTAATTCTGTATGGAAGAATGTTTTTGCAACATTCGCAAAACAAAGAGGAAACCCGGCGAGGCATGATACTCATGGATTGTCGGATCGTTTTCAAGTAATAAGTCACGATCGAAGTAGTTAATTTTCACCATCGTCTCAGCTAATTTCAACTCACATCGATAAAAGATGTAGCGCCCCCTAAGCTAGCAGCTGACTAATCCAAGAGATTAGCTAAATAAAGAGGCACCAAGAATCTAAAACATGTACTTAAGCATTCAATTAAGAAATGCGATACAAAACTTAACTCAAAACTAACCCGCTCTGAAACATATATATACAAGAAGTCCTCTCAAATGATCCATATACAATAGTGGGAATGGGTGAGCACATCATCACTAAAAGGAGTGCCCAGTAGGAATAACATTTAACTTTCAAGTAATCATGGCAAGATTTGGAAAACAATAATGTTTTCCCAAGCATTAAAAAGTGACCAAGTCACTGAGATAAACAAACATGTATATGGACAAACTCCTTCTTCAAACAATGTATAATATTCGTGCTAACCACACTCATTAGCTATTGATATCACCAAGACCATGATGACCCACTCTAAGCAATAAAAGCTGAATTCATGTAGATATAAATGTGAAGGAGCGTATCTTATATACCACAAGTGAAAATTCGTATTTCCCATAACAATTCATATGACAAACAAACATTACAAGTCATTTCCAAACCATGGAAAGATTAACAAAATCAACAGAAGTATAGTAAAACAGTTTAAACAAAGCATGGAATGCACTCTAGGCAATGCATAAGTTTGTTAAGCATAAACTTTTGTAAAAGAAACAACAATGGTTACAAAAGAGTCAAATGTATTCCCACCTCTTTTGATGACAAGCCACGCCTACCTCGAGATCCACGATCCACTGGTTCATTCTTTGAATCAATCGTTGTTAAAATAGACTAACTGTTAATCACACAAGAAGTCTAAATCTAGCCAAAAGGCTCACACAAGTATCATACAAGTCTTTCTAATGATTCTAGGCCAATTTAAGATTCTACACCTTTTATTTATCCATCTTTAAAAAATCTAAGGTTTACTAATTCAATTAGATTAGTTCTATAGTCTATTAGCTAAGTCCTAAGAATATCTACAACTTTGTAGAAGAAGACAAAGGCTAAATCAGACCATAAGGGTCTAATACAAGTAAATAGGAAAACTAAACATAAGCCAAGTCCATCAAACCATCCCATTAATCTAAGGTCCAGTCCACCAGAGTCAACAAACGGTCAACATGGTCAACTAACGGTAATGTCGGTCAAAGGTCAAGTCAATGGTCAACTGAGTCAAATCGGTCAAGTTACACTGAGTCAAGTATGGTCAGATCTGGTCACTGAGTTAACTCAGTCAGTCACACTAAGTCAGCTAAACAAATTGAGTTGACTAATAGCCTAATTCTATTGCAGCAACTCAAATAACTATAATTCATTCAATTTAAACAAACTTTAAATTTCATTTACAATAAGAACTCTTATTACCTGCAATAGGCAGTTCCAAGCTTTTCATAGCTGACACTATCTACAACTCTATAATCAACCATCTAACTTCTCTTCATTCAGTTTCACTACATTCTAATACATACCTATGTAACCAAACCCATATCAACTCTGACAACATCACCAAGTTCAGCTCTATCATCCAACAATGACAAATCTTCATTACCTATTGTACTGCCAGTTCTTAAAGCTCAATCCCTATATTATCTCAATCTATACTAATTCTCTTGGTAATACAACATACCCAATTCATAACTACAACTTCATTTCATATCATATTGCCTTTATCTTCTCAGAAGTACAATGCAATACCATTCTCAACATTAACACAATCCAAACCTTATCCAGTCATTCATTCCCTTGTAATTTCAACATCACATACAACACCAACAGCACTAACAGTTCAACTTAACTCAACAATCACTACCACCAAACTCAATTACAATACCTGCAACAACTCGACTGCGACCCATCCAACAGTTCATTGACTCTATTCTATCACAGTTTACTCCATTTCAAACATTCTCCAACTCATTCAGCTTAATCCAACCACAACAATATCATTAACTGCAATTTCATCCAACACCTCCAACTATGCAGCATCAACACAACTACCACACAACATCTATCAGAAATTCAACCAATCTCATTAACAATTCTTCAATCCAAACAAACACAATAAACACTCAAGTTTGATAACATATCTTAATAAATATGAATTGAAATCAGTGACTGAAGAAGTAATTACCTCAGATACAAACCCCTAATCCTTTAAGAAAATTTCAGTCTTCATTGTCCACTCATCTCAGCTTCAATCAATACCCAATTCAAACTCAGAACATCAATTTCATCTTTTAGTTTCGTATCTAAATTGTTGTTAGCCTAATTTCTATTAATTAATGTTTGTGTTAAACTAATCGAGTTATTATCGGCTAATTCGTCACTTGAACGGTCTAATAGCGTTGACAAACTTGCGGGTCTTTAGAAAAAAAATAGTTAGGAAATTTCTTTACTACATCGGATTGAGTTTTTAAGCTTAAAGAGGAAGAATACGATCAGGATGAAGGAGTTTGTTTAACAAACTTCAAATCTAAATAATTTATTCTACCAAATTACTCTTGCCTATATTATCAATGTATTGGTGAACCCGGTATATCGGTTTGTACCGGCCGTTATGAGCGTTTTTATCGCTCAATCCTTATTGTATCACTGATATTTTAGATATCGTAAAGGTTTTTTCCGATACAGGATAAAAACCGATATTGACTACCTTGGTCACGATGTCAACCAATTCCTATGAAGACATGGCCGCTTAACTTCCACAAAAGGAACAATGAAACTAAAGCTGAACTGATACAAAAGAACTCTAATGACATGACAATCATCTACCGGTAAACCTTTTGTATACGAAGCTTGTTTCAACATTCTTCGACATCGATCCACAACCTTTTTTGCTGCATGGATGCTCCACCACCTGACAATTGAATAAAAACGTTAATGAACGAGTTTTATGATTTAGTTAATTGAATAACAGATTAGTTTTAATCCAATTTAATTGCTTTAGTCTAATGTAGTTTACTCTAATCCAATGTAAATTAGAGAACTCAAATCAAATGAAGTTTTCTCTAATCCAATGTAGTTTGCTTTAAATAAGAAAGTTCAAATTAACTATGATCGCAATTGTGTAAATAAAAAGTTTCATTAATAAATTTACCATTACACAATATGATACGAAACTAAAAATAAAACGCCTAGGACATCAAACTAAAACGACACGATAGTGAATCAATCAGTTCCAACACTTATTCAGTACACTCCATTAAAAATGCATAATTCTGCAAACTTGTTCTTCTTGTTCTTCTTCTTCTTTAACCTTCATAGCATCACCTCGGAACAGTTAGGATTTATATCATTGTAAATACCTGAGCTTTTTCAGTTTTGATTCAATAACCATCTTGATCTGTGAACAACCTCTTGTGGACACCTTGAATGCATCCACTGACATTACATCAGACTGTGGCGATCCTTGAAACATAATCAACAAACCTCATTTTCTTCCGCACATAATATTTGTTTCTCTTTGCTATTAGAAAACGTGGTTGATGGTGTTGGTTGGGAATGATTTCTGTAGGTTGGGTTGAGAATGATTTTTGTAGGTTGGTTTGAGGTTGAGAATGAAAGTAGTGTGGTATTTATAAGAGAAAATAGTATCGTTATTGATAATATTCAAAAAAAGACCTTTAATTAAGTCGTTGGTAATTCGTGCGCATTGATTGAATCGTATTAATAATTACCGGTTAATTAAAAATTGAAGTAAAATTTATAAGTTCTAAAATTTTCTAATTCATTAATACTGCCTCATTGATTACAACACAAAAACTTAATCAATAAAAAGTTCAACAACGACTTCAATAAAAAATTTGGACAATCTTTGGCCTCCTAGTTATCTTCATTTAACATATCTTCCATTCAATCTCGCGATCTTTTTTTTCTTTGTTTTTGTGCTTTTGGTTGTTAACTTTCAAAACTTGAGCTCTTCTTTGGTTTTTAAGAAGATATTTTTCTTGGATTACTTCTAATTGCACCATTGTTCCCCTTTTACTATTTTCAAAAAAAAAAATTAGTTACACATATTTTATTAACAGAAGCTTCTAATTTCGCTTCACAAAATAGTGTAATAGTTCTTTGAGACATTTTAACTACGAAAATCTAAAATACTAAAATGAAAAGTAGAATGACTTCTAGTGGAGAAAATTCAAGAAAATATTCAATTTTGGTGTAAGTTTAGTGTTCAAATGAGTGTGTGTTATTTATAGAGGGAAAATTCTAGCCATCGGAACCCGTCTCTAAGTCGGCCTATTTTGATAGATAAGCGCTTTTATGAAAATCAGAAACTTTTAGGACCAGCTAGCCAAGGCTACTACAAGATTAATCATTATTATTTCCTTTTTCTTGTTGATTGCTTCCCCCTGCAATATCATGTTCAAACTAAATCTGATAATTTAAAAATCCCTTCACCTCAATACCCCTTTTCTCTTTAATACTCCTACCAGCTCTTCTTCTGCATTTCAAATTCAAATCTCCTCTAAACTCTCTATTTAGATGACCCACATCACAGTAAGTATTCTAATTTAAGTGTCTTAAGTGTTCGATAAATTGCCTCACTGAACTGAACACAAAGTTTGTTTGTCGATCTAATTAATAAAGTTGAATCACTAGTTAATTTTGTAACTTCTCTTGAATTTTTGATATAGGTAAAATGTAATGCACATTCGTTTTGTTCAGGAAACCTAGTAAATGTAGCGATTGTGGGCAGGTTGTGTGTCTCAGAATCAACCCATTTTGATTTGGGCGGTACAGCTTTGGGAGCCATGGTCATTTCTTCTGGCCATGAGCAACAATTATGCAGTGCTGATATTCTTCCGTATCAACGGTACATTTGTTATCTTTTATTTTCTAATTAACCCAAACTACAAGTACATGAATTTTAGGACTATGATGGCTGTTGGGTGCACGCACGCATGCTACATATTATATTCCAAATGATTTTTGAATTTAAGGTATTGACTAGATTTCTTATTTGGCTTGCAGAGAGTGGATGCAACTAATTGCGACTTCGGTTGAATATGAAAAGATGGAAATTGTGACATTGCTTCTATTGATCTTCTAGATAGTTCAGCTTCGGCTAATTGGCCACGGATGCAGCAATTGTGAGGTGTTGTATGGAAGTTGAACTCAGGTTCTGCAACTGTGAGGTCCATTATCACTTCGTCTTAAGTCCTCAACTGGGGAGATGCTTGTCACATTAAATATCATTCCTGCCGAGCGGAGTGTTGGTGTTACTTATCTTGTCAAATGAATAGCCAACACTCCCCTTTTCATAGAAACTGGGGTATTGGTTTTCAGTAAAGGCCTACGCCCTATGTAGTGATGAAATGGTGTAGTTCGTTGTGCGTTAAAAATGGAACTCTTTTTTCCTGATACTCTGGTTTTTTTTTGTCTAGTAGGTGGTGCGTGTATACGATATCTTTTCCTTCTAAGATGTAAAATTGACATTTTAGTATAGTTTTTTAATTACCGCCATTTTGTTGGTCTTGCAGATGAACTTGCTATGCTGTCGGGATCAGTCACAATTATGGGAAGCCTGGTGCCCAGGTTTTGTTTTCCATGGATGCCGTAGAACATCTTGGTTCAATGGAGATGATGGGTTTGAACTTGAAGATATAGTTTCTGTGCTCTCTAGTTTGTCTCGTTCAGTATAAATGGAGCTTATACAAGTTTTTTTTTGGGTGGTTGCAGCTTTGTTGATGCTAAAGCTTGCAGAGATGTAGCTGAGGAGATTGATACTGAGCGACATGCCATAATTTTGACGTTGGTTTCATCGCTAACCTCTTTGGTTGATACATCGCATTTCTTCGAGGTTAGTCACACTTTTCTTTAATATGCGGTTGATACTTTTCTGGACCTCAATTGGTAGAATGCATATTTAGTGATTTATTAGGTTTTCCTCAGTAGGTATATACGCTAAGTGGCAGCATTTATCTTGACACCAGAATATGATAGTAATAGACGAACTTTAAGCAGTCTCCTTCAAAAGGGTGCCATCCTATTAATACAACATGCTACAGCTATGCTGGCTCCGTTGGTTTATTTGAAACCTTTGGCTTTACCTTTTACATGTCTTTGATAGCTTCTAAATTATAAATTTTCAGTCAGCAGAATAATTCATCCACTCGACTCTCAGCTTTTGATAAACTTAGTAAGATAGAAGTTTCAGCCATCACCTGTCCTTTTGAAATGATAATCTCTGGTTGAGGAGTTTTTTATCGCAAATGCGACAGAGCAAACCCTTCTGCTTGTGATGTTGACGAGTATTTGCCATTTAGACGGCAACTAATACCTGTATGTCAAAAAATTTCTGCTTTCTGCTAGAATTGAACTTTGAATGCGGATGCTATCCCCGTCATGTCGTAATAATTAAATCACCCTAGAATATCAGGCGACTGAGAATGAATTAATATTCAGTTAAAGTATGGCCAGGCTGGCCAGCTTAGAAGTTCTATATTTGGTCTGATTTTGTCCCTAAACTCCTATAGGCATTGATGTAGAATATTAGTGCTGATTAATATCCTAATCGTACATGTGAACAGATTCCATGCTGATAGCGTGTAAAGACTTTGAAAACCCTCTTTGAAACACCATAGACTAGACCCATAAGTTTGAATTTAGAACTGCGGACTATTTAGTTACATTAGAATAATTACCCGGATTTCCCAAGTATATGGAAACCACCAGACTCCAGAGTATGAGTATCAAGTGGTATTTGATTCTTTAAATACAAGGGTTGAGAATGCTTAGTTCAATATTTCAATTTTCTAGGTAATGTAACTTCTGACTAGGGATTGAGGAAATTTAGTGATTCGGAAAATGGTCAACAAAAATGCACATGTAAAAATTTGCGCACACCACTAGCAACACGTACTTAAGACGCTAATCTCTATCACATCAACTCTGCACAATTTTGTTGATTCACGTCCAGTCATTCTTGACCTTCTTGATTGCTATCAGAGGGAAACATTAGTATCCCCTTGATCACGGCGTAAGAAGATCTTGGTTTTGAGGGTTGGCTACTCATTTTTATCTTCCTCCTCATCCTCATCATAGTTGAAAGGGAGAGGTACAGTTGTGAATGCACGAAACTTGCCGGCATTGTTTAGTGTTCATTCTCTATCCTGAGAATCAATAAAAATCATCATTAGTAAAACAAGAATTAGCTAGAGAATCTGATAGTAATTTAGAACCCATAGGCAGAATTTCTACTCCATGAACATGATTGTGAAAGAATTACGGTTGTCTTTGCAAAATATTAAGTCAAATGAATATTGAACCATGAAAAGCACCTAAAGAAATTCCATATACCACGACGAATAATCTCTAGGCATGCGACAAGAGCAACCATTGCTTCCTTGTGTAAGAAAGAAACTTGAATGTTCAATACTGTCTGTAGCCAGGAAAATCTCAACAACACATCCGTTACTGTCTTAACCAAGGATTCTTTTAATTCCTTCGTAGCAGTCCCCAATCCAGAACAAGGTCCCAATATATAGCAGCAACAGCTGAAACAATTGCACTTATCCAAGCCATTACTAATAGTCCTGTTGTGTTTCGCTTACTGTAAGCTGTTGTCAGGCTGACTGCGAGACAAACACTTAAGTATTTGAACCCATTAAGTCCCTGCATTTGATCTTTCTCTTCGAAATATCGCCGAAAACACTACAAAGAAATAAATTTACAAGGTCCATCGTTAGGATTGGATATTAACTCATGATTCCTTTTAAAGATACACATAAAACCTTGGATAAAGTTGAACCCTTGGAGGAAACAAAGGTTTTTGGATTTTTAGTTAAAGAAGTATTATAATGCAATATAGATCTTAATGTAGCTTCAAGTGATAAAGGATACGGACCTGTAGTGCCCGTAGCCAAAATGGGAATGCAGCTAACATGATATAGAATGAGTTGTAAACAATGTCAGATTTGCATTTCGTCTCCCTCATTTTGTAATCACCCGAAGCATAGTAGCAGATGTAAAACGCAACACTTCTAAGAGCTTGCCCCTAGTAGAGTTAAGCAAAGAACATAGAATTCCTTGTTAATTAGCTGTTTCAAATTGAAAACGCAAACACACATACACAGACACTAGGTATACCAGAAGAAGTAACCAGCTAACGAACCTGGCTACTTAGCTGATCAGCCCAGACAAAATCAGCTGATAGAGTGACCTGCTTGATTGACAAAAAAAGAGGAGAGTAAGGTGAGAATTTGATGATCATTGGTCTTATTCACGATGCAGTGCTTTATCTGGTCATGCTTTTTACTAATAGATATCTTTTCATTCTTTACCTTGTATAGAGGAGCACTGATACAACGGAATGCAGTTCGCAATAGGAATACACGACTGGAACGTATATCGAATGGGCAAACTGTTATGAGAGCTATAACCTGTAAAATCAAGAAATTACTTAATGGTCAAATAATGGTACCATAAACTAAGAGCTATAGCGTCACAAGTTGATAGGTTAGGAAATAAAGTCTCTTACAGAAACTAATGCTAGAGGAAGCAATTCTGTGAGTGCTTTGTATTTTTTTGTGCTTATATCCATTTCCATGTCTAGGTTAGCAAGTACACTACCCAGTGCAGCTGTTGCAAGAATTGTACTCAATAGAAAAACTTCTCTGTGACCCAACTCTGTTCCTTGCTTGAAACCAAATATAAATGGATAATTTATTCCGTAACGTTGCCAAAAGTATATGTTTGCTGCATACAGGAGCATATGTAGGACAAGAAATCCAAATAAACTGCAAGGAAAGTTCAAACAAACGAGTCTTTCAGTCAAATTTACTTCATTTGTTTGTATTAATAAGCTGTTATCACATTTGATGATGTGGTGGCTATAACTAACCTGTAGAGAGGAAACATGGTTTCCATATAGGTAGAGCTGCCCTCTTTTCTAATAAGATTCCAAAAAGAAACCCAAAAAGAGAGATTGTGCAGCCCAAAAAGAAACCTGGAAAAAAAAAATTAGGTAAGAAAATACGAAATCACATTGAATTAAATCACATTGTAAAGCGTATGTTTTCTTATATGTTATCGAGTCAAGTGAAAATGGTACTACAAATGTATATGAAAAAGCAAATGAAGTTTTTGATTCTGAAATAATTTTACCGGAGGAAAATGTTGTTGTGTGTTTCTCTTTCTTCTTTTTCGATCTCAAGATGTTCATGCCTTTACTACGGTTTGACTTAGAGAAGTGCTTGATAAATGAATCCTCTACCCTGTCCATGAGCCTCCTAACCTGTAATTTGAGTACAATATATGACAAAATCCCTTTGTGAGTTCACTACAATTTATGAATATTTAAGAGATTAATTTGTCACCAATGATGGAAAATAAAGTTTACATCGTCAGAGCTGCCGATGTAAGAGTTATCCACCATGTTCAGATATACTTTTGATGCATGTCTTGCAGTTATCTGCAACAAGATAGTCATCTAATCAACTTCAAATGTTTAAAAGAATTAAAAAAAAAAAAAAAATTGGTTGAATGCCAAATAGAAAAATACCTTGTCATATCTCTTCATGGTCTTGGAAAAGGCCAAGAGGTTCATAAAGCTATAGCTCTTTAAAAGTTGAAGCTTGTGATAGAAATGGATGATTGCTATATTGAGTTGTTCCTCAACTCTCTTTAGATTATATCTTCTGAAACTGATCGATTCTCCACTATTTCCGTTCTTAAAACTGATGATTCGTTTTATAGTTGATCTCGAACCGGATGAACCATTGATCTTAACGCTGTTCAAGATTTCCAAATGAGCTGGTAGTTCAGTCTTCAATTTTTTCTGCATGTCTTTCTCTTCACTACAGCCATTGTTATCAGTTAGCTGTTTATTAGATTCATCCTGATCAGTATCAGCAGAATATATTTGATTGCATGGTTCATTCTCATCTGAATAACTTCCGTGGCTGCTTGGTTCAATGCTTTCTTCTATGACTTCCATATGCACCATTTCTGCGCATTTGTTATCGAAGTTGTCAAACCCTATTACAGTTCCATAGAATCATTAACATAATAAGAATGTGGCTTTTTATGCAGACTTTGAAATATTGTCTCAGTTCATAATTCTGATCGGTATAGAATTGCACATGCAAGACATAACCGTTCTTCCAGCATATGAACAAGAAATGTTGGAGATTACTTACCAGTACTGTGGGGGACAGTGGGGGTTTCTGAAGAGACGGAGAATGCAGCAGCAGATTCAGCAACTTCATTACATAGGTGTTCAAACTTTGCTTGATCAGAATCATCAATTTTGACCCTAAAAGCAATCAATGCGTCCATTTGCTTTGTCAACACGGCAGCTTTGTTCATAACTTGATCAACCTTGTCTTTGTAGAACTTATTAACTTTGTTGAACTCCCCATCAAGTCTTTTGAAGAATCTTAATTCATTTTCTCCTCCTTCCACATCTGACATCAGAAACTTAGTCTCATATTTCTCATGATGGGTAGTATCTGGATGAGTGGACCCTCCTTTTTCTAGGTCATGATCACCTTTCTGGTGCATGATTTGATGAACTAAAATGACTGGTTCTTCTTCATGATGAAATACCCCATGTTGATTATGATGTCGATTCGTGGTGGTAGTAGTACTAGTTGCAGTAGTCTTAGTAGTAGCAGTGGTGGTTTTAGAGTTGGTGATGGTAAGGATGGGGCGATCAATCACTAGGCCACTGACGGTTCTGTACACTCCAACAACTCCACCATGATGATGACGCTGATGAGAAAGGTGGTGTGCGGTATTGAACTTGAAATGTCTAACATCTTCAAGGATGGATCTGAGGGATGCATAATCCATGTAAGCTCCTTGCCATTCTGGCACCATTTTTGCCCTCAACTCTTTGCCAAACTTCATCTTAATTACTTTCTGTTGTGATGGACAGGTTTGCTAATGATTTGTTCCGTTACTGCAGGTATACAAAGACTATTTATAGGCATTAATCAATTCATGAGCAACTGCGCATTGGCATATCACTAATAAGCAATGGTTCGTGTGACGTACCAACTTGACAGAATCAGCAGAGGCAATAAGTGTCAATTTTTTATTCAGGTACAAGTACAAAAGAATATGATTTTGTACATTGCTAGCTAGAAGTATCCCATCTAAGAACAATATTTACATGGTACATAACAGTACATATAGTTATGGTTTCCCTGGTGATATATTAGTGAACATGCATGTGAGCCGAAAGCCCCAGAGCTGCAGAAGAAGGGGTTGAGCTAGATAACATTTCACATGGGCATTTGTATCAGTATAAGATTTTGTACTTATATAGAATTATCAATTATCAATATGCATTTAGCAGCACTTACAAGGATGTCCTTCCCCAAATAAAACTTCACCAAGAGAAGAGATTTGAAATTACAAAATTAGACTATTTTCCTCAGCAAGTGCACATATTGGTAGAAAAGCAAGCCTTCTAATGTAGTTTTAGATGCAAGCAGGTCTTGTTTGAAACCACACTTACACATTGTCCGTTGTCTCTGCTTTAGCTTGGGTTTTCTTTTCCCGTCTTATTTTTATCTATAAATTATTTCTTCCTAAATTTAAGGGTATAATTAACAAAAATTATAGAAAACACGCCACTTTCACGTGTATGGTGGTGTGACATGTTTTCGGCTCATCGTTTTCTAAGTGATTTGCATTTACCCCAGCAGGTTTTTCGCTCAATGATGACGAAGGTGTCATACACAAATTAATGCCCCGTGAGTTATAATTGCTTATGGTCTTTTATTCCAGCTTCGACAATTTGGTCTATCTGGTGGGAAAGTAAGAAGAGATGCCACCTAATGAGCTCAGCTCTTGCATCAAATTTCTGGTATTGTTTTGGGCGTCTGTAACAGATAAGTACTCTAAGCTGGACTCTCAGTCTATTTCGTGGAGTTCCTGGGAGGCCTTTTCCTGTTCAAGTAGTATACCTTTTCGATTATTTCCTCCATTTGCTGTTTTCGTTTTTCTATTTCTTGCGGTCTATTTCTTGCTGGTTCGTTGCTTTACGTTTTTCTTTTTTTTCCTTGAAACGAAAATGTATTGTTGTTTTTAATACAAAAATAGACTGATAGTGTCGATGATGATGCGTCAGAAATGAGCAGAATCACGGTACGGATTAGTTTTGTTGTCTCTTTCTGCAAGCGTTTTATTGGAAAGTACAAGTAATATAACAACGTACATGATTGCTAGAAGTTAATATGCCTTCGCGCAGCACTTACTAGCGTGTGCCATGCGTAGTCTAACAGACAAAATACATCCCGTGCTACATTGTAGTTGTAGATGCTAGCAGGTCCTATTTGAGATTACACTAATTATTCTTTTGACCGATTAGAGGTGGATCAAAAACCATCATTGATGAACTACTGACGCGACGCGACCGCCATGTAAATCCTAGATGTAGGAATGGCGAACCTTTTTGCGAAGTCATAGATGTCAAGTACACTGGTGGATTACCTGACTACGACTTCCTAAAGCAGCAGGGTTCACCATAATTAAATAGGAACCTAAAGGCACCGAATCGGACTGTAAAAAACTAACATGCGGCTTCTTTCATTTCCTCCTAAAGTCCAAAATGTGGAGCCTTGAGATTTATAATAATGGTTGTTGAAATATGGTACTATAATTAAGAACTGATTGATTCGTCAATCTCTTTCTGTTCTACACTTTGATTGCGACGCCCATTCAGAACCTTATAGGGACATCATTTAACTTGGCTAGACATATATATACAGTATTGATAGCTAAAGCTCACCAACTGCTCTTTCCTAGCAACGCACATGGCTCCTACCTCAGTTATTCTGACACATGGCCGGGTGGGTGGGGAATGACGCTACACATAGTTATTTAAATTCTAGCAAACCCGACTTGGCTCTCTGACACATGGCAATGATTTATATTCTTGCACCATCAATCCGCTATCACTTTCCCTGGGATATAGATGTCCTGGGTGAAATTAATTTATTTTCCGCAAGGGTGAAAGACATTTTTACCTTTTTTGTCTTATGCTTTTGGTACGAACTCGTAACTATGCTTTTCCACATCTATGTACCGGTTTATCAGTGTTGGATACCTTGTGTTGCAGACCATGTTGCTGTTTTGTACTCGCATGAACCTCCAGAAACACACGAATTTTTTGACTCAGATCCTCCTTGCACTTCAACTACAGTTGTCCAGCATCTCTTAGCTGCTGCAGCAGACCAATTTGATTTGCTCGATTGAAACTCATGTGGGGCCAAGAAATTGCCGCACAGTGGCAATACCACTAACTTTCGCAGAACAACACCAGCCTGAAAGTATATGAAGTTTGTCTTTTCTTTTTTCTTTCAAGCATATTCTAGTTGGGCTTGCCTAATGCAAGTGGGCACATGCAGTCGGCAGAGTTTGAGGTTAACGGCTAACGCACCTACGTCTACAGGAGACTGACTTGCACATCAGCAGTTAACAATGACGAAAGCTTCAATGTGCAAAAATTATCAATTCAAGGAACGAAAATGGAACTGCAGATGTACCTTGCTCTTTCATATAAAAATGGTAAATATTGTTTCTGTTACATCAATCTTAAGGCTGTAACATTTAGATGAATATTATGTCAAACGTCATACCTCAACTCGAGGTCTTTTCATCCTAGAGGTCGCAGTTGACTCAACATCAGACAATTCCATAGTAACTACCTGCTTGAAACTATCGTTCATACTGCCAGCTGATGACATGGCATTCAAGGGAACTCCAGTTGTGTGACGCTTCATTTTCTTTGTTGCCAAGCTTCCATCTTGTTGAATGAAATTCCTTGCTTGTGTATGAGATTCTGTCATAGTCGCCAAATCCTCACCTACAGAAGCTTCGGATCCAATACCTGGTGCAGATCCAGATATCTTGTCGATCATACTAATGACTGACCCAAAGTCATTGGCAGAAGCACAAAATGCTTTAGGAGACATGGATTTTACCTGAGCAAAGATGAAGATGCACAATAATGTTAAACGATAAGCAACGATTACGTCTAATTCTAATAGCATAGGCTATTACAAATGTCTATTCTGATCCTTACTGGTAATAAGCCTTTTTTTTCAAGCTGTGTTATACTTTCAACGGTATTAGCATTATGGAGTTTTGAAGTGTGCTTAATTGCTAACCTAACAACGATCAGATAATCGAACAAGACGACAACTTATAACGAGGATAAGAAGTAGCATACCTCTTTCAATGGGCACTCTAAAGGCTGCTCCGTAGCACTTGGCTTAGTGACTGTGGAGGATGTGACCTGATTACCATCTGGGCCAGTCAACTCAGCGAGCAAGGGGGAGGCTGATATCCCAGGAGTGTCGATAGCAACAGATTGCACTTGACCAAGTGAAGCAGAACCATGTACCTCCCCAACATTTACTGCATTTGACAGGGAGGAAACACCAGAAGTCTGTTTCTCGGGATCCCCAGGTATTAGAGAAGCAGCCAGGGATGTAGAAGGAGAAGGGACAATTAAGGGTGGGTTTGCAGATTGCAGAGGTGTTCCTGTTTTTGTAAGGGATGATGAAAGGCTTTGCTGGTCAATTTGTGGTGAATGCTGAGAAAGTTGTGGGGATGCTACAGAAAGCATTTGAGGGGAAGATATAGGAAATGAAGAACCAAGCTTTACTTGATGGTTGTATGGTGCCCGAAGGCCAGCAGCAGGAAGGTGTTGCTCAGACATTCCTTCTTTGTAATCCATTCCCTGTCTAAATTTCAAATCCTCCCTCATCTGCTGAAGCTGTGATATTTGATGCCCCTGCAATTGAGCAGATCGCTGTGGCTTTTGAGACTGGTGCACCAACTGCTGGAACTGTTGCTGCTCCTGATTATGCAAATGCATCTGGCGCTGCTGTTGCTGAAGTTGTTGGTTCAGATGTGGATGTTGTTGAAGCATGTCTGGGTTCATCTGAAGGGAATTAACATTACTCTGTAATCCATTAACAGTACTTTGTGACATTGTGTTCAAGTTTCCCTGTTGGAGTGCATTTCCAGCGCTTTGGTATTGAAGGGTTGCACCCACACAAACCAGCTGCAATGAAACAGAATTGTCACCTTGGCCCAACATCATAATAGAGCCAGGTTGCAAAGAATTTAGCAGGTTAGATTGTGCCGTTGTAACACCAACATGGTTTGGAGGCAGGGAACCATGATTCATGCTTGTCATAGCAGTTGGTTGCGTAGATAATACAGAATTTTGCAGGTCCGTTGGTTGCATATGGGAGTTGATCAGGTTTTCATACTGCTTCAACAGAGGATTTTGAGATTGTATCTGCTGCTGCTGCTGTTGCTGCTGCTGGTTTTGTTGCTGCAGTTGTTGTTGTTGTGGCTGCTCCTCTTCTTGCAGTTGTTGCTGCTGTTGCTGTTGCAGTTGACGTTGCTGCTGCTGCTGTTGTTGCTGTATAGAGAGCGGGTGGTCACCAGTTGGCTGAATTTGTTGCTGTAGTGGATCAGATTTCCTCGGGCGGTTCGTGTTCAGAATATTCAATATCTGTTTCTCATACGAAGCCAGCTTATCCTTCAAACTAGGTATCATAAAACTTTTGGGAAGATTCAGGAACCCTATCATCTTGTCCAACATGTTTTTGAAGATTCGGAGCCTCTCATGTTGTTCACACTTTGGTGGACGGGGAAGAGAATCATGCTACCACGTGCAAAAGAAGAACAAATATTTATCACGCGCGAGTACCAATAAAAAAATGAGAAATGTTGTAAATTAAGAGAACTGTGGTTTCTAACATATATTACACACAAAGAAAAACCAAATACTAACCTGTTGGCATTTTTGAGAGATCCTCTGGTGCATGTCACTAAGCTCCGGTAAATATTTTTCTCTCATGGACTTAATCTACAATGATAATAAAATTAAATGGTTAAGAACGTGGTTTGATTTGGTCAAGCTGGTACGTCTTTCGCAACTCAGCTAATCGTGTCAACTGACAACAACTCTAATGGCTAAGATTTGACAGGCTGAGATGCAAATGACATTGTAAAAAAAAGAAAACTTGACGAAAGCTAAAAGGGGTGATTAGAACTATACTGTCTGATAGACTTCCTTCTGCTGGTCGACCACATTTCCTGTTGCGGTTGCATTCCCTGTTATTGCTACATCTATTGACGCTAAAAGAAAAACAGGCAATGGAAACCAATTAGACTACTAGTGGGCCCTTCTTCTACAGTATAAAAAAGGGGGGGTAGAAAAAAGGGGATTTTCGACCAGAATGGCATACTTGATGAGGGAACTTGATGTTGCTGCTGCTGCTGTTGTTGTTGCTGCTGTATAGAGAGTGTGTGGCCACCAGTTGGCTGAATTTGTTGCTGCAATAGACCAGGATTCCATGAGCGATTCGAGTTAAGAATATTCAAGATCTGTTTCTCATACGAAGCCAGCTTATCCTTCAAACCAGGTATCATACTACTTTTGGGAAGATTCAGGAACCCTATCATCTTGTCCAACATGTTCTTGAAAATTTTGAGCCTCTCAGTTTGTTCAGACTTTGGTGGATGGGGAAGAGAATCATGCTACCACATGACAAAAGGAGAAATAAACATTTATAAAGCGCCATTACCAAATAAAAAAATGAAAAATGTTGTAAGTTAAGAGAACTATGGTTTTTAATAAGTAGTTAAAGAAAAAAAACTACTACTGACCTGTTGGCGTTTTTGAGCGATTTTCTGGTGCATGTGACAAAGATCTGGTAAGTACTTTTCTCTCATGGACTTTATCTACAATTATAACAAAATAATCTTGTCAGCCAACAAAAGCTCTAAATGTCTAATGGCTAACATTTGAGGCGTCTCAGATGCAAATGACGTTAAAAAGAAAAAAAATAAACATAATGAAAGCTAAAAGAGGTGATTAGAACTATACTGTCTGATAAACTTCCTCCTGCACGTCGACCGCATTACCTGCTGCGGCTGTATTTCCAGTTATTGCTGGAACTACACTAGTCTGCCATTCTTCTACAATAAAAAAAAATAGAAGAAGATCGAACTCAAAAAGAGGAAGGAAGGGAACGGATTATAACTGTATTTAAAATCCTTAAAGCTGGAAAGTTCTACAGAAAAAACAACCCAAACAAAAGCAATGTAAAGCGGATTTTTTGACCAAAATGACATACTTGATGAGGCCTCTGGAGGTGGTCTTTGTGAATGAAACACTTGCTTCTGGTCCAACAAACTCTGATGGTTGAGCATCGAGCCACCAGATGTCTGAATTCTTTGTTGCATATCCCTTTGTAATGAATTTGGCTGGTGCTGCATTCCCAGTTGCTGATGCATTTGCAATGTTTGAGATGGATGCTGAGACATAAGTTGTTGTTGTGCAGGATGGGATTGTGCATGTTTCCCTTGGATTTGTAACATATTAGTTGATAATTGTGCATATTGTTGTTGCTGCACCTTTCCCCCTTGCTGATGCATGGTATAAATTGGCTGCTGTTGCTGCTTCTGTAACCCTGACATGTTACTTTGTTGACATAGCTGCTGCTGATTTCCCAGTAAATATTGTGGCAAATTTGTGACATTATTCTGTTGGTTTAGAGACCCCTGTTGCTGCTGCTGCATATCGGATACATTGTTTTGTTGCCCAATTAATTGATGCTGCTGCAAGTTTGGGGAATTTATTTTCTGTTGCGGATGCTGCTGCAAGTTTGAGGCATTTATTTTCTGTTGTGGATGCTGCTGTGAAGGCAAAACCTGTTGCTGATACAGAACAGGAGCTTGTTGGTGCATAGACTGTTGAAACTGTTGATGTGGTTGCCTGAGGACACTCTGTGGATGATGTTGAAGAACACTTGCTGTGGACTGTGCAACGTCGAACTGCGGGTTCTGTTGAAGACCTGAAGACGATTGCATCACAGAGGGATGAGTCTGTTGAAGTGTGGACAGGCTTGGATGAAGACCAAATGACATTTGCATACAAGGCTGTTGAGTAGATTGCAATTGAGTTAACTGCATTGGGTTTTGCTGTTGTTGCTGCATGTGTGACTGCATAGTGGAGGATGGAATGTCTCCCTGTAGCTGCTGCAACGGCGGCTTCTGCTTCAAAAAGTGTTGCTGTAACTGCTGCGAATTTTGAGACTGCTGTTGCTGAGAACCGGTCTGTTGAGGAGGCTGACATCCTTGCAACTGTCTCGTCGAGTTAGCAAACATATACGACGCTACACCTCCTTGACCAACTACATTTCCAGAAGAATTCTGTGCCACTCCAGACTGTATGTTGGATCCCTGATTAACGGCGTTGGGCATCAAGGACTGATTGAGACTGTCCCCAGAAGGCAATGCAGATGAAAATTCCACAGACTCATGGATTCCAGAATTTCCGATATTCTTCTGAATGTTCTGGGATAAAAGCTGCTGCCGTGCTTCATACTGGTTCTCTAAAGGAATCTCTGACTGCCCTGGGTTGCGCACTTGGGACGGCATCCTGTGAGACGCTATTTTGTATCATGATGGAAACAAAAAACAAGTAATAAGGTGACCTATAGTTCGCAACAAAAGAGAATAAGTAAAGCATCAACAAATTCCTGACAGGATCTATTTTAGCATCAAAAAGACATTTCGTACTAGCAAAATCTTTCTAGATTGGACACTCTTACCTGGATCTTGAGGATTTTGGCTACCACCACCAGTATTTAAGGGTAAAGAATTAGCAACTCCATTTGTCTGAGATTTTGTCTCCATTGCCAGCATCTTCAAAGATATTTTTCGTAGATAATCCGTCTGAGTTTACGAATTTATTTTAGCTAGATTCCATAAGTGCTGCATGTATAGTTATTTAGCAAAATATAACCAAAGAATACTGACAAAAAATAATATATGATACAGAGATGATAAACAGATTTCAGTGACGATTATTTACACAAGATGCACCTAATTTTTACCCAGTTCCCAATAAATTATCATTTTTCTATGTAGAGGCCATCTAAAGGATATTTATTACATGATTCTGCTCTTTTAGTACATCATTCGTTCCTCTGAAAAAACTTATCAACCTGAAACTGCTTAGAACTTATACCTTCCAGAATGTAAAGTGGCAAAATCAACCATCTATGACCCAGAGGATAGTGGCACAAAAGGGGGTCAAAATTATTTATGTAAACTAACTCAAGGATGTGCAGAATCAAACACTACCGACGGAGTGACAGGGCACGGAGCTTCCTAACAACACAGACATGATTTTTCTATAAGCCACACAGCTAAAGATTCCGGTTTGGAGAGAGAGGGAGAAGGATAAGGAGATCTCACCATAGCGAAAAGTAAGATCATATCTATAATGGAAAAAATGAATTATTAGTCAAAAGTTAGAACAGCAATGAAGATGGTGCTGGATTACACAGTTATCTGTGTGTCCTTCGAACTCATCGGAACCCATTGATACAAGGACATACCAAAATGGTAACAATCCAGTTGACTATCATATTTAGCAAAGGCTTTGAGATCGATCATCAGCAGTCAGATATTTCCAAGAACTTCAAAAGAAAACAGGGAAAGCCATACCACACAGAATGTATATTTAACATCGGCTAATAAGGCGAACTCCCGGAAGCAACCCCCTACAATTGAGCTACACCTACTCAAGTCTTTCAGGTAATAAATTGCTTTCGGAGAACATAAAGACATTGAGAACCAGAGAAGTACTGATCTAAAATAAGTGGTTCTGCACAATTGAGGTTTTCAGATAAGTTCTGTAGAATAAGTGCTACACATGAGTTCAGTAAGCTATGCACATGATATGTCATCTGCGCTCCTTAAATCTATGTAAAAGGGTATCATATCAATTAGGAGAAGAAATAACATCTGCAGTTGCCAATCACGTTAATTACACCAGAAGATTGGCCAATAACAAATTAAGATTGGCCAGCAACAAATTAAAAATTCAACTAGTAGTGCACCGCAAAAGAGCACTATGACAACAATGGCTTGAATCTTGAGCACTTGCATCAAATGATTATAATTTATGTAACCCCGAAACTTAGTTGTCAATCAAAATAATTAAAACACCAAATCAGTGCTAGAAATTTGAGTCATTTGACTTATGCTCAATGGAAAGTGAGAAAAACTCTGCTCAAAGGTGAAAAATGGTATAATTATGATCATTCATCAGTAGACAAACTAGTAAAGCAATACAAATATACATCACTCCCAACAGAGTGACAGACCACGGAGCTCATAGCAAAAAGTCAGATCATATCTATAATGGAAAAACGAACTACTATTCAGAAATCAGCATGGCGGTGAAGTCATGCTGAATTACACAGTTAAGTTCGAGTCCTTTGAACTCATCGGACCAATTAATAGGATGACATACCAAACGCATAACAGTTCATTTGACTTATCATATACAGCTAAAAAGCTTTTAGATCGACCATCTGCAGTCAGATCTTTCCAAGAAGTTTAACAAAAACAGGCACACCAAACAGGATGTATATTCAAAATTGGCTTATCTGACAAACTCTCGCAAGAAAACCCTTAGAATATAACTACTCCTACTCAGGTCTTTCGGGTGATAAAATGCTTTCTGGAGTGAAAACTCATTGAAGTAAGAACCAGATAAGCATCAATCTATAAAAGCAAGTGGTTATAAGCAATTGAGGTTCTCACACAAATTTTGTAACAGCAGAACACATATATCTTTCAAGTTCCAAATAACTCGATGAGTTCAACAAGCTACGTACATGAAATGTCATGCGCTCCATATATCAGGATTGTTCCAGGTAAAAGGTTATGATATCAAATTGGACATAAGGGAAAACATTCTCACTCCTCAACAGACAAAATTAGTAAAGCAACACAATCACAAAGACGAATAGAAATATATACCTGACTTGTAGCAATAGTAAATATTGTGTCCTCCAATCTTACAGCAACTTTATTAAGCTCTACCAATACGTCTGGTCCAGAAATTGGAACTTGTCTCTCCAGAGTTTCCAATCTACGGGAATCAAATTCAAACGCAATAAGTTGAATCCAAGTATGAAGTGATCAATACCAAAATCGGAAAAAACATACAAACAAACAACAGTGATGATCAAAACTTACATCTTAGTGACAATTCTGTGGCGAGAATCAGGTTGAACTTGTGTTCTCCAATCAGCAGCGTCCTCCATGTTAGGCGGTTCAACTATCGCAGAATCACGAAGAAGACGAGGAGGTTGAAATTCTAAAATCAAAGTGAATGAAAAATGAGATTATCCTTTGGTTGAGTAAAAACCCTAGAAACCAAAGTCGATAAAAATTGGGGTTGTTAGGTAAAGAGGAAGTGAAATTTATATATAGAGATTTACAAAAGAAAATAATTAAAAAAAAACGCCTAGGACTGAGTCTTTGTCTTGTTGGAACGACGAAAATCGGAAATGAAAGTGATTTAAAATGAACAAACCAACTATTAAAAAGTGACACCTGGCGGTTACTTTTGTGTTCGAAAAGAAAATTGGGCTCCACAAGTTGAGGCGGTCTCCACTCTCCAGTGACTTGTTCCGATAATAAATTAATAACCGAGTGGCTTTTTAATAAAAAAAAATAATTTTTTGTGAAGTAAATTGTTTAGTAGTGTTTTTGTTTATGATTTTGGAATTGGCTTCTGTATTTGTTTAATAGTACGGTTGGATATAAAATTGCTTCTGATTTCTGCTTTTCCAGAAGCAGAAGTTAGAAGCAAAATAGTTTTGCTTCACAAAAAGTTAATTTTTCGACTTGTAAAAGTCGTTTTGAAATTTAACACTCAAATTGACATCTAACTTTTTAATTCCACGATATTTTCATTACCAATTTGTGGGTGAAACCTTATGAACTCCCTAATAATTTCCCACTCAATAGCATCTAAAATAGTCGCGGCCTCTACCTGCTGCTCAACTACTGTTGTTGGAGATTTACATCTGGTTCCTCTGAATGAACCTACATAATTACTTTGAAATAGTCATATACTTGTTGTTTTAGATATCTTATCAAAAGAATTGCATCAGCATTTATCTTTCAGAGTGCAATGCTAGCTACTTTCATGTTTCCTTGCTAGGTATATCGGAATATTGGTTTTCACCGGATTTCAAAATAAAAGATTCCTAATCAGAGATCCCTTTCTTAGCTTTGTTAACAGTAAATAATTCCAAACAAACAAAAATTAAAAATAATTGGTGATTGGTATCATGGAAATTATTATCATTATAACAACAGGAAGCCATTGCCCGGAAGAAGAGTTAGTTACTGCTTCAAAAAAGAAAAGAAAAAGAAGAGTTAGTTACTCCAGCAAATAGATTGCCATTTACTGCTAACCAAAATGGTTATCTCTTTTGGGATACAACCTTTCGTCAGACAAGACTAGCGAACCCTTTCCAATCACCATGATGTTTTCTTTGTCATGGATAAGCCGACATGACAGTGTTTGAGTATGTTAGAGCAATACTCGGCCGAACTCGTAAGTGTTGTTATCTCAAGCTTGTTTGTCAAGTTTGTTTATCAAAACTATAAGTCTTGATTTCTAGTCTACTTATAGCTATGTCTCGTGAAAAAGCGGGAGTCTAACAACCACACCCAATATTTCGATTAGCAATCTGTATGGACTAACTCCAATATACTTTTAAGAGAATCAACTGGACATTCAGACTCAATATTAACAAAAGTATATCAAAGAGTTATATCTCTCTTTCTCGATTCAATACTTACTCAAGCAAATATAAATCTGCGAGTCTAATTGAATACAAGAGAAATCACTTGAACGGTACCAAAGACCAATGTTCAAGGATCAATCAATTTCAATCAACAACCAAAGGTTGGATTTCCCAATTGATCGATTCAACGCACAACCTGTGATATTTCAATTATATAACAAAATATAATGCGGAAAAGAAATAACAGAGATACCAGAAATTTTGTTAACGAGGAAACCGCAGAGGCAGAAAAACCCCGGGACCTAGTCCATATTGAACACACACTGTATTAAGCCTCTACAGACACTAGCCTACTAGAAACTAACTTCGGTCTGGACTGTAGTTAAACCCCAATCAATCTGACACTGACCCAAGGTACAGTTGCGCTCCTTACGTCTCTGATCCCAGCAGGATACTACGCACTTGATTCCCTTAGCTGATCTCACCCACAACTATAAGTTGCTACGACCCAAAGTCGAAGACTTTAATAAACAAATATGTATCACTCAGAAAAGTCTACGGTAATAGATAAATTTGTCTCCCACGGAAATACCTATGAGTTTTTGTTTCGTCTTTTGATAAATCAAGGTGAACAGGAACCAATTGATAAACCAGGCTTATATTCACGAAGAACAGCTCAGTATTATCAATCACCTCACAATAATCTTAATCGACTAGCGAAAGAAGATATTACGGAATCACAAACGATGAGACGAAGATGTTTGGGACTTGTTTTATATCTTTCCTATCGGAGAAATCAATCTCAAGCCAATCTTACGATTGTACTTAGTACGATAGAAACAACAAGATCAGATCACACAACTACAAGAAAAGTAGTATCGTTCTGGCTTCACAGTCCCAATGAAGTCTTCAAGTCATTAACCTACAGGGTCTCAATAGAAACCTAAGGTTAAAGGAGAATCGACTCTAGCTAATACAACTAGTATCACACAAGAAGTGTGGGGATTAGGTTTCCCAGTTGCTAGAGTTCTCCTTTATATAGTCTTTCAAATCATGGTTTGCAATCAATGTTATCTTAGTACCAAAGCATTCAATATTCACCGTTAGATGAAAACCTGATTAGATTCAAGCTAATATCTTTCAACCGTTATATCGAAACTTAGCTTGTTACACACAAATGAAATGCAAGTTTATTTAGGTTGTGTAACCGTACCCAAACATGTACATCTAGTTGGTTCAACAATAGTTAACCAAATGGTTATCCATATGAGCACTTTCATATCAACCATATTCTTCTTTATCATAACTAGTTTAAATGACTCAAATGAACTAGTTAGAGAGTTGTTCAATTGCTTAGATCTTATAGAAGTATACAAGACACAGTCGAAGTAAAAACGATATGATTAACTCGAGTCAATTCATGAACTTTATAGCCACGGGTTGAAAACTTGCATTCCTTAGTTTATATAAGTTTAAGTTCACGAATAATCGTTTCTAGAAAATAACCAACTTAAGTACGCATACTGAAACGCAGACTTAAGTACCCGGAATAAGTTTGTATTTAGTTCACAAACTCCAGCAGAAATTCACGGGATGTGAACTTCCGACAGTACGCGGACTCTAGCTCATCAGTTGCTTTCTTCAGTTCGTTTTTCAGAAAATCAAGATTCCTTGTTGCAATTCCGAGTTGTTCACGTATGACCTCAAAATCTCGGAGAAGATTTCCGACCAGTTGTGATGACATCTGAACTGGTAGTTTGTTTTCATGATCAACAACATGATAGCAGGTAATGGAAATAGGGTTCTCGTGAAACTCGATAGGCTTTCCCTTCTCATCATTGTCTTCCTTGTTGCATCCATCCATTGTGTACACAGAAATCAGTTGAACCTTTTCATGTTATGGAACGTGTATGTACCAAAGCTAAGCATGATACATGTATATTTATATATATATATAAGTGTTTCTTAGGAAACCCTAGGGATACTCGTATACGTTCCGTATGGGTCTGGTGAATGTGCACTTATGGTTACAACCTTGATATGAGACCAAAGGAATAATGGAGCAAAATTTAGAAGGGATCTTGACACTCAAGAATCATTCTAAACAAGGGATGACCTTCTTAGTTCAAGGGAACATAAGAGAATTATTGAAAAGAAAAAAAACAAGTCAACCAACAAGAAATTGTTCTCAAGAGTGAATGATCAAATTATATCATGTAAAGCATTGGAGCAGAGCTCAACAGTTTAATGATCATCGTTTCTTAAAAGAAATATAACAACAAATACTCTCTCAAAACAAACAGGTTTCTTGAGAATTATAAGCATCCTTCTATGTTACAAGAAGAATGCTATATTGAGTAGTCATGTTGTATCAAGAATATTGACTTCTTCTCCCTTTCCTTCTTGAAGATTTTCATAAAAATCATTAGGATTAGTATAAAACGATTTAGCCAGAGGGGAACAAGGAATACTTGAACTTGCTGCTTTCCTTGTCTTTTTGACGCTCCGCTTGAGTATGTGTATGCTGATTTTGAGCTTCGAGACTCGATTGTTGATATGAATGAAATCTGGAGCAGACACCTCGGGTTTACTGTCTTCTTTAGAAGGAGATAAGGAATTTGGTTTTTCTTTCTTTCTCATATCTTTTTCTATTCTCAGAGTTATTTAAGAAGTCAGTTGTTCTTCTGCCGTTCTTCCTTCTACTATTGTAGGCGTTTTTAGTCTTAAAATCAAGAAATGTCTTATCACAATATTTCTCTTGATTGCCGACAATGCCTTTTACTCCAACAAGATGAGAAACAGGTAAACTAACTTCTTTAGACATCCATGCAAGAATGTTGTGAAGTTTTTCATTCCTTAATCGAAAACGACATCTTCGTTCAGGATGTCCTTTATTTCCGCAATAATAGAAGTTAAAGGACTTGGTCTTCACTGTTCTCGTGTGAGTAGATTTTGAAGAAGCAAAATCCTTGTTTCTAGGAACTTTACTAGTTGCACGAGTTTTTTCGTATGAAGAGTTATCATTAGCTTTAATAAAATTGATCTTACTAGTTTCTGGAGCGTCTATTCCTTTATAGCCTAGACCACGTGTATCACGATGTTCTTTACATGCTCCAAGCATAGAAGATAATTTTGTAGAGATAGAATTGAATCTACTCAGATTTTTTTCCAGTGATTTCACTTTATCAAGAGCAACAACGAGGTCAGTCTCCAAGGATTTTTATTTGGCAAGAAGACTGAGTTCTCTGTCATTGAAACATTTTTGTTGAGAGTCATATCTTGCTTCAGAATCTGCAAGTTTTTATTTCAACACAAAGAGATTTCGAAGAAGATTATTACATTCGGACCCTTTTGAAAGTACTTCTTCTTCTCGATCTTTATTGATAGATTGCAAAAGTTTATATCCACAATCATACTCTTTAAAGAGTTTTCTCAGTTTTCTGTTTTCTTGACAGAGAGGTGCCATGTATTTACTCAAGCAAGCAGTTGATTTCTTTTCTTTCAAAGCATGGTCAAAAAGCTTGATATATTGAGAGACTTCATCATCAATACTTTGTCCTCCTTCTGAATCGTTGTCATCTGAAATATCATACAACTGTTCATCAAGAGATTTTTCCCAGTTAAATGCAGATTCAGTCAAAGGACCAGAAACAGAGTTTTTCTTAGAAGCTTCAGGACTTTGAAGTTCACAAGGATGACTCTGAGCTGATGTTGTGTTATCTGAGATAATCTTATCGTCCACAGAGTCAGATCACTACAAAAACAGACTTGTAAGATATTTAAACATGTTTGCCTTCTCTGATACCAATTGAAAAAGCGGGGATCTAACAACTACACCCAATATTTCGATTAGAAATCTGTATAGACTAACTCCAATATACTTTTAAGAGAATCAACTAGACAGTCAGACTCAATCTTAATAAAAGTATATCAAAGAGTTATATCTCTCTTTATTGATTCAATACTTACTCAAGCAAATAGAAATCTGCGAGTCTAATTGAATACAAGAGAAATCACTTGAACGGTACCAAAGGCCAATGTTCAAGGATCAATCAATTTCAATCAACAACCAAAGGTTGGATTTCCCAATTGATCGATTCAACGCACAACCTGTGATATTTAAATTATATAACAAAATATAACGCGGAAAAGAAATAACAGAGATACCAGAAATTTTGTTAACGAGGAAACTGCAAATGCAGAAAAACTCCGGGACCTAGTCCAGATTGAACACACACTGTATTAAGCCGCTACTGACACTAGCCTACTAGAAACTAACTTCGGTCTGGACTATGGTTGGACCCCAATCAATCTCACACTGATCCAAGGTACAGCTGCTTGATAAATCTACGCACTTGATTCCCTTAGCTGATCTCACCCACAACTAAGAGTTGCTACGACCCAAAGTCAAAGACTTTAACAAACAAATCTGTATCACACAGAAAAGTCTACGGTAATAGATAAATCTGTCTCCCAAATACCTATGAGTTTTCATTCCGTCTTTTGATAAATCAAGGTGAACAGGAACCAATTGATAAACCAGACTTATATTCCCGAAGAACAGCTCAGTTTTATCAATCACCTCACAATAATCTTAATCGACTAGCGAAAGAAGATATTGCGGAATCACAAACTATGAGACGAAGATGTTTGTGACTTCTTTTATATCTTGCCTATCGGAGAAATCAATCTCAAGCCAATCTTACGATTGTACTTAGTACGATAGAAGCATCAAGATCAGATCACACAACTACAAGAAAAGTGGTATCGGCCTGGCTTCACAATCCCAATAAAGTCTTCAAGTCATTAACCTACAGGGTCTCGATAGAAACCTAAGGTTAAAGGAGAATCGACTCTAGGTAATACAACTAGTATCACACAAGAAATGTGGGGATTAGGTTTCCCAGTTGCTAGAGTTCTCCTTAATATAGTCTTTCAAATCATGGTTTGCAACCAATGTTAGCTTAGTAACAAATCATTCAATACTCACCGTTGGATGAAAACCTGATTAGATTCAAGCTAATATCTTTCAACCGTTAGATAGAAACTTAGCTTGTTACCTACAAATGAAATGCACGTTTATTTAGGTTTGTGTAACCGTACCCAAACATTTACATCTAGTTGGTTCAAAAATAGTTAACCAAATGGTTAGCCATATGAGCACTTTTATATCAACCATATTCTTCTTTACCATAACTAGTTCAAATGACTCAAATGAACTAGTTAGAGAGTTGTTCAGTTGCTTAGATCTTATAGAAGTATACAAGACACAATCGAAGATAAAACAATTTGATTTACTCGAATCGATTCATGAACTTTATAGCCACGGTTTGCAAACCTACATTCCTTAGTTTATATAAGTTTAAGTTCACGAATAATCGTTTTTAGAAAATAACCAAATCAAGTATGCATTCTTCTACGCGGACTTAAGTACCCGGAATAAGTTTGTATTTAGTTCACAAACTCCAGCAGAAATTCACGGGATGTGAACTTCTGACAGTACGCGGACTTGGTACGCGGACTCTAGTTCCAGTTTTCGTGAGCAGCAAAGTACGCATACTTTGGTTCAAGGAATAAGGACTTATACACGTATGATTTACCACACAATGTTTATATCCAACCATGGTTATATAATCTAAACTCTCATTTCAATCATTGAAATATTCTTAGAGGACGTTATATAGTTGTTGTTCACACACTATTTTTTGTCAAAGCAATTTTCAAGTAATTGAAACTTAATATGACTTTCGTCACTAGTAAAGATGAACTTGGCCAAAACGAAAGCTTACCAACACATATTTCGAGAAATAGATAAGCGAGATAAACTCAGATCGAAATAGCGAATGTGTATAATCAAAGTCTATACAGCAAAACGACTTTTGTCTCAAGATAGGAGATAGAGTAGATAGACTTTTGAGTGATAGATAAGTTCAAGTCTACACATACCTTTTAGTCGATGAAGTTCCACCAGTTCCTTGAGTAGTTCTTCGTCTTTGTATGATGATCGCCATGGAGTCTTGATCTCAATTACACTTTCTATCCTAGTCCGAGACTTATCTATAAGTAGACTAGAAATCAAGACTTATAGTTTTGATCACTAACATTGACAAACATGCCTGAGATAGCAACGCATGCGAGTTCGACCGAGCAGTGCTCTAACATCTCGGATTATGATAGAATGTGTAGTTGAGCTTTAGACTTAATGACGTTCATCGATTGAAAACGAAGATATACTGAGGAGATCTTGGAGGAACTTCATCAACAAAAGCTATGTAGAGACTGAAACTCATTTATCACTCATAAGTCTATTATATTCTATCTCTTAATGAGATCACTAAGTCGTATAGCTATACATACTTTTATATTATATACATTTGATATTTCGAGACGAGTTTAACTCACTTATCTATTTATCGAAATATGTGTTGAAAGATTTTTGGTTTAGCTACGTTTATCATTATTCTTGACGAGTTTAGTTGGAAACAATTTATTTGTTGGAAACTAAATAGGAAGTCAAAAGATGATCATGTGGAAATTTCCTTGAAACATCTTACATGATTTGTGTGAGACAATCATTTGATGTCGACGTGGAAAGTTTCATATTGATCATTCGATCATTTGAAAATTACTTATAAGCTAGTGGTTTGTGTGAGACATCCATTGTCGTCTTCTAAGGATGTTTCAATGATTGAAATGGGAGTTTGGAACAAAATCCTTTGTCTGGATACGACACAGTATGCGTACCTAATATCCAAACTGTTTTGGTATGATTCAGGTCCGGGAACCTTGTTTGCATACCTAGTATGTGAACGATTTAACTGTTAAATTCTGAAAACCTTGTTTGCGTACCAGTATGCGAACAGTTATACCTGAGTTGGGTCCGGGACGGCTGTTTCCATACCCCTTTGCAAATGGCTAGACAAGACCAAAGTCCGGAAACTATAGTTTGCGTACTGGTTTGCAATCTTAGTGGTTAAAGTTCTAAAATCGGTTAAGTATGATTCTCATACTCATGAACAAATACATTTATGAATTAAGGAATGCAATCTTTGCAAATCGTGGCTTAATGTTCATGAATTGTTTCTTATATAAGTATTTTGTACGATTACGAATCAATCCGATTTTGTTTCAATTTGTTCATGTATATTTCTATAAGATAGTGAACAATTGAACAACTCTATTTGAAACACAATTAGATTCATTTGATTATCTTTCATGATTGATTGATCATCATAGTTGATCTAAATGTGTGAGATGAATGTGGTTAAGAAAAAAGTGTTCATATGGCTAACTTCGGTTAATTGTTATTGAGCCAACTCAATATACACGTTTAGGTACGGATACCCATATCTAAATGAAGGTATATTCATTTGTGTGTAACAAGCTAAGACCATCTAATGGTGGAGAGATATTGCTTTGGTTTTAAGCAAACTTAGATTGAATCTTAAATCAAGTTTTCATCTAACAATGAATATTGATTATTTTGTTACTAAGTTATCTTAGCTTTGATCGTAAGAAAACCCCGATTTGAAAGACTATATAAGGGAGAACTCTAGCAACTGGAAAACCTAATCCCAACACTTTTCTGTGTCCTAGTTGCGGCTAGAGTCGATTCTCTTTTAACTTAGGTTTTTCCAAAACCATTATAGGTTAACGACTTGAAGAAAATACCTGGGATTCGTGAAACCAGATCCAACTATTTTCTCTGTAGTTACGTATTATGATCTTACTTGTTCTATCGTATTGAGTACTATCTTATCTAATATTTGCTCGAGATTTATCTCTGATAGGTAAGACATAAAAATTAATCACAAATATCTCCATATCATTCTTTGTGATTCCACAATAACTTCTTCTACTATCATATAGTTAAGTTATTGTGGGGTGACTTATATTTCTAGGCTGCTCTTCGGGAGTATAAGACCAGATTATATATTGGTTCATGTTCACCTTGATTTATCAAAAGACGGAGCAAAACTTCATAGGTACTTCTGTGGGAGACATATTTATCTATCAGAATAGACTTATCTGTGGGAGAGATATTTTTTTATAAGTCTTCGACTTTGGGTCGTAGCAACTCTTAGTTGTGGGTGAGATCAGCTAAGGGAATCAAGTGCACAGAGTCCGGCATGGTTCTAGAGGCGTAAATAATGCGACTGTACCTTAATCGGTATGAGACTTGGTTAGGGATCAACTACATTCCAGTCTGAAGTTAACTTTTAGTAGGCTAGTGTCTGTAGTGCCTTAATAAAGTGTGATGCTCAAATCCGGACTAGGTCCTGGGGTTTTACTGTATTTGCGGTTTCCTCGTTAACAAAACTTCTAGAATCTTTGTTATTTCTTTTACGCATTATATTTTTTAATATAATTGAAATATCACAGGTTGTACGTAGTTCAATCAATTGGTAAATACGACTTTGTTTGTTGGATAGGAATTGATTGACACTTGGGCATTGGTCTTTGGTATCGTCCAAGTTATTTCTCATATCAATCGGGCTGACAGATTTCTATATGTTTGGTTGCAGATTGTATTGAGAAATTGAGATATAAGTCTTTGATATATTTCTTGGTTGAGCTCTCTTTATAAGATGTTTCTCTCGGAATTATATTGGAGTTAGTTTATACAGAATGTCGAACGAATTATTGGGTGTGGTTGTTATGCTCCTGTTTTTTCAGAGTATCCATAGCGCTTGGGCTTACATATATAATTTAAACTAGTCTATTTAAATAATTGTTGTTCTTCCTTTTTTTGTATTAAATCTATAATACATTTTTTTTTCTTTTTTTTTCTTGAAATTGATGAAATCCATCTTAAGTGGAATCGTACAAAGCCCTAGTTGGTAGCCTAGCAACAAGCTGGGCTCCAACACCTTGTTATTCTTAAATTGTACTTTAATAAATGTATATAATTTGACAGGTACTCGTTGTATCTTTTAAGAATTTACAAATTTTTGTTCACAAGTTTGAGAAACCCGCCGCTTCAAAATTTCTTTGATTATTAAACATAAGGGTATAGATGAAGATAAATTAAAAATCATAATTTTCCTTTTATCTCTAGGAATTTAGCAAATAAAAAAACACTTACATATTTAGAGGCGAAAGGAGTAAAAAATTGACTTTAGGCTGAAACGCTAGTGTTGGACATTACTGCTTTTTTTAAAAGTAAAGTGTAAAGAACTGATACTTCGAGCACAAATTACAATGCATGAGTATCAAGAACAATCTCCCTTATGCATTAGGATCTTGGACAACTCTAAAAGAAAATAATCCACAAAATTTATGACCTCAATGAAATCTGCATAGTTATTTCTCTAGTGTTATGAGTCTAACTTTTATTATCAAAACCATCAACCATGATGAGTAAGTGTGTCTTTCTATTTGGGTTATTTCACTATCTAGATACTTCCTAATCTTGTTCGGCGAAAATGTTATATTATTATTTTAAGAATCAGTTGGTTTTCTAAAGGGAAAATCTGTCCAAAAACATGTGAGTAATGAACTTATTTTTTTACTTGAAAATATGAAGTTGCAATTGATTTAAACTTTTTTTTTGTATCTATTGGGAGTAGGTTCTAGAGAAAGTTAATATAAAACATACTCACATGATAGATAGTAAATCGACCCGCAACATTATGCATATACACATGTACAACCCTGTCATTGATTAATAGCCTTCCCCCTAATACCAATTATGCCTTCGCGACTCTGGAAAACTATAGGGAAACAAACTATTTTAATGAGGACAACTTTCCACCAAAAAAAATAAAAATAAAAAACATTTGAATCCATTAACATCGAAAGCATGCTTACCTGGATGGATCTAGATCTTTCAAACCATCGTATCCTAAGATTGAAGAGAAATCGAACTTGTTCCACTCTTCCAAAGTTACTAAAAACCTATAAAGAACACCATATACTTTCAGAGATATATAATAATCAAATTTTTAGAGAAAAACAAGTGAAGGTCTTCACAAACTAACCTCTAGAATTTGACTGGTAGTCACTTCTGAGTCCAAATTATCGAAGAACATTGTTCGGTTAACATCCCCAGCAGGACGAGAAGCGGATCTTCTAGAAGTTTTTGATAGACTACCAAGCTGGCGACCAACAACTGCAATTTCCTCCGCATTATGGCCCCTATACCTACAAAACCCCAGCATATGTTAGTGTACGACATAAGATAGCGCGGAAAATTATCAAAGAGTTGCTATTAAATTTGAAAGTAAATAATTTACCTTTGGACCTCGTTGAATCTAGTCACCCAAACCCGAAAAGTCCAAATTAGTTGTTCAAAATCAGTCTTTAACATAGAGAGAAATTATCTATAAACATACAAATCAATAATTCATGTGTTTGTTAAATAATACCCAAGGCAGAGAAGGCAATCTCAATGATATGCCAATTCACAAAATTAAATTTATTTCTTACTTAAGTTTAATACATGTCTGGAGATTAATTGGCATATTTAGGCGCCTCGAGAAACCATTCCGGAAATAAGTACTTGGTGTTCTGATCGATTTTTCAGCAAGCCTCAGAAATGATGAACCTGATAACATTGCAGTGGTTTATCGTGGAGCGTTTTGGAACTGGCTTACTATCGAAAGGAAATAAACATGCGAAGAGTTTTGTAGGCAACAAAATTACATATCACGATACTCAAATCATGTTTTATATTCTTGAGGTTTTTCAAATACAATGTTAAAGTTTACCACATCTCCGAATATTTTACTTGTATTTTACGATAACTAACTGATAAGTCATATATGTGAGATTTCCTCAGCGAAAAAGTAGTTTTGGCTAGATGAAGTTCATGGGTAGATGTTGGGATAATCGGATTCTAATTTTAGATGTTTCATTTTTAAAAACTATTAATGTAATCTTTATATTATTTTGAATATTATGTTACAATTTAAATTAATAAATTAATAATGTTTTGTTTCTTACTTGTTCTAAAGAGTTAAATCATAGAAACAATTTCCATGAAAATCTTAACGTTGATAATGTGGTGATTATCATTGTCTTGTGTAAAATCTCGGTTTGTTTATTAGAAAGGACTGATGTGCAATTTCATATTATAAAATATTAAACTTCAAATATTGAAGGGCCTAAAATTTTCATTGTTTATTTTTCAAGTGTAATTATCATAAATTTAGGATCAGTTACCAAGCGTAATATTTTCATATTTTTATCAAAAATAAATCAATAATATGTTGTTTTGTTTTGAAATATTTGAACTTCAAATACTATAAGGTTTAAAATTTTCATACAACTTATCAGTTGTCAAGTGTAGTTTCGATAAACTTATAATTAGTTGTAAAGTGGGGGAAAATGTAATATTGTTTTAATAGATTTGAATCTCAAATATTTAAGGGCCTAAAATTTCCATATAAATTATTATTTTTCTGGCTTCATCTAATCAATTCCGAAAATTATCTATCCCACCTTAGTGTTTGGCTAACCAAAGTTGTAAAAGTCAATCACACATTTAGGCTTTGTGCATACATTTGGGCTTTTATAATTTGTGATAACAAGGAAGTTGACGTACCAACATATAAAGTGTGCGTACTCGACAATTTCTCGGACTGGGATTTTCTTTTTTCACTTTTCGTAAGCTACTCATGAGGTGATTATTAACTAAATCAGGGAGAAAAACAGAGTTATAGTATCAATGTCTTTAACCAAACTCATGTAGTCGACATTAAATGAAACCACCTGCTTTTCCTTACCTTTCTCTTTAAGATTATTCAATATAGCAGCTTCAATTTTGAGATTTCTCTAAGACGTTGACTGGTATATCTTTACCTGCCTTTCCTTTTATCACAAAGTCCTGTTTCACAATGTCTAAATTCTTAGTATTCTATCGATCTTGAAGAAGCTTATCACCTATGTCTCCTAGAATTAACCCCATTGTCTTTTTATTTATTTGTTACGGCATTTTGCTAATTAATTGAGTTTTTCTTCTCCTCCTCCTGTCAAAGTACAGTGCCGCAACGGTTTATCCAAATCGTGGAACTCAATTTCATGCAATTTACTTAAATAATTATTTTTAAAATCGGTGAATCCATATTTATAAATTTAATTTATAATTCAATTTATATTTCTAAATTGAATCAATGTGTATCACCCCCAAAGCTAGCAGCTGACTAATCCAAGAGATTAACTGAATGAGAGGCACTAAAAATCTAAATCATTTACTTAAACAATCAATTAAGAAATATGCTACAAAACTTAACCCAAAACTAGCCCCGCTCAGAAATATATATACAAGAACTTCTCTCAAATGATACATATACAATAGTCATTTGGTTTACAAATACAATATGCAATATTATAAACATAGTAAAAGTTAACCAACTAACGAAATCAACCCTTGAAGCTTTCGCTGCGCAACTCTGATCTGTCTCTGAAACTGAAAGTGGGAATGGGTGAGCACATCATCCCTAAAAGGGGTGCCCAGTAGGAATAACATTTAACTTTCAAGTAATCATGGCAAGATTTGGAAAACAATAATGTTTTCCCAAACATTAAAAAGTGACCAAGTCACTGAAATAAACAAACATGTATATGGACAAACTCCTTCTTCAAACAATGTATAATATTCGTGTTAACCACACTCAATAGCTATTGATATAACCAAGACCATGATGACCTACTCTAAGCAATAAAAGCTGAATTCGTGTAGATATAAATGTCAAGGAACATATCCTATATACCACACGTCAAAATTCTCATTTCCCATAACAATTCATATTGACAACAAAACATTACAGGTCCTTTCCAAACCATGGAAAGATTAACAGAATCAACAGAGTAATCATAATGCAATTAAATAAAGCATGGAATGCATAAACTGACAATGCATGAGTTTATTAAACAAAGACTTTTGTAAAAGAACCAACAATGGTTACAAAAGAGTCAAATGTATTCCCACCTCTTTTGATGACAAGCCACGCCTACCTCGAGATCCACGATACACTGGTTCATCCTTTGAATCTATCGTTGTTAATATAGACTAACTGTTAATTACACAAGAAGTCTAAGAATCTAGCCAAAAAGCTCACACAAGAATCATACAAGTCTTTCTAATGATTCTAGGCCCATTTCAGGTTATACATCTTTTATTTATCTATCTTTAGCATAGATAAGGTTTAATAATTGAATTGGATTGGTTCCATAACCCATTAGCTAAGTCTCATGAACATCTACAACTTTGTAGAATAAGCCAAAGGCTAATTCGGACAATAAGAGGTCCAAAATATCAAACTAAGACACATGGTACTAAGCCCAAGTTTACTATTAACAAGCCCATTAACTAAGGTCCAGTCCATCTGAGTCTACTAACAGTCTCTAACGGTAAAACTAATGGTCACGGGTCAACTAACAATCGACGTCTAAGTTTCTTATACTAATTTCTATTTTATAAGATATTTGTCTCTAACATCAAAGAAGAATCCTAAGAATCTTTCTAAGTTAACTTACATCTATTGGTTTTCTAAATTAAATTACAGCATATTTCTATGATCGGTCATCTCTGAATGCAGTTGCCCTGTCAAGGTTGGCCAAGACCGACAATGCCTTCCTACGAACAGAGAAAACCCAACCTTCACTATTCCCCAATGCTGGATTAATTAATTATTAATTTATTATGATCAATTAGTCTCTAAACTTCTGTTGTAACTTGTGTAGTTCTGTTAAATTTACTTCTTAAAATATATAACTAGTTCACATCATTTTAAGCGATTTAGTCATCAAATTTTATTTTATTTATGCTTTTTACCAATATAGGTAATCCCAATTCGATTTTACCTCAATTTATAATATTTAACTTTACTGTAATATACCATATATAAATTTACCCAATATTATCTATTACAAATTTACTACCATCCTAATTATTTGCATATTATTATCAACTATATTATTATTCTCATTATTCTTAAGTTGATAGTCCGGCTGATACACTAAACCTTAATCTTGTAAATATAATCCTACTCTTACGTAAAGATTGATATAATATATTTTATTTATTCATATTGAATCTGTATACTATATCTTGTTATATATTGACATTGGTAATTTAATATGATCTGAATTTGAGTCTGCATAAAATTTTAATATGTCTTAATAGTCTCTAGATTTTGGTATTAATAATAAGTATCTTGTTCACAGACAAACTTTATTCTCCTTTAAGTTTAATTTTGTACTAAGCATTCAAGTATTATAATTATCACTTCATGTGTATAATTTAGTGATTCAATGATCATTTATTGGACTAAAGAAAATCTGGGTATAAGGTCGTTAACAAGTTTAGTCTTTATTGTATGCATCATATGGCCTCACGATCTTAATCCTACCTAATAAGTCTTATATTATCCATCAGGTTTGAACGCAAAACACATAATTCTAATTTGTTATTATTTAACTTTGCAATTAATCGTACATAGGCACTAATAATTTTCCATAGCTATTTAATCCTGAACATTATTTTATCGCTATATATTTGTTATTGAGATTATAATTTAAATTATGCTCAATATAATACTAGTTTAAATTCTAACAGTTTAAGTTCGTCACACTAATTTTCCATTTGAAAAGATGATTCAATCTATTTACGAAGAAGGATCCTATTCATATACAAATTTATTTTCTTTTAATTCTAATATTACACTAAGTATCCGAATACTATTATCACTATTTCATGTATCACTACTTCATGTATACTTGTTCCATTTTAGAGATTTACTGGATCATTTGTTAGACTAGAGATAATTTCGATACAAGAATAATTAACATATCGAGTATTCTATTGTGTATATTACATCCACTACAACAAACAAACGTATTTGTGACATTATGTTTGCAACATCATTCAAAACGTCATAAATATTAGTTATGTGTGACAGTTTTAATGTCAAAAAAATATTGTGTTAACTTAAACCCCAGAAGTGTCAGAATAGGTTACTTTCTACACCTGTTATTCTGTCACAAATATTTATTTTTAAAATAAAAAATAAATAAAATAAATATGATTTTTCGCAACGTTTTTAAGTGTGGAAAAATTATTATTTTTTAATTTTAATTTAAACTTATTATTATTTTCTATAACCGACATTTCAGATATGTTACAAATAATCATGTATATTGTTAACACCAAATTTTGTCACAAATATCAAATTATTCACGACATTGTGTATTCGTTGAGAATAATATATTTTTCCTAGCACTCTCATCCGTTTCAAGTAAGCTCATGTATTACTAACATTTTATGATGCTGGTAAAACCCTTTATTTGCCACCCAAAAATAATGTCACGATAATAAATTTTTTGCGACGCATGCATCTATTAGAAATACCTTTTTACATTATCGAAAATATAAAATGTTGTAATGCATAATAAATGGTTTTAATTTTAAACGTTTTCGTATGCGCCAATTTTATAACGCATTAATGCGTTGAAAATAAGGATTGTTTGTGGCATTTTCAATCGTTATAAATACAAACTTTTTGTTACATAAACGAATGCCACATAAAGGATTTTTCAGTATAAATGAAAAAAACAGTATTTGTGACGAAGAAACATATTTGTGACACAAAAAAACTACAGAAAAAAACCTTCGACATGAGTGACGCTTTTAGCGTCGGTTGGATTATTTGCAACACCTGTTTTTATAACGCACTGCCCGGCAACAAAAAAACGTCAGAAAAATATATTTGTGACATAAAATCAAATATTTGTGACGATATTTTTCATTGAAAAAACCATGTTTTGTTGTAGTAATCCTCTTCTTTTTACGTCTAACACCTAATAAGTATTATATTAACTATCTAGTTTAAACGGGGTACATATATTTCTAATTCGTAATTAGTTTAATTTGCAAAACTTATTCGTAGATAAGTGAAAATAATTTTCCATAGTTATTTAATCATAATTATAATTTTTATCTTTATGTATCTTTAATGAGATTTTAGTTGAATTAATTTCAATATGATACTAATTGATAAATGCTAACATTACTTTACTAAAATTATTATTACTATTATTACCATCTACAACATTACCAAAATTATTATCATCTGTAAGTATTATTATAGTATTTTTATTATTAACATTGATGGCCGAACTATTACTCTAACTACTCTTACAAATATTATTGAGTTCAAAAATATTATTAGCATTTATATAATTATAAATTGTTGATTTTATGTATAAAAGGTATTCAATAAATTTCTATGTGACATTCTATCAATAATACTAAACTCACTAATTTTAGTATTGAGTAATGTACGTGTTCATACTTTCTAAATTAATTATTCCCAAATCCCTATTAGCTAAAGTTACTGGTGTACCCTACAATTTTTACTTTATACAAACAATCAACCAAACAAACAAATCAATCAACCAAATAATCTTTTAATTATTGATAGCTTTTAGTGATTAAGATTTATCTCGCAACCCAACTCAGTACTAAACTAATCTAGTTCTCTAACTGGCACTGGCTATTTCTATCTTTTCCCATATAAGATCTAATAGTGAGCTCTGATACCAACACTGTAGCGCCCCCAAAGCTAGCAGCTGACTAATCCAAGAGATTGACTAAATAAGAGGCATTAAAAATCTAAATCATTTACTTAAACAATCAATTAAGAAATCTGCTACAAAACTTAACCCAAAACTAGCCCCGCTCAGAAATATATATATAAGAACTTCTATCAAATGATATATATACAATAGTCATTTGGTTTACAAATACAATATGCAATATTATAAACATTGTAAAAGTTAACCAACTAACGAAATCAACCCTTGAAGCTTTCGCTGCGCAACTCTGATCTGTCTCTGAAACTGAAAGTGGGAATGGGTGAGCATATCATCCCTAAAAGGGGTGCCCAGTAGGAATAACATTTAACCTTCAAGTAATCATGGCAAGACTTGGGAAACAATAATGTTTTCCCAAACATTAAAAAGTGCCCAAGTCACTGAAATAAACAAACATGTATATGGACAAACTCCTTCTTCAAACAATGTATAATATTCGTGCTAACCACACTCAATATCTATTGATATCACCAAGACCATGATGACCCACTCTAAGTAATAAAAGCTGAATTCATGTAGATATAAATGTGAAGGAGCGTATCCTATATACCATAGGTGGAAATTCTCATTTCCCGTAACAATTCATATTGACAACAAAACATTACAGGTCCTTTCCAAACCATGGAAAGATTAACAGAATCAACAGAGTAATCATAATGCAAATTAAATAAAGCATGGAATGCATAAACTGACAATGCATGAGTTTATTAAACAAAGACTTTTGTAAAAGAACCAATAATGGTTACAAAAGAGTCAAATGTATTCCCACCTCTTTTGATGACAAGCCACGCCTACCTCGAGATCCACGATCCACTTGTTCATCCTTTGAATCGATCGTTGTTAATATAGACTAACTGTTAATTACACAAAAAGTCTAAGAATCTAGCCAAAAGGCTCACACAAGAATCATACAAGTCTTTCTAATGATTCTAGGCCCATTTAAGGTTATACATCTTTTATTTATCCATCTTTAGCATAGCCAAGGCTTACTAATTGAATTGGACTGGTTCCATAACCCATTAGCTAAGTCTCATGAACATCTACAACTTTGTAGAATAAGCCAAAGGCTAATTCGGACCATAAGAGGTCCAAAATATCAAAATAAGACACATGGTACTAAGCCCAAGTTTACTATAAACAAGCCCATTCACTAAGGTCCAGTTCATCTGAGTCTACTAACAGTCTCTAACGGTAAAACTAAAGGTCACGGGTCAACTAACAGTCAACGTCTAACTCGAGTCAAAGTCCAAGGTCAATGGTCAAGTAGTCAATAAGTCAAACTGGAATCTGTCAACAGTCCAACTCAGGTCAATCACAGGTAAAACTGAGTGAGTCGACTCAGTCCACAGGACTGATTTAGGTTATACAAACCAAGGCCCTTGCTCATGCCAAACATTCTGCTACTTGAACTCCACAGGCTTAAATATAATTTCATTAATTCAAAAACAACTACACAATTCAATTTCAAATACAATTCAGCTTACCAGCAATAGCAGCTTTAAGCTTTTCACAGCAACGACTACCTACAACTCTATATCCACTATTTTGCAACTTCAGGTTCCCAACTAAACCAACCTAATCACTAGTCTTCCCAAACTGCAAGACTGTTTCCCTAACTGGCTTACCATTAGCATAACCAATTCTAGTAACTACAACTCTTCTGCAAAGCAGAGTAATCTCAGCTTCATATCCAATCATCCACAAACACACACAACAAAACATATTCTTTAGAACTTATTTCTTGTAGTCTACAATACCACCAACTCCACCAAACTCAGTACTTTCAACAGCAAGCTTCTACTAAAACTATCACTAGCTGCAACCGTAACAACATCTGCATTCACTAACTTCAACTCAGGCAACACCTTCATCAATTCATATACCTCTTGCAATTTCAGTTAAGATCAAACTCAAACCATTAACCATAGTTACTCAAACCCATTACTATCAAAACCACCTCTAACTACAGACACAGTCCCATCACATCTTCCCAGCCTGCAATTCAACCTCAGTTGCAACTCATCTCATAATCTCAATTTCATTAAAACTCATTCATCACTAATCCCCATAATTGTAATTCATATGAACTCAGATCATGGGTATAACTCTCATTATTGCAACAACCAAAATATTCCAACAACTCATAGTTCAATCATCATCTCAAGAAACCAAATAAACTACATAATCTTCATTCATCACCATCTTAGTGATATAATCAAAATCAGGACCACAACAACATCGACATGAAACACAACAATAAGATAATAATCTTACTAACTTTACAGAGGAAGACAATTACCTCAACTCTGAAATTGAAGTCTTCTCAGTAACTGGATCTGCAAATTAGCATCAAAATCTTCCTCTTCACTTCTTGTTAATCAAAACCCATCCGTTAACTCCTTTTTAACCACGATTTTCAATAACAAACCCCAATTTCTCAATTTGGGGAAGAACAGGACAAACCATAATTATTAAATTGAATCAGTCTTCACAGCTAGCGCAACCCTGCTTTACTCAAATACTCTAATTCACGTCAAACCCATCTCCAATTAATCTTCCGAAGATTCAATTTCATCTTCTGCTGCCTCTCTGAATTTCTTACAAACCCTAACTCAGTGATTTTTCACTAACACGACTCCTCCGGATCAATCATACAACAACCCTCTCGATCTCCATCTAACAACAACTCGAATCACCTATCAGTTTCATCATGCACTCAACATAAATCTCAAAACCCTAATTCTGCTTCTCTCTGATTCATCATAAACTCTTAGCAATCTCTAATATCCTCCTTCCTAATCACATCGAAAACACCTCCTTAATCATATGAATAGATTCACCAATCAAAATCTCTCTATCAACTTTCAATTTCATCACTCGAACTCTCACAGAGGAAGAACAGAGGAAAAGTAGAAGAATGAAGAAGAAACGAGAAGAAAGAAGAAAAGAAATGTGAGTTATCGGCTCGGTTTGGTTAGATAAGACCAAGGAAAACACTAAGGTACCCACGAGATTTGATAAGGGGAGGCAAGACGGCTTGTCTACAAAATGACTAATCTGCCATTCATACTCAACCGATGATAACTTCTTCGTCCGGTATCCGAATGACACGTCCGAGTAGCCCATTCCGTGTAACTTTTCGAGACCCATTCAGTGATACTAATTTCGTATCTAGTCCGTTGTTAGATTAATTTACATTACTTAACGTTCGTGTTAATCTAATCGAGTTATTATCGACTAAAACGTCTCTTACACAATGAACCCAATTCGATGGTAACAATAATAAGTCAGATTCTTTTTTTTCTTTTTATAATTCATCAGTCCATCAAAAAAAATCTATTTCCTTAAAATTATTATGATATTATAAAATTTAATTACTTCAATACCCATTAATATTCATCAAACACAAATATTTCACTCTTGAAACATCTATTACTAGTTAAGAAATAAGAAGCTAACATTTTTACTTCGAAACAAACATGGATCTAATTTTCATCCCCTTTAATAATACACTCAAAAACTCAATTTTAAATATGAACTCCTGCCTCCTAATACCACTAAAATTATACTTTTCATTGAATCTTAGAATTAAATATAGATTACTAAAGCGTTCGCCTTTGGCTCATTCTATACTAGATATGGAGAATTAAAATTGAATTTCATATTTTGGAGTACAAAGTAAGAGATGAAGAAGCAATATATGATTAACTGTTTTACACAAAAAAAAAACAAGACATAAAAAATAAAAAAATTGTAGCACTTTGTAATAGGTTGGGACAGGGTGACAGACAGTTTCGGTACAAAGGATCTAAACCCTAGTTTCCTAGTGTAATTTCCATAAATTTTTGATCAGTTGTCATGTGTAATATTTCAGCTTTTTATCTAAGCTAGATAAATAGAGATGTCTCAGTGGGTCCTTCTTTTATTAAGAAAAAAAAACTAGTATTTCGGTGTAATTTCTTCCTATAAAGGTTTGGATGTTATTCTGATATATAGGTCCAGAGGTTCTGCTAGCTAATAATTCGATCTCCTTATCAACAGACCTCAAAAAAATTATAAGTTTGTTCTACGATATGTCAGATTTGTCTAATAATAAGAAAACATTATAAGTTGAACTTTACTTTGTTATTTGAAAGAAAAACTATATATGTTCATTCAACAAATTCAAAGAACACATCAAAGTTGTTGGAAACCAAGCCAAAGTATACTTAAGAAACTTAACATAGAAAATCAAAACACCAAATAACTTATTATATTCATTGAGAAATGTAGAAAACTACATTTTGATGTATATTAAAATGATAAAGATTACATGACTAGACACTTGACTATTTAAAGGAAACAAACAAAAGAGAATAGCTCGCCGACTCTACTGGTTACTGTTAGAGCACTGCTCGGTCGAACTAGCAAGCGTTTCTATCTCAAGCTTGTTTTTCAAGTTTAGTTTCCAAAATTATAAGTCTTAATTGCTATCTAGTCTACTTATATCTAAGTCTCGGATTAGGATAGAATGTCTAGTTGAGCTTTAGACTTCATGGCGTTCATCGATTGAAGACGAAGAAATACTAAGGGGATATTGTGGAACATCATCAACAAAAGGTATGTGGAGACTTGAACTCATCTATCACTCAAAAGTATATTTCTACTCTATCTCCTATTTGAGATAAAAGTCGTATAGCTATATAGACTTTGAGTATACACATTTGATATTTCGAGCTGAGTTTAACTCGCTTACATATTTCTCGAAATATGTGTTAGTAAGCTTTCGCTTTGACCAAGTTAATCTTATATTCTTGACGAAAGTCAAAAGATGATCATGTGAAAATCGCCTGGTAACATCTTATATGATTTGTGTGAGACAATCATTTGGTGTAGACTCAGAATGTTTCGTATTGCTCATTTGATCACTTGAAAATTGCTTTGAAGCTAATAGTTTGTGTGAGACAGCTATTTCCTTCTTCTAAGAATGTTTCAATGATTGAAATGGGAGTTTAGAAAAATTAACCATTAATTGGATATAGCACAATATTTGTACTTATATGCTAACTGTTGCAAGTTATTCCAAGTCCGGGAACCTTAGTATGCATACCCGTATGCGTACTGGTTTGTTAGTTGAAGTCTGGGAACTTAGTATGCATACCGGAGTAAGTTCAAGTATGGGAATTCAACTGAGTTTGGTGGTGTACGACGGTATATGTGTACCCATTCGCATACTGGAAAACCCAGACCAAGTCCGGATAGCTACTTAGGTATGCATACCCGTTTGCACACTTGAGTGGGTTATGTTCTAAAATCGGGTTGTTCATGAACTAATACATTTATAAATTAAGGAATGAAATCTTTTGCAAACCGTGGATATAATGTTCATGAATTGATTCGAGTGAATCAAATTCGATTGTGCTTCAATTGTGTCTTGTATACTTGTATGAGAATATAAACAATTTAATTAACTCTATAACTAGTTTCATTTGAGTTATCTGAACTAGTTGTGTTAAAATGAACAAGGTTGATATGAAAGTGTTCATATGGCTAACTTCGGTTAACTATTGTTGAACCAATCAAGTGTACACTTTTAGGTACCGTTACCCATATCTAAATTGTTAGAGCATTGCTCGGTCGACCTCGCATGCGTTGCTATCTCAAGCATGTTTGTCAATATTAGTGATCAAAACTATAATTCTTGATTTCTAGTCTATTATAGCTAAGTCTCGGACTAGGATATAAAGTGTAGTTGAGCTCAAGGACTTCAAGAAGATTCATCATACAAGAACAAGAACTACTCAAGTAACCGATGTAACTTCTCGACAAAAAGGTATGTGAAGACTTGAACTTATCTATCACTCAAAAGTCTATCTACTCTATCTTGCTATATATATAGACTTGGATTATACACATTTGGTATTTCGAGCCGAGTATACCTCGCCTATCTATATCTCGAAATATGTGTTGGTAAGCTTTTCGCTTCGATCAAGTTTATCTTTACCTAGTGACGAAAGTCATGATATGTTTCAATCATCTTGAAAATTTCTTTGACGAGAAATGGTGTAACAACTATATAAAGTCCTCTAAGAATGTTTCAATAATTGAAATGAGAGTTTAGATTACATAACCAATGGTAGACATAAGCATTATTGTGGAAACACATTTATGTATAAGTCCTATTTCTTGAACCAAAGTTTGCGAACTTTGTTGATCAAGAGAAACCGGAAGAATGACTTGTTTCCAAGTCCGCGAACTGGCGAACTTCTCATCCCGAGAAATTCTGCTGGAGTTGACAAACTAGTTGCGTGAGTACCAGTCCGCGAACCGGCGGAAGGTCTTTTGCCGAGATTTTCTGCTGGAGTTTGTAAACTCTGCCCGGTTGCTTAAGTCCGCGTACCTAGTCTGCGAACTTAAGAAGGTTATATATCTGAAGATGATTTTTGAACTTAAACATATAAAGACTAAGGAATGCAGTATGAAAACCGTGGCTATAAAAGTTCATGAACCGATTCAAGTGAATCAAATCCTCTTTGCTTCAATTGTGTCTTGTGTTGTACATAAGATTTCCTTGCAATTGAACAACTCTCTAACTAGTTCATTTGAAGTCATTTGAACTAGTTATGGTGAAGAAGAACATGGTTGATATGAAATGCTCATATGGCTAACCTTTTGGTTGACTATTATTGAACCAATAAGTGCATACGTTTGGGTACGGTTAACAAACCTAGAAGCGTGCATTTTCAAGTGTGTGTAACAAGCTAAGTTTTCGATCTAACGGTTGAGAAATATTAGCTTGAATCTAAATCAGGTTTTCATCTAACTGTAAATATTGAATGCTTTGTTACTAAGCTAACATTGATTGCAAACCCTGATTTGAAACACTATATAAATGAGACATCTAGTATTGTGCAAAACTAATCCCCACACCTTACGTGTGATACTAGTTTGCATACTAGAGTCGATTCTACTTTAACCTTTGGTTTTCTTCTTCTAAAACCAGGTTAACGACTTAAAGACTTCATTGGGATTGTGAAGCCAGACCGATACTACTTTTACCGTAGTTGTGTAATCTGATATTGCATCTTCTATCGTACGAGTACAATCAGATTGATTGGATTGAAATTGATATCTCCAATAGGCAAGATATAAAAAGTAATCACAAACATCTTCGTCTCATCGTTTGTGATTCCACAACATCTTGTTTCGCTACCATACGATTAAGATTGTTGTGAGGTGATTGATAACTCTAGGTTGTTCTTCGGGAATATAAGACTGGATTATCAATTGGTTCCTGTTCACCTTGATTATTATCAAAAGACGGAACAAAACCTTTAGGGTTTATCTGTGGGAGACAGATTGATCCTTTGATAGACTTGTCTGTGTGAGACAGATTAGTTTATTGTCAAAGCCTGCGATTTTGGGTCGTAGCAACTCTTAGTTGTGGGTGAGATCAATTAAGGGAATCAAGTGCGCAGCATCCTGCTGGGATCAGAGGCATAGGGAGTACAACTGTACCTTGGATCAGTGGGAGACTGATTGGGGTTCAACTACAGTCCAGTCCGAAGTTAGCTTAGAGTAGGCTAGTGTATGTAGCGGCTTAATACAGTGTGAGTTCAATCTGTACTAGGTCCCGGGGTTTTCCTGCATTTGCGGTTTCCTCGTTAACAAAATTTCTGGTGTCTGTGTTATTTCAATTTTCGCATTATATTGTTTTATCTTTATAACTGAAATGTGCGTTTAGATCATCAATTAGAGTAATCCAATCTTTGGTTGTTGATCATCATTGACTGATCCTTGGATATTGGTCTTTGGTACCATCCAAGTTATTCCTTGAATTTGATTAGAATTCGCAGTTCCTGCTTGAGTAAATCAAACCAAGAGAGAGATATAAACTCGTTGATATACTTTTAATTGATTGAGTCTTTTGTTGATTCTCTTAAAAGTATATTCGAGTTAGTCTATACAGATTTCTAAGAGAAATATTGGGTGGTGTTTTTAGACCCTCGCTTTTTCAATTGGTATCAGAGCAGGCAAACACGTTCAATACCTCAAAAGTCTGTGTTTGTAGCGATCTGACTCTATGGACAAGAGTACTATCTCTGATAAACGCGTCGCCAGAAATAAAAGTTCTGTCTCGTCTAATTCTAATAAAGAGAAAGATACTTAAATCTCGAATTTAGACGAACCCTGTGTTCTGACGAGACATACAAACACTGACATGTGTGATTCCGATTACCCTTCAAAAGAGACCATCTCTATTGATGAACGGGAAACAGCTGAAGAGAGTGAATTGATTCTAAATCTTTCTAGAATCCAAGCTGATAGATTTAATCAGTTGAAACTCCATGTCAATGTTCTTCTTGGTGTAATAAGAGACTGCGAATTCAAGGAAAATACTGAAGATCATTCTTCATGTATGACTCTTCAGGCTAGCCTGAAAAAGGATGCCTTGGAAATTGAACATCGCTTAAGTAAACTTCTATTCAAGTATGCTCTAAGCAGTCTAATATAACAAGTACTTCTGTTACGACTGAAAACGTTCCTAAACCAGAGGTAATATCAGAATCCCTTCCTGTAAGAAATGATGTGATTGTATCTTCCTCTAATCAAGGAATCTCTACACCACATGGAAGGAAGAAGCCTCCTAACAATGGTTGTAAAACTTTTTCTCCTGATCACCTCTTTGATCATTAAATATGCCTCTTTGTGATTCAAAAGGACATGTTGAACGAGAGAGAAAATCCAGGTTGAATGACAAATCTATTGATCGTCTTCAACACACCTTAGATTTGATTCTTGAAGGTGTAACTGACATTCGCATGTCTAAACCAATTGGTTTTAATAATCGCCCTGTGTTCTATACCAGAAAGGTCAGTTCAAGATGTTCTTCAAATTTTCAAAGGAGAAACAGTCTTCCTAAATCATTTCATCGAAGAAGAGTTCATAAATCTTCTTATGATAGAAAGGGAAATGATGTTGTTCTCGATGTGAAAAAGGAACCAGAAGAAAAAAGCAAATATGGCGAAGACAATATAAAAATGATAATTGAAGGATATAAAGAGATCATTAACAGGCTGTCAAATTGCCCTGGTCAAGCTACTTCAGGTAAAAATAAAAACTATGCATCTTATTTTGATGATAGCAAATTTTATGATAACTTTTCACATCGTAATCGTTTTTCCTCAAGACTTTTGAAAAAAGGAGTCAACCGTAATCTACGGTCGTTTGATGAGCTCAAGGCTCATACTTGTGCTGATTAATCACAAGGTTGAATCTCATTCACAAAAATCCTGGTTGAGTGAGATATAGTCAGGTATACTTGATGGCAAAGTGTTTTCTGATTCTCTAAACTATTTTCTTATCGTCTTTATCTAGAGTATCAATCACAAACATTATTGCATAAGTTTTTTTTTTTTGCTTTATTTGTTTTATTCTTTTGGGCCATGTTGTATTCGTATGTGTACACGGGTTGCCATCACGAGTCAACTGTTTAAAACCTAAGATCCCTTCGTCAAGAAACCCTTAAATACTTACCTATTGAGTTACAAAAGTCACATACACATACTCTAGGTTAGTTTCTGGGTTGTCAAGAATATCTTCTTCTTCATCTTTCTATGGTGATTTTGCAAGAGGATTCCTTGACAAAGGTTTTGTGTTGAGTCCAATAAGAAAAGAACCCTTGTAGATGAAGATCATCCTAATGCTTCATGTTATTTTGCCTATGTTCATGAGGATGCTGAAAAGGATGATATGATTTCCGCTGAAGTTGTTCATGACTTTCTTAAGTACTTTGGGGAAGCAAAACAATAGCTCATTGTTACTCTGAAAAATATTGATGCATTGAAAACTGAGCTGGAAAAGGTTACTACTGACCTTGGTCTCATAAAGTCTTACATTAATGATCTTCGCAAAGAGAATCACCTCTCCAATGCTGTAATGATTTCTGTCGCTCACAAGCTCAAAGACTCTATGACTCGTGAGGATCCTGAACCGTCCATATGATCTTAGTTCGTGTTCGGGCATAGCGCTGGAGTCTGTTTTTCTTTAGATTTTTGCTTTTTAGTTGCCTAGTATGTCTTCTTTTTGATTTAGCTGGAAGAATAACTAGTGCTTGGAATAGCAATGATTGTGACTACACATAGCTATTATTTTTCATCTTCTTGTTCTTTTTTAGGTTTATTTGGTATTAAATTCTAAATTTTTTTGGATGATGATGTTTTTGCAGTATTAATCTTCATGATTTGATATATTGCAATTTTTTATGGGATATTGGTGTTTACGTCCATGAACTATGTCTATCCTATACTCTGTCAAAAGTAAAGTCGTTTGTGATCGGTATTAACGTACTGGTAAAAGAATGAATAGACTTTTGACAAATACAAAAGTTAAGCCTATATTGTCAAACTTTTGATGGAAGATAGGTTAAAATCTTTTTTTTTTCAAGGATTATGTCTATTAATCGTCGTTATGCAAATAGTGATTGAAGATAGAATGAATCCTTGTGTCTTCCGCAGTATTGATCATCCCTGATCCATATTTTTATGTATTACTATGAGGCTCCGTAATGCATCTTATGTTGAGAACTAAACAACCAAATTGATTTATTAGCTTAGTTGGTGTTCCGTGAGATATGTTATGTCGAGCATATTGAAATAAATTAATCATCTTGTTTGGTTTTTTAATTATTGCTCCGTAAGTTTTCTTATGTCGAACAAAAAAAATGACAATTAAATCGATTACTTTTGTAATTAGTTTGGTTGTGTATTCCAATTAGATTAATTATGGGTTCTCTTGTAATTAATCTAGTTGAGCGTGTCTCCATAAGTTCTCTTATGTTGAGCATAATCAATTGAATTGATCACCTCTTGTGTTTAATTCGATTGCGTATTCCGATTAAATTAATCATAGGTTTACTTGTGATTAATTTGATTGAGTTTTTTGGATATAGAATCATTCTCATGGTTTTTAGTGTCTAATTAAATCCTTCTTTTCTTTTGAAATTAAGGTCGTTCTTGTTGTACTTTCGGGAATGACATCAAATGGGGGAGAGTTCTTTTGAACTTGTGCTTAATGGTCATATCTTGAGGGGTGTGCCGCTGTGGAATATTAGAGGGTTTATCTTGTATCTTTAAACTCCTTGATGAAGGCATTTAGCTTCGGCTTTATGATTGCATCTAAATTAGTTGGTATGTATTTCTTTTTTTAGTCTATGAAACGTCTCTTTCGGAAATTTCATTAGGATCCCGTTCTTGTACCTTTGCCAATTTTATTGACAAAAAGGGGGAGAATTAAGATGTAGTTCATACTACAAATACATATGGTTTTCGGATCATTATGTAAGGGGGAGTGGTTTCCATGTGAGATGGAGTATTGACTAAGGGGGAGTGATACATATCACCATAATATTATTGTTGAAGTTGTGACACAATAGAACTTTGACACCGTGTAATAATACTATGACACTGTATAACAATGATCGAGACCGATGCTTTCTCATTGTTATAGCTATGGATATTCAACAACGGTGATGCTAAACTTACAACCTTTGGTATCATTGGAGTACTTGGAAGTGACGAAGATTTCGAGGAATGTTGAAGATTAGACATGTGGAACAGGAGCTACTAGAGTTTCTTTATCTTTTTTGTATTCCATATGTATTGACAGTTTTGTCACTAAATTGACAAAGGGGGAGATTGTTAGAGCGTTGCTCGGTCGACCGCGCATGCGTTGCTATCTCAAGCATATTTGTCAATATTAGTGATCAAAACTATAAGTCTTGATTTCTAGTCTATTATATCTAAGTCTCGGACTAGGATAGAAAGTGTAGTTGAGCTCAAGGACTTCATGACGATTCATCATACAAGAAGAAGAACTACTCAAGGAACCGGTGGATCTTCTCGACAAAAAGGTATGTGAAGACTTGAACTTATCTATCACTTAAAAGTCTATCTACTCTATCTCCTACTCTTTGAGACAAGAAGTCGTATGATATATATATAGACTTGGATTATACACATTTGGTATTTCGAGCCGAGTATACCTCGCCTATCTATATCTCGAAATATGTGTTGGTAAGATTTTCGCTTCGATCAAGTTTATCTTTACCTAGTGACGAAAGTCATGATATGTTTCATTCATCTTGAAAATTGCTTTGACGATAAATGGTGTAACAACTATATAACGTCCTCTAAGAATGTTTCAATGATTGAAACGAGAGTTTAGATTACATAACCAATGGTAGATATAAGCATTGTTATGGAAACACATTTATGTATAAGTTCTATTCCTTGAACCAAAGTTTGCGAACTTTGTTGATCAAGAGAAACCGAAAGAATGGCTTGTTGCCAAGTACGCGAACTGCCGAACTTCTCATCCCGAGAAATTCTGCTGGAGTTGAAAAACTAGTTTCATGAGTACCAGTCCGCGAACCCAGTCTACGAACCGGCGGAAGGTCTTTTGCCGAGATTTTCTTCTGGAGTTTGTAAACTCTACCCGATTTCTTAAGTCCGCGAACCTAGTCTGCGAACTTAAGAAGGTTATATATCTGAAGATGATTTCTGAACTTAAACATATAAAGACTAAGGAATGCAGTATGCAAACCGTGGCTATAAAATTTCATGAACCGATTCAAGTGAATCAAATCATATTTGCTTCAATTGTGTCTTGTGTTGTAAATAAGATTTCCTTGCAATTGAACAACTCTCTAACTAGTTCATTTGAAGTCATTTGAACTAGTTATGGTGAAGAAGAACATGGTTGATATGAAATGCTCATATGACTAACCTTTTGGTTGACTATTATTGAACCAACAAGTGCATACGTTTGGGTATGGTTAACAAACCTAGAAGCATGCATTGTCACGTGTGTGTAACAAACTAAGTTTTCGATCTAACGATTGAGAAATATTAGCTTGAATCTAAATCAGGTTTTCATCTAACTGTGAATGTTAAATGCTTTGTTACTAAGCTAACATTGATTGCAAACCCTGATTTGAAAGACTATATAAAGGAGACATCTAGTATTGTGCAAAACTAATCCCCACACCTTACGTGTGATACTAGTTTGCATACTAGAGTCGATTCTCCTTTAACCTTTGGTTTTCTTCTTCTAAAACCAGGTTAACGACTTAAAAACTTCATTGGGATTGTGAAGCCAGACCGATACTACTTTTATCGTAGTTGTTTGATCTGATATTGCATCTTCTATCGTACGAGTACAATCAGATTGATTGGCTTGAGATTGATATCTCCGATAAGCAAGATATAAAAAGTAATCACAAACATCTTCGTCTCATCGTTTGTGATTCCACGACATCTTGTTTCGCTACCATACGATTAATATTGTTGTGAGGTGATTGATAACTCCAGGCTGTTTTTCAGGAATATAAGACCGGATTATCAATTGGTTCATGTTCACCTTGATTATTATCAAAATACGTAAAGATTGATCCTTTGATAGACTTGTTTGTGTGAGACAGATTTGTTTATTGTCAAAGCCTGTGATTTTGGGTCTTAGAAACTCTTAGTTGTGGGTGAGATCAACTAAGGGAATCAAGTGCGCAGCATCTTGTTGGGATCAGAGGCGTAGGGAGTACAACTGTACCTTGGATCAGTGGGAGACTGATTGGGGTTCAACTACAGTCCAGTCCGAAGTTAGATTGGAGTAGGCTAGTGTCTTTAGCAGCTTAATACAGTGTGTGTTCAATCTGGACTAGGCCCCGGGGTTTTTCTGCATTTGCGATTTCCTCGTTAACAAAATTTCTGGTGTCTGTGTTATTTCAATTTCCGCATTATATTGTTTTATCTTTATTACTGAAATAATACAGGTTATGCGTTTAGATCATCAATTAGAGTAATCCAACCTTTGGTTGTTGATTATCATTGATTGATCCTTGGATATTGGTCTTTGGTACCATCCAAGTTATTCATTGCATTTGATTAGAATTCACAGTTCCTGCTTGAGTAAATCAAATCAAGAGAGAGATATAAACTCGTTGATATACTTTTAATTGATTGAGTCTTATTGATTCTCTTAAAAGTATATTCAAGTTAATCCATACAAATTGCTAAGCGAAATATTGGGTGGTGTTGTTAGACCCCCGCTTTTTCATAAATGAAGTCACTTCATTTGTGTTTAACAAGCTAAGTTCAATCTCACGGTTGGAAGATGCTAGCTTGAGTCTAATCAGGTTTTCATCTAACGGTAAATATTGAATGATTTTTTACCAAGAAAACATTGATTGCAAACCCTGATTTGAAGACTATATAAGGGAGAATTCTAGCAACTAGGAAGCCTAATCCCCACACCTCATGTGTGATACTAGTTGCGACTAGAGTCGATTCTCCTTTAACCTAGGTTTTTCCTAAAACCATTATAGGTTAACGACTTAAAGACTCCATTGGGATTGTGAATCCAGACCCAACTATTTTCTTTGTAGTTGCGTGTTCTGATCTTACTTTGTTCTATCGTATTGAGTACTATCTTCTCTAAGATTTGCTTGAGATTTAATCTCTGATAGCTAAGATAAAAAGTAGTCACAAACATATCTTCGTCCCATCGTTTGTGATTCCACAATATCTTGTTTCATTGCATACAATTAAGATTATTGTGAGGTGATTGATGTTACTAGGATGTTCTTCGGGAATATAAGTCCGGTGTATCAACTGGTTCTTGTTCACCTTGGTTTATCAAAAGACGGAATAAAACTCATAGGTATTTCTATGGGAGACAGATTTATCTATCCAATAGACTTTTCTGTGTGATACAGATTTGTTTATCAAGTCTTCGACTTTAGGGCGTAGCAACTCTTAGTTGTAGGTGAGATCAGCTAAGGGAATCAAGTGCGTAGAGTCCTGCTGGGATTCAGAGGTGTAAGGAACGCGACTGTACCTTGATCAGCGTGACATTGGTTAGGACTCAACTACATTCCAGTCCGAAGTTAACTTACAGTAGGATATTTTCTGTAGCGGCTTAACACAGAGTGGTGCTCAAATATGGACTAGGTCCCGAGATTTTTCTGCATTTGCGGTTTCCTCGTTAGCAAATTTTTAGGTGTATGTGTTATTTGTTTTCTGCATTATATTTGTTTATATAATTAAAATATCACGGTTGTGCATAGTTTAATCAGTTAGATAATCCAACCTTTGGTTGTTGATATAAATTGATTGACACTTGAACATTGGTACCGTTCAAGTTGTTTCTCATAATAATCAGGCTCACGGATTCTATCTGTTTGATTACATTGAGAAACAAAGATACAACTCTTGGATATACTTTCATTAATTGAGTCTAACTGTCTAGTTGATTCTCTTGGAATTATATATTGGAGTTTGTCCATACAGATTGCCTAAACGAAATATTGGTGTGGTTGTTAGACCCCCGCCTTTTCAGTTACTAACATGCAGGTAACCTACAGGTGGTTGTACAACAAAATCATTAACTGATTCATTACAACTAACACATATTCTGGTAGAGACTCTGTTATAGATACTAGTTCTAAGACTCCCACTCAAGCAGTAAATTAGAAAAACATTGAACTATTGATGAAACTCTTAGAACATGAGAGTTGGTAGAAATGGAAACACAAGTATTTGACACTTGATTAGTGACCCAGTGAAAGGACAAGCAATTACTATGTGTCGATTCTTGCATTCTAGTAAAAGAAACATGTTTCGAAATAAGTCACCTACTTAACTCAATTGTAGAATCTTCATACGAACTCATATCTTGATGGTTGACCCCACCATTCTTATCAGAAGAGAATTTATAATCTTCCCTCGTGGTAATATTTAGATTTTGAGATAGTTTAAGAGGTAACAACAAATCGACAGTAAAAAGTCATGAAGAATTCAAGAGGAATTTCTTTAGTTTTCATCTATGACCTAACTCGCTCTTTAAGTTATATCGTTTAGCTTGTTAATCCTATTGATGTGATATGTTAGTATGTTATACTAGATATCTATACAAAAAATTTGTCATATAATTCATACTTAAATTCTTTACGAATTGCGCCCAGCTGTTCAGACAACCTTGGGTGACCTTTTGGATGTCGTATGACCAAGTTAAAAAGATGTGATTGGTCGGAAGGGAAGGGGGGATGGCCGACCAAGCTGAAGATATATGATTGGTCGTACATGTGAATTTGGAGACCGACCAAGTTGGCTGATTAGCTTCGAGCATTCTGATTGGTCAGAATGAAAGAGGGGTGACAGGTAAACACCATGAGACATGATTGTTTGGTCATGGGATGATCTATACTAGTTAGATTTACCTGAGCGCAGCAGGTAATCTATAAGCAATCTGATTGTCCATAGCGGAACAAATAGGCTATAAGCGATCTGATTGGTCGGAGCGGAGCATGTAGGCTATGAGCGATTTGATTGGACAGAGTGGAGCATGTAGGATATAAGCGATTTGTTTGCATCTCTCCATGAATTTATGGCATGTAATCTGGGATGACCCAGTTGCCATTCACTATAAAGTCAGCTACCATATTTTGAATTTAGGTGACGTCCAACTCTAGATAGTCACCTATCAATGAACCAAAGGCGCCACACCAATTGTCTCGCCAGAAGTAAATCTTTGATCCATCTCCAACTAACCAAAAAATAAAAAGCTTAATGCATTCCCATTGACGACAAATCCCCGGCCATACCGATGATTTATTCTAAGAACTACTTAGTAAAAATCTAGACTTAGTAAACTAACACCATTACGCGTCTCCCGTCATGATTTGTCAAGTAGTTTTCATTAGAGTAGCATGATTCAAGCTTACCAAGGACTTGATGTTTAATCCACCTTCAGAAGTAGGTAAACACATTTTGTCCCAACCTACTGTGGTATGTTTAATATATAATACTAATGTCACCGGACAAAATAAAATTTCTTATCCATCTTTCCAGAGTATGAATACAGGCTTTTGGCCATTCATACACGTGAAAACTATATAATGAGGATCTTGCTATTACAGAATTCACTAATTCCACTCTACCCATCATAGAAAGAGACTTGCCCTTACAGGTAGCAAATTTTAGTTTAATTTTGTCCATTATCGACTCAATGAACCTCTTTCTAGGTTTGCCCTGGAAAGAGGTAAGCTGAGAATGAACATAAATGTCAGATAAGCTTTATTAGGAGTTCATCTAGGGAACGTAGCACTAAAATATTTTGACAATCAAATATTGTGGGAAAAATCCCAAAATGACTATTATGCCCTTTTAGGTCAAATTTTGATGATTATTTTCCCCCTGGTTTAAATTTCATGAATATGACTTTTCACTTTGAATTATAAGATGATCATTTTTTCACTGATATGTAAAATTACTATTTTATCCCTGGTCCGAAAATTCACCCAAAATAACTGTTTTACCCTTTGTCAAAAATTCACCACCAACATTAAGTCTCATGCTTAACGCGGAACAGTAAAATTGTTGTGTGGTAAGCACTAGATGGTGATTTTATAAATAAGAGCAAAAAAAGTAATTTAATTTTAGTCGTGAGATTTTTACCAAAGGCCTTGTAGTTGACTTACCTTGATACTTTCGGCCTAGTGATGTCAAGTAGTCATCCAAGGAGCAATGACAGTAGAGAGGGACGAGAGGAACATCGTCTGAAGAGCATAAACCAGGATAACAGTCGGGCCAACAGTGTGTTAGAACACTAAAGTGAATGTTGAGGCGACGGTGCCAAGAACACTGAAATTTTGTGTCGAGGCAGTGGATCCTGAACATCATGAAGAGTGTTGAGGAAGTGGAGCGGTCAACACTTTGGTGGGTGTAGAGGAAGTTGATCCGTCAACATAGTGATGAGTATTGAGGAAGTGATGTCGTCTCAACACTAATGATGTTGTGCAGTGAAGCCTGACAACACAAGTGAATGTTGAGAAGGTATCGCGTCTCAACACTGATGATGATGTGTTGACGCAGTGAAGCTTGATAACACAGGTGAGTGTTGAGGAGGTAGTGCGTCTCAACTATGGATGATGTGTTCAGGTAGTGAAGCCCGAAAAAACATGTAAGTGTTGAGGAGGTAGTGCGTCTCAACACTAGGATGTTGAGGAAGTGAAGCCTGACAACACAGGTGAGTGTTGAGGTAGTGCGTCTCAACATTAGGATGATGTGTTAAGGCAGTGAAGCCTGACAACACAGGTGAGTGTTGAGGAGGTAGTATGTCTGAACACTAGAATGATTAGAATCTGAACATTGATATACACATGCAAGTTTAAGGAAGTTAGTCGTGGAAGTTCTGCGACTTGAAGCAAGCTCAATATTGCTGAGTCTAAATATTGATAAATCTATGGAAGTTTTCTCTTCTAGTAAGATTGGTTTTACTGAAGATCAAGTTTGTAGATGCTTCTGTAATATTACGTAATCAATGAAAATTAGTTGGAGATTGCAAGATTATTCCGTTGGGAAGAGGCTTTTTCACAATTCAACTGGATAATGAAATTGAGACAATATATTAGATATGGAGCATGGGAAGTAACAAATCATGATTTATATATCAAGAATTGGGTTCCTAATTTTCGTCCGGATAATCAAAGAAGTTCAAAGGCTATGGTATGGGTTTGTTTTCCTGGGTTAGGTTTGGAGTTTTGGAGTGATGAGATACAATTTACTATTTGTAAGGATTTTGGTGCTCCAATTAAAATTGATATTGCGACTGCAAAATGTGAGTTGGGATTTTATGCTAATGTTCTTGTTGAAATTGATTTTTCTCAATCGGTTCCTACTAATAAGGTGTCCAATGTACTAAGTTTGGTGGCCTCTTCCAAGATGTATTAATTCCATACTGTCCAAAGTTTTGTACTACTTGCAAGATAGTTGGGCATTTGATTACTGAACGTAGATTGGAGAAAAACAAAGGCTGAAGTACCCACTATGTTGTGAATGTTCAGAAGCATAAGGATAAAGAAGAAACAGTTATAATTCCTTTTGATATCTGTGAAAATTCTGTAATGAATGGGACAGACTCAACTATCAAAATTCTGAATGGTGTTTTAGGTAAAAATTCTGATGAACCATTATCAAACACATCATGAGTTAAGATGGTGGAGAAAGGAATGGTTACATCAAATTCTTCTGTTTCGAAAAATCAAGATTGTAAAGATACTTATATAGATTCAAGATGAATATTGGTACTAATGGTGTGAATGAAGATATTTCTACTATCTAATACTGAGAAGGTCAACATCTTAGTGGAATCAGTAACAGCTACAGGACCAGTGGAATCACAAGCAAATCTAAATTTATTGCCTCAATTTGGTAATTTCTAGAATACGAAAACAACCCCACACATGCCTCATATTTCTCGTACTGATAACCAATTTGTAGCCTTACAATACTCTGAAGCAGGATATGAATTTGATAGTTCTGAAGATGGCGAAATCAAAGAGGTTCGTATAAATTTTATGATGAATAATGCTTCTCCTCCTCAAAAGATAACTATTATGGAGAATAATTCTATGCATCCTAAGGTTAATATTAAAATGTTGTTGAGAAGAAACCTCCCACAAAAACTGCTAAACTCAATACAATGCATGTTACTAGAATAACAAATAGGGAACTCATGAAATCTGTTAATAATAAGGGAAGCTCCTCAACTTCCCAATCTCCTTCCTTCAAATGAAGATTCTTTTTTAGAATGTCCGAGGTCTTAAAAGAGATAGGTCTAAAGAAAAGTTAAAATCTTTAGTTAGACAAAATAATTCTTCTTTAGTTTGTGTGGTAGAACCTAAAATAAAGCATTTGGATGCTAGAAGAATAAAATGTCCCGGTATGCACTATAAATAATTCACAACTCCTGTGAGAATAAAAAAGGAAATATACTTTTTTTCTATATCTGCTCCTACTATTGTTTATATGTCTAGGCAGTGTATTACAATTGATATTGGTTGAAATCTTGTGACTGATGTTCATGCTGATACTTATACTATCAACAGAAGAGAATTATATAAGGATATATTTATGACATTAGTAATATGAATAAGCCCAGATGGTGATTGGTAATTTTAATTATGTTACTTCAATAAGTGAGAAAAAGGGTGGAAGATGTCCTTTAAATATTTCAATGAAAGATTTTAATGATTGCATTGATCACTGTGGTCTTCTCCAGGCTCCAAATGGTGGTTTAAATTTCTTGTGGTCAAATGGGAGATGTGCTAATAAGAGAATTATTTGTATTCTTGATAGAACACAATGATTGGAATCTTGATAGAATTCTTTGTAATATATAATTTGAAATGATTAGAAAACTATAATGGTTGGAATTATTATGTTGATGCAAGAGGTATTTTTGACCATAGCTTCTTAATTGGTTATGATGTGATTATTTCCAAACCAAAAAACATTCCTTATAAATTTCAAACGATGCGGTTGTCTCATCCTAATTTTATGAAGGTTGTTTAAGATTCTTGGAATACTCAGGTAGCCTATATTTCCTACTGATGAAACTGCTTTGAAAAATTCAAGATTTGCATACACCGAAATGACTAGATTTTTCTTAGCAAAATATAAGGATAAGAAAGGAAATTGGATATTTAATTACAAGCAATCCTTGATATGGCCTGGAATAAAATGGCTAATTCAAGATGTTAATGATTATACTCGATGGAGTATAGGGTGTGGTACTAATATGTCAGTCTGGAATGGAATGGATTCTTGAATCTGCTATAATTAAAGACTTTCATGATCATGAATTCATTAAGGAAAATCCTAATTTGAAAGTTTATGATCTAATAGTTGAGAATCAATGGGTAATCCCAGCTACAATGATGGAATTCTTTTCTAATGATCAACTTCCTCCTTGTCTTCTGGTGATGATATTGTGATTTGGAGTGGCAGTCAAGATGGTTGTTTTTCTGTCTCTAATGCTATTGAAAAGATCATAATAAAAATGCCTAAGTTGATGTGGTATAAGAAGATCTAGAGTTCATGTGTTCATCCTTCCACAGCTAATAATATCTGGAAAAGTATAAGAGGGGTCTGTACTAATGATGAAAATTTGAAGAAAAGAGATTTTAACCTGGATTTCAGATGTTTCATCTGCCACAAAGATCAAGATGCTATGGACCAGCACCTATAGCATTGTGACTTTTCTCAAATAATTTGGAACTGGTTTGGAGGTATATTTTATTTTCTAAATCCTTATTCTCTTGAATGATTTATAAATCTTTGCAAACATAAAAGTCATGCTCTTCAGAAACTTTTGGTTGATAGCTAGTTTCAATGTTATGGTAAGTCAGTGGTTTATGAGAAATGAAATATACAAGACTTGACATTGAAAATTTTAAGAGAAGGATTATTCACAAAGAAGAATTATTCACAAAGTACATAAATGTGAAATTAGGCTTAAAGGATATATGCTAATGTATAGCCTGCAGAAAGGTCAAAATGGTCTCCGTTATAAAAAGTTTTCTTTCGATTACCTAATGCTCATAATATCTTAATTTGTTGTTACGCAGCATCAATAGGAAATCCAGGTCATCCTGGATTTGGGTTTGTGATTAGGACATTAGTGGATTCATTTTTTGCACTGTTAGGTGGTCTGGGTGGTACAACAAACTTCATTGTTGAAGTTGTTCATTATATGTGGTTTGGAGCGATTCTTCAATCAGATTTTTCGGCAACGATTATGCCCTTCATGAATAACAAGCTTCCTTTGATTGTGTGGTCGAAGTGGAGAAAGATTTGTTTCAAACTGCAAGCTCTCCCGTTTAAGCATGCTGAAGTAAATTTTTCTGCTGATTTTTTTTCTGTTTTTGCGCAAAAAAGGTTGCTAAAGGTCAAGTGATGCAATTCAATTCTCGACCAAGTAACTTGCTTAGGATTGAACACCTGATTGTATGTTTTGGGTTGAACCCTCATTTGGGACATACAAACTTATTATGCCATCCAATGCAAGATGATAAGGGGTGTTTTAGTGATATTTAAGTTACTATAATACCCTCATATAGTTTAAATTACATTATTACCCTTCCATTAAATTAATTTCTAATCCTAAAATCCTTCCACTAATTAACCATCCACTAATTAACTATCCTTCCACTAATTAACCGTTACCCACTAATTAACCCACTAATTAATCGTTACTTAATAAAAAAAATAAATTAAACTTTTAAAAACAAAAACCCTTTCTCTCTCCCTCTTCTTTTCCTCTTCTTCTCCAAAAACAACTACCAAATTCTCAAAATTTGATTTTTCGATTAAGCTCTCGATTAAACCCATATATGTCACTTTGTTATAAGCGATGTGCTAGAGGTAAGACGCCGAATCCTGGTGTTGCTTCTGTATCATCTCAATCTATGGTTTTTGGAAAAGATGGAGATGAAGAAGATAGTGGATTAATTGGTGTTGGAGAGCGAGAAATAGACCCTGATTCCATAAAATTGCACATAGAAAGGTATTTCCCACAAACCTATAGCTTGTTTTTTTTTTCTTTTCGTATTTCATTGATTTCATGACATGTAATCGATGATTCCTTGCGATTTTGGTAGTTACAGAGTAGTGTTCGGCTGATATTCATCAGCCGAACTTTTTTTTTTTCTACAGACGAAGAACAGTTCGGCTGAAAAACATGTTGTGTTTTGAATATCAAATCAGCCGAACCTACATGTTCGGCTTCTAAATATTTTTTATGATAATCAGCCGAACTTGAATAATCCATCTTACACTTTTCGGCACATTGTTCGGCTCATTTTGATAAATATCGAATATGTGAACTTTACTCTGTGAATGGCTAATAGCTTCCTATAAACTCGTCCATTTATAGGTGACTTATCACATTGTTTAGTAGAGTCATATTTATTTATTTTGGAAAATTAATTAAGGTGTATCATTTGTTTTAGCACCCATACAGTAAAATTCAAAGAGAAGCTTAAAAGGAGAACAATGGAAGTGACTCCTTCTAATTTAAAAACTCCCAAACCTCGAGGTGGTGGCACCAAAAACTTGCATGCAGGGAAAAGGAGAAATGACACGGGTGGATGTTTGCCTGTAGAACAAGAGGATGATAATGATGAAAATAAGGGTGTAGTATGAGGTGATGATGAAGATGGTGGTGGAGGCGGAGGAGGGGATGATGAATATGGTGGTGATCGCGAACCTCTAACTTGATTTTTCTTCTCAAAATTGATGCATGTCGTTTTAGACCTTTGGATGTATTTTCTATGATGTGGAAGATAATATGAATGATAAAATGTGGTGTAAAGAGATGATAAAGATTGAAAGGTCTCTTCTTAAGGATTTTCTTAAATAAAGCTCTCAAAGTTAAGCTTTAGAATCCTTCTGAAACCGTTTCTCCTTGAGATAAAAGTCAATCTTGCGTCCAAACATGCCCCATAACAGTGTCAGGTTCATCTAATACCTTTCCAACCTTTCCCGGACGAACCTGACAAATGAAATTTACCCCAGGTGGTTGTCAGGTTCGGATGACCCGATTAGATTACTTTTAATCCGAACTTATCTTTGTAAACACTTCGAAAATCTTGATTTGTAGGCTTCAGGTTCGGATAACTCGTGATGATGAGTTATCAGCCGAACTTATCTTTGTAAACTCAAGTTTTTAGATTTTATTTTGGCCATAACTTCTTCGTCCGATATCGGAATGGGCTCATTCTATTTGCGTTGTTTTTGTCTTTTCGTTCTCTTGAAGATGACGATAATATCTCATTGATTTGAATGAGTTTAATTTGGACATTGATGTTCTCCATTAGTAGACTTCACTATCGTGTGGAGTTAGGTTCGGCTCATTCGCAATACTATTTGAAAGTCGATATTTGAAGTTCGGCTCATTAGCACATCCTCTTTAAGCCGAATCATGGAATTTATTTGGTGCGAAAATAATTATATGACAATTCGTCTTGTAAAGAATTCAATCGTACAAACCGAACTGTTCTTATTTATCAAGGTTCGACATACAAATTATCTGTCGAACCTAACTCTGTTGCACCGAACTACATACAAAAATCAAAACTTTTGGTAAATTCAAGCTACAAAACTGACATTAACAACGTCTACAACCATACTTATGTATTATTAGCATTGGGTTCCTTATCCATGTACTCATCTTTGGGATTTGGTTCCAAAAAGTCATCATCTTGAGCTTGAGAAAAAAGTTGAGTTTGAGATTGAGTTTGGGTAAAATCAATTTCATAATCCAACAAATAAGCCATCTACGGATCTCTATCGTAATTGATATGTATTTTCTTAGGTTTACGTGATGAAGATTCAGCTTCCTCACTCGAATTTGGATCACACATCTATCAACAATCACAAAAATCTCAAAGAAAAAAAAGTTTTTGTTTTTCTACTTCCTCCTCCTCCTCTTCTTCTTCTTCTAAAATAACTCACTCACTCTCTTAAAAAAGAAAATCCTAAATTAACACTAACCTAACTACAATCATTAACAACTAATTAATAAAATTAACATTAATTAAACACTAATCATTCAAGGGTATTTTCGCATTTATGAAAATAGGTTGGATAAGAGATACCCTAGAAATACTATTTCCAATTTTGTTTTTGTCTTATTCAATATGCCACAAAATTTTCTTGTATGCCCCAAATGATGATTCTTTCAGTTTACTTGATGTATGTTTTGTTTCTTTTTTTTTTTTTTGGATAATGGGCCTTTTGGCGTGTCATCCTTCTTTCTTTTGGGCCCAGTGTCCTGCAATTTGTGTAATTCTTTTGGTGATTAATAAGTAGGAGCCCATCTGGTTGCTAGCCTCCCAACCACCTCCTTGTAATACATTTATCTATGTTATTTTTGTTAAAAAATAAAAGTTAATCAATAAAAAGGTATCTTGTTATAGGGGCGGCATGGTTTATCAGAGGGCGGCAGTGTGATAGTAATGTCCCTCTAGTTGGTTAGGGGATGTCCTATAGGGGGTGTAAATTAACTAGATTACCCTCCCCATTTTTTAACCTAAATCAAAGCTAAATTGAAAATTTGTTTTCTTTCTTCATCCCTCTCCTCCTCCCATCAACCGTAACCTCCATTAAACTCAAAATTTCATCGTCTTCGATTAATCAATGATTCGAAAATTAATAAAGTGTAGTGTAATGACTTATATGAGGTATGTTTTGAAAACCCAGTTATGATTTGGTTTATTTTGTTCGATTTAAGTTTAATTTCTATCGAAAATTAAGGTTTATAGAGTTGACATTGAAATTTCTGGATTTATGTGAGTTACGGTTGATTTTAACTCAATTATGAACCGTAACTGGATATTTTGATGTTGTTACGGTTGGTAATAGTTCAATTGCCAACCGTATGTTCTTATATCTGAGAATTTTCTTCAGTTACGGTTGGTAACCATTTTAGTTTACGAACCGTAACTCAGTTACGGTTGGTATCGAGCATTTGGTTACGAACCGTAACTGGTTTTACGATTGGGTTTTCTTCAAATTTAACCAGTTACGGTTGGTAGTTAATCTTTTACGAACCGTAACTTCGATTTACGGTTGGTTATGAGCACAATTCCCACCGTAATTAGCTCTGAAAATATAAAAAAATTGAATTTTTTACGTACTTTAGATAACTTTGAGCAACAAAAAGCTAGTTGGGACTAATTTAGAAGTATACACGGTCATTTTCAGGTCCTGATTGTTCATTTTGTTGGTTAATTTCTTCAATTGATTGAGATTGACCTTCTCATCTAAACTTTTTTTTTAACTCTAAAAATCTGATTTTGGTTTTGATTTTGAGTTAACATAAGTGAAATTAATCATTAACACTAAATTTGATTATCATCACTAAACTAGGTTATCAATTATGAGGGTTAATTTGTCATTTCCAGTATTTTTTATATAAGGGACATCTTGAATGATCATGTAATGACCCTTTTTGTCCTATTAGAATGCCGCCCCTCTAACAAACCATGCCGCACCTATAACGGGTTACATAAAAAGAGCAAATGACACACTAATCATCAAGTTCCCTTGGCCGATTCGAGTTCAGAATATCTATGATATGTTTCTCATATGAAACCAGCTTATCTTTGAAACTAGGCATCACACTGCTTTTTCGGAGATTCAAGAAGCCCATCATCTGGTCCAACAAGTTCTTGAACATTTTAAGCCTCTCAATTTGCTCAGACTTTGGTGGTTGTGGAAGAGAATCATACTACCACATCACAAAAGGAGAAACAAACATTTAGCAATTAAAAAAAAGGGGAATAAGTTGTAAACAGAACGATAAACGAAAAAATAACCTGTTCGCATATTAGAGAGATTTTCTGGTGCATTTTGTTAAGATCTGGTAAGTATTTTTCTCTCATGAACTTGATCTACAATTATAACAAAATAAAATGGTTAATAATAATAACGTAGTTGAATTTGGACAAGAAGGTTTGTTTTTCCCAACTCAGCTAATCTTGTCAACCGATAAAAGCTGTAATGGCTAAGATTTGAGACGGCTCAGACGCAAATGACATTAAAAAGAAAAGAAAAGATAACGAAAGCAAAAAGATTAGGACTTTACTGTTTGATAAACGTCCTCCTGCACGTCGACCGCATTTCCTGTTATTGCTGCATCTATTGACGCTAAAAGAAAAACAGCAAATGATAACTCATTAGACTTCTAGTCAGCCATTCTTCTACAATAAAAAGAAGAAGGAACTGAAAAAGAGGATAGGCAACAGAAAATAATTGTATCGAAAATCATTAAAGCAGAAAAGTTACACAGAAGAAACAACCCCGATGAAAGCAATGTAAAGTGGTTTTTTCGACCAAAATCATTAAAGCAAGAAAGAACCCCATCATCTTTTCCACCACGATCTTGAAATTTTTGAGCAATTCAATTTCTTCACACTTTGGTGGTTGTGGAAGAGAATCATACTAGACAAAAGGAGACACAAAATTATTCAAGCGCGATTACCCAATACAACAATGAGAAATGATGTAAGTTAAGAGAACTGTGGTTTTGGAATATATTGTAAACAGAAAGAAAAACCAAATACTAACCTGCTGGCAGATTTGAGAGATCTTCCGGTGCATGTCACGGAGTTGTATACGGCCAAGAAGGGTATGTTTTTCGCAACTCAGCTAATCTTGTCAACCGACAAAAGCTCTAGTGGCTAAGATTTGAAACGGCTCAGATGCAAATGACATTAGAAAGAAAAGAAAACATATCAAAGCTAAAAAAGGTGATTGGAACTATACTGTCTGATAAACTTCCTCCTGCACATCAACCAGACTTCCTGTTGCGGTTGCATTTCCTGTTATTACTGCATCTATTGACGCTAAAAGAAAAACAGCAGATGATAACTCATTAGATTACTAGTCTGCCATTCTTCTACAGTAAAAAAAAAAGAAGAAGAAAGATTTGAAGAAGAGGAAAGGAAGGCAACAGAAAATAATTTTATATAAAATCATTAAAGCAGAAGAGTTATACAGAAGAAACAACCCAAACGAAGGTAATCTGAATTGGATTTTTCAACTAAAATGACATACTTGATGAGGGCAGTTGATGTTGCTGCTGCTGCTCTTGTTGTTGCTGTATAGAGAGTGGGTGGCCACCAGTTGGCTGAATTTGTTGCTGGGGTGGACCAGGTTTCCTTGGGGGATGCAAGGTCAGAATATCCAAAATCTGTTTCTCATATGAATCCAACTTATCCTTCATACTAGGTATCACATTACTCTTTGGAAGATTCAAGAACCCCATCATCCTGTCCACCACGATCTTGAAATTTTTGAGCAACTCGATTCCCTCAGACTTTGGTGGTTGTGGAAGAGAATCATACTATCATCACAAGACAAAAGGAGACACAATTTATCAACTTCAATTACCCAATAGATAAATGAGAAATGTTGCAGGTTAAGAGAACTGTGGTCTTGAATATATTGTAAATAGAAAGAAAAACAAAATACTGACCTGTTGGCATATTTGAGAGATTTTCCAGCGCATGTCACTAAGATCTGGTAAGTATTTTTCTCTCATGGACTTAATCTACAATCATAACAAAATAAAATTGTTAAGAACGTAGTTGGATTTGGCCATGATGGTATGTTTTTCGCAACTTAGCTAAACTTGTCAACCGACAAAAGCTCTAATGGCTAATATTTGAGACGGCTCAGATGCAAACGACATTGGAAAGAAAAGAAAACATAGAGAAAGCTAAAAGAGATGATTAGAACTATACTGTCTGATAAACTTCCTCTTGCATGTCGATGGCAGTTCCTGTTGCGGTTGCATTTCCTGTCATTAATGCATCTATTGAGGCTAGAAGAAAAACAGCGAATAATTACCCATTAGACTACTACCCAGCCATTCTTCTACAGTAAAAAACAAAAACAGAACTGAAGAAGAGGAAAGGAAGGAAACAGAAAAATAATTGTATCCAAATAGCAGAAGAGTTCTACAGAAGAAACAACCCAAACACAAGCAGTGTAAAGTGGACTTCTCGACCAAAATGACATACTTGATGAGGCCTCCGGAGGTGGTGTTTGTGAATGGAACACTTGCTTATGGTCCAATAAACTTTGATGGTTGAGCATCGAGCCACCAGATGTCTGGATCCTTTGTTGCATATAGCTTTGCAATGATTTTGGTTGTTGCTGCAATCCCAATTGCTTATGCATTTGCGTTGTTTGAGATGGATGCTGAGACATAAGTTGTTGTGCTGGTTGGGATTGTGCATGTTTCCCTTGGAATTGTAACATATTTGGTGATACCTGTGCATTTTGTTGTTGCTGCGCCTTTCCTCCTTGCTGATGCATGGTATGCATTGGCTGCTGTTGCTGCTTCTGTAACCCTGACATGTTACTTTGTTGACCTAGCTGCTGCTGATAAGGGATATTATTTCCAAGTAAATATTGTTGCATGTTTGTGACATTAGTCTGTTGGTTTACCAACCCCCTTTGCTGCATATTCAATACATCGTTTTGTTTCCCAATTAACTGATTCTGTTGCAAGTTTGGGGCATTTATTTGCTGCTGTGAAGGCAAAACTGGATGCTGTTGCTGATGCAGAACAGGAGCTTGTTGGTGCATAGACTGTTGAGACTGTTGCTGTGGTTGCCTGATGACACTTTGTGGATGTTGTTGAACATTTGGTGTGGACTGTGCAAAGGCGGGCTGCCGTTTCTGTTGAAGACCTGAAGATGATTGCATCGCAAAGGGCCAAGTCCGTTGAAGAGTGGATTGGCATGGCTGAAGACCAAATGACATTTTCATGTGAGTCTGTAAAGTAGATTGCAGATGAGTTGACTGTATTGGATTTTGCTGTTGTAGCTGCGGTTGTTGCTGCATGTGTGACTGCATTATGGAGGGAATGTTTCCTTGTAGCTGTTGCTGCTGCTGCTTCTGCTTCAAAAGGTGTTGTTGCTGATACAAAAACTGCTGCGAACTTAGAGACTGCTGTTGTTGAGAAGCGGTCTGTTGTGGAAGCTTCCTTCCTTGCATCTGCCTTGTTGAGTTAGCAAACATATTCGATGCTACACCTCCTTCACCAACTAGATTCCCAGAAAAATTCTGTGACATTCCAGACTGCATGTTGGATCCCTGACTAACGGCATTGGGCATAGAGAACTGAGTGAGACTGGCCCCTGAAGGCAATGCAGATGACAATGCCACGGACGCTTGGATTCCAGAATCTCCGACACAACACTGAATATTCTGGGAAAACAGCTGCTGCCGTACTTGAGACTGGTTCGCTAGAAGAATTTGTGACTGCCCTGGTTTGCGACCTTGGGACTGCATACTGTGAGACGCTATTTTGGTAGAATGACAGGAGGAAAAAAACAGATAATAAGGTGACCAATAATTCACAACAAATGAGAATAAGTAAAGCATGTGCCACGTTCCAAATCAGTCAATGCTGTACCATGGTTGAGTACGTATTAACAAAATTCCTTACAGGATATATTTTTGCATCAACAAAATATTGTAAACCGGCGACTCTTACCTGGATCTTGAGGATTTTGACTACCACCACCAGTATTTACAGGTAGAGAATTAGCAACTCCATTTGTATGAGATTTTGTCTCCATTGTCAGCATCTTCATAGATATTTTTTGGAGATAATCCAACTGAATTTACATAATTAATTTAGTTAGATTACATGAGTGTTGCATGTGTGTAAAGAAAAGATTATTGAGCAAAATATAACGAAGAATACGGACAAAAATTAATATATGATGCAGAGATGATAAACAGCCTTCAAGTAATGATGAATTACACCAGATGCACCTGATCTTTACCCAGTTCTCAACGAAAGATCACTTTTCTATGTAGAGACCATGTAAAGTATATTTATTACATGATTCTGCTCTTTTAGTACACCATCTATTCCCCTGAAAACAGCCCATCAACCTGAAACTGCTTAGAACTTATACGTTTTGAATGTAAAGTGACAAAATCAACCTGAAATTGCTTAGAACTTATATGTTTCGAATGTAAAGTGACAAAATCAACCATCTAGGACCCAGAGGAGAGTGGCACAGAAGGGGTCAAAATATATATGGAAACTAAAACAAGGTTGTGCAGGATCAAACACTACCAACAGAGTGACAGACCATGGAGCTTCCTAACAACAGACATGATTTTTTTATAAGCCACAGCTAAAGATTCTGGTTGGGAGAGAGAAGGAGATGGATAAGGAGATCTCCTCATAGCAAAAATTCAGATCATATCTATAATGGAAAAATGAATTACTAGTCAGAAGTCGGAACGGTTTGGAACCGAATAATTAGAGGACATAGCAAAACGGTAACAACTCAGTTAACTATCATATTTAGAGTAAAGCTTTTATATCGACCATCTGCAGTCAGATCTTTCCAACAAGTTCAAAGGGAAAGGCATGCCACACAGAATGTATATTTACCATTGGCTTATCGGAGCAAATTCTCACAAACAACCCCCTATAATTTAGCTACTCTTACTTAGGCCTTTCGGGTAATGAAGTACGTTCTGGAGGGATAACCCAATGGAATTGAGAACCAGAGAAGATATAATAAAAGTAAGAAATTGAGGTTCTCACACAAGTTTTGCAACAGCAGAACACAAATGAGTTCAGTGAGCTGTGTACATGAAATGTCATGTGCACTACATATATCAGGATTGTTCTATGTAAAAGGTTATGATATCAATTTAGAAACAAAATGACATGCGTACTTAACAATCATGCGAATTACACCAGAAGATCCGTTAATAACAAATTAAAAAAAAAAACAATTACTAGTGCAGCGCAAAATGACATGCGTACTTAACAATCATGCGAATTACACCAGTAGCGTCCTCCATGTGTTAAGTGGTTCAACTTCAGCACACAGAGAAGAAGATGAGGATAAAAATGAAATCCTAAAATCACAGCCAGCAAAAAATGGGATTACCCCTCAAATAGTTTAATAAAAACCCTAAAATCATTAGTTGATTTTATTGAACCATTTGAGGAAGATCGTCGACTCTGATAATACTATTTTTCACCGATACACACAGTAGTGAGATTGTTGTCCTGGTTTGGGAGAGAGAAACAAAAATTTATCACTAATGGAGATTGCTCTATATAGCGAGAGTTTTACTGTTTTAGACACGGCCAAAACCGACGCATTAAATGGACCCTTGTTAGTCTGGAGCGGGTTGGGATAGCGCCGGCGGCCTACAACCAAACTGAGGCATATTATTATGCACTAGGTCAAAATTACATGTTTGTTATAAGGGTGCACAAGAACCGGTTGAGAAGACCGGAAAAACCGGACCGATACCGTACCGGTGTAGCCGGTACAGAGAACGGGAATGAAACATGGGAACCGGTGTAGATCGGGACAGATACCTGTTCTAGCGTTATTCCCGGCCTGTACCGGACCCAGCAACCTGTTTCATTTTGGATTTAATCTAATATATATCCTAGCCGTCCAACTAAAGATATATCTAATCCCAAACCTAACGATTATTTTAGGTCAAGATATTTTCACTCCTTATTTCCTCCTCCTTCTCCACTGCCGAAGAGAACAACCGATATGAATCGAAGAAGAAAGGGTATAGCAGCAAAATCATGGCTTCGTCGTCATTATTATCGTCGCAATCGTCATATCCAAGTGCTTCTCGAATCTCTGATTCTAATTGTTATTCTCAGTACTCTGCTTCTCTCAAGTTTATTTGTCTTTTTCTTTTTCTTCTAATTTGATCAGTTTTTTTTATCCTGATGAAATTTCTTCTGATTGTTATTGAAATCTTCTTGAATTGAAGTCTAAAGAAAAACCCAGATCTTAATTTGCTTGAAGAATATGTAATATTGATGGATTTTTGTGTTTTTATTGGAACTGAAATTATTGTTAATAGATCTGTGAATTGAGAAAGAGAAGATATTGTTCCTGTTAATTTTCAATAGATCTGTGAATTATTGTTAGATGAAGAAGAGGATGAGAAGACAGGAATTGAAGCTTGTAGATGGGTTTGGAATAGATCTGTGAATTGAGAAAGAGAAGATATTGTTCCTGTTAATTTTCATGGATTATTGGTTGAATTGCAGTTGAGAAGTGTTGGTACTGCTATAGGGAATGATTATGAATGCTTGAATAAATCAATCATTTTAACCTGAAAATTATTTTAGGGTTCATGTTCGGTTGATTTTAGGTACAACAGTTATAGATATAACTAAATTTGTAAATTTAATTGAATGTTTGATTAATTTGTAAATTTAATTGAATGTTTGATTTAAGTTTTGTTTGAGATTGAGTTGGAAATTTTGAATGGATTGAAAATGAAAGGAAGAAAGAAATTTATGATTCAGCGGGTAAAAACCCGGTACCGGTACCGGAGGTACAGGTACAGGTACCTGTCCTCAAAATGAGGAACCGGCCAACACCAAGTACATGGACCGGTTCCATAAGAGAACCGGGCCGTACGGGACCATGTGCAGCCATAGTTTGTTATATAGGAAATACCATATGGTCCTAGGAATAATATATTAGGATGAGTCTAGTCTAGTTGACCCAGTCAACTGTCTGTTTGGTCCTTTTTGGTAAAATACATTATAGTTTGGTCCTAGAAATTATGATTTGGTCCTAAGATGACGTAATGAATGATGTAATTTTGGTCTGGTAGGGACAAAAATATCCTTTTTTGGGGACCCGTATATATGCAAAAAATCAATGGAAAATAATTTTATTTTCAGATTCACTTTCTCTCTCTTAGTTTCAGATCTACTTTCTCTCTCATTTGATTTTTTTTCCTGCTGCTGTTTTGTTTGAAGATTGAGATGAAGATTTTATACATAGAAAACTTCGAGTTCTGCTACTGTTTGTTTTTACGTCTCTTAATTAAAGAAAACCTAGGTCCGCAATGAAAACTTCGTCGCATTCTTCTTCTTCTCTCTAGAAAAAATCAAGAAACGAAAGAAAAAAATGGAGTTTGATTTATATTTATGTTTATTATACAGTAAAAGATGGTTGAGATTCTTATTATTCACTTCTCTTTTCTGCTGCTGCTGTTAAACTGTTGATTTTGAAGATTGGGTTACTAATTTTTTTCGTTTGTTGTTTGCTGTGAAATACGGTGAAGATGATAATATTTTGGTGTTGCTGCTTTTTTTGTTGCGTCTGTTGTTTGATGATAAATATCTGCAGTTGAAGACGTTAAAGATCTGCAGTTGAAGATTACGAGATCTGTTTGTTTAAAGACGATGAAGACTTCGAGATTTGTTGTTGTTGAAGACGGTGATTGATTTCTGATGATAAATATCTGTTTTTGTTTGTTTTGTTTGCTGCTACTGTTGAAGACGACGTGTTGCTGAAGATGATGAAGAATTTCTTTCTGCTGCTGTTTTGAAGATGATGATGCTGCAGTTCATTCCATAAATGAACTCTGTTTTTATTAGGTGAGTTCATTTCTGGAATGAACTCTGTTTTTTTAGGTTTTTATATGGAGTTCATTTCCGGAATGAACTCTGTTTTTTTAGATTTTTAAATGGACTTCATTTCTGGAATGAACTCTGTTTTTTAAGGTTTTTATATGGAGTTCATTTCTGGAACGAACTATGTTTTTTTAGGTTTTTATATGAGTTCATTTCTGGAATGAACTCTGTTCTTTTAGGTTTTTATATGGAGTTCATTTCTGGAATAACCTCTGGTTTATATAGGTGATTTCTGAAAAAATAAGTAGAAATTAACAAGAGTTCATTTTGACGAATGGACTGCTACCAAAAAAAGTAGAAATTTACACGGAAGGGTACTTTTGTCCATTTAATATTTTTATATAATTATGGACCAAACAGTAAAGGCGTTTTCCCAAAGGATTAAACTGACATGGACCCACCTAAAAAAGGACCAAACGATATTTTCCCCGTTTGTTATACCAGGTGACATGGAAAACCAGTTGCGATATTATGGTAAAGCGGTTAAAACGATAGAATTCCTAACGAGCGATATATCCATAAACCGATGGAAACTAAATCGTTCAACAAACAGTTATTTCCTAACGGCTATTTCCCCTTTATTTCATTCATATACATACGCCCCTTCACTTATCAGATTACTCACATCTATTTATACATATATTTTACGTATTCCTATACATGTATTCTCAATTTTAAATTTCATCGGTGAGATCTAATGAATAGAGAAATGTAATTATGAATCAGTTTAAATTACAACAAGAAATGCTTTAATGGAGATTGCAACAACTTGGCGATGAGGAATTTGAAAATCTAAAGAATGGAATTTGCCCCAATTCCGTTTCACGACCAACAACCATCAATACACTCATGGGTATTATCTTGTGGATGACATCTATCTCAAATGGTCAACATTGGTCCAATGTTTCCGTCAGCCCCCTATCCGCGAAATGGGTCGTTCATACCGGTATTTTAACGACCACTAAATGACGTTCAGGAAAGATGAGGAACGGACATTTCAAATTTTGAAGAGGAAAATCGTTATCATTTGTGGGCCATATCACGGTTTAAGTCCTCATGAAATGCTTTCATGTTCTATTAAAGGCCACCTAAGCTCGGGTATACTACATAGCAATGCTAAATGCCCAAGTTTTTCATGGAGTATGCAAGAACACCTTTTTGAGTTTAGTATGAGAGTATTATATTAGGGGGTTGTGGTATGGTGTTAGGGGTAGATTGGATGAAAACAATAAGCTCTGTACAATTTGATTTCTCCAAACTATCCATCTCCTTCAAGAAAGAAAGGAAAAGCATTGAGATAGAAGGAATGATATAGTCTGCAAACATTTCTATCATGGATGGTGAAGAGTGTCAGAAGTACCTAAAAAAACATAAACAGGCATTCATTGGTAAACTTTCTGATTGTGGGAGAAAGAGATATAACTCTAAATATTATTCCTTGATTGAGATTCATTAAGTTGAACTCTCGGAATTGTATTTAAATTTTTCCATACCGACTGCCTAAGAAAAAAGTTGGTGGTGTATTTTAGTACCCCCACGTTTGCAATTGGTATCAGAGCAGGCAAACACGTTTAATACCTAATAAGTTTGTGTTTGAAACTCTCTAGGAATATGTATTCACGTACAAACATGTCTCCTATTGATTTTGATTATGCCAAGTGTTTGGGATTTACCTCAAAGGATAACACCTTAGTTGGTTCTTCTTAATCCAGAGGAGATACTCCTGAATACATAAATGGATTCATATCAGAATCCGAATTGGAGCTAACCAGAAGCTTAAAAAGGGCTGTTGAGATGATTGATTTTCAAGTGTCCAGAATTAAGGAACTTGAAAAAGAAAAGGCTTAGTATATTGATGAAATTGAAAAGTTTCTAGTTACAAAGCGTGATCTCATTAACATGATGGAATCTATCCCTGACGATATCGAAAACTTTTTCAAGAAACTAACATTCTCTGAGAAAAGGTTAGTATGCTTGAGGATACTGTTAAGGAAAACGAGATACGTGATAAACATCTAATTGAGACTCATTCATCAGAAATGAATGAACTTTGTGTTAAAAAAGAAAAAGTCGATTATGATCTTCTCTTAGCTCGAGAAAAAAATAAACTCCTTAAAAAGGATAATTATATATGTACTTATGAGTAAGGAATCCTCAAAACCTGATGTTGTCCTTGAATCTTCAAAGACGTTACCTAGTATTGAGAATTTCGTTTTAGAAAAGGAAACTGGTAAGAAACAATTGCGTAGAAAACCAGTACATACTTTCGATAAAGATCATGAATTGACTAAGTTTCTTAATCCACGAAATTGTTCACACTGTGGTAAAAAAGGTGATTTAGCATTAGAAGAAAACAAATTACTGAACTTAAAAAATTGATCACTTTTGCTATTGATGAAATGAAAAATCTGTCTGCATCTTCAATCAATCTTAACACTGTTGAAAATTTGAGGACTTATGTCAAGAAATCCTCTCGGAACCTGCATAAGCCTAGATATCCTCACTCCGTAGTGTCACACAATATTACTAGTATCAGACTTCCTACTGATAAATAGGATACTGAAAAGGCGAGGGTATCCAAAAATACCTCAAGCTAAAACTTTTCCTACCTATAAGTCATTTCTCCGAAAGTGATTGTCTATGGACTGAGTCGACACAGTACAACTAATAGGTTCACACTTCGTGTGATCGTCTATGGATACGAGATCGAGACAATACAACAACGAAGTATGTTTACTTGATACAAAGGTTCATACTTAACCAAACACAATAGGATTACTTATCAAGTAAATAGGAATTAACGTTTGTGTGATTTAATCTAATTATAATAAAAAAATTATAATGCGGAAATATAAAGTAAATGACACAAGATTTTGTTAACGAGGAAACCGAAAATGCAGAAAAACCCTGGGACCTTGTCCATAATTGAATACTCTCAGGATTAAGCCGATGCACAAAATTACACCTAACTTCGTATAGTTGAGACCAAGCAACTAAACCTATAGTTCACCTAGTTCCGTCTGTATTCCCAGGCCTCCAACTTATAAATAAGTCACGTACTTGGAACAATTCCTTTGGTTCGTATTCCAAACAGTAAAGGAACAACAAATCTGTTTGGTATCAACTCTATTCAACCAAGTGATATGAGTCGGACAAAGGCTCTTCCATTTATCTTAACATAAACTCCTTTGTCGGGTCCTTAGATCTATCTTATGTTCAATTACCGAAGTAATCGTTTAAGATTAAGCCAACAACACTCTTAATACAAAGAATTGTGTTGATGCCGATCTACTCAATTAATCAATCCAATCTACCACAAGGATAAACCGATTATTAATTGGATCCTCTTTTACCAAAACAAGTATTGTGCACACCAAAGATTATAAACCCAAGTCATATCTTCAATATCTTCTTTGTCTTCAAATATTCTTAAATCTTTAATAAAAACCTGCGCACAATCACTTGAATCTCATGTGATCAATCACGTACAGAATGGAGTCTTTTAACAATGGATTATCACAAGATCGTCTTTAGAACTAACAACAGTCTAAAGATCCCTGTCGAAACTCTGAACTAGTTTGAGTGAATCTTATATCAGAAGAGAAGATCCTCAACCATAAACAAACCAGGTGCAATCAGATTTCAACCACTATTAGTCAATCAAATCAATCGAAAACAAAAGATAGACCGTAATTATCTAGTTTCCCACCAACGGTACACGCTAGAGCTTCTCAATCCCAAATAAGACTTTAAAATGAGCGGCCGTAAGAGATTTCGCCTAATTAGGTTACTCTCCTCTCCGAATAGGCGGCTTCACCAGTAACAACAACAAAAGAGGAAGTCTGTTGTTACGAAGGATTAATTTCCTAGAAAGGAAAACTTCAAGTATTTACAGACAAGGAAGTTTGGGCACCAACGAATTTCCAAACCCAAAAATATTCTCAAGATATTCATTAAAGCACAAATTCGCTTTCCATAATTCTTGGAAATGCTCTGTCCAAAAATAATGATTGAAATCTCTCGGAAAATCTAATTAGTAAATGCACATTACTAATTCTTATATTTTCCTATAAAAATGAAATTAATTACCTTAACTAAAAGATTCTTAACTTACTTATGTTTCCATCCTGGGATTTTCTTCCTTTAGCTATTAAGGAATAATTTTGAACAATTAAAGAAATAAACATTCACAGCGTGTTCAAAGTATGTCGACATCCTCACTTTGTAAGTTCTCTTTCACACTTACAACCTTGAAACCGATTTGCCACACTTCCAAACAAGTTTAGAATTGGTTCATCTGACTTTCAAGAACTATGTGATTGATCAATCAAACATTCAATCACAATCATGGGTTTAACGGTTCTACCAAAACAAGTTTCGGTTATACCTCCATGTGAGTATTGTGCATAGTCACACTAGCTTTCCAAAAATTCGGTTGACTAGGTACTAGGATCGGTTCCCCACATATATATGGTATCTAACTTATATGTGTTGCACATGTACATAGGATCGGTTCCCCTTTTCCTAAAAACGTGTTTCACATGTCCATAGGATCGGTACCCCTTTCTGCTATAAACCTTGTTGCACCTCATACAAGGATCGGTTACCCTTTTTGATGTACTGCACCTCTTACTAGGATCGGTTCCCCTTTCCCAAATTTGGTCAGAAATAACATAAACCCGATCATACCATCTCAGGTGATTACTTAATATAGGTTTCACTAATAAAAGTCATACCAATACATAAGTCAGGCCTTTGTGAATAGTTATACCAAGAACACAAACAATTTGTGAGCGGTTATACTCAATCACACATATTGGTTGTTCATAAGAGATGCAATGAATAACAAAACCAATAACACCTGGAAATTTCCTTTTCGGTTCACAAACAAGTTTATGAACTTACTTCCTTAGAACACATGTAAACATTGTTCCCTAGGATGAAATCCTCACCTCATACCATACATAATCACAATAACATTCAAATGATTATGGTGATGTCTTATCTACAAAAGTTTAATGGTTAAGCAATAAACCTCGTATTGTATTCCTTAATACTATGTCTATCTAGAGTTCAAATATGCTTCGCATTTATGTTTTCAATATGCACGACTTGAAAGATACATTAGGGAATGAAACAGTTCAAGTCAAATATCACTAACCTCAAGTGGAAAGATGATTTTTGTCGTTGTAGCTCCTTGCTTCTTCACATCTTTCAAGTCTTCACAGTACTTGTAATATCTCATATCCTAACACTTTCAAGCTAACCTATACGAAGTTGACTCTAGTACATAATCAAACGACTCTTAACATGAGTTTTGATTCACTAAAATATGACAACCAAACTTGACATACCAAAGTTTTGTGAGTTCAACCGAGCAATGCTCTAACAATCTCCCCCTTTGTCAATTTTAGTGACATAACTCTTACATCATATGGATAAACGAATTACAAGAATTCATTACACATATGCTTGATTCCTGATTCAACAACATAGTAAAACTGCTTACATTCAATCCTTGAAAATGCCGCTGTTAACATTATAATAACAAAACTATTACCCCCAAGGAAGATATGTAGATATTCAATCCGCACGTCTTTGTTATACCAATTCATATGACATGTTACCCCCCCTTAGTCCGTGCTTTCACTCTTTCGTTAGATAAACGTTCAAGCACCACTGTTCTTTTCCTTAGCGATACCAATCGATATAAAATCAATGCCAGTATCACCTGTTTAATCCATATATTTCTCCCCCTTTTTGTCACAAAAATGACAAAGAAACGAATAAATAAAGGACATCACGAAAAGAATCTTACAAATCTCAGCAGACTTGCAACCTGTAGAGTTAGGCACGAGGGTTCCACACATCATGTTATGATAACCAATATCAAACCGAAACTACAAGTAGTTTTATTTTGATATGTTACCAAGGAAACAATTGTCCGAAACAATTTTTCCACTTTAGTTTAGAAAAAAAAAAATCAACTAAGCACCTTAGTCCCTTTACTAAACCGATTTTTCAAAAACAACCGCTTAATTCGATAAGACCAAAATAAAGATAACTCTATTTTTCTCATCAGGTTCTAATTATCCATAAACTTAAATAAGACAAGTACGAGGTTAGTTAACTAGCATTTCTTGTTAAGGCATTCGATTAGACTTGAATAACTGAAACCTCAATTTGATAAGTCTAACTAAGATCAGAATTAACTTAGTTTCTCTAATCCGGAATCGAATTGGACTAAACAACTCATCCCGTACACCTTTTATTTCATTAAGCCATAAATAATTCATACAAACTAACATAAATCAACTTGCATAATTATTCACCTCAACCAGAAGCAATTGAAACAACATAGACATTAAAAGCACCGCAATTGCACCGAAATTTTGTATGCCTAAACAATTGATACCATACAAACGCAAGATAACAATAGTTTTTCTTAATCGGAACCAATTGAATCACACACAACATCAATTGTACGAAATTTTGTAAGCCTAAACAATTGATACCACACAATAAAGCAAGATAACAATAGTTTTTCTTAACCGGAACCAATTGAATCACACACATCCGCACACTCATCATGGAATAAACATTAATTGTACCGAAATTTTGTTAAGCAAAAGCAATAAATATATATGATATAAACTCAGTCTTTTCTTAAACAGGAAAACAATTAACTAACAAGATTGTTGCCTCAAATTTCGCATCCACTTCTCCAATATGGTTGCATCTTCGTCCAGGGAGAATTGATATCGAAATGTCATCATGTTGTCATCCTTATGCATAAACAAAAGAATAACAACAACCAACCTTTACCAGATAAAGGTAGAGAATCGGTTTTAACAATTACAAGCAAAAGTTGAAAACCGTCGAAACACATATGCTTTTATGCTAAACCAAAACCGATTCAACGTATTGTGACTTTTTCACATATTGTTTCTACCAGAACCCCTCATGATTCTTTGATAGATCCTACCAACATGGGCTAGAAATTAATCCTGCTAAATCAAAAAGTCACCCAAACCACAAGGGTTCACAATATATGAGATCGAATATTAAGGTAGTAAAACAAAAATCAAACATCCCAAAAACATACATAGAAATAAGATAAAAGCATTCAAGCACAGGCTATGTAAACCGAAAACTATCACAAGAAAAATTACCAATCAAATAATTTTATTCATAATAGTTTTATTCATAATAGACCAATACAATCAATGAAAGAAATCAAAAATTGATGTCTATTTTCCTAGCAAATTAGTCCATCATATCATAGCTGAATGAAGGTGGATTACTACTCTTTAGCTTTTGAATTTCTTCAAGTATAAAACCTTGTTGCTTCACCAGAGTCTCTTGCAGATGAGAATTTTTTTTGAAGGATTCTGTAAGAGCATGTAATTTTGTCTTTGATTGAACACAAAAGTGTGTCAATGCCTTAATACACTGATCTTTCTTCAGAGTATTCTCTCTTTCCTTATTGCTAAGACAATCTCCCTTTTTAATTTTGCCCTTAATATCAAGAGGCAATCCAGACTTAGTTTTAAGATGATCTTTGTAACACCCTGTGTTTTTAGCATGGCGCATGCTAAAAGATGCGCCATGGCCTGAGATGAAGCTTCATCTAAAGCTTCTGTTGCGTGGTACGCGTTAGATTGACTTAAGGCCAATGTCGCGCCAAAATGGCACATTATGTTTGGCATTTGGCCAAGGTTCAATATTGCATCATCATGATGCATTAGGCCAGTTGGGTAGGTGGCTTTGACCTTGCAGCGTAATAATTGCGCATTACGAAAATTATTGAGCCAATATCGCACAATCATTGTTCATCAGGCCAGAGAGGGATGGCCGAACGAGTGTTGCACAATCATTGTACGCAATTATTGCGAAGTAAAGCAATCTTTGCGAATGAACACAATCATTGAGAAGTAACGCAATCATTGCGAATGAACACAATCATTGCGATGAATAGTGAAGCAAGCATGTCAATTTGCTCCCCTAAACATACTTGTAGAAATTCCATTAAGACATATATAGGGAGGGCTACTTGGTTGAAGGTGCATATGCGGACTATGTACCAAGTAAGCTTCATAGCTTAGTCGGAAGAGTATAAATGATTCCTAAGGATCATTTATAGCTGCGTAGCCTTGCGAAGATGGCATTTGATGCTTAGGCATCACTATGCCATGTCGCGGACCCGATGATGCATAATCATTGTGCATCTTGACGGAATGGCCTACGGACCAGGCTATTACCATTTTTGCTAGGCTACGGCCTTGCAAACGAGTTGGTTAAGCTTATGTCCCTTCGAGGATGAACTATGGTATGTGCTTGATCCCTTATGAGTATGGAAGGGTACGTAGGAAGCCGCAATGAGTTGCAGCATTTCCGGTCCATCACGTTGTCGCTCATATCATCTAATTGAGAGATGATTACGGCAGAGTGGCCCTTCATATCATCTAAGCTCGGTAGCTCGATGAAAGAGATGATTGTGGTCAAGCTTGATGAGGCTTAGTTGCATGCCAGCAAGTGGATGCTCATACTTCCTATCAAGCTACAAAGAGCAAACTATAGCCTATTTAGAGGCTAAAAACCCGAGTGTCGTAATTTAGCTCAAGAGGAGTCCATCTTGATGGGAAACGACCCAAAGATCAAGCCATGTTGATATATAAATCCACATGGTCACCATAATATATCCAAATTCCATCGTTTAGGGCTTTAAAAGGCTGTTTTTGTCGTTTTAAGAAAGTTCTTGTTTTCTTAATAAACCCTTTGCGGATCAAGGGTGAGTTGGAACGGTGTGGAATCTAAGTTAGCTGCATCATGATTCACGAGCATGCTTGAAAGTGCAGATGGACGTGCAATTTCCTAGCTTTAAGGCCCGGACCGTAGCTTCATCATGGTGCACCGGGGGATTTACGGCCTGCGGGGCAACGCGCCAAAGGCGTAATTTTCCGGTCCGTCACAGTTGGTATCAGAGCAAGTTCCGAGAAAACACTAGGGACTGTGCGGAGTTGACTCATCACACGAGTATTTTTCTTTCAAAGGGAAATAAAGTTGGAGAGTACGCCAACTTTTGCGTGGAAAAGAGTTTGTAACTGCTATACCAGTTATTATGCGAATCGAGTTGAGCTTGTTTGAGTGCTGTGAGTTTGCCTGGCCTAAGTGGCACCCCACTTACGAGTATATATCCAGAAGACCGTCTGGGACGGTGGGTGGACAATGGGGGTGATCATCCCCACACGTTGGAAACTGGTAAACGGTGTGCGTTGTCAGGCCCGGTTAGCATCCCACTTACGAGTGGCAACCTGGATGACCGTCAGGGACGGTGGACAACTGGAAACTGTTCCACACAGTACTGTGCTAAAATATTGTCATTTCGATGACATCTTTAATCTTGTGAACCTTAGGATTCCTGGGTGGTACGTAGTATGGCATGCCATCTAGGATACCTGGTCGAGATATTCTCTTGGCACTGGCCAATTGCGATTCTTGGTATTGTTGTGGGAACTTTTGGATTCCTGGGTAGGAGGTATGGGACGGTTGCTTAGAAGGTATAAATTGTTGTTCACAGTAACTTGAAGAAACCCGTGATTTCTTAGCATCTGGTACGTGACTTTTGCTCAGGAAATCCAAAACGAAGAGATTGTCCACAATAGTTTTTGGTTTTGAATTTCGTGGACGAAATTCTTTGAAGGGGTGAAGAGTGTAACACCCTGTATTTTTAGCATGGCGCATGCTAAAAGATGTACCGTGGCCTGAGATGAAGCTTCATCTAAAGCTTCTATTGCGTGGTACGCGGTAGATTGGTTTAAGGCCAATGTCATGCCAAAATGGCGCATTATGTTTGGCATTTGGCCAAGGGTCAATGTTTCATCATCATGATGCATTAGGCCAGTTGGGTAGGTGGCCTTGAGCTTGCAGCATAATAATGGCGCATTACGAAAGTTATTGGCCTAGAGCCAATATCGCACAATCATTGTGAATCAGGCCAGATAGGGCTGGCCGAACGAGTGTTGCGGAATCATTGCGAATGAATACAATCATTGCGAAGTAAAGCAATCATTGCGAAGTAACGCAATCATTGCGAATAAACACAATCATTGCGAAGTAAAGAAATCATTGCAAATGAACACAATCATTGCGAAGAAACGCAATCATTGCGATGAACAGTGAAGCAAACATGTCAATTTTCTCCCCTAAACATACTTGTAGAAATTCCATTAAGAAATATATAGGGAGGGGTACTTGGTTGAAGGTGCATATGCGGACTATGTACCAAGTAAGATTCGTAGCTTAGTCGGAAGAGTATAAATGATGCCTAAGGATCATTTATAGATGCATAGCCTTGAGAAGAGGGAATTTGATGCTTAGGAATCACTATGCCATGTCGCGGACCCGATGATGCATAATCATTCTGCATCTTGACGGAATGGCCTACGGACCAGGCGATTATCATTTTTGCTAGGCTACGGCCTTGCAAACGAGTTGGTTAAGCTTCTGTCCCTTCGAGGATGAACTACGGTCTGTGCTTGATCCCTTTAGAGTGGGGAAGGGTACGTAGGCAGCCGCAATGAGTTGCAACATTGCCGGTCCAGCACGTTGTCGCTCATATCATCTAATTGAGAGATGATTGCGGCAGAGTGGCCCCTCGTATCATCTAATCTCGGTAGATAGATGCAAGAGATGATTGTGGTCAAGATTGATGAGGCTTAGTTTCATGCCAGCAAGTGGATGCTCATACTTCATATCAAGCTACAAAGAGCAAACTATAGCCTATTTGGAGGCCAAAAACCTGAGTGTCGTAATTTAGCTCAAGAGGAGTCCATCTTGATGGGAAAAGACCCAAAGATCAAGCCATGTTGATATATAAATCCACATGGTCACCATAATATATCCAAATTCCATCGTTTAGGGCTTTAAAGTGCAGATGGACGTGCAATTTCCTAGCTTTAAGGCCCGGACCGTAGCTTCATCATGGTGCACCGGGGGAGTTACAGCCTGCGGGGCAACGCGCCATAGGCGTAATTTCTGGTCCGTCACAATCTTTCTGATCTTGCATCTTCTCCAAAGAAACCATTTGATCCAGACCCATAGTTCGGAGAATGAATGATCAAAATAGGAGAAGAATCTTTTTATATTTTTCATACTACCGAAAATGTAATATTCCTAAAAATACGAATATATCAAATATTTTCAAATACTATATATTATTTCCATAATCTACACAAAGTGCCTTAATTTCTCTTCTTCCTCACTCAAACATTTGGCACACGTGGTGAGGAAATAATTTTAATACCAATCAAGAGGCATTAGTATGAGATTTTCTCTCATTATGGAATTTTGAACAACCAGAGTGTTCATGATCTAATATAATATGAAAAGATCTCCTTTTGTTACCTCGAACTAACAAAGTATCTTGAGATTTTCTGGAATTGGATATGCAACTCTTAGCAATTCTGTTTTTAAGACAGTTTTTGCATCTTGTCTTATTTTTCCTTTTTCCATTAGATGATTTAATAACATCGGAAGACATGTCCATTCTTAAAATGGTTAAATCACTAATGGAGGAGGAAGAAATAAGATTTACAACTAATGCAATATTAGTTGTTTCCTCTTCTTCATAATCGTATGAATCAGAGGTCTCATCTTGAGTTACAACCAATGCCTTGCTTCCAGTGTATTTCTTAAGATTGGGAAAGTCTTTAGAAATATGACCAAACCCTTTACACTTGAAGCACTGCGGATGATATTTATCATCTTCTTCATGATCCTTTTTGACAGGAACTCGATCATGTGGGCAAGAAGATCGATAAGTATCCTTAACGAATCTCTTATTTCTTTTCTTTAAGATATCTCGAAACTGTCTAGTAATTAATGACAATGATTGTTTAATCTTATCATCAGAATTTTCTGCAATCTGTTCATCTGAATCATCCATTTGTCTATTCCTTTCCATTGGAGCTTTCGGAATTCTTGCAGCTTTAAAAACGATTTCTTTACCTTGAATAGAATGTGATTCATGATCAAAGATCTTTAACTTTCCAACGAGTGTGCTTTGTGAGAGAGTTGAGAGATCGTTTGCTTCTATGATTGCATGCTTCTTAGAATCGTATCTAGATGGCAACGATCTGAGAATCTTGCATACTATATCTTTTTCAGAAATAGTCTTTCCTAACGAGAAAGAATCATTAATTATCTCAGAGAGTTCGATATAAAATCAAACTCTTAAAAAGTGTCGTTGGCATCCATTCGAAGGTTTTCCCAATCGGAAGTGAGAGTTTGAAGTCTAGCTTCTTTCTATGATGAATTTCCTTCGAATACCATCTGAAGATTATCCCAAGCTTCTTTCGAAGTTTGACATGTTGACACATGATGTTGTAAATCACAACTTACAGCATGAATAATAGCATTCAAACCATCTGAATTCTGCTTTGCAAGTGCCTTTTCTTCGTTCGAAAAATCTACTAAGCGTTTAAACTCAATTTCTGAATTTTCTATCTTTGGACGAATATAACCATCGACGACTAATAACCAAGTATTAAAGTCTCGTGATTGAAGAAAATATCTCATAGCAGATTTCCACCATAGATAGTTTGTTCCATCAAATCTTGGAGATACGTTAATTGAAGTCGATTCAAGAGAACTCGAGTTCATTCTTATAGGTTGGATCACACCAAACACAGATTTTTAGATCTTTTCGTGTTTGCCTACTCTGATACCAATTGAAAAGGCGAGGGTACCCAAAAATACCTCAAGCTAAAACTTTTCCTACCTATAAGTCCTTTCTCCTAAAGTGATTGTCTATGGACTGAGTCGAGACAATACAACTAATCGGTTCACACTTCGTATGATCGTCTATGGAAACGAGATCGAGACAATACAACAACGAAGTATGTTTAATTGAACCAAACACAATAGGATTGCTTATCAAGTAAATAGGAATTAACGTTTGTGTAATTTACTTTAATTATAATAAAACAATTATAACGTGGAAATATAAAGTAAATGACACAACAAGATTTTGTTAACGAGGAAACCGTAAATGCAGAAAACCCCCAGGACCTTGTCCAGAATTGAATACTCTCAGGATTAAGCCGCTACACAAAATTACACCTAACTTCGTATAGTTGAGACCAAGCAACTAAACCTATAGTTCACTTAGTTTCGTCTGTATTCCCACGCCTCCAACTTATAAATAAGTCACGTACTTGGAATAATTCCTTTGGTTCGTATTCCAAACAGTAAAGGAACAACAAATATGTTTTGTATCAACTCTATTCAACCAAGTGATATGAGTCAGACAACGGCTCTTCTGTTTATCTTAACATAAACTCCTTTGTCAGGTCCTTAGATCTATCTCATGTTCAATTACCGAAGTAATCGTTTAAGATTAAGCCAACAACACTCTTAATCCAAAGAATTGTGTTGATGCCGATCTACTCAATTAGTCAATCCAATCTACCACAAGGATAAACCGATTATTAATTGGATCCTCTTTTACCGAAATAAGTATTGTGCACACCAAAGATTATAAACCCAAGTCAGATCTTAAATATCTTCTTTGTCTTCAAATCTTCTTAAATATTCAATCAAAACCTGCACACAATCACTTGAATCTTGTGACTACTAATTTTCCCATAGTCTACGTAATGTGTACAGCTCAGAGAATCGTATACTAAGTATTAAAGGTACCTCTGTTGAACTGATGATGCTAAGTAAATAAATGGTTCTCTAGATAAAAACGATAACAAAGAATAATAAGTAATGAAAATAAAGCTGAGTTATCATATGACGCAAGAGATTACGTGGTTCGACTATTTAGTCTACGTCAAAGGGGAAATGAGTGATTGTTTGTATTAAGTTTTAGATGGTTACAAGAGATCTTAAATGCTTCCCAAAGTAATAAAGAGAACTCAAGTTGTTGTATATACTTAAGTTCTAAACATTAAAGAGGTATAAGCTTAACACTAGATCTTCTTCTCCTAAGAATTGAATGCCTTAATTTGTTGGCGAGGCTTGGTATTTATAGCCCCTTCGACTCCAGGTATATCTTTTCTGTCTTGGAGTCCATCGTTATCCTGATATACCTTCCGTACAAGTGTCACCTTCGTTCACAGCATGTTTCCTCCAGTCGAACTCTGCCACCTCAGCTGACCCACGTTCCTTCGGGAACTTCCAAGCCTCAGTACAGATTGTAGATTCGCTCGCCGCTAGATTTCTCCTACCGAGTCCTTCCACGTCATTTCTCTCCACGTGCTTTGATTATGCGTATAAATAAGATATTTTTGCATTTAATGCTGATTAGATTTGTTATCTAACTCTGTCCCTTCATCAGCTGCCTCCACTAGGCTAGGTTTTACTTTATCCATCTTGACCGTCGAGACGTTTCTTCTTGGGGGAAGATAAAGTAGATATACGAAGGTATCTTCTGCTGCTCAGGTTCCTCTGTACAACAAGGGTTATTCAGTTATCTTATATGCGACCGTCGAGATCGTGACATGTGCTCCGTGGAATATTGATATTCACAGTTTGCCCCTTTTCTTTCATATTCTACCATCCGATATGATTGGAGGAAAAACGTTTCTTTGTAACGCCGCCATTTTGCACGTACCGATTGGATGATCCCTACATGTCCTTTCATGCAATAACTTTCCCTTGTATTTCGGGCCCTTCAAATTTCTGGATTCTCAAGCCGCCTATAAGAAGAGAATAATAGCAAATATTCTCTTTAACTTCTTTTCCTTCTTTGTGAACTGTTGCTCTCCATCCTCTTTTTCAGAGATTTTTTGTTTGCCCGCTTTTTTGATTCTTCACTCGATCTTTCTGGAGTTCTGGCTTTCCTTGCTTGGTCATTACTCACAGGTCAATAATTCTTCGTCTTTCTTCTTGATTCTTCGTGTATTTGACTTGGGTTAGTCTTGCTTTTGCCTTAACTGCCTTGTTCCTAGCATCCTTTATGTTCTTTAATCTTTGTATGTGTAGTTTGTGGTCTTCAGTGTATTCTCTTTGTTATTTGTGGAATTGGGTGTTTCTTCAACTGCTTCATATCTCAATCTTCCTTCATGACTGTCTTGGTTTCATGATTTTGGTGATGATGTGAGATTGCGTTCATTATGCCTTGTGAATGGTTTTAACTGTTTCCTTTGTTTGGTTTAATAAAACCGATGCCCAAAGTACTTTAGTTTTCTCCCCAACTGCATTTTTATCTTATCTGCAATTTTTGGTCCGCCATTGTTGAAGATTGTTCTTCCTGCTGGTGTTAGGGATTATGAGGCTTCCGAAGAAACCTATGCGTAAGGATACGAGGCCTAGATCTTCTGCTGAGCCTCCTCCGCGTATGGATCATCCTGATGCTATGCCTTCTCCTCCTCCTGAGGAGATTGATGTTATAGAGGTGGCTGTGGTCCCTGAGGTTGTTACGCAGTATGATGCTGGAGAAGTTGCTATTGAGGATCTTGCTCTTCCTCCACCCCATTATGAGCTCCAGAGGTTGCAGCCTCGTGACAAGGATAACTACGCTCATTTTTCTTTGGATGACATCTGTAAATATTTTCGTCTTCACAAATTTGAGATCTCCTTTGTTGATGGCCCTGATGTTCTTACTGAGTCTCTGATCCGAGGCTTTCCTTATGATGAAAACAACTTATTGATCAGCGTAGGCCAGTTGGCTGCAGGTTTACTTCTGCCTTTGTATAGTAGGAAGGACCCTTTATACTATGATTTTTTGTCCACTATGAATGATCCGGTGAACAAAACTCAGGTTCTAGGAGTAGAGCAGTCTAATGGTAATTATTGGCGTGCCCTTCGTGAGTCTTGGTACCGTATCAAGGGTAAGACTACTTTGGAGTCTTATGACTCTTTTTCTCCGGGGATATCTAAGCAAGGAGATTATACTCCTTCCAATTTCAATACCACCTATGCTAATGCCATTTAGAGAAGCAGTCTTCTTGTGACAGACCGGAAAATTACGCATTTGGCGCGTTGCCCCGCATGCCGTAACTTCCCCGATGCGCCAAGATGAAGCTACGATCTGGGCCTTAAATCTAGGAAAATGCACGCTCATTTACATCGTAGGCATTCTCCACGAGCATGATGCGGCAAACTTAGCTTCCACACCATTCCAACTTACCCTTATTCCGCATAGGGTTTATCAAGAAAATAAAAACTTTCTTAATACGGCAAAAACGGCCTTTTGAGGCCCTAAACGATGGGATTTGGCTAAATTCTGGTGACCATGTGGATATATAGATCAACATGTCTTGATCTTTGGTCCGTTTCCGATCAAAATGGACTCCTCTTGAGTTAAATTACGACACTCGGGTTTTAAGCCTCCAGATAGACTATAGTTTGCTCATTTGCCTCAACTTAGCTTACTCTTTGTAGCTTGATAGGAAGTATTAGCATCCACTTGATGGCATGCAAATAAGCCTCATCAAGATTGGCCACAATTATCTTTTGCATCGAGCTACCGAGCTTAGATGATATGAGGGGCCAAAGTGCCGCAATCATCTCTAAATTAGATGATATGAGCGACAACGTGCTGGACCGGCAATGCTGCAACTCATTGCGGATGCATACGTACCCTTCCATACTCTAAAGGGATCAAGCACAGACCGTAGTTAATCCTCGAAGGGACGGAAGCTTAAGCCAACTCGTTTGCATGACCGTGTCCAAACAATAATGGTAATGGCCTAGTTCGTATAGGCCGTTCCGTCAAAATGCATCCAAGTGTTGAATACTTGGTCTGCGGAATGGCATAGTGATGTCCATGTTTAACACGCTGCGTTGGTAAGGCTTCACAACTATAAATGAAACTTAGGAATCATTTATACTCTTCCGGCTAAGCTATGAAGCTTACTTGGTACATGGTCCGCATATGTACCTTAAACCAACTACCCTCCCTATATATGTTAACTTTACATTTTTACAACTTAAATTGAGGGAGAAAAAATCATTCATCAACTCCCTAGGCCGTGATGGCTGCATCTTACCACCCTGGCCAACTGCGATGTCCGGCCGTGATGGATGAACACTTACTGAGCCAGGTCCTGTGAAGGGACTTGATGGCTATACATCCGGCTTTGTCCCATAGGACACTCCAATGTTCAGACGTAATGGTTGTACATCTCTAAGGCTATCTCACTTGGTGCATGGTTCGTATGTGCACCTTCAACCAAGTACCCCTCCCTATATATGTCTTAATGAAATTTATACAAGTATGGAAAGGGGGGCATATTGACATGCTTGCTTTACTATTCATGGCCGTTGCCATGAATTTATGAATGACCGGCCAAGATGGCTGCTCACTGCCAATGCCAACTCCGATGTCCAGCCATGTTGGTTGTCCGCTGCCAACTCCGATGTTCATCCATGTTGGTTATCCGCTACCAACCAGATGTCCATCCATGTTGGCTCTTCACTGCCAACCCGATGTCCATCCATGCTTGTTTTTCACTGCCAATGCAAACTCCGATGTCCTGCCATGTTGGCTGTACATTGTCAACGCATTGGTCAAGATCCAATGTTCTTTTCCATACGTAACCGAACCTTGGATGAAGCTTCATATCAAGCCATGGCGCATCTTTTAGCATGCGCCATGCTAAAAACACGGAGTGTTACATTATTCACCACTTTAAAGAATTTCGTCCCCGAAATTCAAAACAAGAAATATTGTGGACAAACGCTTCGGTTTGGATTTCCTGAGCAAAAGTCTCATACCAAATACTCAGAAATCACAAGTTTCTTCAAGTTGTCATGAACAAAAATTTAGACCTTCTGAGCAAAGGTCTCATACCGCCTGCCAAGGAATCCAAAAAGAGTCCACAACGTCACCAAGAATCTCAATTGGCCAGTGCCAAAAAGATATCTCAACAAGGTATCCTAAATGTGCATCCCATATTACACACTCAGGAGCCCCTAAAGTTCACAAGGTTGATGTCAACAACACCTAGTACCGTGTGGAACATGATCCAGTTGCTCACCGTCCCTGAAGGTCATCCAGGTTGCCACTCGTAAGTGGGATGCTAGCCGGGTCTGACAACACACACTTGGCCAGTTTCCAACGTGTGGGGATGCTATACGGAACTTAAAGCTAGGCAAAATGCACGCTCATTTTCCCTCGCAGGCATACTCGACAACCATGATGCGGAAAACTTAGCTTCCACACCGTTCCAACTTACCCTTATTCCGCAGAGGGTTTATCAAGAAAATAAAAACTTTCTTAATATGCTAAACGATGGAATTTGGCTAAATTCTGGTGACCATGTGGATCTATAGATCAACATGTCTTGATCTTTGGGCCGTTTCCAATCAAAATGGACTCCTCTTGAGCTAAATTACGACACTCGGGTTTTTAGCCTCCAGATAGACTATAGTTTGCTAATTTGCATCAACTTAGCTTACTCTTTGTAGCTTGATAGAAAGTATGAGCGTCCACTTGCTGGCATTCAAATAATCCTCATCAATCTTGGTCACAATCATCTCTTGCATCGAGCTACCGATCTTAGATGATATGAGGGTCCAAAGTGTCGCAATCATCTCTAAATTAGATGATATGAGCGACAACGTGCTGGACCGGCAATGCTGCAACTAATTGCAGCTGCCTACGTACCCTTCCCTACTCTAAAGGGATCAAGCACATACCTTAGTTCATCTTCGAATGGACGGAAGCTTAAGGCAACTCGTTTGCATGGACGTGGCCAAATAATAATGGTAATGGCCTAGTCCGTATAGGCCGTTCCGTCAAAATGCATCCAAGTGTTGAATATTTGGTCTTTGGCATGGCATAGTGATATCCATGATTAACACGCTCCATTGGTAAGGCTTCACAGCTATAAATGAAACTTAGGCATCATTTATACTCTTCCGGCTAACCTATGAAGCTTACTTGGTACATGGTCCACGTATGTACCTTAAACCAACTACCTCCCTATATATGTTAAATTTACATTTTTACAACTTAAATTGGGGAATAAAAATTCATTCATCAACTCCCCAGGACGTGATGGCTTCATCTTACCACTCTGACCAACTGCGATGTCTGGGCGTGATGGTTGAACACTTCCTGAGCCAGGTCCTGTGAAGGGCCTTGATGGCTGTACTTCCGGCTTTGGCCCATAGGCCACTCCAATGTTCAGTCGTAATTGTTGTACATCTCTAAGTATATCTCACTTGGTGCATGGTTCGTATGTGCACCTTCAACCAAGTACCCCTCCCTATATATGTCTTAATGGAATTTCTACAAGTATGGAAAGAGGAGCATATTGACATGCTTGCTTCACTATTCATGGCCGTTGCCATGAATTTTTGAATGACCGGCCAAGATGGCTGCTCACTGCCAATGCCAACTCCGATGTCGAACCATGTTGGCTTTCCGCTGCCAACTCCAACGTCCAGCCATGTTGGCTGTCCGCTGCCAACCCGATGTCCAGCCATGTTGGCTCTTCACTGCCAATGCCAACTCCGATGTCCATCCATGTTGGATGTACATTGTCAACGCATTGGACAAGAGCCAATGTTCTTTTCCATATGCAACCGAAGCTTGGTTGAAGCTTCATCTCAATCCATGACGCATCTTTTAGCATGCGCCATGCTAAAAACACGGGGTGTTACATTACTCACCACTTTAAAAAAATTCTTCCCAGAAATTCAAAACAAGAACTATTGTGGACAAATGCTTCGGTTTGTATTTTCTGAGCAAAAGTCTCATACCAAATACTCAGAAATCACGAGTTTCTTCAAGTTGTCATGAACAACAATTTAGACCTTCTGAGTAAAGGTATCATACCGCCTGCCCAGGAATCCAAAAAGAGTCCACAACGTCACCAAGAATCTCAATTGGCCAGTGCCAAAAAAATATCTCAACAAGGTATCCCAAATGTGCATCCCATACTACACACTCAGGAGTCCCTAAAGTTCACAAAGTTGATGTCAACAACACCTAGTACTATGTGGAGCATGATCCAGTTTCCCACCGTCCCTGACGGTCATCCAGGTTGCTACTCGTTAGTGGGATGCTAGCCGGGCCTGACAACACACACTTGGCCAGTTTCCAACGTGTAGGGATGATCAGTCTCATTGTCTACCCACCGTCCTAGACGGTCTTCCGGATATCCACTAGTAAGTGGGGTGCCACTTAGCACTAGTGGAAAACAGAAGTTCCGCGACTGTCAGGACAAGTCATATATACGAGTTATACGACCAGTTTTAACCGTCTCTGTTGGGGTCTCTGATAAAGCGTCTCTGTTTGGTACGACCCAAAACCGTGTGTCTCAGAATAACGACTGATTTTAAGGGTAAGGAGGTACAGACCCTTAACCGTGAGTCTCAGATTTAAATTATAATATAAAAAAAAAATATATTCAGATTTGTTGAAATGCCTGAATGGCAAAATCTGAAATAATCTGACTGAACATCAAATGAAACTCAAATTTAATTCAAATTAAAGTCGATTTCAATCCAAACTTAATTTAAATGAAACAATAACTTCAACTCAAACTCAAAATTCAACATTCATTCATTGTGCCCATTAGGTTTAAGATTACACAACAAAAGGATTGAATCCTGAGTTCAAAACAACATTTAAGTTCTATCTAACTAGTAATATCTACAATTGAACAACAAGATGAAACTAATAGACATTTGATTAAACAGCAAATTGGAGATATCAAGCTTCTGTACAAAAAAATTAGCCAGGTCACTTGTATACAGAGAAACACACTTGTAGGATAAGTCAATAACATCTAGTTATTCTTCATTACCATCAACAAACCATCTAGTGTAATTCTGGAAACCATCTCAAGTAGTTTCTCTTGCCTGTAGTTTTAATGTGTACAACTAGTATTATTATTACCATGTAATTGAGTAAGGTAATACGAAAAGATGACCACCTTACCTCCCAACACATTAGTTCTTAGTGAATCATTTGTCAAACAAATTAGAGAAGAAACTAGGAAGCCAATGAGATTGTGAAAAATACCATCCTCAGTGCACCCGATCCTGAATCCAAACACAACATCAATATCTGTTGCCTCGGGGTTTCCACGAATAAAATGTACATCTTGTGGATACTCGACCTGGGATGTACAGATGGCCATAGAAATACACTTAATTCACTTTCATTTTATAAAAAACAGGGTAAACACCAGAAAGAAACAAACGGGAAACGATACCCCAAGAAATACCTTCAATGCAAGCAAAACATTAATCATTTAAGCTGAGTTGGCCTAGGTCAACATATTCCCCTAAGAAGAGGTATTCGATGTAACTGCAGATGCCATGAAGAGAACGAGGAGGGATTAGTGAGTGAATATTTACAATACCAAAGGTAGTTACAAGACACTGAATAATCTCAAGGAACAACGGGAGTAGAATACATATGATTAGTTTGAACATTATCAATGCAGTTAACATCATAACAATGAAGTTGTGCAGGCAAATACTAAAATCTCCGAGGGAGAAATTTAGTGAAGAACTGTAGTAATGATTCAACGTAGGAGCCATTTCCCTGAGAAAATATGCAAATCCTTAGATTCTACCTTTCTTTTCTGCACTACAAAAACATCAAGCTTTGCGAAGAATAACACGTCTTTCTCTCTTGTATTCAACTTCCTCTCTCTGGTGCATAATCAACAGAGCTCTTCTCACCTGCCATGGGTAATTATGAACATTAAAGACAAGTGGATGGCACTATTATAGTATCATTTCTCAGTGGCACAGAAAAAAAAAACAGATATGCCAAGAAAAAGATCCACATCATAAACTTAATGGAAGCATAAAACTAAATTGATAAAGAAAAAAATCCTTACAATGGAATCATTCAGTCCCATTCTAGCAAGCTCGTCAATAAGACGCCTCTATGATATGTGGCTTCCAATTCCCATTAAAGACAAGTATGAAAATCGGTCCGAATAGCTATCAAATTAACTATTAAAACCAAAGGACTAACCACTAACCAGTATGAAATTCAAAGTTTTGAGCCCGTCTCAAGGTATTCATTTGCCACTGCCACACAACAGCTTCATCGGAACTTCCAGTAAGAAGACGATCACCCTCTTTGTTCCATTTTAAATAGTTGACTGGACCTTTATGTTTGGTCGAGGTACCTCGAAGCTCCCTGGTTAGAATAAAAAGATGAGAACATTGAAAATGTGGCAATTAAACATCTAAAATGCACAAAAATGTACACAGTTCTTTCAAGTCATAAAATCAACAGAATGTCAGTAAATGACTTTCTAAAAGCAATACAATGCTGTATAGTTCAGTGATTTAGCCATTGTGCAATTAGGTGACCTTTTAAGAATTTATCACTGAAAACTTCTTAATTAGAAATTCAAATGCTGAGCCGATGCAGAAGTCAAGTAACCTAGAATTTAACTAAGACTCTAGTACACCATGAAATCACAATGACCACGTGGAAAGGGTAAACCGATAAATCATCATTAATCACTAAGTTGAACTCTTCCAGTGCAAGCACAGAATCACTAACATAAACCCTGATTAACCAAAAAAAAATCAAGCAATGAGCTCAGTGCTGTTACTTGGTTGCCTGCTACTCGATATTAAACAGAAGCACTTAACTAGAAAAGCAATGAGCTCAGTGCTGTTTCGGGGAAAGCAAATTAACTATTAAAACCAAGCACCTGCATCAAGTAGAAAAGCAAATTAACTATTAAAATCAAGCAAACCAAGCATTTTTCCATGTAACATTCTTGAAGCAAACCAAGCACTTTTCCATTAAACATAGGCATACAAGCAGATCATAGTATTTACCCTGGATGTGTAGGGTCTTCCAGCTTCAAAACCAAGAACCTGCATCAAGTAGAAAAGAAAATTAACTATTAAAATCAAGCAAACCAAGCACTTTTCCATTTAACATTCTTGAATCAAAAATAAAACAAACTTACATGTTTATATCATAACCCCCCAAAGTTTAATTAGCTATATACACAAAATTGTGTTGACAAACTAATCATCTATATACTTTTCAGCAACAAAGAACATGTTTTTGCCACAACCCAAAAAGATTTAATTAGCTACAAAAACCCATTTTGAATCTGAAGACTTCTCTAACACAAACACAAAGCAAACTTTCCTAAACTCCAGCAGGCTTCATTGGATTCCTCATACTCTTGATATTTGTAAAATGCAACTCAACATTAAAATTAAATAGCATACATGTGAGCAAACTGATCAAGACTAATACATAAGGGAGATAGTTTAAAATTTTAACCTTCATGTGTAGAGACTTTCCATGGGCCTCATCATCTGCATTTCCTCAAGATAGAGCGACGGGTTGCAAAGCATGCTTGAACATTCCAGCAATTCCAGCAACACGAGGAAAGTGGACTCCCCATTGCAGATATTGATATTCCAGAACCAATTAACAGATCTGGAATTGATCCAACAAAAACAACAACAGATCCTCTAAAAAACTAGTTTCAATTTCTTTCCATGGCACAAAGACTTACCAACTGCGATCAAGGGAAAACAAAAATGCTCATCAAAATTCAAATAATTCAGAGATCAATGAAAAACAACTAAACAGGGGACATCCAATCAGTGAGATAAAAACAATTTGGAATAAAACCTCCTTGTTAGGTTTCCAATATCAAACCCATAATTCCAAAATTAAAAAATAAATAAAATCTTTTACCAATTTTTTGTGTATAAAAATTGAGAGAAAAAGGAATACTTCAACTAGATTTTGAATCAAACAAATATTCTAACAAATTTAGACCTGAAATCTTACCATATTATAGCAAAATCACAAACCCCAGATTAGCAAAACAAGTAGAGTTGATAATCGAACCTTGATTCATCAAACCAAAATAAATCGAAAATTGTGGAGACTAATTAAGAAAAATGCCTAAATGGCTATCAATTAAAAGAAGAGACCTTGGATTAAATCACGAGAATACTCAAAATAACCTTATGAAGAAACAAAAGGAAAAAGAAAAAAGTTGAAGAAAAATCAAACAATAAACCCTAATTACCAGAAGAAACTTATAGAAACAAACCCAATGATTTAATCAAACTGGAAAAATGGGTGTTTCTTGTAATTTATAAAAACAAACCATGGGTTTAAGAGCAAAGATTTAATTGATTTCTTATGGGTTTTTTTAGGTTTCGATTTGGTCGATGAAGAAGATGGATAAGAGACCGAGAGAGAAGATGATTTAATTGATTTCTTCTGGGTTTTCTTTTCAGTTTCGATTTGGTGGATGAAGAAGATATGAGTTTCTGCTAGCTGAGGAGATAAGTGAAGAGAGAGAGAGAAGAAAAAAGAGAAAGAAAAAGAAAAAGAGAAAGAGAAAAGAGAAAGAGAAGGTGAGAGAAAGAAGTATTTATATGCTCCATAAAAAATAAAAAATTATCAAATTTGAATCGGTTTGGAAGGGTCGCGGGATCGGCGGTAGATTTAGGGTAAAATAGTAATTATCCTGAGACGGCTATTAATCATCTCGGAATTTTTCCTTGTTTTTGTCATATCAGAGACCGCTTTTACGGGTCTGCGGCCCAACTACCGTTACCGGGGGTCTCTGCTGTAGGTCGCTAAACACCCATTTTCCACTAGTGTAGGCCAAGAAAACTCACAGTACTTAACAAGCTCAACTCGATTCGCATAGTAACTGGCATAGCAGTTACAAACTCCTTTCCGCGCAAAAGTTGGCCTACTCTCAAACTTTATCTCCTATTTGAAGGAGAATTACTCGTTGACGAGTCCACTTCGCACAGTCCCTAGAGTTATCTCGGAACTTGCTCTGATACCAACTGTGACGGACCAGAAAATTACGCCTTTGGCGCGTTGCCCCGCATGCCGTAACTTCCCCGATGCGCCATGATGAAGCTACTATACGGGACTTAAAGCTAGGCAAAATGCACGCTCATTTGCCCTCGCAGGCATACTCGACGAGCATGATGCGGAAAACTTAGCTTCCACACCGTTCCAACTTACCCTTATTCCGCAGAGGGTTTATCAAGAAAATAAAAACTTTCTTAATATGCTAAACGATGGGATTTGGCTAAATTCTGGTGACCACGTGGATCTATAGATCAACATGTCTTGATCTTTGGGATGTTTCCAATCAAAATGGACTCCTCTTGAGTTAAATTACGACACTCGGGTTTTAAGCCTCCAGATAGACTATAGTTTGCTCATTTGCCTCAACTTAGCTTACTCTTTGTAGCTTGATAGGAAGTATTAGCATCCACTTGATGGCATGCAAATAAGCCTCATCAAGATTGGCCACAATTATCTTTTGCATCGAGCTACCGAGCTTAGATGATATGAGGGGCCAAAGTGCCGCAATCATCTCTAAATTAGATGATATGAGCGACAACGTGCTGGACCAGCAATGCTGCAACTCATTGCGGATGCATACGTACCCTTCCATACTCTAAAGGGATCAAGCACAGACCGTAGTTAATCCTCGAAGGGACGGAAGCTTAAGCCAACTCGTTTGCATGGCCGTGGCCAAACAATAATGGTAATGGCCTAGTCCGTATAGGCCGTTCCGTCAAAATGTATCCAAGTGTTGAATACTTTGCCTGCGGCATGGCATAGTGATTTCCATGCTTAACACGCTCCGTTTGTAAGGCTTCACGGCTATAAATGAGACTTAGGCATCATTTATACTCTTCCGGCTAAGCTATGAAGCTTACTTGGTACATGGTCCCATATGTACCTTCAACCAACTACCCTCCCTATATATGTTAACTTTACATTTTTACAACTTAAATTAGGGGAGTAAAAATCATTCATCAACTCCTCAGGCCGTGATGGATGCATCTTACCACCCTGGCAAACTGTGATGCCCGGCCGTTATGGTTAAACACTTCCTGAGCCAGGTCCTGTGAAGGGCCTTGACGGATGTACTTCCGGCTTTGGCCCATAGGCCACTCCAATGTTTATCCGTAATGGTTGTACATCTCGAAGGCTATTTCACTTGGTGCATGGTTCGTATGTGCACCTTCAACCAAGTACTCCTCCCTATATGTGTCTTAATGGAATTTCTATAAGTATGGAAAGGGGAGCATATTGACATGCTTGCTTCACTATTCATGGCCGTTACCATGAATTTATGAATGAACGGACAAGATGGCTGCTCACTGCCAATGCCAACTCCGATGTCCAACCATGTTGGTTGTCCGCTGCCAACTCTAATGTGCATCCATGTTGGCTGTCCACTGCCAAACCGATGTCCAGCCATGTTGGCTCTTCACTGCCAACCCGATGTCCAGCCATGTTGGCTGTTCACTGCAAATGCCAACTCCGATGTCCATCCATGTTGTCTGCACATTGTCAACGCATTGGACAAGAGCCAATGTTCTTTTCCATACGCAACCGAAGCTTGGATGAAGCTTCATCTCAATACATGGCGCATCTTTTAGCATGCGCCATGCTAAAAACACAGGGTGTTACACTTCTTCCTTGGAGTTTTATCCCTCGAAGTATTCATGTTACTTCCAAGCATATTAGGGAGGTAATGCCCTTCGTTTGTTGGAGGAAATAGAGAAGACTGGGCTGACTGTCATTCCTTATTCCGCGAAGCTTCCTTTTCCGAAAGTTGATCGCATTTGACTGGATCATGATGATCGTTGGTCTCATACACCCCTTCGCATTACGGGTCCTTGGGCTTATGGATTTACCTTTGCAGACCCCGATGTTCCCCGCACAACTTCGTCTTTTCCTGCTAAGTATGATGGGTATCAACCTTGGGTCTTCAATCCTGCTACGTACGAGGTATGCTTTCTATCCGTAGATCCCTTTGTTTTGATTTCCTTTGTCTCCTGGCTTTTGTTAAGTATACTCCTTTTGTAGCCTGCCCCTACTTCTTCTGTTGGGAATGCTGGCTCTGCTAGTAATACTGTAGGTGTTAGGACAAGGAAGAGGAGGGCTTCGTCTGAAGCTGTTGTTACACCTGCGGAGGTAAGGATTACATTCCTACCTAAGTATTCATAGATTCTTTAGTATCTTTCCCCTGATCCTTAGCTATCGCATGTGCTTTTCCCTTAGGCTTCCGGGAAGAAGGGAAAGCTAAAAGTTGTGATCCATGTTGATGAATCTGATGAGGACCCCAAAGATGGTGGGGAGGATCCCTAGGACGGGGGCATGGAAGATGTTGAGGATACCGCCTTTAGTCCTCATTTGGATGACATATAGAAGGATTTCTCCAAGGATGTTCCCAGTCCTGCCCCTGCTAATTCTGTGGAAGGAGATAACCTTCATGGTGCTAGCGGCTCTTTGCTGGTGAGTCAAGACATCACCCAAGTTACAACTCCTATTTCTGTAGCGAAGGTACCTTCGTTGTCCGCTCCTGTGAGTTTTTAGCCTGTTTCTTTGTCTACTGTTAGTGCTGCGGTAGTGTCCTCCAAGAGTCTTCCTTCTTCTCCTGTCACTTTGCTTCATTCGATTGGTTCATTCTCGAAGGGCGTGGCTCCGGTTGTGAGAGCTGGAAGTTCGGATTCTCAGCCGAAGAAGAAGATTGTGATTTCCCTTGGAAGATTTTCTTTTAATGTTTCCCCCACTTCGTTGGGAAGTGCTCAGTCTGTCTCTACTACTCCTATCTTCAAGCCTATTGGACCTCCGCCTTCGTCTCCATATTGGACCGTGCTGGGTAATCTACCCTCAGCTGGCACTATGGAATTGGGTGGTCCTTCTAGCCAAGATCCTTCTTTGTTTCCTAGCTCATCCATCTCGCCTTCTCTTTATCGTGGTGATGGTTCAGCCCTTGTGCCCCATGCTCGTTCCCAAGCGATTGGTGGGGTCTCGGCTGAGAATTTGAGCCTTGGTAGATCTGATGATGCCATTCTTGCATCTATTCTTCGGGATTCGAAAGGACCCTTTTCTTCAGAAGTTGATCACCATTGTTTTTCCAGCTCCTTCGACATTACCACAAGGTTGGATACCTTGACTGCTCAATACCGAATGGCTAAGGATCTATTCTTCGATCCAGACTACCTTCATTCTATCCAAGTCTTTGGCGAGACTCGCAGAGGTAGTATTTAGGAGATGGAGGCTTTCATGGATACCTACGCTGACTTTCTCCCTCGTCTATATGTATCGTGGTTAAGTAGCATTTATGTTTCTGATCCACGCTTTGTTTCGAACCTTCGTTCGTTTTTATGCTCCCAGAACCTTCGTTCATTTTTATGGTCCTTGAATATTTGTTCATTTTTATGCTCCTTTGTTTACAGCTTTGCAAACAAATCTATGTTGGTTGTACCCTTTTCAAGTTCTACAGGGCTAAGTGCACTCGCTTAAGTGCTTTATTGGAGCATGTACACCAAGAACATGCGCAACGACCTTCTTCCAATGATGTTGTCTCGGCTGCCAAGATATTTTTGCTGGAGGATGAGCTAGAAAAGACCCAACGGTATCTCGAAGCCTGCTTTCTTGCACTCGAGAGAGCCAACAATGCTGTAAAGATTACTGAGGAAGGCCATAGAGCTGCTTACTCCGCGCTTGCTGCGGAGGCCTCCAAAGTTATAGGTTCGTTTCCTTTTACCTTCGTAACTTTTTTCCTTCATTTTTGTATGGTAGCATGGTCCTGAGTGAACCTACGCCTGCCAGTTGGTAGCTCCGGCGAACTTATATACCTCAAAGAGCAAGTATCCAATCTAAGATACGATGTTTGGTATTATCAGAAGAAATATGATAGATTAATGAACGTAACATTTCATAATGAATCCCTTGAGTCTGATCATAACTCAGATCTAGTGAAGAAGATGGCTTTGCTTCGCAAAGAATGCGAAGATTCTCTTAAGTGGAAAGAGGATCTAATCTCCAAGCAGAAGAGTGACATGGCTTTGTTAGAGAAATGCCTCTCAGCCCAAGAGATTATCCTTAAGAAACACCATACGGCCTTCGAGGATGCTTGTGCCTCCTTAGCTAAGGTTACTGTTGAGCGTAACGTATTGGCTTCGAAAGTTTGTTATCTCAAGAGCAAACTCAACGAAGCTAACTCCGTCTCATCTTCCATGTCTCATTTGGCTAAGGTAAAAAGGTTGGAAGAGTTAGAAAATGTTTACCAAGCCTTATCTTCTGAGAATGCTTCGCTCCGGATTGATGTCGAGGATCTTCGTACCGAACGATATTCCCTTGTTGAAGATCTTGATTCTGTCGAAGTAGATCTTGCTGAGGCTCAATTTAGTCTAGAAGAATCCCTTAGCCATGCCGGAGGTAGCTTAGCCTTTGTTTGTACGCAGGTCTTCAAGAGAAAATCGTTGGATTGAATGATAAGGTTAGCCATCTCGAGGGTGAAGTATCTTCATTGCAGATATCCCGCCAGTATGATGTTGCTGCTAAGTTTAAGGCTGAGTCGCTTCAACATGCCAATGATCAACTTAGCGCTCAGGTGAGGGAGCTCCAACGCAACGCAGCCTCAGTCTTGGAAGCTCAGTCTGCCCAGATGAAGTCGCAGTTGGAGTGCTCGGCTATTGATTACATTAATAATGCTTTTTCCGAAGCCGAGCGTCAGGATGAAGGAGTAGTTACCTTCCCTCGTATTCCTTATCCTTGATTTGCTGAGAGCTTTTTCCTTTGTAAGAACCTTCGTTTGTTTCCTTGGTTCTCAGCGTGGGTGTTCTTTTATAGCTGAGATGTCTCCTTTTCCTCGAAACAATGCTTGGTGGTGATGCTTGCACCTTTATTATCTGCACTTTGCTAAGACATGTTAGTCGTATTTTGGTAACATTAGTAGTTTAACCATGTTATTGATGTTTCATTTCTAGACGTATTGTGTCTATTTTATCGCACATTCTAGTTATCACTAGGTGCCAAGGTATACTTAACCTTTGGTGGAACATTCATCGTCCTACCCAAGTATCCTTTGTCCAGAAGGTACCGTGGTGGCGAAGGTTCTTACGTGGGCAATAATTTTTCTGTAACCCTACGCGTTCAGCGCTAAGACTGCTTTACTTCGACCAGGTATCTCTATAGGGGATATCTTACTTTCTCTTGTTGCCTCTTAAAGGGTGTTGTCACCCCGAGGATCCGAGTATTGACACATGCACAGTTGTGCCTTGCCTTGTCTCATCGTCAATTCTGACGGAGGCTGTCTATTCTAACCCAATTCTACCAATCAAACTTTAATTTTAGCAAAAAATTTCTTTCATTGATTAGTAAGGTTTATAATACCTTTGATCAGGGATAGATAATTAGGTTTTCAACCTATCAATAATAATTCTCTTATGCTACACAAATCTATAAAGAAGTAGTGAGGCAAGTTGAGTTTGTATCCACAGGGAGGTGTGAGTTTTAAGTTATTATGTAAGACAAATTGATGTTTTTGGAAAACACAAATTATAAAGATTGTACTTCAAATTATGAGATGGAATTGACTAGAGATTCATTCTCCACTACGAAACAAGATATTATTAATCATACAAGTTCTACTTCCAATTAATTTCGATTGTTAACAACTTAAGACAAGTTATAAGCTCAACTAATCTTTAGATTTTTTAAATCACCGCATAGAATAAGTTCTCTAGCGGATTCTAATCAAATGGGCCACCTAAAATAAGCTCTCTAGATGTAATCCAATCAATTGATAAATTTGTGAATCAAGTTGCTCCTAGCCACATGTTCGTAAGCTCGACACGTTAACCTAGGGTTATCTTTTACACACTATTGCATACTTCCCTTTGCAACAAATAGTGCACCGCTACTTATGTAAAGATCACTCTAACAATTACGGATTAAAGTTTTCAATACTAGCATTAGAGTTGCATCCAAAATGCTTAATTGCGCACTTAGATATCTAGCAAACATCTCATGGTCATATAAACGGTAAAAGACAATCAACAAAAGATATTATCGGAAGAATAACTTGCATAAGATTGTTCAATAAAACATGTTCGGAGTTTTGAAATCCTCCCCAATCAATATAGAGATTAGCTACTCATATTCTTGGTTTAAGCACAAAAATATATTCAAAATAAATAAGGTTTCAAAGCTAAACAATTGCGAAAGCAAACCACTGTGAAACAGCTGGAGAAAACAGGTTCAGGAACTGTTGCTTCTGTGTAGCTCTTTCAGGAATTTCTGCGAACAGCTTGCAGGCGCTAAACTGGTGGAAAAGAGGTAGGTCTTCTCTGTATTCTGCGCCTCTCTTTTATATCTTCTCAGCCATTCAACTCCCAAAACTCTCGCCAAAGTCACCTCTTCTTGGCTGTTTTCACGGCAAGAAATTCCTTCCAAAATGGAGATAAATTGGTACCCAAGTTAGCTTACCCTGTAGTCTTAAATCAAATACTAGCCAATGCAAGACACGCATCATTCATTGCCCATAGAGCCATGGCTCATAGCTGAAACTAACCTTCGCAATCACCAACTACTGCAGACACCACTCTGGCCACGGCTAACCAGCAGAAACACTTCAACCCCTGTACGGAGCCCTTGAACCTTGGCTAGTACTGCACAAAACCTGTCTTCTCAGTAAACCCTTGTATACAGCCTATAAGCTCACGGAAAACCAGCTACATAACCCTCTTACTTCACTGATTTTAGTCTGCAAAACAAGCTCAGAACTCTCTCTCCTAGCAGGTGCCAAACAACTATCATACAAGGCCTTTGAACCATGGCTAGTACTGCTAACTAGAGCAGAACTGGTGGATTTCTCCCATTCTTTCTCACTGCCAACAACTCCACCTGAATTTCAACACTTCCATCTGAAATCATCCATTCACTCAACTGCACAGCAATAACAACAACAACTCCCAATTGCAGTCAACAATCCCAATTCAGTTCATCCCCAACTAGTTCATCCACACAATCCAAATGGCCATGGCAGCAGCATCACTATGTTTACTGCAATACTCGCACAGAACTGGTACTTTCTTGCTGCCAGAGACTCGACTAAAAACTCTGCCAAGCTGCTAGCACAAACACCACCGAGACTCATTGCAGACAACCCATTATTTTTCCTTGTCTCAGCACCTACACGCACTCCAGAACTGTCGAGATGCACTACAACAGCACCATTCGTTCAGTCATCATCAGCAACAACACCACTTCTTCTCTTGTATTCTCAGGTGATATTTAGTCTTCAAACTCCACCTTGTGCTCATCAATTAGAGAGACCTATCATTCCAATTCCACCAAGGACTTCAAATCTTCATCAATCTGTGCCATTCATTGTCACAAACCAACAGCAACAGCATCAGTTCAGACTGCATCTGAATTTCAGCTCAAAAAATCCAAATAGCTCAACAGCACCCATGTCTTCAACATATTCTCTCCGTCTGAATTTCAGGCATAAGACAGACGCAATTCTCTTCCAATTCGAACCCAATTCAACCTGCAATTTGAGCTACAACTACCACTCATACTCGAACCAAATATCACCAGCACACTATGTATCCTTCTTCTTCTCCAGCTCAAAATCAAACCCAATACAACCCCAGACCAACATCAATTCTACCAGCTCCATTTCCTTGCTTCTATGAATGAAATAAGGACCTTGGATAGAACTGACGGCAGTGAATCGGGTAACAGCATCTCCGGCAGTTGGTCTTCACTTTCCTTTCTCTGCTTGATGAAAAATTGGTTTCTCGATTTGGATTTAGGCCTAAATGAGACCTAATTTCCCTTTTCTTTGTTTCCTCCACCAGCACACATGTGTAGTGCCCTTGTGTGCCCTTCTGTTTTCTTTTGTTTCTTTTTTTTCTTATAAAGAAAAAGCACTCCATAAAATGGTCACATGACCACCACATAAGTTCCATTTCGGTGTAACCAAATTGAAACTATGATGGAGTATATGTCTTGGAAATTTTACTGATATAAAACATTTAAGAAAACAAAATTAGTGACGCCTTTTCTTTCTTTTCACAACTTCAAGCTTTTGTATCTAAAAACATAGAAAAAATGCGTAATATAAAAAATTTCAAGAGAATTAATAAGAAAATTGTAAGAAATTGTTATCAAAATTAGGTGTTCTAGACACCTATCAATAGAACATGGTGGGCTATGGCCCGTTCCTTTCTTCTCCTAAGTAATTACCATTCTCTTATGGGTAATACTTTTTCAAGTACATTGCACTCCAAGTTTGTTGTAAGAATTCACCCTTCGTGGTCCTTAGATAATAAGACCCCTTTCCTGCTATTTCGTGTATGATATAAGGTCCGTCCCATGTTGGAGCTAGTTTGCCCCACTTTTTGTGCGTTTGATATGGTGGTATCTGATGCAGTACGTATTCCTCAACCACAAAGTTTCTAGGAATAACCTTTTTGTTGTATTCCCGGGCTAGCCTTCGTTGGTAGTTCACCATCTTTTGTAAAGCTACTTCCCGTCTTTCTTCGAGATCATCCATCTTTTCTAACATCAAGTCTGTTGTTAGGTTCTTCTCCCATGCTTCCGTTTTTGTTGTTGGAAGTATTATCTCCGTTGGGATGACTGATTCGGCTCCGTAGGTTAGTAAGAACGGAGTTTCTCCCGTGGTTGACCTTTTTGTAGTTCGATAGGCCCACAGGACATTGTTCTGCTGTTCGCACCATCTCTTTTTGTATGCTCCTAGTTTTTTTTCAAGTTCATTGTAATGGTTTTGTTTGTCATCTCCGCTTGTCCGTTGCTCTTAGGATATATGGGAGTAGACTTGTTATTCTGAATGTTAAAGGTGTCTGTAGCGCCTCCTAAGCTAGCAGCTGACTAATCCAAGAGTTTAACTAAATAAAGAGGCACTAAGAATCCAAAACATGTACTTAAGCATTCAATTAAAAAAATGCGATACAAAACTTAACCCAAAACTAACCCGCTATGAAACATATATATATAAGAATTCCTCTCAAATGATACATATACAATAGTCATTTGGTTTACAGATACAATACGTAATCTAATAAACATAATAGAAGTTAACCAACTAACGATAACAACCCTTGAAGCTTTCGCTGCGCAACTCTGATACGTCTCTGAAACTGAAAAGGGTGGGCACATAATCCCTAAAAGGGGTTCCCAATAGGAATAACATTTAACTTTCAAGTAATCACGACAAGATTTGGAAAACAATAATGTTTTCCCAAACATTAAAAAGTGACCAAGTCACTGAAATAAACAAACATGTATATGGACAAACTCCTTCTTCAAACAATATATAATATTCGTGCTAACCACACTCATTAGCTATTGATATCACCAAGACCATGATGACCCACTCTAAAAAATAAAAGCTGAATTCATGTAGATATAAATGTGATGGAGCGTATCTTATATACCACAAGTGGAAACTCGTATTTCCCATAACAATTCATATGACAAACAAACATTACAAGTCCTTTCCAAACCATGGAAAGATTAACAAAATCAACAGAAGTACAGTAAAACAGTTTAAAAAAATCATGGAATGCACAACTAGACAATGCATAAATTTGATAAACATAAATCTTTGTAAAAGAAAACATCAATGGTTACAAAAGAGTCAAATGTATTCCCACGTCTTTTGATGACAATCCATGTCTACCTCGAGATCCACGATCCACTAGTTCATCCTTTGAATCGATCGTTGTTAATATAGACTAACTGTTAATCACACAAGAAGTCTAAGAATCTAGCCAAAAGGCTCACACATGAATCATACAAGTCTTTCTAATGATTCTAGGCCCATTTAAGGTTATACATGTTTTATTTATCTATATTTAGCATAGCCAAGGTTTACTAATTGAATTAGATTGTCTCTCTAGTCCACTAGATAAGTCTTGTGAATATCTACAACTTTGTAGGAGAAGTCGAAGACTAATTCAGACCACAAAGGTCTAATTCTTGTTTAATAAGAAGAATGGCCCTAAGCCCAAGTCTACTGAACCAACCCATTAACCTAAGGCCCAGTCCATTAGGCCAACAAACGGTCACTAATAGTCACAGGTCTACTAACAGTCTACGTCAAGTCAAGCCCAGGGTCAATGGTCAAATGAGTCAAACATGAATCGGTCAATGATTCAATTCAGGTCAAGATAAGGAAACTCAGTGAGTTAATCAGTCTACAAGACTGATTCAGGTGAGTCAGTTTCACATTTTACTCAGTCAGATTAACTGAGTCAGCTAAATAGGTAAGTCTGACATCTGACTAGCAGGAACACTCGAGGCCAAAGCCTATGCAAAGGCCAAAAGCTAAACTGCACCACAGTAGTGCATCACAAGACTCAACTAAACTAAGCTCAAACTGAGCAACCAATCTTCCCTGCCATAGTTCAATTCCAACTCCATTTTAAAGTACAATCTATTCTTAATCATTCAAAAATAAATCAAAATGGATTTACAAATAAAACTATGCCTACCTGCACTTGCAGGTTTAAGAAAAACCCAGATCATCTTGACAACACTTAAACCATACACACACAATTGAACTGCCACTGCAATGCCCCTGCAGTTGTGAATCCAGACATTAACAGTTCAACAACAGACCACTAACCCCTTTCCTGAACTCCATAATACTACAAGAATAAAATCATTACCACAACAACAACTAACCAATCTTCTCACACTCCATTCACAATTCAACCATCTCTGAACCAACACACAACAGTAGTCAACACCACTATGCTACAACCATCCTAACATTCCTCTACACTGCCATCTCAATCAAAACTCAGACACAAATAACAACCATTATTAATATAACCCAACCACCTTGTTTATCACAACAACATCCAACAAATCATTTGACTAACACTTGTACCCAAGACAATTCAATCTTCACCTATAACAATTACAACAAGAATAAACCCAGTCCTTCTCAGCAAACACCAATTTCAACTATACTCAAATTCAACAGTAACTTGCTATCAACACCACTTCTAACAATAGTTACAGTTTCACTATCTAATCATCTCAACCTCAGCTTCAAACACAAACATGTAAACTCAAATAATCTTAGCAATTCAACTCAAAATACCAAAGTTAAACAATTAAAGGCTTACCCAAACATTAACATCTTCTGAATCACTGGTTCACCAAGACAATTCCTCCGAAACCCTAATTGATCAAACATCACCATCAGTTTCATCCTCTGAGAGTTAACTTCATCTATAACTCCACTCTAATTCACTCAATCATTTAATACCCATCTCGAATCATTCTTCCAGAACATCAATTTTATCTTCTACAGCTTCTCTAGATTATTTCTATGAAATCCTAATTCGCCTAATTTGTGATTCTTCATAAGAACAGCTTCACATCGAAAAATTAATACCAACCCTTCTTCAATCAGCCAAACCCAATCTTTAATTCCTCTTATATATCATTAATTTGAACTTTAATTCAATTACCTGAGAATCCTTAACTTGGTTCTCTAATTCATCTTCAAAATGATTTCAGAACTTCAATTAAACATCTACCCATGCTTCCTCATCCAACAGTAGATCTGTATATCATCTTCTTGTTCTTCAAAACATCAAACAAATCTATAACCCTAATTTCGATTCGCAGTAACTTAATCTCCTCCTTCATCCCGTGCTTAATTGACCACACATCATCACCATATTCTACTTAATATACTCTCCATCATTAACTAGATCTGTCAAACCAAACTCACAACTCTCAACTCTCTCGCAGGCGAAGAACATGAAGAAGAGAAGAAGAAAGAAACGAGAAGAAGAAGAAGAAGAAGAAGAGAATAGAAAAATAAAATATAAAGTGAAAGTCTTCTATCGAGTCGTCACGTTTTGGTGATAAGGCCAGCATCCCATGATAAAGGCACCTTCTCAATTGATATGGGCAGCCACCACGTGTCTGTGTTGCATCAATAGCATTTTCCATGAAATGAGGAGTTTACCCTTCATACTAAACCAATGATATCTTCTTCACCCGGTATATGATTGACACGTTCGAGTAGTCCATTTTGCGTAACTTTTCGATATTTATCTAATGATACTAGTTTCATATCTAGATCGTTGTTAGATTAGTTCCTATTAATTAACCTTCATATTAAACTAATCGAGTTATTATCGGCTAATACGTATCTTGACTAGTCTAATATCATTGACGAGCTTGAGGGTCCTTACAGTGTCGAACAACATATCGATGTTCTTTCCTTGCAACTGTTTGCCATTATCAGAGACCATGGCAGCTGGTAACCCGAACTTGCATATAATTTGTTCAAACAAGAATTTGAAGACATCCGTGTCTCTAATTCTTTCCAAAGGCTTGGCCTCCACCCATTTGGTGAAGTAATCCTTCGCTACGATAAGATATTTCCTCTTTGTTGTTCCTTCTATCAGAGGTCCAACAATATCAACCCCCCACTTGGCAAATGGCCAAGGGCTGATAACTGAGTTAAGCTTTGTTGCTGGTGCCTTGATCTTTTTGGCGAAGTGCTGGCACCTTTCACATCGTTTAGCCACTTTTTTTGCATATTCATCCATACTTAGCCAGTAGTACCCTTGCATTTTGGCTTTACCTGCCAATTATCTTCTTCCGTTGTGGTTTCCAGCATCTCTGCTGTGTATGTCATGAAGTACCCTCCTTTCTTCGGTTTGTGAGAGGAACCGTAACAGAGGTCCCATAAATGACCTTTTATACAGTATACCGTCACGTAGGCTATGCATTGATGCCTTTGATTCGATCTTCCGGGATTCCTTGATGTCACCTGGTAATATACCTTTGTAAAGGTAGTCGTAGATTGGAGTTCTCCAATCATCTTATGCTTCGTTTCCACTGTCCTCTTCTGGCATGGATTGATCTTCGCAAGACTCCTTTGTTTCCTCATCTGACTCTTCTTTTTCTAGGCGTATTTCTTCCGCCTCTCTCATGGCCCGTGTTTGGACAACCAAGGTCTCCTCGGTTCCTGAGATAAGACCTTCTATCGAAGGTTCATATATCCTCCCGATTTGCAATGCCGTGGTGTTTTTATCCTTTAGCATTGAAGATATGAATGCCAGGGCATCCGCGTGCCTATTGTCTTTTCGGCAGACGTGCCTGAATGTCACGTTGCTAATTTTGGACGCATGCTCCTGGGCTAACTTCAGATACGAAGATAGTACTGGATCCAAAGTTTGATATTTAAGCTCGATTTGTCTAATGACTAGATGAGAGTCATTAGTTAACTTAACATCTGACAATCCTAACTCCCGTGCCAAGCGTAGACCATGTATAACTGCTTCGTATTCTGTGATGTTGTTGGTGTATTGTTCGAATTCTAAACTGAATGCATAAATTAGTCGATGGCACATAGGGGTTGTTATTACAATCCTTATACCTTCTCCTTCGCCATTAGAGGATCCATCTAAGAATATTTTCCACCTTCGTGAATTCTGAGGTTCCAGCAGGTCTTCAGGTTCTTGCTTGTCTTCCTCCATTCCTGGGATGTCGTCTATTTCTGCTTCGTCACTGAGAGGCAGGTCTGCTAGGAAATCTGCCAAGATTTGTGATTTCTCAGATTTCCTAGTTTCGAAGATTATATGGAATTGTTTAATCATGGAATTCCATTTTTCCACTCTTCCGATTTTATTCGTGCTATCGATGATCTGGCCAAGCTGAGCCTTTGTGAAGACTCGGATGGTGTGTGTATCAAAATATATCCTCAATTTTTGAGGTTTTGCTGATGTAGTAGATGGATTTTCTCCTTTCCCCTAGTCTCGTACCAATATTGCGCTCACATCATAGCTTGTTGCTACTAAGTATACGGTGAGTATCTCACCTTGCTCCGGCTTCTGTAGGATGGGTACTGAAGCCAAGTATTCTTTGATCTTTTGAAAAGCTTGTTCGCATTGCTCGGTCCATACGAACCTGTTTCCTTTTCTTAGTGCGTCGAAGAATACTTTGCATTTATCAGACGATCTTGATATGAATCTTCCCATGGAGGCTAAGATTCCATTTAGCTTCTGTACTTCTTTTAGTATTTGTGGAGATGAAATTTCCATTATTTCTCTGACCCTTTCAGGGTCCACTTCTATTCCTCGCTTTGTCACCAAGTAACCTAGGAATTTCCCTGAGGTAACTCCGAACACACACTTCTCCGGGTTTACTTTCATGTGAAAGCTTCTCATGGCTCCAAATATCTCCCTTAGGTCCTGCAGATGATTTTTCGCTTCTTTTCTTTTGACGAGCATGTCGTCTACATAGACCTACAGTATCTTGCCTATCCATGGTTTAAAGATTTTGTTCACCAATTGTTGGCATGTTTCCCCCGTATTCTTTAGTCTAAAATGCATCCTTGTATAACAATACAAGCCTCGTGGGGTAAAGAACGTAGTATGCTACTAATATTCTTCCACAAGGGCGATTTGGTTGTAACCTGAGTAACCATCCATAAAGGACAGTCTCTGGTGTCATTCGGTTGCATTGACCAGTTGGTCGATATTGGGTAGTGGGTAGCTATCCTTGGGGAACGCTTTATTAAGATTGCTAAAATCGATGCTGATGCGCACACCTCCGTTCTTTTTAGGTACTATCACCATATTAGATATCCATGTGGGATACTTAACTTCTCGTATGAATCCTGATGCTAGGAGCTTTTCTAGTTCCTTATCCACTACTTCGTGGTAGATATCCGCCACCTTGCGGATATGTTGTTTAAATGGTTCAAATTCTGGTTTGAGCCGAAGGTGGTGTGAGACCAGATTCGGGTCAATCCCTGGAATATCTTCCATTGACCATGCGAAGACATCTAAGTATCCACTTAGTATCCTTTGTAGTTGTGTCTCCTCGTCCTCTTCAAGTAATGTGCCGATGCTGACCATCCTTGGTTCTGCCTCCGTTCCGATGTTGATTTTATTTGTTGGCTCTACCGATGACAAGATTTTCTTCTAAGGTCTTTGAGGAGCGCTTTTCTGTAATTGTCATTTGGCGGAAACGTTGGCTCCTAGGGTAGCGGAGGTGCTTGCATCAGGGGCCGGGGAGGCTTCGGGAACCAAGAAGTTTCCATCCTTCACTTTCTTAGTATTTGCTTTTCTTCTTTTCCTTTCGTATTGTTGTGCAGCGACTCTTTATTCGTTAAGTTTAACCTCCGTCAGGTTACATAGCCTTGCATCTTGTTGATCCCCTTTGATTTCCATTTCTCCCATGGGTGTGGGTAAACAGAGATACTTATGATAAGTTGAAGTTGTTCCTCGTAAGTGATGGACCCATAGCCTTCCCATAATAACGTTGTATGGTGAAGGTGCATCTACAACACAGAATCTAGTGTTTATCACCAAATGTCCTGCTCGTACCTGTAAAACAATTTCTCCTCTTGGTATTGAAACCGATCTCTATTGAAACCATAGATTGTGCAAGTGGATGAATCCATTTGCTCGACTGTTAACCCCATACGTAGGTATGGTTCATAGAACAACACATTTAACGAGCTTCCCCCATCAATGAGGACCTTCATAACGTTCCATACGTGAATTGGAAGGGTGATCACCAAAGGATCGTCGTGCATATCAACCTCTTGGTTGACATCTCTTGTTGAGAATGTTAATGGCGTAGCCATCCATTCTTCCCAAGTGTTAGCTGGTGGTCCACTTAGTTTGAAAACTTCATGGGTTTTCAACTTTCTCCTGTTTCGAGTCAATTCAAGGATATCTTCGAGTAACTCCTCTTTCCCCCCATTAGAGAAGGTGATCATGTTGATGTATTTGTTGTCCTGTGGTAGCTCCACCCTTTTCTTGGGGGATATCTCATTATCAGCAGGTTGCACCTGCACGTACTCCGTGAATTTTCCTTCATCGATGAATCTTTGAATTGTGTTCTGCAGGTGGTAACACGTGTCCGTTGTATGCCCGTAGTACTGATGGTACTCACAATCTTCCTTCGCATTCTTTTTTTTGTTAGGTTGCTTTCCCCTAGTGTTAGGGTAAGGAAAAATTGTCTTTCCTCCTTCCTTGCTTAAAATGTGGGAGAACATGGTGTTTAGATTTGTGTAGATTTTATCTACGAACTCTTGTCTGCCTTTTCCCCTGCCTTTGCCATCTCCGTACTTTGATCTTTTGTCTCAAGAGCTGGTTCTGCTCCCGGCTTCATTTTGTCACTTAGGTACTTCCGGAATTGGTTCCAGAGAGTTTGTACGCTGCTGCTTTTGTTTGTGCCCTTGGGTTGTCCTTTTGTATCTCCTCGAGCCCGATGTAACGATATTGAACAACCCGAAGCTCCCCTTCAGAATCCAGAGCTCTGTTGTGAAGCTCAACGAAGATAGCTGAGGTTCTGTCAAGTCCGTATTTATAACAGATAATGCTAATTTCTGGATTGACCTTTCCTATTGCTTGGCACGTCTCTTGCCACCTGTCTGTGTATTACATCAATGTCTCCCTGGGTCCGATGGCTAATGCAAATAGCCTACCTAACCTCGCATTTTTTGAATTGTTGTACATGTATGTTTCCAAGAACACCGTAGACAATTACTCAAAATAGTCAATTGAGTTTGCTGGTAAATTTTCATACCATGCCAATGCTGATCATGTTAAGATTACGGGAAAGTAACTACAAAGTACTATCTCATCTCTTTCCCAAAGGGAAAGGACACGAATATAGTAACGTAGGTGAGCTGCGGGATCTGAGGTACCATTGTACGCCTGAAACGTAGGTACCGGGCATTTCGCAGGGATAGGCTCCTTTAAAATGCGAAAAGACAACCGAGATGTTGTCGCTTCCTGGAGTACTTCTTCTATCCTTGTTCCTGCGCGGCCAGTTTTACGTCCTTGTATTTCCTTGCGCATCTTCTCCATTTGATCCATGACCATGTTCACGTTGTGAGCATCTCTAGAAAATGTATCATCATAATAATACTAACATGTCTTGTAAGTTGGATCAATCTCATTTGGATCGTGTTTCATTTTCCTTGTTCTCCCTGTTGGGTTATCCTTTGCTGGGTTGAGACCCACCCATCGTCTTCTTCAGATGGCTCCGTTCTCACCCTTTCTCAGAGGCGGGTGAGTTTGAGAACCTTCAATCTGGTTGTCTAGCATGTCTTTGAGGTTCTGGTTCTCCTGAGCCATGGCGTGCATTGTGTCTTCATGCTCTTTGTTACGTAGTAGGAGGGCCGCTACCTGCGCTGTTATTTGTTTTTCTTCTTGATTTCCGCCACCCTGCTGTTCTCCGGGTCCTCAGAGCCATCGCAGCCTGCTTCTTCTATTGGAGCATCGGGATCGATCTGTATTGGTGTTAGGCTTCCCAATCCTTGTCCCGTGGGGGTCAAGGTTCCGGGTAACCCTCCGTTTACCGTAGGTGGATTTGTAACATTTGGTCGCTCCGGTAACAGCATGTCGTATATTGGCTGTGCTCCCGATGTTTGCCCCATCCCTTCAGCAGGGGTAGGTGGTTCTGTAGCATCCATTTTTCTTGCTATCTCGCTTTGTCCATACTCTGCTTCATTTCTTTGGTTTGTTCGAGATGGATTTTGAGATCTACCTCTTGTAACAGCAGGTCGTGAGCTTGCTGGTACATCACTTGGTTTCTGCATGTCTTCGGATTTCTGCTACCCTGCGAACACAGAAAAGATGGAAATTTTTGCTACTCGGGTTCCCTTGTTAAAAAGTAGCAATTAATACTCTGACACAGAAGATGGCTAAGCAGCTTTTTCATAAAAGTACGTGAATAATGTCTGAAAAGATGGGTATTTAATGTTTTATGACAACCTTGTACAGAAACAATCTTAAATGTTGATAATGATTAAAAAAGGATGTCAAATCATAAAAAGGAAGGTGCATTAAATGCTTTGTAAGAAGTTTTTCTCCTTGAACGTTCACTGAGATTCCCTAGTACTCAAAGATGCTCAGATTTAAAAGAGATTTTGTTGTAAAACGTTACTTTAGTACAAAACAAAATTTTTGACGTTTTGTGAAAAACGTTTTGGTAAAACTTTGTAAATCTGAAAGGTTGCAAGTAAGGGTGTACAGGAACAAAGCCGGACCGCCTAGGAACCGGTGGAACCGTACCTGTTTTTGTACCGAACCGAGGAAGGAGGTACAGGTACCGGTCCAAAAAATAGGAACCGAGGCTGAGGAGGTACACGTACACGGTCCTGTCCAAGTCCCGGACCGTCCCAGACCGAATGTACCGAAGAATTATAGACATTAGATTTAGGGGTAAAAACTAATAATAGCCATTAGATTAAGGAGGGGGGGTATAATAGAACAATAAGGCGAGGACGCTAGGGTTTCTCGTTTTTTTTTTTTTCCCGTCTTCACTCTTCTCTCTATGAGAAGGAGAAGAACTCCATTAGATTTACAGAGAAGAAGAGTTTTCTTCATTTCTCAACTCCACGAACACCACACCAGTTACTTACACCACCAGTTACACTTACAAGTTACACCACCTCTCGATCCAGAAGAAGAAGGAGAAAAAAATTAGTGATTGTGATTCTATTGTAAGTTTTTTTGCTTTTTTTCTTCTCCAATTTTAATCTTTAAATCGTTTGATTTGTACTATTGGGTTCCTTGATTTTTTTTAATTTGAGCTTTATTTTGATTTTTGATGACTAATTGCTTGGAACTGGATTAATTTAATTTAGGGTTTCACAGGGTAAGTTATCACGCCAAGGAGAAGACGAAGGGAAAGGATTCAAGGAACCATCCAACTTAGAAATTTTTCTTTGGGGTATGAATTTTTCTTTCAGATTTACTTTTATTGCTTTACTCGGTTACAATTTGATGAATGAGAGATGTTTCTGTCTTCGAGAAAGATTGATTTGATAATCTTGGGTTCTTGGATTCAATTTGATTAAGTAGTGGATTTTTGGAATATTGCTCTGCATTTTACCTATTCAATCCGTGAAATGTTTATTGTTTAGACTTGTCAATGCTGCATATTTTGGGAGGGTGCAGTATAACCTATTAATATAACATGTCATTGTCAATGCTGCATATTTTGTTGAATGCTGAATTCATTGTGGTTGAACTATGGATTGGTTTTCAGGGAAGGATTAAGCTAGGATAAGACTTGAGTATGTGAATGACATTCACTTGTATTTTGATCCTGATTTCTCAGCATTCTGTAGTTCCTCGGACAATTTTCATAATTCAATTACCTTTCATTTTTCAATCTGCAAAGTGATAATGGCATATAGTTATTGTATATGGTTGAGATGCTTGAGCATATAGTTATTGTATATGGCTTGTAATTTTCTTATGTGTTTTATATGCAAAGTGAAAATAACATCCTGAATCAAGCAAATTGATAATGGCTGTTGTTGTTGTTGTTGTGGCTTGTGAATTGAAATCATGTTTGAATTGTGTATATATTGTTTGTCAGTGACCAATCATGGATGCATCAATTCCAGCTAGGGTTCGGAACATAATATGGCGCCATTTCACTAGGAAAAATGTTGCAGAAGCCACTTGCAATTATTGTGGAAGGACATTTAGGGCTCACAACTACAAAATAGAACATCAGCATTGTGGAAGCACTTTAAGAGATGCACCCACATTCCTAATACTAATAGAGCTCACATAATTAATGCTTAGAACTTAGGCTTAGTGGTTTATGTATAATGTGTACTGCAGTGTAATATGTACTGCAACTATACTATTTAGTATTTACTTTGGAGTTTGAACTTTGATGTCTTTAATCTTTATGAACAATTTGTAGTGGAAGCACTTTATATGTATGAATATATGAATTCACTTTTATTTTCAGTTTTTATTTCCTTTGTGGTTTTATTTTATTTTCAGTTCTTATATGTATGAATTTTTCAGTTCTTATTTTCTTTGTGGTTTTATTTAATTTTCAGTATTTATATGTATGAATATTTGATTAGTATTTGTTTATATGAACTTCAGTTCATAACTCATAAATGTATTATGTACTTATGTTTATGTTTATTTGTGATTTCTCAGTGATCAATCATGGATGCATCAAGTCAAGCTCATGGAACAGCTACTCCTACACCTGCTTCAGATGTTACACCTACACCTGCTACAGATACAGTTGTTGGATCCTCTATCCAACCAACAGATGGAGCAGCAGATCTAGTAGCAATAGATGTAGAAGCTACTTCTACTCAAATTGGTGATACCACTAGTAAGATAACTTCTGACATTTGGAATCATTTCACTAGGAAGAATGTTCAACAAGCTGAATGTAATTACTGCAAGAAGATAATAAAGTCTCATATTGGAAGGAATGGTACAAGTGGAATGTGGAAGCACTTTAATAGATGCAAGAAGAATCCTAACAATCCAAAGCCAAAAGGACAACAAACTCTGACATTAAAACCTGCAACACCGGGTGAGGATGAAGGTCAGTTAGTCTCTACTATTTTCAGTCAAGACAAATGTAAAAGGGAAGTTGTTGAGTTTATTATAATTGATGAGATGTCCTTTAGAGAAGTTAAGGGTGAAGGTTTTAGGAGAATGATGCACGTTTTAGAACCTAGATTTGTTATACCAAGTAGCATGAATGTTTACAGATTTTTATTAGAAATGTATGTGTAACCGAGGGTTAGTTTGACAACAGACACATGGACTTTACCAAATAATTTCAACTACATCTGTGTAACAGTTCACTTTATTGAACAGCACTGGAAGTTAGAAAAGATAATTATTATATTTTGTGAGGTTAGTGGTCACAAAGGAATTGATATTGGTGAGATGTTGGAGAAGTGCTGGTCTGATTGGGGGCTTAAAGATGTTTTTTCTGTCACTTTGGATAATGCTAGTGCCAACAAGGTAGCAATGGATTATTTGACCACTAGTATTGTTTCAATGACAAGGGCAGAAGAGAGAGCTAAGTACTTTCATGTAAGTATATGTATATGATTTTTATTTTTCTAACTTTCTAGTTAGAATTGTGTTTATTAGTTATTACTTTGTACAAAAATCTAATACTTATATGAATCTACATCTTTTCAGGTAAGGTGTGCAGCTCATGTACTTGCACTTGTTGTAAAATATGCTGTAAGGGTCTACAACAAATCAATTGCAAGAATAAGGTCAGTTGTCAAGTATATAAAGGGTTCTCCAGCTAGGTTGTCTAAGCTTAGGCATTGTGCAAATTTAGTTGGAATAGAGTCTAAGATAGCATTGATATTAGATGTTAAGACTAGATGAAATAACACATTCTTGATGCTAGAGGCTGCACAAGTATTTGAAAGAGCTTTCACTAGGTTAAAAATATATGATAGGGAATATCAGAAGTTGTTTTATTTCCCTACTAAAGACAATGCTAATGATTGTGATATTGATGTTAATGTTGGTGAAGAATAAGAAGAATTTAGTGAAGAAGAATAAGAAGAAGAAGAAGAAGATGATGTGAAAGGAAAAAAGAAGAAGCCTATACTACCGATTGGTACCGGAACCGTACCTGGTACCATACGTGTACCGAATGATACCGGAACCGAGGTACAAGGTACAGGTACCGGTCCAAAATTTTGGAACCGAGGCTAGGGAGGTACGGGTACTCGGTCTAGGCAAGAACCGAGCCGAACCGTACTGTGTGCACCCTTAGTTGCAAGTCTTTAGAGGCTACGAAATCAGAGAACTCACGTAACTTTTGGATGAACGGGTCACCAGGAAGTGATATCCATCCTTGTTGTGCTCAGATCTCTTCGTTAATGAAGATAGCGTATGCCAAAAAATTAAAGGATCGAAAAAGCTCAAGATGTTGAGCAATAACTTCTTGCGCCAAACTGTGACTACTAATTTTCCCATAGTCTACGTAATGTGTACAACTCAGAGAATCGTATACTAAGTAGTAAAGATACCTCCGTTGAACTGATGATTCTAAGTAAATAAATGGTACTCTAGATCAAAACAATAACAAAGAATAATAAGTAATACAAATAAAGCTAAGTTATCATATGACGCAAGAGATTATGTGGTTCGACTATTTAGTCTAGTGCACGGGGAAATGAGTGATTGTTTGTATTAAGTTTTAGGTGGTTACAAGAGATCTTAAATGCTTCCCAAAGTAATAAAGAGAACTCAAGTTGTTGTATCTACTTAAGTTCTAAACATTAATGAGGTATAAGCTTAAGTCTAGATCTTCTTCTCCTAAGAATTGAATGCCTTAAGTTTTTGGTGAGGCTTGGTATTTATAGCCCCTTCAACTCCAGGTATATCTTTGCTGTCTTGGAGTTCATCGTTATCCTGATATACCTTCCGTACAAGTGGTACCTTCGTTCACCGTATGTTTCCTCCAGTCGAACTCTGCCACCTGAGCTGACCCACGTTCCTTCGGGAACTTCCCATCCTCAGTACAGATTGTACCTTCGCTCGCCGCTAGCTTTCTCCTACCGGGTCCCTCCACGTCATCGCTCTCCACGTGCTTTGATTATGCGTGTAGATAAGAGATTTGTGCATTTAATGCTGATTAGATTTGTTATCTAACTCTGTCCCTTCGCCAGATTCCTCCCCTAGGCTAGGTTTTACTTTATCCATCTTGACCATCGAGACGTTTCTTCTTGGGGGAAGATAAAGTAGATCTATGAAGGTATCTTCTGCTACCCAGATTCCTCTGTACAGCAAGGGCTATTTAGTTATCTTGTACGCAACCGCCGAGATCGTGACACGTGCTCCGCGGAATATTGATATTCACAAATCTCTTGTGATCAATCACGCAAAGGACGAAGTCTGTTAACAATGGATTATCAAAAGATCGTCTTTAGAACTAACAACAGTCTAAAGATCCCTGTCGAAACTCTGAACTAGTTTGAGTGGATCTTATATCAGAAGAGAAGATCCTCAAGCATAAACAAACTAGGTGAAATCAGATTTCAACCACCGTTAGTCAATCAAATCAATCAAAAACAAAAGATAAACCGCAATTATCTAGTTTCCCACCAACGGTACACGTTAGAGATTTTCAATCCCAAAGAAGACTTTAAACTGACCGGCCGTAAGATATTTCTCCTAATTAGGTTACTCTCCTATCCGAATAGGAGGCTTCACCAGTAACAACAACAAAATGGGAAGTCTGTTGTTACGAAGGATTAGTTTGCTAGAAAGGCAAACTTCAAGTATTTATAGACAAGGAAGTTTGGACACCAAGGAATTTCCAAAACCTAAAATATTCTCAAGATATTTATTAAAGCATAAATTCAGTTTCCATAATTCCTGAAAATGCTCTGTCCAAAAATAGTGATCGAAATCTCTCGGAAAATCTAATTAGTAAATGCACATTACTAATTCTTATATTTCCCTACAAAATGAAATTAATAACCTTAATTAAAAGATTCTTAACTTACTTATGTTTCGATCCTGTGATTTTCCTCCTATAGATATTAAGGAATAACTTTGAACAATTAAAGAAATAAACATTCACATCACGTGTTCAAATTATGTCGACATCCTTACTTTGTAAGTTCTCTTTCATACTTACAACCTTGAAACCGATTTGCCACACTTCCAAACAAGTTTAGAATTGGTTCACCTGACTTTCAAGAACTATGTGATTGATAAAAGAAACATTCAATCACAATCATGGGTTTAACGGTTCTACCAAAACAAGTTTCGGTTTTACCTCCATGTGAGTATTGTGCATAGTCACACTAGCTTTCCAAAAATTCGGTTGACTAGGTACTAGGATCGGTTCCCTACATATATATGGTATCTAACTTATATGTGTTGCACATGTCCATAGGATCGGTTCCCCTTTTCCTAAAAACGTGTTGCACATGTCCATAGGATCGGTTCCCCATTCTGCTATAAACCTTGCTGCACCTCATACAAGGATCGGTTCCCCTTTGTGATGTACTACACCTCTTACTAGGATCGGTTCCCCTTTCCCAAATTTGGTCAGACATTGCATAAACCCGATCATACCATCTCAGATGATTACTTAAGATCGGTTTCACTAATAAAAGTCATACCAATACATAAGTCAGGCCTTTGTGAATAGTTCTACCAAGAACACAAACAATTTGTGAGCGGTTATACTCAATCACACATATTGGTTGTTCATAAGATATGCAATGAATAAAAAAACCAATAACACCTGGCAATTTCCTTTTCGGTTCACAAACAAGTTTATGGACTTACTTCCTTAGAACACATGTAAACATTGTTCCCTAGGATGAAATCCTCACCTCATGCCCATACATAATCACAATAGCATCCAAATGATTATGGCGATGTCTTATCTACAAAGTTTAATGGTTAAGCAATAACCCTCGTATTGTATTTCTTAATACTATGTCTATCTAGAGTTCAAATATGCTTCGCAGTTATGTTTTCAATATGTACGACTTGAAAGATACGTTATCGAATGAAACAGTTCAAGTCAAATATCACTAACCTCAAGTGGAAGGATGATTATTGTCGTTGTGTCTCCTTGCTTCTTCACAATATCACAGTTCGGTTATCTTATAGTTCAATCGACTAGTTTCTCCTAACCGTTTATGAACAATATCTTTGTAAACGGTTCGGTATGGTTTATCCTAACCAGAGTGTATATCTCGATATGTAAATCACATTTCAAAGATTCATCTACCGTGGATATTGTTTGCTTGGTTCCAAAACTATCTTAGCTTAAACCTAAAACAACCCATGCTTCGAAAGTCTATATAAAGGGAACCTCAAGCAAATGGGATCTTTGAATCCCGACAATATCTTTGTGTTTCCTATTTGTAAACTAGAGTCATCCTTTTCCTAAAACCCTAATTTTAGGGTTTCGCGACTAAAAAAACTTCATAGGAGTATCCTGATCTTGTTTGATTGTTGAGATTGCTCCATCAATCAAGATAGATAGAAATCACAAAGTTCTCTTCGCCTTAGACTTTGTTTATTCCACAAGTTTAATACTTGTGAGGTAAATAATAATCTAAGATGCTCTTAGGGAAGCATAAGTCCGGATTTTGATGTTAGCTAGACTTTGTCTATTACTATCGATTTTCATTCTCACCTTGATCTACGATCAAAAAGGAAATCGCCATATAGGCTTATCTGTGGGAGACAAATTGGTTTAAAGCCTTCAATTGAGTTGAAGCAACTCTTAGGATGTAAAGGACGTCATCTAAGGGAATCAATTGCGCGGAGTCCTGCTGGGATTCAAGAGGCATAAGGAACGCGACTGTAACTGAATTACTTTGATGGTTTAATTCGGTCTAAACTACATTCCAGACCGAAGTTAATTGGTAGTAGGCTAGTGTTTGTAGCGGCTCAATATAGTTTGGTTTTCAACCTGGACTAGATACCGGGTGTTTTCTACATTTGCAGTTTCCTCGTTAACAAAATTTCTGGTGTCTGTGTTATTTCTTTTTCCGGATTATATTGTTTATCATTATAATTGAAATATCACAGGTTGTACGTTAATCAATCAAAGTATATATATCCATCCTTATTTGTTGGATACGACTTGATTGATTTTTGGATATTGATATTTGGAATCGTCCAAGTACTCTCGCACGCAAATCAAGTTCACGAAATTGTCTCTATAAACTTTATGATTGTATGAGAAACAGATATAACTCTAAATATTATTCCTTGATTGAGATTCATTAAGTTTAACTCTCGGAATTATATTTTAAGTTTGTTCATACAGGTTGCCTAAAAAAAAGTTTGTGGTGTATTCTGGTACCCCCACGTTTTCAATTTGTAAGCCACATATTAAGTTACTCAAAAAGAACAACTTCAAGTGGAGTGAATCATCTCAATCAACATTTGAGCAACTAAAGGTGGCTATTACCACTACTTCTGGTCTTATCTTGCTTGATTTTTCTAACCATTGGAACTAGATACTGATGATCGTGAATGGAGTGGGGGATGTTTTAATAAATAACAATAAGCCAATTGCATACTTCAGTAAATGGATGGGGGAAAGGTTTTTATCTTTGTCTACCTATGAGAAGGAAATGATGGAAGTAGTTATGAAAGTGACCAAGTAGAGATCATATTTGATGAGAAATCATCATCTACACTACTGATTATTCGAGTATCAAGTACTTTCTAGAACAATAGATTCATACAACCTTACAACAGAAATGGCTTTCCAAACTTTTAGGATACAATTATGAGATGAGATATAAAAAAGGGTCTGAAACATGGTAGCAGATACCTTATCCAGAGTGGTAATAAATGATGAAACCAGTTGTCAAAATTCAAGTACAACCAACAACAGAGCTACGTATAAGACTAGATGGCTAAGGATATTATTTCCAAGTTGCTTGTTCAAGACGATGCAATCGAACATTACAAATTCCAGCAAGGCATATTAATATTCAAAACTAGAATATACATTGGAAAGAAGGGTGAACCCAGACAGAAAATTTTAATGGCAGTCCATACTTCTTCCACTGGTGGCCAATCAGGTTCTCAAACTAGTTATTAAAGGGCCAAATTGTATTTTATTTATTGGAGTTAGATGAACCAACAGATTCTAAAATTTGTGCAAGAGTGTGACACCTATCAACAACATAAAAGTTTCAATACTTCACCAACATGACTATTGCAGCCACTACCAGTTTCAGACTCAGACTTCATTACAGGTTTACCTAAGTCTTAAGGAAGGACAGTGATACTGCTGATAATAGATATATTCACAAAATACAACCACTTCCTGGCTCTCATACATCCTTATACAATATCTGTTATGACATTGTCATTGTCTTTAAATTGACATTGTCTTTAAATTGCATAGACTTCCTAAATTTGTTGTGTCTGACAGGGATAGTATATTTCTAAGTAATTTCTGGCAAGTATTATTTGCAAAACTTGGCACTGAGTTGCACATGAGTTATGCTTACTATCCCCAAACTTATGGTTAGATAGAGCGGTTTATGCATGCTTAGAGACTTACCTAAGATGTATGACTAGCTTCAAGCCTAAAAAGTGAGTCACATGGATACCATTCATTCTACATTTCATGTTTCACATCTCAAACCCAAATTTGAAAAAGGAATGATGCCACAAACTAAGCTGCCTGTAACAGACTTAACAGGGAATTTAAGGGTTACCCCATTAAAGGTTCTGGACTCCAGTAAGATAAATAAGAATCATCAAGAGGTGGAGCAAGTTCTGGTATAGCGGGATGGCATGACTGAGTATGAGGCCACCTGGGAGGACAAACAATTCACGGCATAGTAATTTGAAAGTATGATCCTTGAGGACAAGGATATTTATAATGAGTGGGCATTTGTCATGTCTCGACTTAAGTGACACCAATTCTTTTAAGGCCATCTGAGCTGGGGTGTACTAGTAGTTGTAATTTCAATTTATGTTTTATGATACGTTAATTAGGTAGCTAATTAGTTGTTGCTAATCATGTTTAGTGACGAGTGTGGGAGGAGAACGTGTGTCTGACCACCCTTATCCTTTTATTCCCCGTTCTGTATCTGAGTATATTATCGAGTATTATTATCAAGTTTAATTTTCTCCCCTCTGAGGGTTTTATCCGTCAATTTTGCAGTTAGATTCTAAGTTCTTGAGTCTGATCATCCATTTGTAGTGTAGATCACTATAAATGCACAAGACTATGCTCACTATTGCATATTTCTACATAACATGGTAATTCAGAAAAACCGTCGACGTGATAAGGAGTGCACTAACTATGAAAATGAATATTTGAGGCATGAGATTCAACCAGAAAGAGGTTTGCCTGCAAGAAACTGTGGAAAATTTAAGAGAAGATCTTAGAGTGAATCTTTGGGCAGAGTACGAAAGAGCCGGTGGGCTTAATTATTAAAATTTATTTCATGTATTAGATTATTAAGTTTTATTTCATGTATTAATTTATACATTTGATTTTTAATTTGTTTATAGTTTGTTATTAATCAAGAATGCAACGACATTTCAAATTAAATAACTTTTCATTTCAAATTAAAATAAAGTAGAATGCCATTTCAAACTAAAATTAAAACTAGTACATCATTTATTTTAGAGGTACTACTACACCGAACTCATCATCACCAGCTGAGTTGTTAAATCCAACTATCTGTGCTCGTAACTTGTCAAATTCGAGTTGCCACACATGTTTTTGTTGGGCATTCATAATTGAAGCGTCCGCTTGAAGAATGTTATGATGGTCATAATCATTTTACAAAATTTTCTTGAGAAAGCCAACTTTTTTTGGTGTCCCTGTTTTTAAAATTTCTTGTCAACTGCTCTTTTCTTTTCGACTGTCTTCTGATGTTCCATAAACTCTGCCATATTAAGACCGTCGGAGTTTCCCCCTTCTTGAGTTAATTTTCTAGTCAGTCTTGCTTTGTTTCTTGATGGAAGTTTTTTTTTTTAGCATCATCATTATTGATAGCTATGTTGACATTTGGATTTCTTGGGATATCTGGTAAAGCATTTGATGGACCTGGTGAAAATGGTGTTGAGAAGAATTGTACGGTGACCTTTTAGGTACTTGTTGATCAGCTACTAATAAGTCTGAATCATATTTATTCAACACCTTCAAAATATGAAAACTACTTTCAAATTGGAAATTTTTTCCATGCTTGCCGCCAAAATATGTACGCACTGTCTTCTCACATCAACATCCACAAAACCACTCTCCCGAACTTTCTTGGATTGCATTATTGGAGCAACATATGAGGATACTTCCTTATTGAAATTAATGAAGCGTTGTGCCAACCCAGTCTATAATATCAGGATTATTGATGTTCACGGTTTTCTCTTGATATCTCAAAATTATGTTATTCCACATGGTGTTACCATATTTCTCTGCACCATTGTTACAATCTTGGATAAAATAAACATAATTACAACAAAAACATTCATCTTCAGTGATATTGAATTTTGTACCCCAAACTTTGTTCTTTTTACCTTTACCTCTTTTATCTTGAGATTGAAAATATATATCACAAGAAATTAAGAAGTGTAGAGAAGGTGTGATTAGTTTATCTTGTTTTAGATTAGAAGAATATTGAGATATGAGATATTTTAAAGAGATTTAGAAATTCTGGAGTGAGTTGAAATGATTTCAAAATTGTATGTTTATAGAGGGGGAATTTGTAGCCGTTGGGTGAGGAACTAGATATCTATGATCAGATCAATGAGTGATAGCAAGACTATCGCTGGCGTTCAGACCGTCGAACGATAGGCTGACCATCGAGCGATTGACTTTTTATCGCTCGCTCGACATTCTATCGCATATGTCTAAGTGGTATATTTGACATTTGACACATACGTTTGCCACTTTGCTATATTCATAGTGGGTGTTAAAGTGGAAAATTATAAAGTTTGACATGTGCATATTAATAAGCCTAATATTAATAAAATTAACAGACTAAATAGTTTGAGCAGGTCTCTAAACCAACTAACAAGGAGAAGAACATAACACATTTGCTAGCATGTTATTTATTTATTCATTTATTTATAGCATGTTTTGATGCTGCTTAGTAGATTTTTCACTTCTAGAACTAAAAAAACTAGACATTAGTTTGAGTATATAATTTCAACAAAAACTCTTGACAACCTGCGTATTGGAATCGGAACTCCCTACAAAAATAATACTTTAAAGGAAAGTAAATGTTTTTGCTTCTAATTTGTTTCCGGTATAAAAACACCTTAATAATAGCAAAATAGTATTGCGCAGGAGTTTGCTTCTCTTCTAACGGAAGTTCAAATTCACTATTTCACTAATAACTCTAGTCAAAACAAACAATGTTGCATAAGAGCATCTCAAATGCAAAGGATCAAAGTCTTATATTGCATGCCAACTTCAATTTAAGAGATTTCCACAAAAGTTTTACCTCCAATGCAAAGGTGAATGTCACGAAAAAGGACGACATGGCTAGTCAGGGGTAAAGGAGAAAGTCTAAATCAGACTTTTTCTATGACCTTGGATCTTAAGTCCACATGATCATTTGTACCTAAATTTAAATAAAATTTGTTAGATAAAATCCTTGAGATTGGAGATGAGTTATAGATGAAATTTTTCTTTTTTGATTTTTTTTTTGTCTTTTAGCAATGACTAAGACCTCCATGTAAGATGACCTTAACCTCAAACATTCGAGATGCTGTAAGACTATAGCAGTAGTACAGTTGTGGACGGATGAACCTGTTAGTGGCATGGCAGCTATAACATTTTTACTAACACAATGAAATAAAAGAATGCAATTTGGTATCCAAATATTTTAGCAACTCCTCACAGTGTTGCGCAATAAATTCTGGTTCGAATCTGAATGCAGTAAATTTTCAAATACCAAAGAGCGTAAAAATTAAGTTCACCGGTTAAAAATGAAATCAAATTACAGAAAGAATCGCATAATTTAAACGTGTCTCAAGTAGATCTATTTACATCACTAGGACATAACCAAAAACCTGATAGAATTATTACCAGGTCACGAATGGACCAACATGAGCCTTATACTCAGTTTCCGGGGGCAAAATTTGTGGCAAAAGCCCAGGCATTGTTGCTAACAGGATCAGCAAGATGGTCAGCCAAGTTCTCTAGAGGTCCTTTACCGGTCACAATTGCTTGAACGAAGTACCCGAACATGGAAAACATCGCCAATCTTCCGTTCTTAATCTCTTTCACTTTCAACTCAGCAAAAGCTTCTGGGTCATCGGCAAGTCCAAGAGGGTCGAAACTTCCACCGGGGTACAATGGGTCCACAATCTCACCTAGAGGTCCACCGGCAACACGGTAACCCTCAACTGCACCCATCAGGATAACTTGTGTAGCCCAAATAGCCAAGATGCTTTGAGCATGTACTAAGCTCGAGTTACCCAAGTAGTCCAATCCCCCCTCACTGAAAATTTGAGCACCGGCTTTGAACCAAACGGCTTCACCGAATTTAACGCCGTTACGTGAGAGCAATTCAGGGAAGATGCATCCTAGAGCTCCGAGCATAGCCCATCTGCAATGAATCACTTCAAGTTCACGGTTTTTGGCGAAAGTTTCTGGATCTGCAGAAAGCCCTGCAGTGTCCCAACCATAATCACCAGGGAATTCACCATTGAGATACGATGGAGCCTCGCCTGAAAAGGGACCCAAGTACTTAACTCTGTCAGGACCATACCATGGGCTGTTAGATGAAACTGCCGGTTTAGATGATTTAGCTGCTTTTGGCGCCACTGTCTTTTTCTGGAAGAGCATGGTAATTCTTCCTTCACCTTCTGGAATGGATGGAGTTAGCTTCACTGCCTTTCCAGCAAGAGAAGGAGAAGAGAGAGCCATTGTTGAAGCAGCCATTAATTAATGGATGTATTGGAACTAACAAGATAGAGAAGAAGTGAAATGAGATGAATATATGTTAAATGAGTTTGTGTTTTGAAGCTGTTGATTTTGGTTTGTATAAATACAAGTAGAATTCATACGGTTACTTATCTTAGGATATCTGTATCCACATTGTAATTGGCTAATGAACTTCCATGGCTCTGCTCAATAGTTAAACAGCAGGCACCCTTTCCATCCACAAGCTTACGAAAATAAAAAAAAATTAACACCAGCCAGGGAAAATCAAACGGTAACTTCTATTAAGATATCTCTATCCAAATTGTGATTGGCTAAGAAAGTTCATGGCTCTGCTCAATTACTAAAGAGTTGGCACTCTCTCATATACAAGCTTATGAAAATCTGAGAGTTCTAACACCAGCCAGGGAATACCCCACTTGTCATTTGTTTTAGATTTTTTGTGGACCATGTGAAAAGATAAGGTTATAGGCCACACTCAGCCAAGCACTCGACTCTTGAAACATCATACATACTTTTTTTAGGTAGAATGTACCGGTTTGTATTATTAGTTACTGTTACAGAACCAAACAAAGTAAAAGAGCAAATGACGCACTAATCAGCAGGTTTCCTTGGGCGATTCGAGTTCAGGATGTTCAAGATGTGTTTCTCTACTGCCTCCAGCTTACCTTCAAACTAGGAATCGCACTACTTTTTGGAAGATTCAAGAAAGCCACCATCTTGTCCAACATGTTCTTGAAAATCTTGAGCCTCTCAATTTGTTCAGACTTTGGTGGGTGTGGAAGGGAATCATGCTACCGCATGACAAAAGGAATAACATAGATCAGAGAAGTTGTAAGTTAACAGAACTGTGGTTTTTAATTAGTTGTAAACAGAAAAACAAACCCAACACTAACCTGTTGGCATTTTCGAGAAATCTTCTGGTGAAAGTCAATAAGATCCGGTAAGTATTTTTCTCTCATGGACTTGATCTAGGATTAGAAGAAAAATTAAATGGTTAACAATGTAGTTGGATTTCGCCAGAATGGTATATTTTTGGCAACTCAGCATCATGTTAACCGATAAAAGCTCTAATGGCTAAGATTTGAAACGGCTCTGATGCAAACGACATTAGAAAGAAAAGAAAACACAACGAAAGCTAAAAGAGGTGAGTAGAAGTATATTGCCTGATAAACTTCCTCCTGAACATCGACCACATTTCCTGTTTTTGAAAAACAGGAAATGACAACTCATTAGACTAGCAGTCTTCCAGAAAAAAGAAGAAAGAACTGAAAAAGAGGAAAGGAAGGCAACATAAAATAATTGTATCTAAATCATTAGAACAGAAAAGTTCAACAGAAGAAACAACCCAAACAAAAGCAATATAAAGTGCATTTTTCGACCAAAATGACATACTTGATGAGGGCAGTTGATGGCAACCAGTTGGCTGAATTTGCTGCTGCAGTGGACCAGCTTTCCATGCGCGATTCAAGGTCATAATATTCAACAACTGTTCCTCGTACGAAGCCAGCTTATCCTTCAAACTAGGTATCACACTACTTTTTGGAAGATTCAAGAAACCCATCATCTTGCCCAAAATGTTCTTGAAAATTCGGAGCCTCTCAATTTGTTCAGATTTTGGCGGGTGTGGAAGAGAATCATGCTACCACAAGACAAAAGGAGTAACAAATATTTATCAAGCAGGATTATCCAATAAAAAAAAAAGAGAAATAAGTTGTAAACAGAAAGGAAAACCAAATACTTACCTGTTGGCATATTTTAGAGATCTTCCGGTGCATGTCATTAAGATCTGGTAAGTATTTTTCTCTCATGCACTCAATCTACAATTATAACAAAATAAAATGGTTAATAATGTAGTTGAATTTGGCCAAGATGGTATGTTTTTCACAACTCAGCTACTCTTGTCAACCGAGACAAGCTCTAATGGCTAAGATTTGAAACGGCTCAGATGCAAATGATATTAGAAAAAAAAGAAAACATAATGAAAGCTAAAAGAGGTCATTAGAACCATACTTTCTGATAAACTTCCTCCTGCACGTCGACCACATTTCCTATTATTGCTGCATCTAGTAATGCTAAAAGAAAATCAGCAAATCATAACCCATTAGACTACTAGTCTGCCCTTCTTCTACAGTGATAAAAAAGAAAGATGAAAAGGAGGGAAATGAAGGCAACAGAAAAATTATTGTATCTAAAATCAGCAAACCACAAAAGTCCTAGAGAAGAAACAACCCAAAAGAAAGCAATGTAAAGTGGATTGCTCGACGAAATGACATACTTGATGAGGCCTCTGGAGGTGGCATTTGTGAATGCAACACTTGCTTCTGGTCCACTAGATTTGGATGGTTGAGCATCGAGCCACCAGATGTCTGAACCACCTTTTGTTGCATATCCTTTTCTAATGAATTTGGTTGTTGCTGCCATTCCAGTTGCTGATGCATCTGCATTGTTTGAGATAAAAGCTGAGGCACAAGTTGTTGCTGTGCTGGTTGACATTGTGCACGTTGCCCTAGGATTTGTAACATATTTGTTGATACCTGTGCGTTTTGTTGTTGCTGCACCTTTCCCCTTTGCTGATGCATGGTATGCATTGGCTGCTGGTGCTGCTTCTGTAACCCTGACATGTTACTTTGTTGACCTAGCTGCTGCTGATGAGGGATATTATTTCCAAGTAAATGTTGTTGCATATTTGCGATATCATTCTGTAGGTTTAGTAACTCTTGCTGCTTCTGCTGCTGCATATCGGATACATTGTTTTGTTGCCCAATTAACTGATTCGGTTGCAAGTTTGGGACATTCATTTGCTGCCTTGAAGGCAAAACTGTATGCTGTTGCTGATGCAGAACAGGAGCTTGTTGGTGCAATTGAGGCTGTTGAGTATACTGCAATTGAGTTGACTGTATTGGTTTTTGCTGTTGTGGTTTTGGTTGTTGTTGCTGCATGTGTGACTGCATAATGGAGGACAGATTGTTTCCCTGTTGCTGCTGCTGCTTCTGCTTTAAAAGGTGTTGTTGCTGATACAAAAACTGCTGCGAACTTTGAGACTGCTGTTCTTGAGAACCAGTTTGCTGTGGATTTTGGCTACCACCACCAGAATTTAAGGGTAACAAATTAGGAACTCCATTTGTCTGAGATTTTGTCTCCAGTGTCAGCATCTTCAAAGATATTTTTCGTAGATAATCCACCTAAATTTTACAAAATTAATTTTGTTAGATTCTCCGAGTGCTGCATGTATAAAGAAAAGATTACTGAGCATTAATATATGATTTTGTTAGATTCTACAAGTGCTGCATGTATAAAGAAAATATAACTGAGCATTAATATATGATTTTGTTAGATTCTACGAGTGCTGCATGTATAAAGAAAAGATTACTGAGCATTAATATATGATGCATAGATGATAAACTGATTTCATTAACGATTATTTACACAAGATCCACCGAATCTTTACCTTTCAGAGAAATTTTTCTACATAGAGGCCAAGTAAAGGATTTTATTACATGATTCTGGCATTCACTGCTCTTTTAGTACATCATCTATTCCTTGAGAACAACTTATCAACCTGATACCGCTTTATATCTTTCAGAATGTAAAGTGACAGAATCAACAATATGTATGACCCAGAGGAGAATGGCACAAAAGGGGACAAAATTATTTATGTAAGCTAAAATAAGGTTGTGCAGGATCTAACATTATCGACAGAGTAACAGACCATGGAGCTTCCTAACAACATAGACATGATTTTTTTCTGAGCGGCAACTAAAGATTCTGGTTTGGAAAGAGAGAGAGAAGGATAAGATAAGGAGATCTCATCATAGCGAAAAGTCAGATCATATCTATAATGGAAAAATCAAATTACTGGTCAGAAGTCAGAATGGCAGTGAAGATGGCCTTAATTACACGGATAAGTGTGTGTGTTCTTTGAACTCATCGGAACCAATTAATACGGTAACATACCAAAACGGTAACAGTTCAGTTGATTGTAATATTTAGCTAAAAGCAATTAGATCGAGCATCTGAAGCCAGATCTTTCCAAGAAGTTAAACAAAAACAGGGAAAGGCGTACCCCGCAGAATGTATGCATAACATTGGCTTATCAGGCAAACTCTGGCAAGCAACCCCCTAGAATTTGGCAACTCCTACTCAGACCTTTAGGGTAATAAAGTATGTTTTAGAGTAAGGAACCAATGAAACTGAGAACCAGAGAAGCATTGATCTAAAAACAAGTGTTTCTAAGCAATTCAGGTTCTCGCACAAGTATCGCAAACAGAAGGAACACAGATAGCTTTCATTGCTTCAGTTCCTAAACACTCGATGAGTTCAGCAAGCATGTGCACTCCATAAGTCAGGATTGTTCTATGTAAAAGGTTACGATATCAAATTGGAAATGAAATGACACGTGTGCTTGACAATCACGTGAATGAAATTCGCTAATAACAAACTAAACACCTGATTATTAGTGCACCTCAAAAGAGCATCTGACAACAACGGCTTCAATCATTGAGCCGTTCTTCAAATCATCCTACAGTCCTTAACTCGATTATAGTTTATGTAACCCCAAATCATAGTCGTCAAATCTAAATAATCAAAACACCGAATAAGTGCAACAAATCGGACTTCTACGCAACGGAAAGTGTGCTTATTTTGACGAATCAGAGGTGAAAAATTGAGAAAACTAGTAAAGCAATACAATGACAAGGCTAATATACCTGACTTGTGGCAGCAGTGAACATATCTTCCTCAAATCTTACAGCAATTTTCTTAATCTCTACCCATCCCTCTGGCCCAGAAATTGAAAATTGTCTCTCCAGAGTTTCCAATCTACGAGAATGAAAACGCAAGAAGTTCAATCCAAGTAAGAGTGATCAATACCAAAATCGGATTACACACAAACAAAATAAAAGGTTTAGCGTGATCATTTTACCCTAATAATCATACTTCTCCTAGTTAAAACCAAACAACAGTAATTACTTACATCTTAGTGACAATTCTGTGTCGAGAATCAGGTTGAACTTGTGTTCTCCAATCGGTTGTAGCTCCCATGTTAGGTGATCTCAAAAAGAAGACGAGGATGGAAATTTTCCAAAATGGTTGAATAAAAACCCTAGAAATCACAGTCGATCAAAATCAATTTTGTTTTGGAGAGAGAGAAATTTATCACTCAAGGGGATTTCAACTTCTAAAAAACGCGCCTAGGAGTCTCGCTGAAACGACGAAATCGGAGATGAAAATGGCTAAAAATTTCAAATGAAAAAAATTGTTATAACAGGGACGCATGCCTTTTTTTTGTTATAAAAATTGTTAGATAGGAGGGAGGAGAATAGGGTGGTGGGGATTATGGAGCCGAATAGCAGGACCGTTTTTTTTTATATTTTTTTTATTTACTTTTTTCCCTTGTATGCTACCTTATTTTTAATTTTTCTTTTATTGTTCTGCAAAGATTCTAGTAGAGCTTTGCAGAACACCGTGGAAAATTATCCTTGTGGTGGGAGCTGTGGGACTTTTCTTTTTTGAGAATTTTGATAAAGTATCCGTTTTTCGGTACCCATACGAAAAATACCCCGAACGTTTTAAAATTTGTTAAAGTGCTCCCATAATAAGTTTTTCCATTAGTGTTAGTTAAGACTAGTTTACTTTACGTATTTATCATTTATTTATTGTCATATTGAGGTTCGTCCAGCCTAATTCAGGATTTTTAGAGAGCTTTCAGGTTCGTTACATCGTTTCCTAAAAAGGGTTCGTCATTTCAAGTGGTTCATGAAAATTCGATATTTTACCACATTTTTTAGGTTCATCGAGCCCGGTTCAGGATTGTGACAACGTTTTCAGGTTCGTCGAGCCCGGACCAGGATCGTTGCACCGTCTTCAGAATCATCGGATCATTTATCCTCCCCACCAAAAAGATACAATTTAGGGGTAAAAGGTATGCCTATTTTACCGTAAAACATGCATACCTTTTTCGTGGAATGTGAAAAGCTGGGGTACTTTATCAAAAGCCCCCCCTTTTTTTTCAATGTTCTGATTTTTAAGGACGGTCTAGACTCTTGAACACAGTGATAATAACTTATCACTGTGATAAATAAAATATCAAGTTATAAATATATGGGATACATCATAATAACTTATCACTTTATCAAAAGCCCCTCCTTTAAAGTTCGCCACCTTCTCTCCTTGACTTGGGCCGCCGAGTTTTGACCACAAGTTGAGTTTTTAAACAAATCCGCATATCACCTACATCATCTTGTTCTTACTCATATCAATACCCGAGAATCTTTCTTTACACTGAGTGTTAGAATCCTTCATGTCAAATTGCTATGTTCGTAAGGAGGAAATCTAGGCTAGATTTACGGGGATTTTGTTGGTCTTACTAAGAAATCGAAACTTCGTTGCTATCACCCACTTCTCCTACCAGTTTTTTAATCAATTCCTGCTCAACCAATGGAACTCTAGTCACCGTGTAAACCACCCAATAACTCCGCCCCAGCAAACCCATCTCAACCATTTTTCCCCATGACATCCAACTCCACCACGCCTGAAAAGCTTCACAACCCCCCACACCTTTCGACTATTCCAAGACCCTGCAATCATGATGTATCCGTAGCACCGCCCAACCTTTTTTTATCCCCCATCGGTACCATCAACAACATTACCTTCTCAGCTTCTTCATCGTCTACCTATACCTCCTTTCTCTCACCCACATCCTCTCTCCAAAAAGAACCAGACATCAACCACCCAACTCAAGAGAATCTTCAAAAAGAAAACCAGCAAACTTTACCAGATCAGACAAAAAACCCCTCATCACTCATACCTTTTAGCAAACCCTCATCATCCAAGAAAAAATACAAAGATACTCACCTTTTCCAACTCACTGAAAGGATGCAAAATCTAATGAAAGACCACCATCGTCATTGTTTAGCTGTAAAGGTCCTGTCAGGAAAGTTCTCGTATAAGATTGAACTGAAAAATCACTGGACCCCCATGCAAATTAAACACCTACAAACTATTACTCATACGGAGGCCTACAAACTGGTTATGCACCATGAAAACGATAAGAACAAGATTTTAGAACATAAACCCTGGATTATTTCTGAACAAGTGGTATTGTTTGAGGACCATGAAAAGTTCATCGCTAACCCTGATCAAAGTTTTCTAGTTGCTTTTTTTTGGCTGCAGATTCTCCATCTCCCAAGGTACTGGATCGACAAGCTCTCCATTGAACAACTACTACAGAACGTCGGAACAGTACTGGAAGTTGATCTTAGTTCTTCTCCACCAAGAGCTAAAATAGAAATGGACTTCCAAAAATCCTTTACCCCAGGTATTCTACTGAACTGTGAAAAAGCTACTTGGATCCAGCTGGCTTATGAATATCTACCCATGATTTGTTATCGATGTGGTTTTCTCGGCCACATAGCAAGAGAATGTACCAAATTCATTAGCACAGACCATGCTCTGATGGATACTCAGTTCCCCAAATTTCCATATCACCGCCTCAACAGCAGGATGAAAGCTCAAAACCCACAACCAAAAACCCAAAATCTGCTGCCATCCTCTTCATCCAATATCCCATCAAAAACATCAGCCTCTACCCACCAGTCATGAACACCTCCCCAATCTCTTACACATACCAACCCAGCTACCAGAACAATTTTCAACACCACAACCATCCTCCACCGTTTCGAGACCGATCCCAATAAGACTAGCCCCAACCATGACTCAGCAAGGACTCAACTGGAATCCGGTTCCCCAAAAACAAGGTGCTACTGCTGTTATCCCGGCGAAATCCAAGGAACTTCAACAGTCTGACACTGTCTCTGACGTAGAAGCTTCACCATCAACTATCCCTATCTCTGCACCAAGTACCAATGATTCTATTAGCCGAAAGAATGTTCCCTCTGCAATCTCAATGGCTAGGGCCCACGGAAACGGACCGTTTTACCCGAACCAGCAAACCCGAACTGTACCTACCAGTTCCGAACAACCGGTTGAGCCAGCACCACATACAACAACCCAGGCATATATGTCGGTCGCAGAGATGACCGAAGCTAGTACTGAGCTCAATCGAGAAACCAACAAGAGTGCTGAAAAAGGGAAAGGCCCAATGAGTTCTACAAGCACTACAACTTCACCATTTCATATCCGAGAACTGCAACAAGTGACTCCACAAGCACCAAGGCCTGCATCCATCCAATTATTCCCTCTCTCCACTTATTTTTCGCTCAGTTTCTCTCAATTATTGATGAACTTTTTGCAGAAGAAGGAGGCCACAGTGAACCTGCAAATCACAGCTGTGAATGGTAACCCTCATGTTAAAATGACCCATAGATACATGGAAGAGATATAAACCACAATTGCATCCCCAGCTGTGCAAGCTACTGTTCAAAATCCTGCACCAACAGTAGGTACACCTGTGAAGACATACACAAGCAAAGAAAGAAGGGTGAGGAAAAGTTTACCAAAACACCTACTCATTCCACCAACTCCTGCGTTTGGAGCTCCTGCACTTCCATCAAAACTACAAAAGTTCATATCCTTATCAGAACTGAGGACAAGATCGAGTAGAACATCACAACCAACTCATGAAGTACCAATGGTAAGGACAAGAAAACAAAGATCTTCCATCTATATTGGGCGCACCTCTCAACCTACTGAGGGGATACAACAACAACAACAAAATCCAAAAGATACAGAGCCTCATACAACCAGTACAACTACCAAGGGCACCTCAACCACATCGGCTTGGCATCTATCTCTTGAAGAGGAGACTGATGGCATTACCAGTGATACTCCTCAGCGAGCTGTTGGCCAAGGCCAACACTCGCCTTCATTATAAATTACTTGGCCTAGAATTGTCAAGGTTCCCGCAACACCCTGACAATACAGAAAATGCGTGAGTACACATGCAATTATAGACCTTCTATTATGTTTTTATCTGAAACGTTATCATCTACACATCATATTTCTTTTTTGAAAACTTCTCTAGGATATGATAACTGTTTTGATGTACCTTGTAATGGTCATAAAGGAGGGCTAGGGATTTTGTGGAACTCCACAGTTAACATTACAGTTTTACTTTCTAATCAAAGTTTTTTTCATGTCTATGTTGAACCTTTTTCAAACTCTCAACCATGGATATTCACTGGCATTTATGGACCTCCACAACCTCAAGCAAGATGGAACCTTTGGCAAGAATTCAACTCAATAATTCCTCAACATAACCTTCCATGGCTGTTGATGGGAGATTTCAATGAGGTTCTCAACCAATCTGAAAAAATGGGAGGACGTCCTGTCCACAGCAACCAAGCAAAAGATTTCAAAGAGATGATTGACACAAACGGGCTCATAGATTTAGTCTTTCAAGGAGACACATATACTTGTACGAACAAACAAATGGGGGAAAACATTATCATGGAAAGATTGGACCGTGGACTGAGCAACCAAGCTTGTAAATATTTACACCTCAACATGACGATCAAACATCTACCCAGAATAGCCTCTGATCATGCACCTCTTCTGCTCCAAGAAAATTTCATCAGACGAATGCCAACAACAAATTTCAAAATGGAACACCTATGGTTTATTCACCCCCAAATGAAAGAAGTGGTGCTGGAAGTTTGGAACCAATCTCTCTCACCTTCACCACCCATCGACCTGCTGGATAAAATGCGAAATACAACCAATGCCTTACAAAAATGGAGAAAGGCCACATTTGGATACCTTCCATCAATGATCACTACAATGGAACACATCATCAAACAGTCCCAACATATGTGTGCAACCTCAACAGGACCAACACTGCAAGATTGGCTACAAAAAGAAAAAGACTACAGGCATACACATTTGATGCTGGTAAACTGCAACGAACTATACTGGAAACAACGATCAAGAATACAATGGCTACAAGAAGAAACAAACTGGAGCATTGAAAGGTCTAAAAATTGCAAGGAATTCACCACCAATACTGCACCTGATGTACGCAGATGACTTATTAATCACATGTTCGGCTGATGTGAAGTCCTGTGAAACCTTACAACGACTCCTCCAACGGTACTCCACTCGGCTGGACAAGCAATTAGTAAGGAAAAATCTTCTATCATCCACCACCCTAAATTACATCCGGATTTGGTTCAACAACTCAAGCTCTGTTCCAACATCAACACAAAAAAAACCCCACCGATGTACCTAGGCATCCAGTTCAAGAATGGTAGGAACTACTCAAATCTATTTACTGAACTTCTAAACAGGTTGGAAAGAAAGGAAAAAGGATGGATAACCAAGTGTGTCAATCAAGCGGGAAGGCTAGTTCTGATAAAAACAGCGTTGAGCCCAACTGTGAACCATGTCATGCAAACTCAACAACTACCAACTACGGCGCACAATAAGATAGACAGAATCACCAGGAACTTTCTATGGGGCCACGATAGTCAAACAAGAAATATGCACCCAATTGGTTGGGAAACAGTGACAAAACCGTTATCACAGGGAGGCCTTGGTATCAGGAAAAACAAAGAACATAACCAAGCATTGCTCATGAAACGAGTCTGGCAGTTACAACAGTCAAAAGAATCAGTGTGGACCTCAATCTGCACTCCAAAATACTTCAAAACCAATTCTAAATCATTACCATTCCCAAAGCCTCAATCATCGGCCAGTCCCCTTTGGAAAAACTTAACTAACACTTCTATTTTTTTGATGGGTTTAGTTTTCTCACAGGTGGAAGATGGCAAAAACACAATGATAAGCCAAAACTGGATTCCAAATTCACAACCTTTATCACTTCAAAACCTACCCATCAACATCCCACTCAATACACCAGTTAGCTACTTCATTGAACCTTCATCAAATACATGGAACCACAACCTCCTTTTCTCAACCTTCTGATGAGTGCTGAAAAGTGCATATTTTTATATATTTTTCTTGGCATTTAACTCATCTTTTGTGCATTAATTCTACATTTTATCCCATATTCTGTATTTTCATTGTTTTCAAGAATAAATATTTTTATTAATTAATTTTGCACTTTTAGGTAATAAATAAAGTTTGGATGAATTGCGGAGCGAAAAGAGCAGAAAAGTGGTGGAAGCCGAGAGGAATCACGCAAGGAAGCCGCGAAGAATGTTGTGCGCAATACCAAAAGGCTAGCAATGGGCTTAACAAGGAAGAAATTGTTCTTAAAAAAGAAATGGGCTCAGAATTATCCCAAGCCCAACTTATCTCCCAAGCAAAATCTCAAACCCAAAGCCCATTCTCTTGTAGCCGTCAGATTGGATTCACAGATGCATCCAACGGTCGCTTCATCGATGTGCATCAGATTTCGATACGTCAGACTCACACTACATCACCTAACTCCATCTTGAGCCGACAGTTTCTTTGTATAAGGCATCCAACGGTCGCTCAAGACCTGCTTCCATCTTGTCGTTAGATCCATTTCAGAAGTGACAATCCAACGCTCATCTTCGCTGTTCATCAAAATTTTCTGCACCCGCTCAACACCACAATACCTAACCCTACCCAAAACAGAACCAAACGCACCCCAACCTAATTCCCATCGAGTTTCCTTCTTCTCCATCTCTTCTCCCTCACCCCCGATGCAGAACCCATTTCCACCACCTGCTCCGCCACCAACTCTCTGCCACTACCACAACCACCACTAACTCCACTTACCACCAACCCTAAGTCCATCATCACCTCTATGTCTCTCAACTAGCCTTTTCAATTTCACTCGCCCCAAACCCTAGCCGTTTGTGTGTGAAATTGGAGAGAATAGTTGGTAGGCATCAATGGACAAATTGAAGGCATGGGAAGACACAAAAGACGCAATAGAAGAATGGGTCGACGTTATTGAGTGTTTTCAGAAAGTAGGTATGAATTAATTTTGATTTCTTTGAAACCCTAATTCTGATATTTTGGGGATTCTAGGGTTAGACGTGTGCAACTATAAATTGAGACCTTGGGTTGTTGTAGAAGTCATGCCTGGACTAGCCAGTGCACCACCAAGAGGACTGGACTAGCCAGTTCCTCAATTGTTCATGTCCTGTTTTTAGTTCAACTGTTTTGTGTTATTTTCAATTGTTTTGCACTGTCAATTATGTTCTAACCTGTTCTGCTAGGGTTGAGATGAAGCCCTAGCTTATTGCTTGTTATTCATGCTCTTGTCAGTAGCCATGATGTGTGTAAATGCTCATAGTGAAACTCCATCTTAGGGCTTCAACACTAGTCTTTCACATTGGATGTCAGGCATCCACTGTAGTTAGAATCATCTAGTGTTGCTGAACTGCAACTCATGCTTAATTTTATATATTGTTCTTTTGATTAATTGTGCTTTAAACAGACAGTTAATACTTAGGGAAGATACCTTAGTTGTGATAGGAGATTTCATATCAAAATGACCCTTGCTATATAGAGGATTGACATCCCTCTTGCTGGTGGTTATAGAAAAACAATGTTACTGTCAGTGATGAATAATCAGTGTGAGTTAGAGGTGGATTCAAAAGCCCTAGCATGTTCCTGTTTACTTGCTTTACATTCTACTGTTTTTCAGTTCAGTCACTGCCATCATCTCAAGTGTGTTTTAACACAACCAAGACTCTTTGTTACAACTTAGTTTTAGTGAAATCTTAAGCTTCAACTACACACACCTTGTCCCTGTGGATCGACCCGCACTTGCACATTAGCTACATCGACGCCGTGCACTTGCGGTATTAGTTTGTAGGTCTTTTAGAAACCTACCAAGTTTTTGGCGCCGCTGCCGGGGACTTGGCATTGTGTGGTTGCTGTTTTTCCTTGCTTTCTTTTGCTGCTATTCACTTGCATATTGGTGGGCCCCGGCAGGGTGTATAAAATGAAGCGATGAAAACGGGGGCCTACAGTAATACCGCAAGTGCACGGTCGTCGGTTGTAGCTCGTGCAAGTACGGGTCGATCCACAGAGATCGGGTGTGTTTTGGAAATGTTTCTAGCTAATTGGGTTCCTAAATTTGCTTTGGGCTTAGAAGCCTTTTGGAAGTGTTGGGCTTAATGTACTATTGGGTTTGATAACAATAAAAGGAACTGAGCTTGGGCTCAGTTAGTCTTTGAAAGTGCAAATGGGCTTTGGCCTTAAACTTAGGCTTTTGATTAAGCCCACAGTTAAATTGGATTGGGCCTTAATGAGTTTGGGCTTTGGTCTTAAACAACTGGGCTTTGGTTAAGCCCACAGTTGACTGAATTGGGCTTGGCTATTGAACTAAGCCTTTGGGTTAAACAACTGGGCTTTGGTTCAGTTGGATGGGGTCTGAGCTTGGCCTTGGAAGGCAGCAGCAGCAAACAGCTTGGCAGAGGCAACACAGCAGCAGGAGCAAGAGAGTTGCAACAATGCAATAGAATGTACAAGATGAGCAGTGCAGCAGTGCAGTGGGAAATGCACAGCAGTGCAGCAGCAACAGAGTTGCAGCAGCAGCTGCAGCTGCTCAAGCAGTGGAAAAAGCAGCAGAAGTGGCAGAGAAGGCAATGTAGCAGCTGCACAAGCAGTGCACAACAGCACAAGGCCAAGAAGAAGGAAAAGCAGTGCAGCAGTGCAGGAGAAAGAGATGGCAGCAGCACAAGTGCAGTAACAAGAAAAGAAGTAACAGCAGCACAAGGCCAAGAGAAAAAAAGGAAGCAATTAACAGGAAAAGAAATAGCAGCAGGGGAAACAAACAATGCAAAACAAAGATGAACAACAGCAACAGAAAACAACACAAGATGAACCAAGGCCTAAGGCCAAGGGCAGAGTTGTGGAAAAACTAAAATGAAGCAATACTAAGGCAAGAATACAGGCATTCTAAAAGAATGGGAAGAAAATTAGCTTGCTCATTGTCACTAGTGAGCACTAATTTCCCCCAATGCACAATCAACACTACAACCTAAGCATACAACAAGAATGGCAAGAAAATCAGCTTGCTTTAAGCACTGATTTCTTCCATTACACAATCAGCACAAAGCTTCTAAGAAATCTAGCCTAGCATTCCTTCAAATGACAGTAAAACAAACATGACAGGAACATTGATACTAACAGTGAGCAACAACACAAGTTAACAGGACTAACTGACTAACAATGAACAAAACTGAAATACTAACAGGAATTAATTGAACCTAACATGATACTTAACACATTAACATTAACAGTGAATAACATAAGCACATTTAACAGTAACAAGAAAGTAACAAAGCAACATTAACAATGGCAAGAAATTAACAGTTGAAACTGAAAATTAACAGGACATGAAAGTCCTGGATGTTGGCTAACCCAAACATGCCTTACAAACATCCCACAACATCTATTTATACATATAAGAAATATCCCAAAAATCCCACAACATCTGTGAAATTAGGTTTTACCCAAAAATCCAAAATTCACTCACCTAACACACTGATAACACCCCTAATACGTGACCCATGCTTCTAATTAGAAGTACCATCAATTTCCCCCAAAAATCCCCAATTTATGGAATTAGGGTTCATATAAAAATTTCTATTAAAGTTTACCTAATCACTGATGACACTGGTAGATGTCGACCCATGCCTCCAATTCCTCTCCTGATGCTCTAGCTACGTCCAATTGTCCATCTAAATCAACCTAATTTACCAATTTTCACACGTTAGGGTTTTGGAAGAAAAACGTGTATCAAAATGGGAAATTAGGTGGCTAGATAGGTGGTAATGATGGTAGTGGAGATGGGTTATAGTGGTTGAGTGATTTGAGAGTTGGTAGAGGTGGTTGTGGTGGTGGTTGAGCGGGAACAGGGAGATGGTGGTGGTTCTGCACAGGGTGGGTGGTGATGGTGGAGATGGGTCGATAGAATGAGATTAGGTGATGTTTGGTTTGGGGTATAGTGTTCGGTCACTAAGGTGTGTAGTGGGATCATCGAGTTTGATGTTTGGCGAATCTCGACCGTGGGATGCGATGATGTGGTAGATCGGACGGTGATGCGGAGGCAAGCGATGAGCGACCGTTGGATTATATGATACAACAAAATGAACGGTACTTGATGGAGTTAGGTACTGTAGTGTTAGGCGGAGATATCAAACTTCGATGAACAGCAAGGGAGAGACCGTTGGATTCAACTACCATCTAATCTGAAGGCTTGGAATTTCAGCGCTGTGGTGCTCGGCAGAGACTTCAGATTTTGATGCTCTATGCAGGAGCGACCGTCGGATGCTTCTTAGAAATGATCGGATGGCTGAGAACGGAGGCGCTTTAGTGTGTAGAAAATGAGGTTGTGCGCACCATTCTTCGCGGCTTCCTTGCGTAATTTCTCCCGGCTTTTCACTACTTTCTGCTCTTTTCGCTCCGCGACTCATCCGAACTTTATTTATTACCTAAAAATGCAAAATTAATTAATAAAAATATTTATTCTTGAAAACAATGAAAATACAGAATATGGGATAAAATGTAGAATTAATGCATAAAAGATGAGTTAAAATGCCAACAAAAGGGATAAATATATAATATTTGGCACTCATCAAATACCCCCAAACCTGAATTTTACTTGTCCTCAAGTAAAACAAAACTAAGGAAATCCTAACTATACCACTGTCGCTGGTCTCTCGAATGCATTTAGCGTATGCACTAAGCCTTTTAAACCACTAAGTGTCCCTAGTGGACGAGTTGAAGTCTCGTGAAGGTTTACCAGAGGTGTGCCTACAAAACCTAAGGACAAAATATAAGCTCATATTCCATCAAATGTGACATGTGCAAAACAGTTAAGCTCACAGCAAAATGGAGATGTCAATCTAGCTATCGAAGGCACAATCCTAGCACTGATAACAAAAAAAGACATGTGATAAGAGTGTAAAGTGTATCTACACATGTGTAAAGAAAGATCTGAAGTTATGACTACTAATCACCAAGAGATAGTTTCTCAGGCTAAGAACTGAGGTCGAAATCTAGCTAGCTGTCCGGACTTTACGAGAATTGTGAATGAGTTGGAGGTATTTCACAATTACTCGCGTTGTACATCAATGGCATACACCCTCCTTGCTTATTACAAAAAACAAAAAGATGACTTTACATGACTTCTTATTTACATTGACTATTCTCTTTTTATTTTTGGAACAAGAGATGATGGAATTGATAATACTTGATTTTTTTGTATTTTTCTGATATTTTTTCTCTCTTTTTTTTTTTTTTTTTTTTTTTTTTTTGGACAAGGAAACACTTTTGATACATAACAAAAAGAAACAAAAGATTACATGATACTTTGCAAGAGGTAGCCCTTTTTGATGCACCCAGTTAAATTCGATGGTTGTTTTTCTTAATGTAACCTCCATCTTCTATCCCAACCAACCAAAGAACAAGCTAGTCCAGTTTCGTTCAGTATTCTAAAGTGATTGGCAATCGTAACTTCCTATCCAACACCTTGAAGATCGAGGCCATACATGTATTGGTAGATCGTGCGCGTGCAAATTTCTTATCACTATGTGAATTGTGCTAGAATCAGGGTGCCTAAATATCTAGACTAAGACTCCTAATAATAATACATATTTGCACAAGAGTCAACATTTCAAGGTAAATGAGCTCCATTTTTATGATTTTTTCATTTTTTAATTTTTTTGAATTTTGATTTTTGAATTTTTTTTTTTTTTGAATTTTTCAATTTTTTCAAAAAGAAGAAGGAGTTCGTTTTCAATTATAGCATATTATCGTGGTATCTACTCTATACCCCCAAACCTAAACTAAACATTGTCCTCAATGTTTCAA